>NC_083592.1:42430713-43070713 GCF_027579695.1 Neoarius graeffei | reverse complement strand
CATGTAACACGATTTAGCAGCGCTGGCATCCTATCTTTCTCCCCCAGAAAGAGCCTCTTCAGGGCTGGACCTGCGTCATTCAAATGGCTGTTCCTCACATAGAGGGTGATACCCCACAAATAAAGAAGAAAGAAACTCAAGCTGTGGAGTATGTGGAAACTATTGTCAAGGTAGACAAAAGACAAAAACCAACATTGGCTGGAAGGGGAAACTCGAGTCGGCAATCTGTTAGACTTTATGCACTGATAAGAGATGGGATTCAGTGGTGCTTATTGAAGAGAATACAGTAAACACAAAAATCCAGCCAGAGCAGGTCATTGAGAGTCTCCTTCGCCTCGGGCATAACATGACACTTAAGTACTACTACAAGGCAAAAAGAAAAGGCGACTCTGCACTCACTACAAACTGCCTCTATTCTAAACTCAGAAGGCTGTAATGTCAGAGGAAGTCTTTGGCGATAAATGTGCACACAAAAGGAGAGGGGCCCGCCAATGGTGATTTGTTGCATTTTCATTACAACCACTTTGCAATTGTCCAGCCAGCAATCGTGGATTTAAATGGCCAATAGCGTAACTGTTTTCCAAGCATGAAATTCAAGCCAGCCTCCGCTTAACAACGGGGCAGTGTTGTAGTCTTTAAAATCTGTGCATTGAAAGTCAAGGGACCTCTCTTAAAACATCCATGTTCCAAATCGAGCCCAACAGGAACACCATGACAGCTAACTCAACTGCCTTTCTTGCATATCTTTTCACAGCACATGATTGTGTTATGCCTGCTAGCTGTTCTCTCTGTCAACCTAACAGCAAGTGAACTGGCTTTCCGTTATATTATTTCTGGAATGCCCTGTCTTGGCATAAATTTAAACAGAGATCGGATAATGGAGAAAAAATATTATTTCAAGTAAACCTGTTTAGAACTGAATATCAAAACTTTAAAGATGACGTACCTCATGTTAAAAATAAATGTCTGATGCTTACGGCAAATGCTGCAGCCTTTTACACCAGGCCAGACATGAATCAATGACATTATTTGATATTTAAGTCAAATCTGACATTAAGAACTAATGTGCTGTCATATCCGTTAATCTCTTTAACTTGACAAACCAAACTGTTAGTGGCGATGGATTGGTTTATTGCACAGAACAACCAAAAATGTACTTTATTCACTTGCTGAGTCGACAGGCCTGAAGAAATAAGATTCATGTTTACTTCTCTTTCTTTTTCCTTTATCTCTCTGAACAAACAACATACCTGATAAATAGTTTTACAGCTTCTTACCATGTCTGGATTGGTTCTATTGTACAAGTTCAGAATTAGTAAGGTTGCCCAAAAACATTAAGATTAAAGTTGTTTTCTGTGTGATTTTGCTGTGATAGATGTTAGCGCTAGGTTAAACCAGGTCCAGCTTGGTAACAGGGTGGGCCAGGATCAATCAAGGATAATACAAATTTTCTTTCTCTCTCAATCTGGGCGGGCCAGCCTTTGATTGGGTGGGCAAAGCTGTAGATCTCATTTCAAAACCCCACTTCCCCCAAAAAATAAAACCCAATACCATGCAGAGCCCGACATTAACTTTTTAATCCACTCGTTCAGTCGGACAAGCAGTAAGATTTTTCACTTGTCCTGACCGTAACCTTTTTATTATTATATATTTACTAGTTTACTGAAAGGCAAGTGTTTAACAAAGTTTATCAAAAAGCAGCTATAGTTATGATAATCATTATGCTTTAATGATTTATAATTTTTCAATAAAACTCAAACTTTATCTGTAACAATAAACAAAAACTATCCAATACCCCATTATGGTGCATGTGTTGTTATAACCCATGACCTGATCTGCAGTTTTTAGAATCAGATTCACCTAGGAAATAAAGTTAAATCTTGATTAATCCAGTAAAACCTGAAGTATAAATTAATTTAAAGAAATGAAACTGAAAAAAACAAAACAAATTGGACATGATAAGGGTGACCAGAGGGCGGCACGGTGGTGTAGTGGTTAGCGCTGTTGTCTCACAGCAAGAAGGTCCGGGTTCGAGCCCCGTAGCCAGCGAGGGCCTTTCTGTGCGGAGTTTGCATGTTCTCCCTGTGTCCGCGTGGGTTTCCTCCGGGTGCTCCGGTTTCCCCCACAGTCCAAAGACATGCAGGTTAGGTTAACTGGTGACTCTAAATTGACCGTGAGTGTGAATGGTTGTGTGTCTATGTGTCAGCCCTGTGATGACCTGGCGACTTGTCCAGGATGTACCCTGCCTTTCGCCCATAGTCAGCTGGGATAGGCTCCAGCTTGCCTGCGACCCTGTAGCACAGGATAAAGTGGCTAGAGATAATGAGAATGAAGGGTGACAGAATCACATTGTAAATGAAAACAAACTGTGAGTGAGTTCGGCACTGTTGTAAAATTCCCATGAAATATTTTACAGCATTTGTGATGGTTAATGTGAACCATACAAAAGAAAAATACAATGAAAGTCTGAATGAAATGAAGGTTCACCACAGATATTTATTTTATTGAGGGATTTGATCACCATTTCTCAGATTTTGATGAAATCAAAGTCTAATAATTTATAATTAGATATTACAACTTGGTTATTTTTACACACGCATCTGCTGTACTTGGCTTTCCTGGAATTTTGTAAACAATAACACAGCCAGATCACTGAGGGGATTGAAGTAGTTTTGTTGGAAATGTATTGATGTAACTCTTGAATAATTACTATAAAATGGTGAATTTCAACAAATATTCAACTTGTCCCATTGGACAGACAGATGAGGATTTAACGTGTCCAGATTAAACATTTGGTTGTCCCGGACAGTCGGTCCGCCATTAATGTCAAGTCCTGCCATGCAATGTCTAAAAAGATATGAAAAATAAATAAATAAATAAATAAATAAATAAATAAATGCACAGAATGCACAAATGTATATATGATTTTTAAAAAATATATTATTTCATGTTTTGGAAAAATATCAACCTTGATAAACTTAGTACTGAGTCTACTAAATCAGTAATTAATTATTGATTATTGTTTGCTTGCTATAAAAGCCAAACTGCAGACGCTGTTGTCTACCTATCTGGCTTATATGTTCGCTGCATTGGTAATTTCTTGGGGACAGCAATATAGTGGGGTGATATGGTAATGCAGAGCGTAGTGCTACCGCTTCACAGTTCCAGTGTTGCTGCTGTGATCCTAGCACAAGATCCTATGATACTGATTAGTCTCTGTGTGGTGTTTCCAGTGTCCACATGGATTTCTTCTTGGTTCTCTGGGTTTCTCCCATCTACCAAAAACATGCTTCCAAAGATTAGAGATTAGCTATGCTAAATTACCACTAGGTATGAATGTGTGTGTTGCATGGTGGCCAGTGATGGACTTGCATCCCATCAAGGGTATATTTCTGCCTTGCCCCCAGTATTTCCAGGGATCTGCTGCTACCCTGAAGAGAATAAAGAGGCTACTGAACAAGAACAAATGAATGTCAAGAGCATATTGCACCAGAAATAATGTTCTACCAAGCAAATAACTACAACCCCGATTCCAAAAAAGTTGGGACAAAGTACAAATTGTAAATAAAAACAGAATGCAGTTTGTCCCAACTTTTTTGGAATCAGGGTTGTACCTGTCCAATAGACCTGAACCAGCATAATGTTGCTTTTTCAAACCATTCAAAACCTTGGCCTGTCTACAGTGATGAGAAGCCACACTAGTGCTTATTCTTCCTGTGGAAAGTAAAAAAAAGCTTAGCTTAACATACCTAGTAACCAGTCACACAATGCCTGTTGCACCCAGAAATGAATTTTAGTTAAACTAGTATTAGCCACCATTAACCACCATGAACCAGATTGGAATTGAAGCTGGTCTATATCAAGTCCAGTCAAGGCAATTTATTTCTATCACACTTTTAATGGTAGACATTGTCACAAAGCAGCTTTACAGAAAAATAAAGATTTTAAACATAAATGTATCCCTAATGAGCAAGCCTGAGGTGACAGTGGCAAGGAGAAACTCCCTAATACAACAAGAAAAAAACCTTGAGAGGAATCAAGTTCAAAAGGGAACCCATCCTCATTTGGGTGATAACAGATAGCATTGTTATGAATAACTGTTCAATTGTGTAACCAGGAAATTCATTTTAGTTTTAACATGAAGTCTGTTTTGTTAAAGTTATCAGCTGTTCACTGAAGGAGACTTGAGTGCAAAAATGTTCATGACAACTACAGTCCTAAAGTTATCATAGCAATTGTAGTCCTAACCCGTCAGAGCAAAACTGTTTGTATTAAGTGTCCAAAGCTGTTGTCTAAGTGTATCTTTAGATGGTCCATATGGGATCATCTTCCACAAGAGCAAAGTGATGAGAACTCTGGCCAGATGTAAGGCATCAGGATGGATCAGGCAGGTCCGGAAAGCAGGAGAGGTCAGCATCACTGGTATTGAAAACTTACTTTTCATCAGGGCCTCTGTATTGATTGGAGGATTTCCATCCATCCATCCATTATCTGTAACCAGGTATCCTATACAGGGTCATGGGCAAGTTGGAGCCTATCCCAGCTGACTATGGGCATGAGGCGGGGTACACCCTGGACAAGTTGTCAGATCATCGCAGGACTGACACATAGGCCAAGTTTACATTAGACCGTATCTGTCTCGTTTTCTTCGCGGATGCACTGTCCGTTTACATTAAAACACCTGGAAATGCTGGGAAACGGGAATCCGCCAGGGTCCACGTATTCAATTTAGATCGTGTCTGGTCCGGTGCTGTGTAAACATTGAGAATACGTGGATACGCGGATACACTGTGCTGAGCTCTAGCTGGCGTCGTCATTGGACAACATCACTGTGACATCCACCTTCCTGATTCGCTGGCGTTGGTCATGTGACGCGACTGCTGAAAAACGGCGCGGACTTCCGCCTTGTATCACCTTTTATTAAAGAGTATAAAAGTATGAAAATACTGCAAATACTGAAGCAAATACTGCCCATTGTGTAGTTATGATTGTCTTTAGGCTTGCCATCCTTCCACTTGCAAGTGGTAAGTGATATGCGCTGGGATCACACACACAGCGGCTCAGTCACGAATCACTGCTTGTGCACTCCACTCGCGCGCTCTGTGAGCTGCGCAGGGCCGGAGTGCGCACCCTCCAGAGGGCACTCGCTGTTCAGGGCGGAGTGATTTGGAGCGCAGGATGCCTGCGGAGCCGAGCGTATCCGTGTATTGGTGTTGCTGTGTGCACGCGAATCGTGTATTGGTGTTGCTGTGTGCACACTAATCGTTTTAAAAATGTTAATCTGATGATCCGCTGATACGGTCTAATGTAAACCCCACCATAGAGACAAGCAACCATTCACACTCACACCTACGGTCAATTTAGAGCCACCAATTAGCCTAACCTGCATGTCTTTGGGGGAAACCGGAGCACCCGGAGGAAACCCACGCATACATGGGGAAAACATGCAAACTCCACACAGAAAGGCCCCCATCGGCCACTGGTCTTGAACCCAGAACCTTCTTGTTGTGAGGCAACAGTGCTAACCACTACACCACCGTGCTGCCCCTGGAAGATTGCTTTAAACAATTTATTTTATCTTGCCTATTTTCTTGTGTAAGCAGCTTTATCCATTAGTGAAACTGTACATTTTGTCTGATTTGTTTTTTTTTTTCTTGATTATAGACAGTTATACGGACTGTTTTTATTTGTTTTTCTCAGTGCTTTCACCTCTTCAGCTGCCTGGAGCCTTTGGTGAATTCTTTCTTTCTTTCTTTCTTTCTTTCTTTACATTCCTCAATTTTGTTACTACTACATATCTTTTACCATTAGCTTAACTAATTTTACCTGTTTATTCATTTTAGTTGCTAGTTGTGCAGAGCAATGAAATACATGTAATCTCCTTACAGTACTTGAGTACATGGTAACAGTAGCAAGGTTACTTCCCCAACAAGTCCATCCATCCATCCATCCATCCATCCATTATCTACACTGATCAGGGTTGTTGGGGAAGCTAGAGCCAATCCCACCTGACTTCAGGCAAGAGGCGGGGTACACCCTGGGTAGGTCACCAGTTTATCTCATGGTTAACACAGAGACAAAGAAACATTCACACTCACATTCCAAGGGTACTTTTGTGAGTATATTATACTACTTACCTCCATTTATTATTTATTCATTTATTTATTATCACTGTTACAGAGTAATAATAATAATAATAATAATAATAATAATATTATTATTATTATTATTATTATTATTATTATTATTATTAACCTCACAAGACTGAGACACAACTGTATTAAAGCAGGCACCAAATATCTGAGATAGTGAAGACAGATGAGCATCCCTGTCCCAATTTATCAGGTATCTTCAGTTTTAAATGCTTAAAAGGGTGGCATGGTGGTGTAGTGGTTAGCATGGTCACCTCACAGCAAGAAGGTTCCGGGTTCGAACCCAGCGGCCGGCGAGAGCCTTTCTATGTGGAGTTTGCATGTTCTCCCCGTGTCTGCGTGGGTTTCCTCCGGGTGCTCCGGTTTCCCCCACAATCCAAAGACATGCAGTTAGGTTGACGTGGGGCGGCCTTGGGCTGAGGTGCCCTTGACCGAACCCCTGACTGCTCCCCGGGCGCTGTAGTGTGGCTGCCCACTGCTCTGGGTGTGAGTGTGTTCACTGCTTCAGATGGGTTAAATGCAGAGGATGAATTTCACTGTGCTTGAAGTGTGCATGTGATGATTAAAGTTTTTTTTTAAAAAGGAAACATCATAGTAATAATCTGCAAATTATGCAAGTCAGAGCCTGAGGACATACAGGCTATTATGTAACTGAACATCCAACCTGTGGAAACACACAGGTCAGCCATAAGTTAGCTGAGTGAGCCACACTAGCTAGCCCTATCTTTGCTGGGTAGTGATTGATTGATTGTTGCATTGAATATAACTCTCCAGCCCAAAGCTAACTAAAGCTGATGATACTATATCCCTGTGTCTGAAATCGCTCACTCGTTCACTACTATCTATCTATCTATCTATCTATCTATCTATCTATCTATCTATCTATCTATCTATCTATCTAGGGAATTACTATATAGAGGACTATACAGTATAGTGAGCTCATTGGTAAAATAAAAATTAAAAAAAACGCTTTTGGACACTAGTCTGTCACGCTGGTATTTATGTCATTACTGTTGCACAATTAAAATGTGTCAGATCAGTCGGCTGGTGGGTTTTCAAAATAAATACATGCATGTATTTTTGTGATAAATACATATTATACTGAGCGTATTTCCCACATTAATCAATACAAAGTACCTGTATCTTTCAGTTCTTTTAAATCAAGGCTGAATACTTTCTTCTTTGCTGCTGCCTTTTATTAAATCAAATTTGAGACTTTTAATTTGATTTCTTTCAGCACGACAGCAATGCATGATGGGATATATTGCTTTGGTTAGTGACCATTGGTTGTACACTACTTTTCATGATGCATTGTGGGATACATTGAGTGCACTATATAGGGTGTAAATAATCCTCACTATCATTTCGGACAGCACTACAAAATGGCTTCCTCGCTATATAGTGCCCTATATAGTGAGTAGGGAGCGATTTCGGACACAGGGTATGTAAGTGGCATCTTTGCAAGACAGCTAACTATGTAGTTAGAAACACATATGAATTAACATGAGCTAGCTCGCTAGCTAACAAACCAAGCAAGACATGCTAATGTTACCTGTTTTTAAATAGAGTATGCTAATAATTAAGGGGATGTTCATGTCAGCATAGCTCACTTGGTTAGTTGACATGCCATACTTTTTGGATTATTTGTGTCAATTGCAGAGTATATTAATGACTCAAGTTATTTGTCCGCCAGATGACTTATTTACTCTTACCCGAGTGATTTTCTTGATCTATACTTTTTTAAATGAATTATTTCTGCAGTGGTACTTTCACCCATATCAGTATGTTTTGGACTCTTTGCACTACTGGTAGTTCCTGGATTGTAATGGACTTTTGCATTAAAATAATCTATCTTTTTTGAACCATTCTTAACCCATTGCAATTGGTACGGTATATATGATAGCCAAACCTGAGCTTTCCATAATCACAAATGACAGACATCATATGAGCAACCATCTCCATCCCGTCCTAAATCTAGAGCTGCTTTACAGAAGACTCTAATTAATTTGAGTGGAGATGAGCCGAGCCGTCTTGCTCGCAAGGGTTTTATCCCTTTTGTTGGGTGAACACTCGGAGCCCAAATCTCATTGCTGTAATGTGCCAGAGGAGAGTGCATCATCTGGCCTGGTAATGAGGGATCAGGAACCTCCCCACTCCTTTTGATCTTATCACTGACATGTCTGTCTTGCCTTATCCCCCCATGCTTGTAACCTAAAACCCAATCCAATGGAAATGAGGAGATGCACCGAAGGTGCCACACAGATCTGCAGTTGTTTCTCTGTTGAATATGGAGAAGTTGCACTTGAACCACTCCCCCACTGAGAATTGAGAAGAAGGGTGTCCACCTTACAAGCACCTAAACATGAGAATGTTGTTTAACTTGATACACTCTAGTCCTTTTCACATGGAGGATTTCAGCGAGACATTATTTGACATGCTTTAACACTTACCTTTACCCCACACACATCCTGAAGAGCAAGTGATGTGTTTTTAACTAGTAGATGCAGAAAATGTAATCGGGACATGGCTTAAACATGCTTTTTTTTTTTTTTAAAAAAAAGTTATTTCATTCTGGACATTTTGAATTTAATTCTGGTGAATAATTTGAGAAGAGCCATGCTAAAATGCTAGTCTTAATGGACAGGTGTCCACTTAAAATCTCTGACAAAGCTGACACTAATGGATTGCTTTATGCGCAGCTTCGGAGAATGAAATGAATTGTGTGTGTGTGTGTGTGTGTGTGTGTGTGTGTGTGTGTGTGTGTGTGAGAAGGGGGGCTTAAATGTTGAAGCGCTCTGGATATGCAGGCTTTCTGCATAAATACTGCAGTTTAATTCTCCACAAGTCATGCATTGGTTCAAGTTAACCTTTTACCTATGCTGTATTTTAGGGAGAGAAGGGAAAATTAACCCCTGTGTCATACAGGTGAAGCTACATGCAAATTGTATGACAAAAGATTACTCATTGTTGCTTTTTTTTTTCTCCCATCTCTGTCCTTAAATACAGTTGCCCCTGAACTGAATATGTGAGAAGATTTGGGGGAGTGAATTTATTCATAGTCCTTCAAGTGGCTGTCTGTTATAGATAATCTAATGAGGCACAAAATGTCAGTCGCTGGTCCTTTCACAACTGTCAGAAAAAGCCAGTGTCGTCTCATGATGATGGCACACAAATTATTTTGCACTTAGCAAATCATTTGCAAAGGGCATGCTGGATAGTTGTCGAGCATAACCTAACATGGACGTAATATTACAGCTGAATTTTCACAGACCATTTCAAAATGAAATCCTTTATCAGGAAAATCATATATACCTCACTGTACTTTTAGAATTTTAATGACAATATTGAATTTCTTTTAATCAAACCAACAAGCATGTTAACACATGGCCAAGTGTAATGCAATGCCTAATTGGGTTTGATTCATCGTTCATTCATCATATTACAAGTTAAAGCTAAAAAAAATTTAAAATAAAAAAGAGAGAAAATTAAACGCTTTGAAATAAACACATCAAGATAACAAAAAAAAGAAAAAGAAGAAAACAATTAATCAATGAATGAATGAATTAATTAATTAATTTCATCATGATAACATTTCAGGTAATTCAGTATTTCAACCTAATGATAACATTTCAATAACGTAATAATAACATTTCAATAACATAATGATAACATTTCAGGTAATTCAATCATTCAAAATTCACATATTTCAATATTTCCATTTCAGGAAATTCAATATTTCCTTGCAGAATATAATAAATAAAGGATAATAATAATAATAATAATAATAATAATAATAATAATAATAATAATAATAATAAAAGACTGACTACATTTATCTTGCATACAGCATGTCATGCATAGCATTATATGAGCAAAAATGATGACCATTGGGATGAAATTCCCACCCAGACTACTGTCTGAAATTGTATTCAATTAATACCCATGGCAACGGGTGTATACCACAAAAGAGGGTGAAGGGGTGGCGAGAGCTCGCCGCTTCAGCCTGCCGGAGTGGCCTCCACATCTCATGAATACACAGCATCTCTCTCCACGTATATACTCCAGGGCCAGAAGCCTACAAGGTAATTATATGCTTTGGAACACTCCATTTAAGTGCACCCAATAATAAGATGAGTGCATATGCTCCCTAATCTCTTACCTGCCGCCTGAAAGATGGACGAACTGAACATTTATTTCGAAAACACGCTCTCAGTTCTGTCCCTGGTTAATTATGGATTTGACTCAGAAATCATTACAGGAGGTGACAAGATGGAGGAAGTATTTGCGCCCTGCGCCATTCCACTCGAGTCTGCCAAATATGGCCGTTCAAACCAAAATTAGCTTTTGCACTATCAGAGCACTTACTTCCCCTTATCTTCAGGCTCTCTTTCATGTCTGATCATTTGAATAAATCAATATAATCCATGCTATCATGGTGTCATCTAGTGGTCAGCTTCTCTTACTGCATTGACAAGTTCGGACGAGCTCTTCTTTACTTCTTGTCCTTTGCTTCTTCTTCTTCTGTCAAGTTGAATTAAAGAGGTCAAATCAGCCACCGAAAGATTCCTCCATTGCCTTTCATTGTGTCGCTTTGATGGTGATCACTGAAGAGTTTAGCTGACGTGCTGGGGCGTGAGGGTACCATCGATCCCCCCTTCCTCCATCCTCCTTTCACATTCAGATAATCCTAGCCAAGCAACTGGGTGTTGTTAAGAGCCAGTGGAGAGGGATCCTCACTCAAAGGAGCTTGGAAGATTGTGTTGACATGCTAACAGTCTGATTGGACAGGACAGGAACAGTTGCCTTCTCGTAGTGACAAGGGAAGGAGTGAAGGGGAAACTGAAAGAGAGATAGAGGAGGTAAAGTGCAGTAGGAGACTGCTAAGGAGCAAATAAAAAGACAATGAAAGGCATTTGGTTGTGTTTTAATAAACAATATTGGCTTTAGGAAAAGTACAGGGAGGATAGTAGAAGGGAAGAAATCATCATGTTATCAAAAAAAATCATTCTGAAGTACAACAGTGTTAGGAATCATTATATGTTGTGCTTGATCTGAAGGATGGAATATTATTAGCGTTATAATTAGCAAAGACAGATTGCTTCCATATATGTCTTGAGTGTTGCTTAAATAAATTGTGCCAATTTATACTAGTGTTGTTGGATGATCAGTTCTGATTGGTCAGATGGTGTTGATTAAGTTTCTATAATAGCACAGCTCTGATGGTTGTTCTAATATGTTTTATTCTATCCACATTCACTGGATATGAGCAATCATGCGCTCTGATTAACTACTCTACTACTAGGCTATCATATACCGTGAGTAGAGAAAAACAAAATGGCGGAGCGTGTTGCTGAACCAACCGAGGATGAAATAAAAACTCTGCTTGAAAACAAAATCCCCCCCCCCCAAAAAAAGCAACAAAATATGGAGTAAAAGTATTTGAGGGTAAGAATGTATCTTTTTTATTTTTATTTTTCAAGATTAAAACATGAATGTGATAGCATTTTTCACAAATTGCTACTGTCATTTCGCTGGTTTGTTTACATTCTAAGCGGAAATGATTTTGTCGGACGTTTTGTATAAAGTTTTTATTTCATGTTCATGGGCGGCACGGTGGTGTAAGTGGTTAGCACGGTCGCCTCACAGCAAGAAGGTTCTGGGTTCAAGCCTAGCGGCCGGCGGGGGCCTTTCTGTGTGGAGTTTGCATGTTCTCCCTGTGTCTGCGTGGGTTTCCTCCGGGTGCTCCAGTTTCCCCCACAGTCCAAAGACATGCGGTTAGGTTAATATATGGGATGGCCTTGAGTGAGGCACCTAACTTCCGACTGCTCCCAGGGCGCTGTTAACATGACTGCCCACTGCTCTGGGTATGTACAGTATGTGTGCTCATTGCTCACGTGTGTGCATGTGTGTGTTCACTGCTTCAGATGGGTTCAATGCAGAGAGGAATTTCTTATCCAATTTGCAAAAAATAAAAATGCTCTGTTTCTCAAAATCCAGTGAATGTGCATAGAATAAAACAGTTATTCCACTCAATCTCTTCGTACATGACTTATAGTCAACTTGGTGCTATGCTCCTCATCAGCTATCAGCTCATGTATGACTCGATTTTGTGGAATAACTGTTAAATAGTTTCCAGAGCAATTCACACATTGACTCTACGGTGGATTCTATAAACAACTGGATTTCAAAACATGTAATTATTAACATGATGTTTTAATTCCCATTTTTGGAAGGAGTCTCCAGTGTTAGCACTTTGTATTAGTCAGAGATAATGTTGCAACTATTAGTTTTTCTGCCGTAGGAAACACAGTACAGTACAGTACAGTACAGTACAGAAGAGCTTGGGTTTGTGTTTCTCAGTACCGTGCTGCAAGCTGCATTTTTTTTTTCTTATTGACTTCACGAGAGAGTGAAAAGAAAGGCTGGTGAGGGAAAGACTAATTATAGCTGCTAATGTAAGTGATAAAGGGAACCAACTTTTTTAAAGGATATTCCACAGCATTATGTGTAATTATGTGTAACTTTTTATAAATGGATAAAAAGTATGATGTTTTTAATCAATAAACATGTTGGGAAATTGCTGTTATATAAGGGGAATAAAATATAAAAAATAACTGTGCATTGGCATCGGGCTACATCGCATCATCACATTGTTGATTTTTAGCTCATCTGGCCTACAGGTGATGATCTTATGCCATCATGTGCTGTCTGTTGTCTGTCCGGCGTGGTCCACATTTCACGAAAATCGCTTCTTCTCTCTCAATTCTTCACCGATTTTTATTCTTTTTGGCAGGAGGGTAGGTCTGCCTGGGGTGCATATGGCTTCTACCCAAATTTGCTTAATTACAATTATTAATGAAGTTATGGACTAATTAAACCTTAATGAGCAGTTCAACAAAAATAGCTTCTTCTCGGTCAATTCCTCGCCGTTTTGGATTCTTTCTGGCAAATAGGTCGGTATTCCTATGGTGTACAGTATATAGCTTCTATAGATAGCTTGTATATAGCTTGCAACATTTATTGTGCAAGGTGGCCCACTTTAGATTGTTCCTTCTGGACTAGTTGGGGCCGGAGTGAGCTACGCCATCATTGACGGTCTTGTTTTTTTATAACAGCATGCCACCCTACTGTTTTATTACATACTTAATAGTGTGTGTGTGTGTGTGTGCAGGGGCGCCACCAGAAATTTTGGGCCCCATGAAAGATTAGAATTTTGGGACCCCCAACTTTGCCCACCCTCGTCACAATTGCACTATTGTCATTATTTGACTTTTGATAGCCCATGGACCTTGAGTTTGTGACTTTGTTATTACATTTTGTGTATTAACCTACCAGGGACTAGATGAAAACTGGTCAGTGACTAATTCTGGTGCATTTACAATCACAAATGAAAATTCAAGATTTTGCCACATGCCTTTTTGTGCTAGGACAATTGGTAGTGAAATGTGTGATGTGACTGCTAATAAATCATAGAACACGTAACCATGTTAAACACTTGACTGGTGTCCCTTATTAGCAACACTTTAATCTAGCAAACTGTATATGGCGCTCGCTCATTAAAAACTTCAATCCTAAAGCATTTATGGGTTGTATTGCTGCTTACCTCATTCTCCAAAGGGGGGTTCAGTGGTTTGGTAGGGCGGAGGTCCCCCTGAGGCTGAATCTGTGCATATTTAGGGCACCCCATTAGTTATGAAACTGGTTATTAGCACTTGTTATTAGCACCAGCATAACATAATATTTCATCTTGTTTATTATCACACAAGTCAGTTCAGTTATTAAAATGGGAAAAATGTCACTGTACAAACCGTAAAAGTGTTCTCTTGATAGGCTAATCCAACCCCGTTCATACTGTTCATTTACCATTCGCTAATATTTTGAACACACATGTGAGCGATAGCTACCTTTCTTTGGGAAAAACTGAGTGACCAGTTGGCTGCCTCTCCGGTCCCTCTCAGCTTTCAGCTGCCTTTCTTTACGTTTTTGACAGCCACTCTTCATATTTAGCGATCATAGACTGTACGCACTCCACTGCTGGCTGGCTGGCTGCTGCACCGCGACACAGCAGCAAGTAGCGTTGCACTGATCAGCACACAGATTTAACGCATCGCGCGTCTACCAGAACTGGACTGTACCATTTCGCAAAAGGGGGAGGGTTAAATGACAATATGTTGAAGAACTCAAGAAATAGACAACCTTGTTCAATTAGCTCTTTTTACCAGATGGAATATTGCATTGTTGTTATTTCAAAAGTCTTATTAAAATCATTAAAAGCATATTATCAGCCCCTTAAAGGGCCCCATGGCAGTGCTGGGCCCCTAGAATTGTTCTAACCTTTCCCCCCCGGCGGCGCCCATGTGTGTGTGTATATACAGTATATATATATATAATTTTTTTTTTCAAGACAATTGTGCATATATATATATATATATATTAGTGCTGTCAAAGTTAACGCGATAACGCGTTAACGCGATCTCAATTTAACGCGATTAAAAAAAATAGTGCCGTTAACGCAAATTCTAATTTGGCCCTGCGAGTCACCCGTAGTTCCTGTTGAGGCTTGTCACGTGCTGCTTCAATAAGAGTATGTGTGAGTGATGGAGAAAGGCATAGACATATAAACATCCTCGCCGCCATATTGGATGGGGCAAAGTGGAGATTCTTCAGCCGTCTCTGGTATAGCGTCTAGACAGTAGCCGAGAATAAAGATGCCTCATTCATGTGCTGCGTTTAACTGTACCAACAGGTTTACCGTCCAAACGAGATCACATGGGATTACCTTTCACAGGTGAGACTGGAAAAATACTTTTCAATACTGTTCCTTCAGTCTTCAGTTTCCCAGCTCATCTCCACCGGGTAGGTGTAGAGTTATAAGCAGTGAGAATTAGAGAATACAGCGCCACACTATGATGAACGTTTTTGAACGTATGATGAATGTTTTTATTTTTGTTATTTGTTTTTTTCTTCTTTTATGGCAAATACTTCTCTTCAAAAGAAACTAATGAAGAGTAAAATAATTTTTTTTTTTTATTTTCACAGTGATATGCACTTTATTTTTCATCCCTTGGCTTTCTCATCTAATATGGAAGTTATGGATGTCAGTGGCTGTGACAAGACGTGTTATGCTCTGCAATAAAAAAAAAAAAACATTGGTACAAAGCAAGCCCATTCACTTTTTTATGCTGATAAGAGAATTACAATGTTTTTTCATGTGACAAAAATGTGCGATTAAATTGCGATTAATCGCGAGTTAACTATGACAGTCGCGACATTAATCGCGATTAAATATTTTAATCGCTTGACAGCACTAATATATATATATATATATATATATATATATATATATATATATATGCACAATTGTCTTGAAAATTTTTTACATGGCATGTGTAAATGTTAGAATAAAAAGGACTGATACCTTTCTGAAAATAAAACAAACAATTCATGTGTGATCATGTGAGAAAGACGTGAAGGTGCTATACCCTGAAATTGTATATGGCGATTCAAGTAAACACGTTATCACGTGAAAATAAGTGAATCATGTGAAACAATTACACATTCATCACATGCACACACATAACATACAAAATGTCAGAAATTCACACATGACTCATGTGATTATTAACATATGACATTTGTGACATTTGTGTGTCTTACCTTTCTTTCAGTGATTTAAAATGACTAACTGTAAGCAATGCCTTTTTTTTCTGATAATATATAAGCAAAACAAACCACATTTCCATTTGGGCCGATGGTTGAATGACGTTATGACATGATCCACTGCCAGCTCATTTAGAGAGGCGCGCCGCCATAGACCCTGGGGGGGCTGAGCCCTTGATATGACATGCTAATTAAGCTTTGTGTGCTAGTGTTCATGTAGGCTATCTGGAAGAGGGAAGGGATTCTTGGAGTAAGAGGGAGGAATTGAGGGAGCGAGTACGGTGGGTAGGAGGAGGTGGGATCGGGGTGTGGGGTAGCCAGGAGGATGGGGACGGGGGCATGAAATTAGAATGTCACACTCAGCAGGGATCACCAGCAACATGCACGGCATGAGGTCTTCCCTAAAATCTCTACTCAGTGCAACTCTTCAAAAGAAAAGAGGACAGCATTAGCTTTAAGATGCTAAACAATTGTCATTGCATGTTTTTCTTAAAGATTTATTATCATCCACTTGTGAGGGTTTTTTTCTTTTTGTGTGTATATATATATACATATATATATATATACACACACACAGCCACTTTATTAGGAACACCATCCACCTGCTGTTTTATGCAGTTCTCTAATCAGCCAATCCCTTGACAGCAGCACAGTGCACAAACTCATGCAAATCAAGATACAAATCAAGAGCTTCAGTTAATGTTCACTTCAAACATCAGAACGGGAAAAAAATTGTGATCTCAAAGTGTGACTTTCACTGTGGCATATGGGTGTTGGTTTGAGCCAGATGGACTGGTTTGAGTATTTCAGAAATTGCTGATCTCCTGGGGTTTTCGCACACAACAGTCTCTAGAGTTTACACAGAATGGCATGAAAAACAAACAAACAAAAAAACCCTGAGTGAGCGACAGTTCTGTGGGTGGAAACAAGGACCTTGTTGATAAGAGAGGTCATAGGAAAATGGCCAAATTGGTTCGAGCTACCAGGAAGGATTAAAGCAACTCATGACAACTCTTTACAACTGTGGTGAGCAGAAAAGCATCTCAGCATGCAACAGCAGAAGACCACATTGGGTTACAGTCCTGCCAGCCAAGAACAGGAATCTTAGAATCAAGAACAAGTTCCTATTAAAGTGGTCAGTGAGTCAGTGCGTTTACATGCACATAGAGAAAATCGAATTTCTGCCGTTGCTCGACTGAAATCGAAGTTCTAAATGCCATGGAAACACCTTAGCTCGGCTGGAATTGAACCGAACTTGATTTCTCGTAACCGAGCTACACGACCTAGATTATGCGATTTTTGCCGAGCTACTTAGTGCATGTATACCCTATCGAGCTACGTAGTCGAGCTACTTACTTCAGCACTGCCCCTTCCGGAAGTGACGAGTGACGAGACCACAAGCGGGAAACACAACAGCCTCGGTCGGCATGACAACAGTAGTAGTGAGCAGCAGAAGAGGTCAGGAGGAACAAACGAAGAAGAGAAAATGGCGAGCAGAAACGTGCACTTCTGGAGCAATGAGGAGACAGAGTTCATGCTCATTCAGCTTAAGGAGTTGAATATATTAAAATTCATGGACGGGAGAAAAACGTGCAATGGAGAACACGGAACTGATAACTTTGTTTACACTCTTGAATAGCTCTTCTTCATGACGACAACCGGAAGTGTACCAACACAATGGGGCGTGTAGCGCCACCTGTGGCTCTGGTGCACAATGTACCTCACACAATAGCTCGATTTCCTTGTGTGCATGTAGGATTGGATTTCTCTGGCACCCCTGCTGGGACCCTTTGCTCGATTACCGACAGTAGCTCGATTTGGATGTGCATGTAAACGTACTGAGTGTGTGTGTGTGTGTGTGTGTGTGTGTGTGTGTGTGTGTGTGTGTATATATACATATATATAAAATTTAAAAGTTATTCCACAAAATCTAATATTGTATATAGCTTGCAACATTTATTATGCAAGGTGGCTCACTTTAGATTGTTCCTTCTGGACTAGATGGGGCCGGAGTGAGCTACGCCATCACTGACAGTCGAGTTTTCTTATAACACCATGCCACCCTACTGAGGCACTACGTACCTTGTCGGCTATAAGCCATGTACGACGAGATTGAGTGGAATAACTGTTTTATTCTATCCACATTCACTGGATTTTGAGAAACAGAGCATTTTTATCTTTTGCAAATTCAATAAATAAAAACTTTATACAAAACATCTGACAAAATTATTTCTGATTTACATTAGAATGTAAACAAACCGGAGAAATGACAGTCGCAATTTGTGAAAAATTCTATAATGATAATAATTCTTGAAAAAGAAAATGTTCTTACCATCAAATACCTTTACTTCATATTTTGTTGCTTTTTTTTGGGGGGGGGGTTCGAGTAGAGTTTTTATTTCGTCCTCGGTTGATTCAGCAACACGCTCTGCCATTTTGTTTTTCTCTACTCACAATATATGAGCTGATAGCCTAGTAGAGTAGCCAATCAGAGTGCGCGATTGCTCATATCTACTGAATGTGGATAGAATATATGAAGAGAGAGAGAGAGAGACTGGTTTAAAAACTCCATATTGACATCTCAATTTGAAATCCACATTGAAAGATAATGGACGTACACACCATTCACACACAAAATATGACATGTTGTGACAAGCAAAGCGCAAACCTGACAATTTTTCCTTCACTGTCATGGATAACTGTCTTCCAGCCTCGCATGGAACATCTGAGATTCATTCATTCATTCATTTTCAGTAGCATCTTTATCCTGGCCAGTATTGTAGTGAATCCAGAGCCTATCCCAGGAATGATGGGTGTGAGAGCTGGGCACCCTACATACACATTCACACACTCATTCACACCTAGGGGAAATTAAAATAGTCAGTTCACCTCCTGGCATGTGTTTGGGAGGTTGGAGGAAACCACTGAACCTAGAGGAAACCTATGTGGACACAGGGAGAACTCCATACACCAATATCCTGAGCTCTAGATCCAACCCCACACCCAGGAGATGTAAGGTAGTAATGGTACCTGCAAACTACACCACGCTAAATCTAAGTTTCAAAACCATATTGTTTCACTGAGGCTTTTTTTTTTTTGCTGATAAACTGTCAAGTCAGGACGGTTGTATTGTCATTCGTCCATATAGCTACTTCACAACTCATATCCTGTAGATCAATTTAACACTTCAGGACTTAAATACTTTTTATGATGTTAAATTTTTTTAAAACACTGAACTGACAGGTCAACTTCCTTGTGATTAACATGGAATACTATTGGAAAACAATCCTAGAAGTCATAAAAGCCTCACGGTATAGAGTTTAGAGTTTAAACCCAGCTCTATCAACTAATCTACAGTCACTGTGATTATACTCTGCTGCCAAGTTTTCTGCTGAAGCAGGTCTAGAAAGAATATTCCCATAAGATAAATGTATATCAAGAACCCCTTTACTTATCTGATTAGCGCCAATTTCAGGAGGGTGATGAATGGGACTGTTGTCATTTTGACCCTGCTTAACCTCTTGATTTTCTGGGTTCAAGTCCAATTAACCTTTTGGAGTGATGTGCCACTGAATGTACCTCCCAGGCCAGTCAATAAGACCCAATAGTAATCATTTCATTTTCAGGTTCATCAGAGGGGCTTTGGCCCCACCTCAGTCAACTCAATCAAACACAGTCATTCATCAAAGTTCAACAAGCAGCAACACAAAGATGGACGGGATGCCTGCTGTCAGAGGTGTGTATGTCAGATGGGTGGTTTGTTAATTTCTATTGGGAAGAATCCAGTGGAGCATGTGTTTATGAACAGTGCAAAAAAAAATCCTGATTCACAGAATATGGCAGCACAATCAATCAATCAATCAATCAATCAATCAATCAATCAATCAATCACCACTTTGGCTCGGCTAGTCAGTACAGTTTCAAGGTTTCAGTGTTTTTATTTTATACTCTTTCAACTAAAAACAACAAAATAATACATCCATCCATTATCTGTAATCACTTATCCTGTGCAGGGTCACGGGCAAGCTGGAGCCTATCCCAGCTGACTGCGGGCGAGAGGCGGGGTACACCCTGGACAAGTCGCCAGATCATCGCAGGGCTGACACATAGAGACAAACAACCATTCACACTCACATTCACACCTACGGTCAATTTAGAGCCACCAATTAACCTAACTTACTGCAAGTTGGCCTAGTGGTTAGTGTGTCCACCTCTCGACCGGGAGATGGTGAGTTCTATGCACGGTCGGATCATACCAAAGATCATCATAAAAACAGTACCTACTACCGTCTGGCAAGACATGCTGCAATACAGATGTGAGTAGGGAAGTCAAACTCTTGCAGTTACGAGAGGACCAGCCCCCCACTGTAATCCTAGCTGTATAGGCAAGAGAGCTATGGAAACGGAGATCGGCGCCACACCCATATGCCTTAAAAAGCTGGTTAGTACTGGGACAGGAGACTGCCTGGGAAGACCAGATCCTGGCCTGGAAGGGACTTTGACTTGAATTGAATTACCCTAACTTGCATGTCTTTGGACTGTGGGAGAAACCAGAGCACCTGGAGGAAACCCACGCAGACACGGGGAGAACATGCAAACTCCACACAGAAAGGCCCCCGTCAGCCACTGGACTCGAACCCAGAACCTTCTTGCTGTGAGGCGACAGTGCTAACCACTACACCACAAAAGAATACAATTCAACTTTAAATTATTCTGATTTGTTTGAGTTCATGGTGGATGCTTGGCAGCTTCCCCAAGAGTATGGTTGATCAAATTGAACAGAGACTTTGATTTATTGATGTCGACCACAGTTCATTACAAATAAAGTTGCAAGATTTAATTAGACCTGACAAATTACAAAAAAGCAAAGCATGAGCTATGATGATTAGGGACAAGCGTCTCAAAGGATGGGGGGGGGGATTCTCACAATGTTCTCATTTAAACCAACAGGAAAGGTGACTCAGATGCTTTCTGTAAAAACTGTATTCGGTAAAGTCACACACAATGTGGAGTGAAAATGAAGCCAGCTGGTGTCCTAAATCTAGCTTCTTTGACAGCTTGTAATTTTATTCAATGAAACAGGCTGCATTGTACAAACTGATATCAGCCTCCTGAATGCATTGACATACTGAAGATAGACGACGGCCTGTGTTTGCTTTGTCCTGGGCTGCAACAGGGGTTAATGCTGAGGCCGATTACAATTGAAACAGTCACACAGTTGCCACTGTTTCCACCCCTACACCTAATCAACTTTAAGTGAGCCCATCTGTTGTGTATTATTTTTTTTTTCAGGCACCTACACAGAACATGAATCCAGTGGGGTCTGAGCATGCAAACTGATAAAGAGTCTTAGCTCTACCGCCACGAAGCAGGCCACAAGTCAGGCGAGTCTCTTGCTGTGTGGTAACAATGCACTGCTGGGAGGGCAAGCTGTGGCTGCAGGCGAAAGAACGACTGTCTCCCTTTCATGTGCCACATGGCTGGAGTCTGAATATGGGCCATGAGGGGCCTGTTAATGCCATTGTTCCCTCAAGCAGCGACATGCATCCTCACCATATGAACTATACTCAAGTAGCTAGTCCCTTCCCCTCCCCTGGTCTTAATTCCCTGGTGGCAGATGCACTTTTATTCCGACAGCCGTCTTTTTAGTCCTTCATTTTGGAGCTCAATAGGATTAGAACGCAGGGCGTGGGTTTGTGTGTTTTTCTCATTCAAACCTATTTTGTTCCACTTTAAGAACTTAGCCCATGGCCATGTATTTATTAAAATGTTGTTATACATACAACAGATGAAAATAAATATCATAAATATCTTTTCTGGGTTAATTTTTGTTTCCACTTCAACCCAAAGTGATGCAGTGAAAGCAAGTCATTCTGTCACAGGGCAGATGATGAAGTTTTATGATCAGCTGAAATCTGTCATTTGTTTGTTCTCTTGCTTGCGTGCCACCAAAGTCTATTGTCTCAAACTAAAGAGAAACAATAGATGTTCATCTCATTTACCCATCATACATGATAATGGCACAGCCACCTTCTGATCACACAGACGACATGACTTTAAACAGCAAACTACAAGCAATCTCATCTTAGAAGAAGCCCACCAGCCTGGAAACTCTATGTGTGTGTCCTTCTTTTCATGCACCGAGTGCTGCTCAAAACAATCGTGACTATTCACACAAGGCTAGTCTACAACTTTATGACTCTGGACAGCTGACTCATTTTAAAGACAACAGTGAAGACTCAAGGCTCGATGACATGGTGGAGATCATGAATAGGGGTTAGCTAGCCTTAGGCTACATCCACATGACAACGGCAATGAGATGTTATTTAAAAATATATCGCGTCCAAATGGGCAACGATCAGTAAAATATCAGGTCTATATGGCAACGCAACGGTTGCTGAAAACGATGCAATACACATGCCACACCTCTAGGGGCGCTGTAAGATGGTCCCTTCGGAGACACCAGAACAATAGAAGAAGTAAGGACGCATGCGCATAAACTATTATGCGCGAGACTTCATATTAGCCACAAAGTCAGGAAAATCTGTTCGTAAAATTACATTATAATGACCAAATACAATGAAAAGTATTTTTCCAGTCTCACCTGTGAAAGGTAATCCCATGTGATCTCGTTTGGACGGCAAACCTGTTGGTACAGTTAAATGCAGCTAATCTTTATTCTCCGCTTTGACCTATCCAATATGGCGGCGAGGATGACGTATGATTCTACGCGGAAGGCGGCGTCTTTAATGGTCCGGAATAAATTGAATGCTACACGTTGATGGATTAATTTGTTGTTTCTCACCTGTGAAAGGTAATCCCATGTGATCTCGTTTGGACGATAAACCTGTTGGTACAGTTAAACGCAGCACATGAATCTTTATTCTCCGCTTTGACCTATCCAATATGGCAGCGAGGATGACGTATGATTCTACGCGGAAGGCGGCGTCTTTAATGGTCCGGAATAAATTGAATGCTACACGTTGATGGATTAATTTGCTCTTCTATGCCCTTTTTGAGGAATGTATTGTAGGACTTAAACCATCATCTGAAGAGGTGAGATCGCTCCTTTTTTTCCCTATTTTTGCTGGCGGGATTGACTCTGCCCTAAGGGCAGAGTCTCTCTCTCTCTCCCTCTCTCTCACTTTGCACCATTACACAATAAATATTCACAGTGAAAATATTTTGTAATCGCGTTTCATGAACCAAGTTATAGGATTTGTTGACAACTCGCATCGAGTGCATTACACTTCTACCTGGCGTGAAGCACTCACAGTCATGTGGTTGTGACGTCATCGTAAACAAATCCGTTCTACTCATCCAGATGACTTCACAACGGCAACGTTGCCAGATCTTTCCACTCTGGAACCCGTTCTCAAAAAGATTGCGTTTTGGGCACCCAAAACGCCGGTGCCGTGTGGACGCCAGGCCTAAACAATAAGCAATTGTATCGGAGTCACCTGAATCCGTTGCCGTGTGGATAGGGCCTTAGTCTACTAGTATGACCAAAGATCTTATGAGAAATTTGTAAGAACGTGAACAAAGAAGAGTTGATTTCATACAAATAAAGTCATAAGGAAAAGAAGAAGCGATAACTACACCCCTAATATTAAGCTTAAATTTAACCAGCAATTTTGAAACAAATTGAGAGTTGCCATAATGGCAATATCTGGTGACACAGTGGATAATCTCATCTCATCTCATCTCATCTCATCTCATCTCATCTCATCTCATCTCATCTCATTATCTCTAGCCACTTTATCCTGTTCTACAGGGTCGCAGGCAAGCTGGAGCCTATCCCAGCTGACTACGGGCGAAAGGCGGGGTACACCCTGGACAAGTCGCCAGGTCATCACAGGGCTACAGTGGATAATAATTTTATTTATTCTGTCCACATTAACTGGATATGAACAGTCGCGCACTCTGATTGGCTCCTCGACTACTAGGCTATCAGCTCATACACCATGAGTAGAGAAAAACAAAATGGCAGCGCATATCAAGTCAGATATATCACTTTGTTATCAAGTATTTAAAAGAAACAGAAATAGCTAAAAGGATATAGGGTTTTCTCCCCCCCATATTTCTCCTGTTCCACACTCCAGCCCAGTTGGTGGCAGTAATGCATCTTTAACCTGGTTTGCCAACCACCAAAAAAAACCTAAAGAAGAAGAAGAAGAACATGGTGGAGCGTGTTGCTGAACCAACTGAGGGTGAAATAAAAACTCTACTCAAAAACAAAACCCCAAAAATACAAAAAAAAGCAACAAAATATGGAATGAATGCGTTTCATGGTAAGAACGTATCTTGTTTTTTTTAAGAATTAGTATTGTCGCAGTTTTCACAAATTGCTACTGTCATTTCACTGGTTTGTTTACATTCTAAGCGGAAATGATTTTGTCGGACATTTTGTATAAAGTTTTATTTCTCGAATTTGCAAAAAATAAAACAAAAAATGCTCTGTCTCTCAAAATCCAGTGAATGTGGATAGAATAAAACAGTTATTCCACTCAATCTTGTCATACATGGCTTATAGCCAACTCGGTGCTACGTGCCTTGTCAGCTATCAGCTCATGTACGATTTGATTTCGTAGCATAACTTAAATATACTGTGTGTATGTGTATATATATATATATATATATATATATATATATATATATATATATATATATATGTGTGTGTGTATGTATGTGTGTGTGTGTGTGTGTGTGTGTATAGTTTTCAAATCTATACATTTGAAAATTATAGATTTCTGAACCACTTCAACAGTAATTATAAATAGTGACACAAATACATGTTGCATATCTCTATATGAGTGGTTGGTTTTGTGTTGGTGACTTTGTTTAAAATACTGTGTTGGTAAGTTTTATTTAAAAATAATTTTTCATCAAAATGGAAGGAATTAATATATTGTCTAGGCTAAAGCAGATGTTTTATCTGTTCTAACAAACCCCAAAATAGCATTTGATTTGATTTGCCGTTAAAAATAATAAGCCATACGCTGGAAAGAGAATGAAATACTGTATGCTGTGGCCTATTTGACCCTTTTAATAACTACTGTAAGCAAAAAGTTGATGGATGAGTGAATGCACTTGGTGATGCAGAGACAGTGGACAGACAGCCTGTGTGACATTCTGGTAATGAATATGGCTCTGTATTTATTGTAGACCAGGTCCATCTCTGAAGCCCTCTTTATGTTCTGCCCCATGCTCTTATAGTCCACACCAAGGAAAAAAAAAAAGATAAATTATTTTTCCCCCATTGATCCTCACCAACGGTAATAAAATGAAGAACCAGCATAATGAAGAATTTCTCCGCAAAGGGAACCAGTAGCCATTAACCTCTGCCTCTGTAAGGTCTGGAGAAGATCAACTGAGTAACTGAGCAAATCAACTGCTGAGCAAATTAGTGGACACTATAAAGAACAGGAGTGCTCCCTCGTGGAGACCTGCGATGACCCGAGCTTTGGGGGACGTAACATCTGACTCGGTGAGGACATTTATCATGTTTCAATTAGAGTCTGGAAAGCAAACAGGACAGGTGGTCATTCTGCCCCATTTGACCTTGTTTGTCAAGATTATCTTAGGTTTTTGTTTTGTATGTGATTCAATCATGACTAATGTCCATTTTTTATATCAGAGTGGCCACTTGCCAGTGCAGTCAGAACGATATTAAGGGTGTGTCATGTAAAGAATAAAACACACATGTTCTTATAAGGAAATAATCCATTATGTGGAGTTACTGTTACTCCAATATAGTGTTACCCCAGTCCTGTACCAACGTGTCCTGAACTGTTGTATTCCTCTTCTACCACAGAGATCCATCCATCCATCCATCCATCCATCCATCCATCCATTCATTATCCATAACCACTTATCCTGTGCAGGGTCATGGGCAAGCTTGAGCCTATCCCAGCTGACTATAGGCCAGTTTATGCTGACAACCCAGTCCTCTCAGATAGCGTCGCAGACAGTGTCTGCGTAGCCCCCCCACCTTCGCAGACGCTCTGCGCGCACCTCCCAAAAATTGTGACCACCGCAGAAGCCTCGCAGACAGCGTCGCAGACAAGAGGGCTCTGATTGGTCCACTCTACATCTGCTGTACACGCACTTCCGCTTCCCTACTTTCCCGGTTTGTTTTGTTTTCACGACCGCCATTTTTAAAAACACGAGCGAAGATGGAGCAGCATGAAGAGCGGTTGATTGAGGAAGTACGTACATCTATACGACTCCAGTTCTAGTCATTATAAAAAAAAAAAGTTCTAGTCATTATAAGTAACCGGAGGATAAACACTCCACTAACCACACCCACCAACTACTCCTAGCGACTTCGCACCCCCTTGCGTTGTGCCGGTGAATAACATCGCGCACGCCTATTACTCCCCGCTCAACGATAAATTACAACTGTCTGCGAAAAGCTATCTGCGAAAGCCTTGTTGCAAGAGCATGCAGAGGCCTTATAGGCGAGAGGTGGGGTACACCCTGGATAAGTCACCAGATCATCACAGGGCTGACACCGAGACAAACAACCATTCACACTCACATTCACACCTACGGTCAATTTAGAGCCAGCAATTAACCTAATCTGCATGTCTTTGGACTGTGAGGCACTGGAGGTGCTCCGGAACTGGAGCACCTGGAGGACATGGGGAGAACATGCAGACTCCACACAGAAAGGCCCCTGTTGGCCACTGGGCTCGAACACAGAACCTTCTTGCTGTGAGGTGATAGTGCTAACCACTACACCACCATGCCGCCCGTACAGAGATTCTAATCTATGAATGACTGACATTTGCTATTAAATGCACTTATATAATTATGCCTAATGTTGTGAAACATCCTCAATACAAGTTACTTCCTGTTAAAACTCATGTTACAGCAGGCACTCTTATACTAGTCTCTCTTTTTTCTCTCCTTAGAAGTTCTTTCATTCAGTTTCTATAGTGCTTATCTATTGCAGGTCATGGGTGAGCTGGAGCCAGTCCCAGCTCACAGAGGGCCCTGGACAGGTCTATCATGGGGCTAACACAAAGGACAGACAGCCATTCACCATCACCTTTACACATATGGGTAATTTAGCATAGCCAGTTAACCTAATCTGGATATCTTTGGACTGTGGGAGGAAACCGGAGCACCTGGAGGAAACCCTTGCAGGCACAAGGAGATTATGCACACTGTACGCTACAACGAAAGGCCCCTGTCACACCAGGTTCAACCCTAGAATCTGCTTGCTATGAAGCGACAGTGCTAACCACTGCACCACCATGCCACACCTCCTAAGAAGTTAATAAGATTGAAAAAGAAAAGAAAAACTGGAGCTTATGTTACCAAGAAACCACCCTACTATGGTGGGAAATTCTTAAGATTCACCATATCTATGATTATACAACTTTGATAATAAAGAACAAATTCCTAAAATTATTATTTTAAGATTTAGATTACTGTGGAGCATCATCCGTACAAGTTCATGATGATGACGATAACATAAGCATAAGCACATCATTTATATACCTCTGATTTGAATTTACAATTGGTACAACTGTCAGAGCTGCTGTTATTTAACAGTTATTCGCAGAAGGTGAAGTGAATATCGGTGAATGATGAGTGAGATGAAGTCGAGGTTATTATTTAACAGTTATTCCACTGAATCGAGTCATACAGGAGCTGATAGCTGATGAGACGCGTAGCACCAAGTTGGCTATAAGCCATGTACAACAAGATTGAATGGAATAACTTTTATTCTATCCACATTCACTGGATTCTGAGAAACAGAACTTTTTTTTTTGCAAATTCAATAAATAAAAACTTTACACAAAACATCTGACAAAATCATTTCCGCTTAGAATGTAAACAAACTGGTGAAATGACCGTAGCAATTTGTGAAAAATGCTATAATAATAATTCTTGAAAAATAAAAAAGATACGTTCTTACCAGGGCGGCACGGTGGTGTAGTGGTTAGCGCTGTCGCCTCACAGCAAGAAGGTCCGGGTTCGAGCCCCGTGGCCGGCAAGGGCCTTTCTGTGCGGAGTTTGCATGTTCTCCCCGTGTCCGCGTGGGTTTCCTCCGGGTGCTCCGGTTTCCCCCACAGTCCAAAGACATGCAGGTTAGGTTAACTGGTGACTCTAAATTGAGCGTAGGTGTGAATGTGAGTGTGAATGGTTGTCTGTGTCTATGTGTCAGCCCTGTGATGACCTGGCGACTTGTCCAGGGTGTACCCCGCCTTTCGCCCATAGTCAGCTGGGATAGGCTCCAGCTTGCCTGCGACCCTGTAGAAGGATAAAGCGGCTAGAGATAATGAGATGAGACGTTCTTACCATCAAATACTTTTATTCCATATTTTGTGTTTTTTTAATTTTTTGGGGTTTTTGTTTTTGAATAGAATTTTTATTTCACCCTCAGTTGGTTCAGCAACACGCTCCGCCATTTTCTTCTTTTTCTTCTTTAGGGTTTTTTTTTTTGCAGTAAGCAAACCAACTTAAAGGTGCATTACCGCCACTGACTGGGCTGGAGTGTGGAACAGGAGATATTTGGGGGGGGGCAGCAACACACTCCACCATTTTGTTTTTCTCGACTCACGGTATGGACCCTTTTCACGTGACGTCACGACAAACGCGGCCGCCATTTTGGACGTGTACTACCAGTAGTTTACCACAGCCAGCATTGAGGAACGGCAGCAAAGAAAGTGTTTATTTTCAGCAAGACTTCCATCATGCCACTATATTGTTGTGCACCTGGATGTAGTAACCATCAACAAACAAGGCAAGGTTTATCATTTTATCGGATCCCGGTAGATGCTGACTGACGGAGAAGATGGATAGCGGCATACCAACGCTTGTGTAGTGACCACTTTGTTGGAGGTAAGACGAATAAAATTAGCCAGAAAAGGCATTACATTGCTGTTAACATTCTGTGGCGGCAAGTGTGTAACCAAATAGGCTAAAATAACCCATTGTAACCTCTTTGTTCTTCTGTAGTAGCTATTAGTTAGCGTTGTGTTCCTTTGCTGTTGGTAGACTGTAGGACAGATCAGAGGCAGTGTCCTACAAACAGCGCTTAATTTGAGGGGGAGCAAGCCGGAGCGCGCTCCGGAACCTCGGGCGTTGGCTCCGGCAGCTATTTACACTGGATCCGGTGATCCGACACCTCTTTTGACTATGTAACAAAAAAAATAATAATAATAATAATAATAATAATAATAATTAAATAAAAAAATGCAAGTTTATTTAGTGTTAATGTTTGATTTTGATATCTGTCTTGTTGGTGATTTCTCTCATGAAACGACATCCACAAAATATCTGCAGATGAACTTAATTTGCAGTGTTATTACAAAACATGCCCAGAAGCGCAGCGCAGCGCCGCGCCCCTCTCCCCTCTCCTCTCCTCTCCTCTCCTCTTTTTTTTCCGCTCCGGAGCCGCTCATCCTCTGCGCTCCGGGACCTCCCACTTTACAAATTAAGCACTGCCTACAATTAAGTGTTCAAAATAAGAGGAACATGTATTTGTCTCTTAAATCCAGGCCGTTCCCTGTAATCTGTAACAACGGTTGGAGAAAGTAATGGCAACTAGTGAGTGCACAAACCATAGAAGGTAAACTGTACACAGCGCCAGGGCAGTGTGATGGTATGTCTACTTTTAGATTGTGTTAGCTTATCAATGAACACACTCGTCACTCGACGAGTTTCACGTCTTTACGACGGATACTTAAATGTGTGTTAGGTATTATTGTTGCAGTCTAAGCAGTCATTGTAGCAGCTAGATGAGCGAGAACCGAAAGGGTCTGTGCCATAAACCGTTATTTCTGTACGGTGTTGCTAATGTGTCGTTACTGTTGTTATTTCTCCCTCTGCTCGCCCTGTAAATGCCCTACGTCGCTGGATAGCGAAGGTGTTTTCTGCATCTCGCTCCTTTTTCTTGTATGTTCTCCGTTTGTCGCCTTCCTCGCATTCAAACCAATTCGAGCCGAAGTCCGCTACATGTCCAAAATGGTGGTCGCGTTTACGAAGGTCACGTGACTGAAAAGGGTCTATATGAGCTGATATCCTAGTAGTCAAGTAGCCAATCAGAGCACAGGATTGCTCATATCCAGTGAATGTGGATAGAATAATCACCGATATTCACTGAGCCTGAGGCAGATAATTGTTTTAGTATAAATACACAGGTGATTATTTCAACAAAATTTTAAAAAATCATATTTAAAAAAATACTATATTTCAAACTTCAAAAGTGGCATGCAAATGTAATAATGGCGCAGCACAGGGTTGTGTCACTTATCTATGCTGAGTCACGTAAAACATTTTGTTTTGAAATTGATTTTAAAAAATCACAATTCCACCTTACCTTTGAATAATTTTAGACCAAACTTCGTAGCATCTTTAGTGCTTTTAGGAACAGCATTCATAATTCTTTCATAATTTGTAATTCTTCCTCACTTACGGTGATGAAATGATTGACCGCCATTTTGCTGAGTCGCTCGAGGTGAAATAGTATCGAGCAATAGTCCAAATTTTTCATCCAATCAGCGCGCGTGATTTTCTATAATCACCGTATTTATACTAAAGAAATTAATCCACACCTTCTGACTAATCAGATTCCACCATTCAACTGATGCATGGATCAAGTGAATACAAAAGTGTCACTTATTTATTATTAACCCCGCCGACAGTAGTCGGAGGGGTTGTTATTTTCACCTGCGTCAGTCTGTGTGTGTGTGTATCTGTCTGTCTGTCTGTCTGTCTGTCTGTGTGTCTGCAAGATATCTCAAGAACCAATGGATCGATTTGGACCAAATTTTGCACATGTGTTGCCAATCACCCAGGAAGGAAACCATTAAATTTTGGAGGTCAAAGGTCAAGGTCATGGCAGAACTTCGAAATTTTCGCCCAATGTATTTTAATAGGGAAAAGGCGGGGTTTGTACTCGTTAGAGTGTCCCTGTCTAGTTATTATTATTTTTATTTTTTTGCATGCTTGTTTGTTTTTAACAACAATGGATTTAACAGTTTAACATTTTAAAACTTTTGCAAATTTGCTAACAATCTCAATAAGGATCGAAAGCTTGGACTGACCAAAAAGAAACTCAGAAGTCTTATGTCTGTTGTAAATAAATCACATGTTTCTGGTAAACTCCTAAATGCTTGTGTACAGTTACACTGAGCTTGTTGTTGCATTTAGTTTTAGATACAGTATCTACCGCCATGTTTTAGAACTGCATAGGGGCCCAAGCACTTATCTGCAGGAATGATTGAGATGTGTCCAAACAAGCAGGAGTGTCCGATTTCCCTCTTCACAATAATCTGAGGTGTAACAGAGACTTTCTTTTTGTGTCTAAAAAAAAAAAAGGCGAGCCTGCCTAGAAGTGACTCCATCCTGCTCAGTCATTGAGGCTACATAGGTGGGGTTAGCAATGTTCTCATGGCCTACTTGGCATGTCCTGCACAAGCATAGACACATTTTTCAGGTCTCCCCGTCCCCCAATTGTTGCCTTTATCAGGTAGGTGGTTAAACACCGACTGAGAGATGACAGACACATCCTTTGAAAGCCAAAGAGGATGAGAGATAAAGACAAAGCACCATTCTTATATGCAGCTCTCAGTATTCTTTGCTTAAACAATTGAGAGGAGAGTGTATGGGTAAATGAAGTGCTTTCACAGCTGAGCATAGGACTTGATGAATGTTTTGAAGGTTTGCAAGATATTTTGTGTTATTTAATAACCAAACAGCGGCATCTATTGTATATGCATTAGGAAACAAGTCAAGTTTATTTGTATAGCGCTTATAACAACAAACATTGTCGCAAAGCAGCTTTACAGAATTTGAACGACTTAAAACATAAGCTAATTTTATCCCTAATCTATCCCCAATGAGCAAGCCTGTGGCGACGGTGGCAAGGAAAAACTCCCTCAGACGACATGAGGAAGAAACCTCGAGAGGAGCCAGACTCAAAAGGGAACCCATCCTCATTTGGGCAACAACAGACAACATGACTATAACATTAACAGTTTTAACATGAAGTCAGTTTCATTGATGTTATAAACTCTTCATTGATGGAAACTTGAGTGCAAAACTGTTCATGACAACTGCAGTCCTAAAGTTAGCAAGTCAACTGTAGTCCACAGCCATAAAAGCATTACTGTAAGTGTCCAGAGCGTCCTCCAGGTGTGACTTTCAACTGTCCACATGGGGCCGTCCTCCACAGAAACACCCCATGTATACTGTAGGTCCATACAACACTACTGAGGTGAAAGAATTTTAGTATTATATTTATTTCAAGTGTTATTTCTGTGTGCAGTCGGTATATTACTCTTAGGTCACTTTTGGTCAAATGTATGCTGGTGATGTGATTCAACTTTGATCAATCTTTAGCAAAACTAATACCAACCCTTCCATATATGTACATTTTTAAAAATCACCATTGCATGTGAATTTATAGGTCACAATTTATATATGAAACACAAGAATTGAGTTTCTTGAGAAACAGGAAGTTTCTGAGAAAAATATCCTTTTGCTCAACAATTCAAGCAAAAATCTGGATGCCCTGTTTCACAAGAAACTTACAAGTACTTTAGAATAATGTTTAGTGCTTTAGAAAAGATTCTTAACACATTTTGTTTATATCAACTCCAGAATTACTGGCATCATTCATGAAAATAGGCTCTAAATATCCATCCATCCATTATCTGTAACCACTTATCCTGTTCTATAGGGTCGCAGGCAAGCTGGAGCCTATCCGAGCTGACTATGGGCGAGAGGCGGGGTACACCCTGGACAAGTCACCAGGTTATCGAAGGGCTGACACAGAGACAAACAACCATTCACACTCACATTCACACCTACGGTCAATTTAGAGCCACCAATTTGGACTGTGGGGGAAACCGGAGCACCCGGAGGAAACCCACACAGACTCCACACAGAAAGGCCCTTGCTGGCCGCTGGGATCAAACCCAGGACCTTCTTGCTGTGAGGCGACAGTGCTAACCACTACACCACCATGCCACCTGGCTCTAAATATATCTAAAATAAATAACACATACAATGAGTGATAATTTGAGCTAAAAGCTAGACAGCCTTTTGATTTCATAAAATCGGTGAAATTTAGTTCCCTCTGAAATTTGGTCATTGTGATATATGTCTCATCTCATCTCATTATCTCTAGCCAATTTATCCTGTTCTACAGGGTCGCAGGCAAGCTGGAGCCTATCCCAGCTGACTATGGGCGAAAGGCGGGGTACACCCTGGACAAGTCGCCAGGTCATCACAGGGCTGACACATAGACACAGACAACCATTCACACTCACGGTCAATTTAGAGTCACCAGTTAACCTAACCTGCATGTCTTTGGACTGTGGGGGGAAACCAGAGCACCCGGAGGAAACCCACGTGGACATGGGGAGAACATGCAAACTCCGCACAGAAAGGCCCTCGCCGGCCACGGGGCTCGAACCCGGACCTTCTTGCTGTGAGGCGACAGCGCTAACCACTACACCACCGTGCCGCCCTGTGATGTATGTTTATTTCTTTAATATCTCACAAAATCGTACATATGAACGACGTACGTGTATCACCACAGGGAACTCAATCATAAGTGCAAGGCAACATGTCTCATAAACACTTGCCCACCAGGGGGGCGTTGTGGCTCAGGTGGATAAGGCGCCATACCATAAATCCGGGGACCCGAGTTCGATTCCAACCCGAGGTCATTTCCCGATCCCTCCCCGTCTCTCTCTCCTGCTCATTTCCTGTCTCTACACTGTCCTATCCAATAAAGGTGAAAAAGCCCAAAAAATATCTTTAAAAAAAAAAAACCGCTTGACCACCGGACAAAAAAATTTGTATCTTTACTTCCATAAGATAGCTGGGTTTTTATCCAGCACTTATTTTTAATTTGCTTTTTTTTAAAAAAAATGTGGGATTATTTACTAATACATTTTACACTCATCGGGCACTTCACTTTTAGGCAGTGCCTAAATATATAGATTAGTTAACTGTGAAACTTTATGAACCATTTACACTGAGCAGTTCTGAAATTATGATGTGTGGGATCGTCTGGTCCTCCCTTTTCCTCAGTGTTTGTGGGAGCAGTATACTTATCTTTATTCAGTCTAAATCCAAATAGAATTCTTTCAAGAATTATTTTTTTTGAAGAAATACTATTAAATAAAAGCTCATATCAGAATGTTTTCCATCAGTTCATATTTATTACATAAATTCATTCTTTTCCCCCCATTTTCTGTGAATAAAATATACTTATGTAGCTATTATTACACTGATTTGTTATTGTGAATCTGCAGACATACCAAGAAATGCAGTTTAAAAGCAAACTTACAAACCAATTCATTCATTCAGAGTCTACCACAATGGTTCTTTTCTTTTTTTTTGTATTTGGAACATTTTTCGAGGATTTTTTTTCACTTGAGAGATTTCACCTTGCTGAAAGCCGTCCCTTTTCATTTACTCATTTTTACAAGTGGGTTCCACCTGCCAGCCCACCTGTAGATTACAAAAAGGACTGTTGGATAACAAAGACGATATTGTGAGCCACCATTTATCTAGTTTGGTGCGCTCAGTCATTTTATTTATTTATTTTCCTTACATATAAAATACAGACGAGGACACTTTTATTCACTTCCACGCTCATTCATAAATTTTTGTAATTGTATTGCTTTTCAGGGCGGCACGGTGGTGTAGTGGTTAGCGCTGTCGCCTCACAGCAAGAAGGTCCTGGGTTCGAGCCCCGGGGCCGGCGAGGGCCTTTCTGTGTGGAGTTTGCATGTTGTCCGCGTGGGTTTCCTCCGGGTGCTCCGGTTTCCCCCAAAGACATGCAGGTTAGGCTAACTGGTGACTCTAAATTGACCGTAGGTGTGAATGTGAGTGTGAATGGTTGTCTGTGTCTATGTGTCAGCCCTGTGATGACCTGGCGACTTGTCCAGGGTGTACCCCGCCTTTCGCCCGTAGTCAGCTGGGATAGGCTCCAGCTTGCCTGCGACCCTGTAGAAGGATAAAGCGGCTAGAGATAATGAGATGAGATGAGATGTATTGCTTTTCAAAGAAAGAAAGAAAGAAAGAAAGGGCATATGGGTGCAGCTTGTACCCACCAGTAGTTGGGTTAAGAGCCCCACCATATATTTCCCCCAAAGACATGCAGGTTAGGTTAACTGGTGACTCTAAATTGACCGTAGGTTTGAATGTGAGTGTGAATGGTTGTCTGTGTCTATGTGTCAGCCCTGTGATGACCTGGCGACTTGTCCAGGGTGTACCCCGCCTTTCGCCCGTAGTCAGCTGGGATAGGCTCCAGCTTGCCTGCAACCCTGTAGAACAGGATAAAGTGGCTAGAGATAATGAGATGAGATAACCTAGCACGTATTTAACAGTTATTCCACAAAATCGAGTCTTACATGAGCTGATCGCCGACGTGGTGCGTAGCACCAAGTTGGCTATAAGCCATGTATGACGAGATTGAGTGGAATAACTGTTCTATTCTATTCACATTCACTGGATTTTGAGAAACAGAGCATTTTTCTTTTTATGTTTTGCAAATTCGATAAATAAAAGCTTTATACAAAATGTCTGACAAAATCATTTCCACTTAGAATGTAAACAAACCAGCAAAATGACAGTAGCAATTTGTGAAAAATACTATAATAATAATTCTTGAAAAATAAAAAAAAGATATGTTCTTCCCATCGAATACTTTCATTCCATATTTTGTTGCTTTTTTTGTATTTTTTGGGGTTTTGTGTTCGAATGGAGTTTTTATTTCATCCTCGGTTGGTTCAGCAACACGCGCCACCATTTTGTTTTTCTCTAATCACGGTATATAAGCTGATATCCTAGTAGTAGAGTAGCCAATCAGAGCACGCGATTGCTCAAATCCATTAAATGTGAATAGAATGAAAACTGATGTTCCACTGATTTGTTTGCCTTTCCAGACATGCAAACATGGGGCAGCGCACTCACTGCGCCATTTCGCTCCATCAAGTTTTGCACCTAGGGTGGCAATGGTGGTGTAGTGGTTAGCGCTGTCACCTCACAGCAAGAAGGCCCTGAGTCCGAGCCCAGCGGCCGATGGGGACCTTTCTGTGTGGAGTTTGCATGTTCTCCCCGTGTCCGCTTGGGTTTCCTCCGGGTGCTCCAGTTTCCCCCACAGTCCAAAGACATGCAGGTTAGGTTAATTAGTGGCTCTAAATTGACCTTAGGTGTGAATGCACCTTAGGTGACCCTGCACAGGATAAGCGGTTATGGATAATGGATGGAAGTTTTGCATCTACTGTAGTGGTCAAAAATGGGAAGTGCAACAAGTGCTAGTAGAGGTCCACTGGGGAAGGAATCACACTGCCCCATTCCTGCTCTGTGAACATTTGAATAGTGGACAGGAAAGTAAATGACAGGGTTGCCAGGGCTGTATTTTTTACACCAAATTGAGATAGTTTCAAATATTTTGCAGCTGAAAAGATTTAGTTTACTCACAAATAATCAGAACTGAATAGTGTAAGCAGTTTATCCAATATAACTGTTTGTTAATGATGTAGAGAACCATTTCTACTGTTAGATATATTGCAAAGAATGGGAGAGGAAAAGGAGGATTACGGAGTGGATAATGTCCGTATATCAGAAATGCGTGTGCACCACAGTGACCTTGGTTCCCCACAAATTGTGGAAAAAGGCAAAAAAACTTATCTCCCTGTTCCAATGCCTGAATTTTGTGGTTTAGTTTCAGGACTTTGTGTGGTTTTTGAATTGTAAAAACCTTGTTAATGATATTAGCTCTTCTCTGTATAGTGTTCACTCTCAATTGTCTATTAAAGGAGAACCGAAGTCATTTTTAAACTTGCTTTATTTCTTAATTAACATGTTATTCAATTACATTTTCGATTTTAGTAACCTTATCGTGACTCGTATCGGCAACTAATTGCAATTAAATATTATACTTATCGGCCTATTCGGTTTTTAGCCATGTTGAATTTAGTTTGTTTGGTCCACGGCAGGCATTGCTCATCCACGCGATCTTCACGAGACTTGTGCGAGACTTCAAAACGTGAAGTGTCAGCCAGGTGTCAGTGCCGCCATTTTGAAAACTATTTTCCAAACGAAATATTGCACAAAAACGAGTTTTAAATGACGATTACTGCCGACTTTTGTCAAACTTTCCTGATTGCTATCAAAACAAACAAAACTTCCAGCTTGATTACATCAGCATTCGGAAGAGGGCGTGCACATCTTTTGACAACTTTGGCAGATGTTGGTCGCTTTAATTTCCGCTGTACGTTTTACTTCTGTCCTACGATGTCTCGCACAGGTCTCAACCAATCTCGTTTATGGCCATTGCTTTGACATATGGACTGATATATTACACAGCGTATTTCAAACACTCATAACTTGTTACAGGGCGGCCCGGTGGTGTAGTGGTTAGCACCGTTGCCTCACAGCAAGAAGGTCCGGGTTCGAGCCCCATGGCCGGCGAGGGCCTTTCTGTGCGGAGTTTGCATGTTCTCCCCGTGTCCGCATGGGTTTCCTCCGGGTGCTCCGGTTTCCCCTACAGTCCAAAGACATGCAGGTTAGGTTAACTGGTGACTCTAAATTGGCCGTAGGTGTGAATGGTTGTCTGTGTCTATGTGTCCGCCCTGTGATGACCTGGCAACTTGTCCAGGGTGTACCCCGCCTTTCGCCCGTAGTCAGCTGGGATAGGCTCCAGCTTGCCTCCGACCCTGTAGAACAGGATAAAGCAGCTAGAGATAATGAGATGAGATGAGATAACTTGTTACAGCAGTGACAAAATAGCCATCAAAAATGCATTCCTATATTTAATAAAATGAGATAAATAGAATTTTGATAATAAAAAAATTTGCCTTCAGTTCTCCTTTAAGGGGTTACTCTAAACATTCACGAGAGCAGAAGTGAAGTGGGATAGCCTCTTGATTTAAATTTGTTTGAGGCTATGTATCCTATTATTATTGTCCTCCTCCACCAAAATCTAGGGTCACAAATCACTGCTGATAAACACTATTAATAATAATAATAATAATAATAATAATGTGTTTCCATTCAAATTTTAAAAAAAAAAGAAAGAATTTCTGAAGCTACCGAACGACCCCTGCATATTTCCTCCATGTTGGATGTAGAAACCTGGAACACTGTAGCCGTCTAGTCTTATTTCTTTGTGCAGTCAAAGGCAGCAATGTTCTTCCAGCTGAATGCCAGATGACACAGAGTCACTCCTGCCTGAATGGGATGAGACCCGCATTTGGCTCCACTCCCAACTAGCCTCCTCCAAGGGATTGACCGAATCAAGGTGCTTTCTCCAATCTGCCTAGGTCACTTTCTTTCTCTATTCAAGATGAAAGGAGAGAGCCCCCATCTAGCAGGTCACACCGACAAGATGGATGCTGCCATGCCCGTAAGAAGCAACAATAGCACCGTGTGGGGAGGGGACACTCTGGATGATTAGCCTAGGTCAGCCTGTGAGGCTACAGGGGAGATTTGGCCTTTTGTCTGTAGCCCCAGCAACTGATACACATGACCTTCCTACAAGCTCAGTAGATTGAATCTGTCAGGGTCTATTAAACAATGGCACCAAGGGCTTGACCCTGACAGGACATGTCAGTTTTTTTCCATCATTCAATCTACATTTCATCAACAATAGTTGATTTGGGGTTTATATAAGGTGCTTATGTTGGGGATTGGACTGGGGCAGCCATGTATCCTGCCTCCACTGCTACAGAGGTCAGTAGTCGACTTCTATCGCAGCAAAACAGGGACTGTATACAAGTTCTTCAGCATTATCAAAGAGTCATATATATTGTGTGTGTATGTGTGTGTGTGTGTACACAGGGAGACATTGTGGCTGCTGAGAAGTCGGCTTTCATCCCATTTTAAGACACATCTATAGCTCTACGAAAAAGGGGTCAACATTTGTCTTTATCAGACAGGAAATCAGTCAGGTGTGCATGCCATTGTGGGCTTTCATGCTCTCAGAGCCCCTGTGAATAAAACATAGGCTATCAGTAATATTGCCAGGATCCAGCAGTGACTTATGCAAGTTCAAGGACTTTTATTGATCGGTGAGCCATGCTTAATCAAAGACTATCTTCCCCACCACTTGAAGTGATTAAATAAGTCAGGCGGTCTGATATAAAGTCTTTGACTCGTTCATTGCTGCTCAATTGATTCTGCTGCACTCAGCATGTCAAAATTGAGAGACAGCCCAGCAAATGATTCAAGACGGTACTTCACAAATATTATGGTAATGTCCTTGCTCAAGACTGGTTGAAGTAATGCTCATATACGATATTAGACTACTTTCCTGTTTTGGCTCAGCATCATTGTGTTCTTGAATTACCTTCAAAAAACATTTATATGGGATGTGAGGTCATTAGTATTATTATTTTTTTACATTTTGTATATAATTAATTTGCACTAGCAGCGGTAGGATCACTCAGGATCTTTCTACTTCTTCTTCTTATTATTATTATTATTATCCTAGGATGCTATGACTGTGTCCAAATTCGCTCCCTACTCACTATATAGGGCACTATATAGTGGGGACGCCATTTTGTAGTGCTGTCCGAAACCTTAGTGAGGATTATTTACACCCTATATAGTGCACTCAAAGTATCCCACAATGCATCACGAAAAGTAGTGTACAACCAATGGTCACGAACCAGAACAATATATCCCATCATGCATTGCGGTCACGCTGAAAGAAATCAAATTAAAAGTCTCAAATTTGATTTAATAAAAGGCAGCAGCAAAGAAGAAAGTATTCAGCCTTGATTTAAAAAAACTGAAAGATGCAGGAACTTTCTATTGATTAATATGGGAAATATGCTCAGTATAATATGTATTCATCACAAAAATACACACGTGTTTATTATTTTGATAACCCACCAGCTGACTGTTTTAATTGTGCGACAGTAATGACGTAAATACCAACGCGACAGACTAGTGTCCGAAAGTGTTTTTTCATTTTACCAATGAGCTCATTATACACTGTAAAAAATGATTTGTTGTTTTGACTTAAAAAAGTTAGTGCAAGGGTTGCCTTAAGGGCTGCCTTAAAATTTTGAGTTCACTGAAATTAATATAGTAAGTTCACAACAATTTAACTTACTATGTGAATTCCAGTGAACTCAAAATTTTAAGGCAGCCCTTGCACTAACTTTTTTAAGTTAAAACAACAAATATTTTTTTTACAGTGTATAGTCCTCTATATAGTAATTCCCTCTATAGGGAGTAGGGAGTAGTGAACGAGTGAGCGATTTCAGACACAGGGTATTTCTCCCTCAGTTTTCAACCAATCATCACCAAATTTCACATGACCAATACCCCTAGGCTGAATTAAGTTGCTATGACTTTTGGTGCTAATCCTGATCACAGAACCAGAATGATCCATGAAAAACGGGCTATTTTCTTCACTAAGTGTCATTCTTTATCTCTTACTGTTCCGGATCTATAGGGTATGGTGACTAAACATCCTGGTTTGTCAGACCTAGCACAAATCACTGTGACTTTAATCACAGTATCTATGTAGTTATAAAATTATTATAGCTAAATTATCTTTCAAATGATCAACATTAAAGTCCTGATTTACTAAGATCCCAAATAATGAGTACTACTTTGGATGTGCAATGCAGAAAACATGTCAGATTTACAAAGAATAATCGTATAAATAATATCACATGCAAAGTAATATGTAAATTAGACGTGTGCTGATCATTTTTGATAACAATGGCAAATCCATTGTTGGGGAAGCCATGGCCTAAAGGTTAGAGAAGCAGTTTTTGGACTAAAGGATTGCTGGTTTGATTCCCTGGACCTGCAGGAATGGCTGAAGTGCCCTTGAGCAAGGCACCTGACCCCTAACTGCTCCCCAGGCTGCTCTGGGTATGTTGTATGTCACTCTGGATGCGTGTCTGCTGTAATGTAATGTAATGTAATGTCCAGCTCCACACCCAAGTATGAGACGTCCAGTTCACACAGAAATACACACACACGTACATAAATATACATCCAGTATTACATCAATTAAAGGACATGCGATGCATTTAAAAACTATTCACGATACAATATGCAAGCAAAATAAAAGAGCATTAAAATATTACTTATTATTATACATACGGGCCACTTTTCCATGGAATAAAAACATGTATTCTATTCCCTTCTAGTGGGTTTATTGATAACATGCAATATTGTTATCATATCGCTTATCCTCCATGTATTACACCACTCTCCCCAATGGAGAATGAGCGTGCAATATTGTTATAATATTGCATGTTGTCAAGACAACATGACATCACACATCGGAGCTGATGCGAAGATCCAATGACAAAACTTTTCTGCTGTGCATGCGCAAAATAATTTCTTTGTCGGACAGGAAAGAGAGAAGATGAGGCTAATCCAGTGCTAGGTTTAAGCACTAAATAAATAAACTGAAAACTGAAACTAAAGACGCGCTGAACACCCAAAAGGCTACCACAACTTCAGTAGATATTCTCCATGCATATTTACAAGAGAAAAACATACCAACGGACATCGGAAAAACTGGAAAAGAGACACATTGGAGATGTAAAACTTCTGCGCTAGTAAGTGAGTGTGACTGTGACAGTTTATAAACAAACATGGCCGCCAGGTTTGCTTAGTTAAAAGCAGAAGATTTTGAGAGAATTCTGGCTGCCAGTTTGCTCTGTTGTGTGTAGTTGTCGATGTTGATTTTAAAAGTACCTAAGTAAATTACACAGGGATAATAATAATAATAATAATAATAATAATAATTGGCTTGCGTGCACTAGCATTGGCCTTTGCTAATGCTACACCGGCTAGAAGGTAACTGGACTGCCACACAAACAGCATCGAGTCACGGGTAAGCTTGCGCTGGCCTTCGCTAATGCTACTGCTTAATGCTACACCAGCTAGAAGGTAACTGGACTGACACACTAACAGCACAGAATCATGGGTAAGCTCGTGTTGGCCTTCAGTAACACTACTGCTTGATGCTACACTGGCTAGAAAGTAACTGGACTGCCATGCTAACAGCATTGAGTCATGGGTAAGCTCACATTGGCCTTCATTAATACTACTGCTTGATGCTACACCTGCTAGAAGGTAACTGGACTGCCATGCTAACAGCACTGAGTAACTCATCTTGGTCTTCACTAATGCTACTGCTTGATGCTACACTGGGTAGAAGGTAACTGGACTGCCATGGTAATAGCACTGAGTTATGGGTAAGCTCACGTTGGCCTTCATGAATGCTACTGCTCGATGCTACACTGGATAGAAGGTAACTGGACTGCCATGCTAACAGCACTGAGTAACTCACGTTGGCCTTCACTAGTGCTACTGCCTGATGCTACACCGTCTAGAAGGTAACTGGTCTGCGATGCTAAAAGCGCTGAGTCGTGGGTAAGCTTGCGTTGGCCTTCACCAATGCTACTGCTTGATGCTACACCGGCTATAAGGTAACTGGACTGCCACGCTAACAGCACCGAGTCGTGGGTAAGCTTGCGTTGGCCTTCAAGAATGTTGATATGAAAAAAGTGTGTATGTGTAATAATAATAATAATATTGACTGGCTTTTTTCATGGTTTATCAGATATAGTCCATTCAGGTACTCGTCTTCGACTCATTAAATATCATGCTAGCTGAATGGAATATGTCTGATATACCACTCAACACCAGCCAATATTATTTAAGTGTTATTATTTATACATTATAGTATTAAAGGAAATAATTTTACACACTTGTCTCCTTCCCCCAAATGTAATTGATCACAGCGGATCATTTGTTGCTTAAAATTTGAAAATAAGCCCAACTCAACACATCGTCTTTTGAGAAGCGTGCGATTAAAGAATCCTGTTTTTGTGTTAATAAGTGTGAGATGATCTGTTTCCCACACACACAGGCATGAATTAGGCCTGTAAGAATGTAAATAATTCTTGTTCCAATGTAAAAGATACACAGCTGATCTATTAGATGGACACTTGATATTGTACAGATTGATCCAACTGAGTTTCTTTCGTGTCTGTACCGTGATTTTTGATTGACAGTTGTAAAAGAGCTGAAGCCAAATATGCCTGGGCAGCTTCCTGAGAGATTTCAACATATCTGATCAAAGGCGACATTGCAGGCAAGTGTATCTTAACACACACAGAGAGAGAGAGAGAGAGAGAGAGAGGTCTATAGTTTTACTTTGCCCTGTAATATAACTGTAATCCTGTACAATCATATGAAGAAGCGCCTACGCTTCCCCGTGTCCTCCTGCACAGATGTTCAGAAGGGAAATAAAGGTGTTGTGTTTTTTGCGAGTGTTACATCTCTGTTTCACCTTTTCATCTTGCTATGTGGGATGATGGTAGTTCATCAGATAATCAAACCAAGGTGTGGGAAATAACACTGTCTAATCAGATTAGATGTCAGATGTTGAAGGAATAGGGGTATTTACACAACGTGGCTTTATCAACCTCTTTCAAAAGGTGAGCTTGGATTACTCAAACATGGTGAGTGTTCAATGGCTTGAAAAAACATTTACAAAAATATTAAGGGACAAAAGATGGCAGGTAAGATATGTATAGAGAAAATAGTGCTCCAGATTTTATTATGGGAAATAGTATCTAGTATTTATAAGGTGACTCTAAGTGAGTAGATATATACTATAAACATGGTATTTTAGCATGGAGATCTTAACTCCGAGGCTTGTACTGAGGAAACTGGTGCTACAATGCATTAAATATGTATATTTCATAGGTTATAGTGTAGAAGTTATGACTTAGTACATGGTAACTAATGTGAAAAATACCAGCTACAATTCAGGACAAATAGTGGTAGGATCTACCAAACTGTTTCAGTAAATATATGCATATCTTACAAAAAAGAGCTAGCAAGTTCAATAAATAAATGTGGACTAATATTTATACAACAACATAGTTTTTTCCAGGTGAAAACACAATGGGGGCACATTCTTAAAATAAAATAATCAATCCGGTTATATTTAAGTTATTCCATGAAATCGGGTCGTACATGAGCTGATTGCCGATGAGGCGCGTAGCACCGAGTTGGTTATAAGCCATGTCCGACGAGATTGAATGGAATAACTGTTTTAGTCTAACCACATTCACTGGATTTTGAGAAACAGAGCATTTTTTATTTTAATTTTTTTGCAAATTTGATAAATAAAAACCTTATACAATACATCCGACAAAATAATTTCCGCTTAGAATGTAAACAAACCAGCGAAATGACAGGAGCAATTTGTGAAAAATGCTAATTCTTGAAAAATAAAAAAGATACGTTCTTACCATCTAAAACAAAATGATGTTGATACATATACCATGAGTAGAGAAAAACAAAATGGCTCTGCCTTGTTGTTTTTCTCTACTCACAGTACATGAGCTGATATCCTAGTAGTAGAGTAGCCAATTACAGCACATGATTGCTCATATCCAGTGAATGTGGATAGAATAAGTGTGTGTGTGTGTGTGTGTGTGTGTGTGTGTGTGTGTGTATACAAAAGTTTGTACACCCTTACTCATTCATTGTTTTTTTGTATTTGTACATCCAGGGTATTTACCAGATTTTATTTATTATTATTATTATACATACAGGACACTTTTTCCATGGAATAAAAACATGTATTCTATTCCCTTCTAGCGGGTTTCATTCATTTGGTTCAATAGCATGTGACATTGTTAGCATATCGCTTATCTTAGGTGTATCACACCACTCTATACTTTCATTCTATATTTTGTTGCTTTTTTCATAATTTTGGGGTTTTGTTTAAGAGTTGAGTTTTTATTTCATCCTCAGTTGGTTCAGCAACACGCTCCACCATTTTGTTTTTCTCTACTCACGGTATATGAGCTGATATCCTAGTAGTAGAGTAGCCAGTCAGAGCACACGATTGCTCATATCCAGTGAATGTGGATAGAATAAGTGTGTGTGTGTGTGTGTGTGTGTGTATAGATAGATAGATAGATAGATAGATAGATAGATAGATAGATAGATAGATAGTACCAGGCAAAAGTTTGTACACCCCAACTCATTCATAGGTTTTTCTCTATTTTGACTATTTTCTACACCGTAGAACAATACTGCAGACATCAAAACTATAAAATAACATCTGGAACATTTGTGAAATTATGTGGTACAAAGAACTTACACTGCAGACTCCTTCCATAAATATATATTTAAAAAAAAGTCTCCTTAGAGAAAGCTTATGCACAGTATGCATTTTTCTGTGTTAAAAAATAATAATCTGTTTATTATCAGTCTTAGATTATGTTTAGCATCTACCATACAAGTCCCTGCATCAGTTACTATTGAAACAGTAGTATATTAGAGTAAGTTCATTTATACAAACCTTGTAGCCAGAACCACTTTTACAGCTTCAGAGCTTATAGGAAATTAATTAACACATTCTGACCAATCAGATTGAAGAATCATGGAACGATGCAGATTATTTAACACTTTCATAAAAGTATTTGGTTATTCCTTTGTCCAAATGTGGATTTTAGAATCAGACCTTTTTAAATTAGTAACTTCGTACGGTATTTTCCATTTTCTATTTAAACTTTATGTACTAAATATTACATGTAAATACTAACTTATGGGGGTGGCACAGTGGTGTAGTGGTTAGCGCTGTTGCCTCACACCAAGAAGGTTCTGGGTTCGAGCCCCGTGGCCGGCGAGGGCCTTTCTGTGCGGAGTTTGCATGTTCTCCCCGTGTCCGCGTGGGTTTCCTCCGGGTGCTCCGGTTTCCCCCACAGTCCAAAGACATGCAGGTTAGGTTAACTGGTGATTCTAAATTGACCGTGAGTGTGAATGGTTGTCTGTGTCTATGTGTCAGCCCTGTGATGACCTGGCGACTTGTCCAGGGTGTACCCCGCCTCTCGCCCGTAGTCAGCTGGGATAGGCTCCAGCTTGCCTGCGACCCTGTAGAACAGGATAAAGCGGCTAGAGATAATTAGATGAGATGAGACTAACTTATGGTCGAGTCGCACTAAGCATTGCTCTACATACCTGAGATTTTCCCCACAAGTTACTACTTTGTCAAATACCCAACATCCAGGATATGTACCAGACATTATTTGCTATTATACAGGACACGTTTTCCATGGAATAAAAATGTGTTCTATTTCCTTCTAGCGGGTTTCATTCATTTGGTTCGATAGCATGCAATATTGTTCACATATTGCTTACTCTACATGTATTACACCACTCTACCCAATGGAGAATGATCACTGAATATGGTTTACGATATCGCATGGTTGTCAAGACAACATGATGTCACACTTCAGAGCCGATGCGAATATCCAATGAAAGAGTTTTCTGCTGCACATGCACAGAAACATTTCTTTGTTCGCCAGGAAAGAGAAAGATGCGCTGAACACCCAAAAGGCTACCAAAACTTCATTAGATATTCTTCACGCATATTTACAAGCAGTAGTGAACTGTTACTATTAGAGCTGGGACTTCAGTTCAGTTAAAACTTAGCTAGGCACCAAAAAAGCAACAGGATTTTGCAAGGGATTAGTGGCAGGCTGCCAGCTCGCTCCATTGTGTGTAGTTGTCGATCTTGATTTTAAAAGTAACTAAGTAAATGACACAGGGAAATTATTACTTTAGTCTGGGTGAAAAATACTGTAGTGATCGTGCGTGGAAGAAGAGTCTGGAGACAGAAATCTTAGTTTCTTGGTCGTTAGCCTGTGCTACTTGCTTTCGATAGCACTGGCTTGACTGCTTTATTAGCATTCGCTAACAGTACTGATGAACGCTACACCGGCTGGAAGGTGACTTCACTGCTGTGCTGACTCACAGGTAAGCTAGCATTAGCCTTTGAGAATGCTGATATGCTGGTATGAATAGTGTGTGTATGTATAATAAGAAAAATAATATTGGCTGGCTTTTTTCATGGTATATCAGATACATTCCATTCAGCTAGCATGATACTGAACGAGTCGAAGACTCATTCAATATCATGCTAGCTGAATGGAATATATCTGATATACCATGAAAAAAGCCAGCTAATATTATTTAATTATGACATACAGTATTTACCAATTAAGTACTATATAGTTACTGCGCTTTAAAATAAATTGCTACCAACATTGCAGTCCTGGTTCCTTCGTACCAAGTCATTCTTGGTTACATTGCTGGCAAAGTCCTGTAAGTCAAGACTTTTATAAAGCTTTCTTCTGTGTGTTAAACTGTGTAAAAATTAATCCTCATGTACCGTGTGGACATAAACTTTGACAAAGGTTATTTGCATTGTTTTGCACGGAGCCTGGGAAAGCTAACTCATTATTCCTTTGTCATACAAAAACAACCACAATACACAGACGATAAGGCAAACCTGAACAGAAAGGTAACACATTTTATTATCAGCATTGAGCACACAGTTTGATAAGCAGCAACTGTTATCATAGAGGTATGTGTTCAAACAAATAGTCTAATCGCTTATAACTCAAAGGCAGCTCACATGATCAGAAATTTCCATTATTTATCTTTGGAAGGTAAGATTATTATTCTGGAATGCATTGTATTTACCTAAACTAATATTGATGACTGATAGCATTCTGCTTTATCATCTTACAAGGCCAAAAAAAATATTCCCACAGTACAGTATTTCCCACACGGATATTCATGTGGAACTGAATTTATGTGATTTTACAGGAAGGTTAAAATATCCCTGTGTTGGATGTGAAGTTGGTTCCCAGTGTCTCCACCATCAGTGAGGGAAATGACCTTGAGAGGACAGGTTTCTGTTTCAGGTTGAGTACGGTGCACATTGTCACCTCAGAGGCACTACGACTGAAACTGTAATCTGCCACTGTTTTAGTCTCTCCGAAATGTGTGTTATGACCCAAAGCAGAGGTGAAAAAAAAAGTGGAAACGTTTATTGTGGTAGGAATGAGACGAGACTGAGAAAGAGTGGACTGGGGGGGGAGTCATGAGATGATACAGTCTGTGGTGAAGAGACAGACGCTGACTTTTTTTTTCAGACCACTTAACAGGGATATATGAACTACTTAACATCCATCTCTAAAGCAGCATTTTTAATCCTGCTATTCCATCTCTTCACAGGACGGCCATTCATTCCGCAAATTGCACCTAAAACCGGAGCCGGTGCTGTAGATAATGTAAGATAAGAACAGGGAGGCAAAAAGGATAATTTTGTTATTGATTTTCCACCATATTCTAAAGTTACATTTACGCATTCCAGTACAGCTGGAGGAGGCAAACGATCTGGAAGTGAGATCACTGCACACTGAACAGGCCCAATTTCCACATGTTCTGAAAGTTCTGGCCAGAAAGATGACAATGAAAAGTGCAAGAAATGAAAGTGAAGACATTTCCAACCCTTCTTTTCTACCATAACACTGATCTTTCTTTCTTTCTTTCTTTCTTTCTTTCTTTCTTTCTTTCTTTCTTTCTTTGCTCCTTTCCTCCCTTCTTTCTTTCTTTGCTCCTTTCCTCCCTTCTTTCTTTCTTTCTTTCTTTCTTTCTTTCTTTCTTTCTTATTTTATCATAACACAGGAGTAATCTTTGAGGAACAGCAGTGGGTCTAATTACAGCATTTTACAGTGGTGCTTGAAAGTTTGTGAACCCTTTAGAATTTTCTATATTTCTGCATAAATATAACCTAAAACATCATCAGATTTTCACACAAGTCCTAAAAGTAGATAAAGAGAACCCAGTTAAACAAATGAGACAAAAATATTATACTTGGTCATTTATTTATTGAGGAAAATGATCCATATCTGTGAGTGGCAAAAGTATGTGAACCTTTGCTTTCAGTACCTGGTGTGACCCCCTTGTGTAGCAATAACTGCAACTAAACGTTTCTGGTAACTGTTGATCAGTCCTGCACACCGGCTTGGAGGAATTTTAGCCCATTCCTCCGTACAGAACAGCTTCAACTCTGTTGGTGGGTTTCCTCACATGAACGGCTCGCTTCAGGTCCTTCCACAACATTTTGATTGGATTAAGGTCAGGACTTTGACTTGGCCATTCCAAAACATTAACTTTATTCTTCTTTAACCATTCTTTGGTAGAACAACTTGTGTGCTTAGGGTCGTTGTCTTGCTGCATGACCCACCTTCTATTGAGATTCAGTTCATGGACAGATGTCCTGACATTTTCCTTTAGAATTCGCTGGTATAATTCAGAATTCATTGTTCCATCAATGATGGCAAGCTGTCCTGGCCCAGATGAAGCAAAACAGGCCCAAACCATGATACTACCACCACCATGTTTCACAGATGGGATAAGGTCCTTATGCTGGAATGCAGTGTTTTCCTTTCTCCAAACATAACGCTTCTCATTTAAACCAAAAAGTTCTATTTTGGTCTCACCCATCCACAAAACATTTTTCCAATAGCCTTCTAGCTTGTCCACGTGATCATTGCTGCAGACAAGCATCAATGTTCTTTCTGTAGAACAGTGGCTTTCTCCTTGCAACCCTGCCATGCACACCATTGTTGTTCAGTGTTCTCCTGATGGTGGACTCATGAACATTAGCCAATGTGAGAGAGGCCTTCAGTTGCTTAGAAGTTACCCTGGGGTCCTTTGTGACCTCGCTGACTATTACTTGCCTTGCTCTTGGAGTGATCTTTGTTGGTTGACCACTCCTGGGGAGGGTGACAATGGTCTTGAATTTCCTCCATTTGGGGGGGGCATCGTGGCTCAGGTGGATAAGGTGCCATACCATAAATCTGGGGACCCGGGTTCGATTCCGACCCAAGGTCATTTCCCGATCCCTCCCCGGCTCTCTCTCCCGCTCATTTCCTGTCTCTACGCTGTCCTATCCAATAAAGGTGAAAAAAGCCCCCAAAAAATCTTTTTAAAAAAATTCCCCATTTGTACACACTCTGTCTGACTGTGGATTGGTGGAGTCCAAACTCTTTAGAGATGGTTTTGTAACCTTTTCCAGCCTGATGAGCATCAACAATGCTTTTTCTGAGGTCCTCGGAAATTTCCTTTGTTTGTGTCATGATACACTTCCACAAACGTGTTGTGAAGATCAGACTTTGATAGATCCCTGTTCTTTAAATAAAACAGGGTGCCCACTCACACCTGATTGTCGTCGCATTGATTGAAAGCACCTGACTCTAATTTCACCTTCAAATTAACTGCGAATCCTAGAAGTTCACATACTTTTGCCACTAACAGATATGTAATATTGGATCATTTGTTTAACTGGGTTCTCTTTATCTACTTTTAGCACTATCCAGTCATGATCCTGGATGAGTGTCCTGTACAGACAGCTGTATCCAGTCACAATCAGCTCATTTAATGCTTGCAGCGTCAACCTGAAGAAGGCAAATAGTTTGACAGATTTGGTGAAAGACAGAACACACTCTGGAGCAAGCAGGCTTTATTTACAGGAGTGGAACAGTGTATGGTATGGTTATGACACACAGGTTACCTTTACTGAGGACTCAATTTGTGCATAACATCCAGAAAAAAAAAAAAACTAAACCTCAGGAGCTGAAGCTTCTTGAGACAATTCCAAGTGTGAGTAAAACCTCATCAGGAAAAAAAATATAAAATAGAGTAATAAAATAGCTTTGATTGTTTTCACACTTTCCTTGGTGTTGCTCCAAATGTGTCATTGCATCAGTATTACGCCAATGATAGTTGAACATATTCAAAAGAAAGAAAACCATTCTGTCAGTGTTGTACGTTTGTCTACTCAGAATGCCTACTCATGTCTACACTTGTTTATTTTTGGATCATGTCATATTTTGAACAGTATCTCAACATGTTTTACCATGGTTAATGATTATTCTTGGCAAATACTTATGCATGTCCAACAATCGTTTTGTTTCAGTCTTTAGAGAGTCTCTTTGAGATCCAGACTCACCACAGCTACCAAGAACAAAAAGTATGTGCACAACACATATTGAAATGTTGCTTCCTTTACCTTTATCTTCTAAATATACTGGATGAATAAGGTACCAAATGGAACTTAGTCTCAGCCTAGAACATTCATCAGACTTGTAGTACTCGAGTCCGACTCGTGCCCTAATTTTAAGGACTCATGACTTGACTTGGATTTGAGCACTTATGACTCGGACTTGGACTCAAACTCGGACATTAGCTGCACTCGGACTCATAAATTTGAGACAAGGATTCAGATTTTTTCCTTTTTTTTAACATCCCATAATAATTTGGCATAAGATATTTATATCTACATTAATTTTTATACTAATTTCATGCAAGAGAATTCACATTCACCTGTTCATACGTCATGTTCAGGAATAAACTAACATTAATGGCGCTAAAATGCCTGGAGAGAATGGATTGTCCGCTTTGCTTACATATACAGACTTCTCGTGCAGTGGGGAAAAAAATGCACTGCTATGTGTTCCATATGTAGAAGAACTATCAAGGAGATGACGGGGACAACCTTGAACTTCAATCGTCATTTGTTAAGACTCCACCCAGAGAAGGAAGTGAAACGCTATGTCCATTTCTCTGTTGATAGCAGGTCTTGCTTGCTGAGTGATGAACTAGCTAGTGTTAACCCTCTCTCATGTTACAGTGGTGCTTGAAAGTTTGTGAACCCTTTAGAATTTTCTATATTTCTACATAAATATGACCCAAAACATCATCAGATTTTCACACAAGTCCTAAAAGTAGATAAAGAGAACCCAGTTAAACAAATGAGACAAAAATATGATACTTGGTCATTTATTTATTGAGGAAAAGGATCCAATATTACATATCTGTGAGTGGCAAAAGTATGTGAACCTCTAGGATTAGCAGTTAATTTGAAGGTGAAATTAGAGTCCGGTGTTTTCAATCAATGGGATGACAATCAGGTGTGAGTGGGCACCCTGTTTTATTTAAAGAACAGGGATCTATCAAAGTCTGATCTTCACAACACATGTTGGTGGAAGTGTATCATGGCACGAGCAAAGGAGATTTCTGAGGACCTCAGAAAAAGCGTTGTTGATGCTCATCAGGCTGGAAAAGGTTACAAAACCATCTCTAAAGAGTTTGGGCTCCACCAATCCATAGTCAGACAGATTGTGTACAAATGGAGGAGATTAAAGACCATTGTTACCCTCCCCAGGAGTGGTCGACCAACAAAGATCACTCCAAGAGCAAGGTGTGTAATAGTCGGTGAGGTCACAAAGGACCCCAGGGTAACTTCTAAGCAACTGAAGGCCTCTCTCACATTGGCTAAGGTTAATGTTCATGAGTCCATCATCAGGAGAACACTGAACAACAATGGTGTGCATGGCAGGGTTGCAAGGAGAAAGCCACTGCTCTCCAAAAGAACATTGCTGCTCATCTGCAGTTTGCTAAAGATCATGTGGACAAGCCAGAAGGCTATTGGAAAAATGTTTTGTGGATGGATGAGATCAAAATAGAAATTTTTTTGATAATTTTTTTTCACATAAATGCCTTTATGTGAAACCGTCTCTGCTACTGTGTTGGACTAACGTTACTGCTCGACTGCCCCATTTTAGTTAATAAGCTACAGATAAAAAGCTTGTTCATCATTCAGCAAGCCCCGCCCACTATCAACAGGGCACATACAGTGGTGCTTGAAAGTTTGTGAACCCTTTAGAATTTTCTATATTTCTGCATAAATATGATCAAAAACATCATCAGATTTTCACACAAGTCCTAAAAGTAGATAAAGAGAACCCAGTTAAACAAATGAGACAAAAATATTATATGTGGTCATTTATTTATTGAGAAAAATGATCCAATATTACATATCTGTGAGTGGCAAAAGTATGTGAACCTTTGCTTTCAGTGTCTGGTGTGAACCACTTGTGCAGCAATAACTGCAACTCAACGTTCCCAGTAACTGTTGATCAGTCCTGCACACCGGCTTGGAGGAATTTTAGCCCATTCCTCCGTACAGAACAGCTTCAATTCTGGGATGTTGGTGGGTTTCCTCACATGAACTGCTCGCTTCAGGTCCTTCCACAACATTTCGATTGGATTAGGGTCAGGACTTTGACTTGGCCATTCCAAAACATTAACTTTATTCTTCTTTAACCATTCTTTGGTAGAACGACTTGTGTGCTTAGGGTCGTTGTCTTGCTGCATGACTCATCTTCTCTTGAGATTCAGTTCATGGACAGATGTCCTGACCTTTTCCTTTAGAATTCGCTGGTATAATTCAGAATTTATTGTTCCATCAATGATGACAAGCCGTCCTGGCCCAGATGCAGCAAAACAGGCCCAAACCATGATACTACCACCACCATGTTTCACAGATGGGATAAGGTTCTTATGCTGGAATGCAGTGTTTTCCTTTCTCCAAATATAATGCTTCTCATTTAAACCAAAAATTTCTATTTTGATCTCATCCATCCACAAAACATTTTTCCAATAGCCTTCTGGCTTGTCCACATGATCTTTAGCAAACTGCAGATGAGCAGCAATGTTCTTTTGGAGAGCAGTGGCTTTCTCCTTGCAACCCTGCCATGCACAACATTGTTGTTCAGTGTTCTCCTGATGATGGACTCATGAACATTAACCTTAGCCAATGTGAGAGAGGCCTTCAGTTGCTTAGAAGTTACCCTGGGGTCCTTTGTGACCTCGCCGACTATTACACACCTTGCTCTTGGAGTGATCTTTGTTGGTTGACCACTCCTGGGGAGGGTAACAGTGGTCTTTAATCTCCTCCATTTGTACACAATCTGTCTGACTGTGGATTGGTGGAGTCCAAACTCTTTAGAGATGGTTTTGTAACCTTTTCCAGCCTGATGAGCATCAACAACGCTTTTTCTGAGGTCCTCAGAAATCTCCTTTGCTCGTGCCATGATACACTTCCACCAACATGTGTTGTGAAGATCAGACTTTGATAGATCCCTGTTCTTTAAATAAAACAGGGTGCCCACTCACACCTGATTGTCATCCCATTGATTGAAAACACCGGACTCTAATTTCACCTTCAAATTAACTGCTAATCCTAGAGGTTCACATACTTTTGCCACTCACAGATATGTAATATTGGATCCTTTTCCTCAATAAATAAATGCCCAAGTATAATATTTTTGTCTCATTTGTTTAACTGGGTTCTCTTTATCTACTTTTAGGACTTGTGTGAAAATCTGATGATGTTTTGGGTCATATTTATGTAGAAATATAGAAAATTCTAAAGGGTTCACAAACTTTCAAGCACCACTGTATTTTAGCAAATACTGTACAATGATATGAGATGTATCAGTGTCAGAGAGTACACTGTGTGTTTTTTTTGTAAATGTGTGTTAAAAGGAGATATAGCCTATCTCAGATGATGTTCTTTACAACACGAACAAGAAGAACAATAAACCTTTATTTATCACATGTACACTCAAGCAAAGTGAAATGTTTCCTCTGCATTTAACCCATCTGAAGCAGTTCAGCAGTGAACACACACAACTGAGCAATGAGCACACACACACACACACACACACACACACACACACACAGAGCAGTGGGCAGCTAGGTAGAGGTCAGGTGCCTTGCTCAAGGGCAATTCAGCCCAACCTCAGGCCAAGGCTACTCCATGTTAACCTAACCGCATGTCTTTGGACTGTGGGGGAAACCAGAGCACCCGTAGAAAACCCGCACAGACACAGGGAGAACATGCAAACTCCACACAGAAAAGCCCCCATCGGTCACTGGGCTCGAACCCAGAACCTTCTTGCTGTGCTGTGAGGCAACAGTGCTAACCACTACACCACCTTTACATTTTTAAAGAAGCTCACACCAAATGGCGAACATCATTTACAGATTGTTAAGAGGATCTGAATCTTCAACAGTTATTGATAGACATATTCTCTGATTGTTGCTCAGGAATGTATATTTGTTTAAAAAAACAGGGCACTTTTTTAAATTAGTAGTGAATTTCTAGAAATAACGCACGTATGAGAGTGGCATAGTGGTGCAGTGGCTAGCACTGTCACCTCACTGTAAGCAGGTTCTGGGTTTGAACCTGCCTGTCGACTGGGGCCTTTGTTTGTGGACTTTGTATGTTCTCCTCAGGCCTGCGTAGGTTTCCTCCGACAGTCCAAAGACGTGGACTTGGTCAATTGGCTATGCTAAGATGCCCATAGTGAGTGTGAATGTGAGTGTGACTAGCTGTCTGTCTCTCTGTGTTAGCTCCTGTTAGCACCCTGGTGACCTGTCCTGGGTGTACCGCACCTCTCACCCAATGTCAGCTGGGACTGGCTCCAGCTTACCCATGACGCATGATGGATAAGCACCATAGAAAATGAATGCCTTACATGTGTTAGCTAGAACACAAAAACATAGCAATAAAGCCCTTTGCTATAAATGGCACCAATTCAAGATGCTTTGAGACATCCATATTTTAGATTCGTAACTGTGATTTCAAACTAATACAGTATTAGCCTATCTAATAAGATGAGCTCTTCTCAGTGAACAGACTAAGTATATAGACCTGCGTGTTGCACTGCTTTACACTGAGTAGCTCAGATTTCTGCTCGTCTCTTTCAGAGAGGCTATCGGTGCCTATTCACACACCACCGTTTCCCCTTAGGATAGCACTTCCATCGAAACTCAATCCCAGCCTGATGATGCTGAAATCTGTGCACTGCTTTTAGTATTTAATCACTATAATTTGTCTAGCTCCTAAAGAACAGCATAGAGACTTTCACATTGCCAGTTTATGTGAAATTAAACCTGGCTGTCTGCTCTTTACAAAGGCAGTGATTGCAAGAATTGAAATTCTCAGGCTGTATTTTACTCTAAAAAACCCCAACATAAACTAAACAGATCCATTTATTATTGGAATGTAATGGACTTGACTGTACATAGATGCATTGCTGGTGTCCAACATGTGCCCCATGGGAAGTGATACCCCATGTCCCACAGTCCGCAACAAAATTATGAAGAAAAACGTAATGATGCAGTGTATGGTTGTAAAATAATTGAATTAGGGAAGTGATAAAACATAACAGGAAGTGCTGGCATCACACCACACCACTGTTGACTATTTTCCCCAAAGCGTTTTATTCTTCTTGTGCCACAGTAATTTGCAGGAATTAGAATTATTTATTTATTAATGAATTATATGATGTGTAGTGGACCAATGTGCCATGAAAGCTGATTATTTATATTTATATATTTATATTATTTATGACAGTATTTATCCTGTCATTTTTTTCTCTTATACAACACCGATGTGACATGGATTACAATGCTTTGATTTATTAAATTGTATCAAAAGTATGATCTACTTATTGATTTATAGTATACACAATGAGTAGCACTTTGAAATCCAATCCTATTGGAGTATTGGAGTAATGTGTTCACATCCTTTTAGGATTCTGGCAGCAGTGTTCATGTTGTGGAAAATCCTTGAAAGAAGCTATTCCCTGCTACGACTTATGTTATAACAATGCTAAACAGTTGTTCTCACACTAGCATATCTTTCTCTCTCTCTCTCTCTCTCTCTCTCTCTCAAAAGAAAAAATAACACAACTTGTCATTTTCCAAAGAAACCAATAAACCTATCCACAAGACTGGGAAACTTGCAGTTTGACTGTTATAAAGTGCTGACACCTGAGACTATTTCCATAAACAGTAAATACTTTACCATTTCAACAACTATCCATTCTTCTTTGTTTAAACAACACCACATTTGGCACAGTGGCAAGTCAAGTCAAGTTTATTTCTATAGCACTTTTAACAATAGACATTGTCGCAAAGCAGCTTTACAGAATTTGAATGATTTTAAACATGAGCTAATTTTATCCCTAATCTATCCCCAGTGAGCAAGCCTGTGGTGACGGTGGCAAGGAAAAACTCCCTCAGACGACATGAGGAAGAAACCTCGAGAGGAACTAGACTCAAAAGGGAACCCATCCTCATTTGGGCGACAACAGACAACATGACTACAACATTAACAGTTTTAACATGAAGTCAGTTTGAGCGATGTGATGAGACTCCAATCAGACATAGGGCATCAGGATGGATCAGGCAGGTCCGAGGACAAGAACAGGTCAGCATCTCAATCTCAGGATTGGCATATGGTTAGCATATGACATATGGCAATGGTTAGCATTGTCGCCTCACAGCAAGAAGGTTCTGGGTTCGAGCTCAGCAACCAATGGGGGCCTTTCTGTGTGGAGTTTGCATGTTCTCCCTGTGTCTGTGTGGGTTTCCTCTGGGTGTTCTGGTTTCCCCCACAGTTCAAAAACATGCAGTTAGGTCAATATGGGGCGGCCTTGGGCTGAAGTGCCCTTGAGCAAGGCACCTAACTCCTAACTGCTCCCTGGTGCTGTAGCATAGATGCCCACTGCTCTGGGTATGTGTGTGTGCTCATTGCCCACGTGTCTGTGCATGTGTGTGTTCACTGCTTCAGATGGGTTAAATGCAGAGGAGGAATTTCACTGTGCTTAAGTGTATGTGTGATTAATAAAGTTGTTCTTCTTCTTCATTTAAAAATCTGTTTAATATCTATCATCTGCCATACAAGTCCCTCTCAATGAGCTGCTACTATAGACACAATAAGGCATTAGAATGAATGCATTAATATTAACCTTTTATTTTTGTTATAGCCGGAACTACTGTCTGAGCCATGTTGTTATACAAAAACAATGCAGATCTTCTGACCAATCAGATTTGAGAATTCAACCACATTGTAATATTATTGCTTATAATTGTCTAATTGTTTAATTGTCTAATTGTCAATTATACAACAGCTAGTTCCAGTCCACTAATTTGACTGGCCGAGCAGTGTTCCAAGAGTGCCGCTATTTTGCAATAACAGCACTGGGACGTTTCATTGTGTGTTGGTCACATAAAACTGGTTACTATGGTAATGCTCGTGACATCATCAGCGAACATGGCAAATGATACATTTCAGAAATATGACTTTTGACTTTAAATGTAAAAGCTCATCAGATGAAGATGAAAATGAAGAAGGGACACCAGTTTTACAGGAAGAACCTTTAATGGGAATGTATAAATCATTGTACCGCGACCTGGCTTCATAGTTAGCATGTCTGCCTCTTGACCAGAAGATTGTGAGTTCTGCTCATGATTGGGTCATACCAAAGACCATCATAACAAGAGTGCTCTGAGAGCACAATATCCCCTGCTGGCAACTATATCTGTGCTATAAGTGCTTAATACACCCTCATGAAATTGTCAAAGTACAAGTTTGGTAATTAAGGACCATAACTCTGGTAAAATGCGACTGAATTGAATGCAATTGCAATATGCGTATTACCGACATACCGTATAACAAAGAATCCTGTCAAGTTTTATGAAATTCCTCCAAAAATTGTGAGAGGAGTTGATTTCAGAAGGTGAGTACTCTTCCTGGGACGGACAGACGGGCAGACATCACCACGACATAATCCCCCTTTGGGCCTTTTGGCCAGCGGGGGGAAAAATGGTACCTACTGCCATCTGGTGAGGCATGCTGCGAGTAGGGAGTCAAACTCTCATGGTTACCAGAGGACTGGCCCCCCACTGTAACACTAGCTATGTAAAAGGCGAGAGGCCGAGAGCTATAGAAACAGAGATTGACGCTGCCCGATGTGCCTTAAGGGCCCGGTTAGTACTTGGACAGGAAACTGCCTGGGAAAACCAGATCCTGGTACGGGAGGGACTTTGACAAATCACTTTCAATATCCATGTCCGCTCATGGAGCAAACATAGACAGAATATTTGGCCATATTATGCCCAAAGTGTCACTGACTCGATATTAATTTCTTGTTTATAGAACTGTTTTGTAAAAGCAAAATCACACTCAAGGTTGTGGTGTTCTCCTGGATATCAACGCGGCCTTTTGCCTACAACCAAATCACAGCCGTGCTGATATTCAGCACTCCCGCTGTGTGATATTGCTTAATAATAATAATAATAATAATAATAATAATACATTTTTGAATAAGATGTAAAATATTTTATGTCACAGCTGACACCATATACCTCAATTCTAATTGATTAATAGAGTATATTTTGGAACCAGACTGAACATCAAGTTTCCTTCCTTTCCTTTTCTCAAATTTCCGAATCATTATACTAAAAGAACCTGTTGTACGACTTCCATCACTTCATGGTTCTTTATATAGGCCCTGGATGAGGAGAGAGCACTCCCTGTTTCAAAAAAAAAGTCATGGTTATTTTCTGCACTTGCAGGTTTCTCTTTGACAACCACCAGCATCGAGACCAGGAGCAGAATTATCAACATCAAAATCCCAAAGCAGGGCTACAATGAGCCCCATCCAAACTGAATGCACATGTAGGGCTTGGGAGAGCTGGCAAGAGGGGGCTCTTCACTCTCTATTCTCTTCTCCCTGTGTCATGTTTTTGTGGCCTTGAAGTCTCTATAGAGTGGGTCTCTCTCTCTCTCTCTCTCTCTCTCTTTTGCACTCCTTCTCCTTTTTTCCTTTTTTCTTTTTTTTTTTGTTTATGGATCATTGGTTGTTTACTATAAAGCAAGCAGCAGCCTGGAGAGATGTGGGATATGTTTTATCTCTTGTCAGAGCCGTGCTTCAATTAAATTAATGGATCTATTCAACTCCCTCTTTCCTCCTTTCAGGCACAGGCAGAGAATACATTAAAAGATCTTATGCCTCAAGATGGTGCATCATGGTATTAGCTAGGTCAGTCCTTTTTCCTACTAGCGTGTGTGTGTGTGTGTGTGTGTGTGTGTGTGTGTGTGTATACCGTAGATATATATATCAGAGGGGAAACAAACATATCAGCATTTCAAATGTGATATTTAGTTTCATTCTTTCATAATTTCATTGTAATTATTCTCTTCTAATTCTAATTTGGCCTCATTTTCGATCAAATGTGCTTCAGAAATGAAAGGGTTACTGTCCTGAAAACATTAAAATAGAATTATCCAGTGAGATTTTTTTTGTTTGTTGTCTCTAGGTTGAGAAGAGTTTAGAGCCGGCTCACTCACTGGTTAGGACTTCATTGCCAGGACAGAAGGCCATGGCAGTGTATGTTTATGTAGGAAGTGACAGATGAATTAACCAATCAGATTTTGATTTATAGTGGGAGGGACCAAAAATTTATCGTCCTAGGCCTTCTTGAAGACTAACATGAGCTTAACCGTGAGTGGGTGCTGTCAGTGCACCAGTGAAGTCACCTTCCAGCCAGTGTAGCGTTCATCAGTAGTGTTAGCTATCAAGAGCAAGTAGCACAGGCTAACAACCAAGAAACTAAGGCTACATCCACACTACAACGGCAACGAGATTTTTTTTTAAATATCGCGTCCACATGGGCAACGGATCAGTAAAATATCAGGTACATATTGCAACGCAACGCTTGCTGAAAATGATGCAATACACATGCCACACCTCTACGTGCGCTGTAAGACGGTCCCATCGGAGACACCAGAACAATAGAAGAAGTAGACGCATGCGCATAAACCCCTTCTTCTGTAGTATTAGCCACATAAAGTTTTGATTATTAATCAGTAGCGTAAAACGAAAGACGCGGAAAGAGGAATGAATGGGGGTAGATGGAAGCCGGTACGCCAACATTCTGATATCCTTCAGAATTCTTTAATGGTCCGGAATAAATTGAATGCTACACGTTGATGGATTACTTTGTTCTTCTACGCCCTTTTTGAGGAATGTATTGTCGGACTTAAACCAACATCTGAAGAGGTGAGATCGCTCCTTTTTTTTTCCTGGCGGGATTGTTTTTGTTTTTGGAAAGCGCATGGGCGGTGCGTGGTTTGGTTATACTCAGTACTTCCGCAGTGTTTGGACTAAAGACTCTGCCCTAAGGGCTATTCTCTCTCTCTCTCTCTCTCTCTCTCTCTCTCTCTCTCACTTTGCACCATTACACAATAAATATTCACAGTGAAAATATTTTGTGAGCGCGTTTCATGAACCAAGTTATAGGATTTGTTGACAACTCGCATCGAGTTCGTTACACTTCTACCCGGCGTGAAGCACTGACAGTCATGTGGTTGTGATGTCATCGTAAACAAATCCGTTCTACTCATCCAGATGACTTCGCAACAGCGCCGTTGCCAGATTTTTCCACTCTGGAACCCGTTCTCAAAAGATTTCGTTTTGGGGCACCCAAAACGCCGGTGCCGTGTGGACGCCAGGCCGAAACGATAAACAATTTTATCAGATTCACCTGAATCCGTTGCTGTGTGGACAGGGCCTAAGATTTCTGTCTCCAGACTCTTCTTCCACGCACACACGCTCACCACAGTATTTTTCATTCAGACTTAAGTATTCATTTCCCTGTGTAATTTACTTAGATACTTTTAAAATCAACATTGACAACTACACACAGCGGAGCTACCTGACATCTTGCCGCTAATCCCTTGCAAAATCCTTTGCCCTGTTGCTTTTTTGGTGTCTGGCTCAGTTTTGACTGAACTGAAGTCCCAGCTCTAATAGTAACAGTTTGCCACTGCTTGCTAGATAGATAGATAGATAGATAGATAGATAGATAGATAGATAGATAGATAGATAGATAGATAGATAGATAGATAGATAGATAGATAGATAGATAGATAGCTTTATTTCAGCTCTTGATATTTTGTGATATATTTTATTAGACTGCAGTGTAATGCAAATTACACATTTATATATAAATAAATAGTTGAAAATAGAAGTTTCAAATTCTATCAGTGAGAAACAACCATCTTTCATAAACTTAAATATGATGAATATGGAGAGCCCCCATGATGCATTTCTGAAAAGATAATAATGTCTGAAATGAGTGTTCTAGTTATATGTTTGATATTTCAAGTGATAGCAAGCAATAAAACCAAACGCTTTAGATACAACTTATCAAATTATATATATATATATATATATATATATATATATATATATATATATATATATATATATATATATATAAACAAACAGTTTAAGTCAACATTGTTTTATCAAAAATAAAGAAAAAAATGAATTAAGTAAGCCAAAACAGGGTGACCTGCTAAAATTACTAATTGGTTTACTGATCAGTTGTACTTTGTTCGATTGATTTGCAATTAATTCTGGTTTGTGGTCCAAAGAAGACAGAGCTTGGCGCCAACCTTGGAAGCAGCTGAAACCATATACTCACCAGGAGAATGGAAGGGGCAAACATCAATACATTGTTGTGAATCTGGGCTCTGCCTTATGCTCAGAGGGTTGTCTTCTTTCCTAAAGCTTTCTGAAGAATCAGGTCTCTTCACCACCGGAAAAAAAAAAATGTTAATATATGAAAGGCATACAGACATTGTTGATCCTACTGAGCTGCTCTATAAATGGAGAATAGCCTATGTACATTATCTGCTTTATCCCAATGACATTCCTGTGACATACATTAATCCTTTTGAGCTCAATAAATGGTGTTAGAGTGTAAACTATTAAGCCTTATATGTAATTCCAGTACTTACTTGCATATCATAAAATATTACTTAAGGCTACTGTTCATAAAATACATAGTGTGTACATAACCCAGACACCTCTATTGTTGTATTTCTAAATTGCTGAGTATGGATGAACTTTATATCCTGGTTTGTAGGCTGCTGTTTGGACACCATTTTTTTTTTTTAAATAAAATCTGCGTTGTTTTATGTAGCAATGAAAATTCCAGATCATATTTTCTAGCAAATAATCCCAATTAAAACAAAAGCAAAGTGTAAGTACAGACAGTGTGCCTATAATGTACATAACTATTTCCATCCATCCATTATCTGTAGCCGCTTATCCTGTTCTATAGGGTTACAGGCAAGCTGGAGCCTATCCCAACTGACTATGGGTGAGAGGCGGGGTACACCCTGGACAAGTCGCCAGGTTATCGCAGGGCTGACACAGAGACAAACAACCATTCACACTCACATTCACACCTACGGTCAATTTAGAGCCACCAATTAACCTAACCTGCATGTCTTTGGACTGTGGGGGAAACCGGAGCACCCGGAGGAAACCCACGCGGACACGGGGAGAACATGCAAACTCCACACAGAAAGGCCCTCGCCGGCCGCTGGGCTCGAACTCAGGACCTTCTTGCTGTGAGGTGGCAGTGCTAACCACTATACCACCGTGCCGCCCATAACTATTTCTATTGCTAAATATATTGTGAACATTGGGAGATAGACAGGGGGCTTACCGAGTGGACAATGCCCATACATCAGAAATGTGTGTGCACTACAGTAACCTTGTGGCTGAGAAATAGAAAAAAGTATCCTCTTTTTCAAATTCCCAATTTTATGGGATAGTTTCATGTTTTTGTGTGGGTTTTGACATGTAGTTGGTGAAATTTGGCAAATCCACCTGATGTCCCAAACTAGTCAAAACAAGCCACTCTACTTTATGCTGATTGGCTGGATGTTATCAACTCTCAGCTTCCTATTACAGGATTACTTTAAAAATTCACTAGATAGTAGCCTAACACAAGTGTTTTAGCCTTTTAGCTTACTTTTGTTTGAGGCTGTGTTATTATAATTGTGTCCTGCCCCACCAAGATCTTATCATAAGCCACTGCTGCATAGGCTTATCAACAATCTGTTCCTAAAATGAAAAATATTTTAATATTTATTTTATGAAAGTAAAATCAATAATTATTTACCTCACGCGATTTGATCCATATGCAAATTTACACATCTGCCACTTTGGGTCTAAGCTATAAACTATAGTTTTGTGTTAAATGGCAGTGCCAAAGGGACAAGTTTGGCTTTAAATAACCAGGAATTTTACCACAACTGATCAAATATTTAACAGTTATTCCACAAAATCGAGTTGTACATGAACTGATAGCCAATGAGGCGCATAGCGTAGTGTTGGCTATAAGCCATGTACAATGAGATTGAGTGGAATAATTGTTTTATTATATCCACATTCACTGGATTTTGAGAAACAGAGCATTTTTGTAGTTATTTTTTGCAAATTTGCTAAAAAAAAATTTATACAAAACGTCCAGCAAAATAATTTCCGCTTAGAATGTAAACAAACCGGCGAAATGACAGTAGCAATTTGTGAAAAATGCTATAATAATAATTCTTGAAAAATAAAGATAAGTTCTTACAGTCAAATACTTTTATTCCATATTTTGTTGCTTTTTTTGTATTTTTCTTCTTATTTAAAGTTTTTTGGCGGTTGGCAAACCAACTTAAAGGTGCATTACTGCCACCAACTGGGCTGGAGTGTGGAACAGGAGAAATTGGGGGGGAGGGGACAAACTCCTTTAGCTATTTCTGTTTCTTTTAAATACTTGATGATAATTTTTGGGTTTTGTTTTGAGCAGAGATTTTATTTCGTCCTCGGTTGGTTCAGCAACACGCTCTGCCATTTTGTTTTTTTCTACTCACTGTATATGAGCTATTGTAATATCCTAGTAGTAGAGTAGCAAATCAGAGCATGCTCATATCCAGTGAATGTGGACAGAATAATACCCTTTATTCTGGACACACACTCTTAGAAATAAAGGTACCAAACTGTACATTTCCTTGCCTAAAAGCTAATTAAAGGTGTATTACGTGCACAAGTAAAAGATAACAGTTCCTTTGAGAGTATCACCCCAGCAACCAGGAAATGTACAGTTTGATATCTTTATTTCCAAGAGTGTAGACACATAAATGTATTACTAATAATTGTATATCATTATTACTGTGTTAAACTCCAACCACAACAGCTACAACTGCTACAACAGCAACAACAACAAAAAAACCCATCATCACTTAGCATAAAATCCTGTACAGAAAGTTCCCTTCAGCTCATGACTGCTCATTTGTCTCACTTTAAATGAAGGCAGCTCTTCCTCGTTTGCCCTGCTGGAGGAAACTGAGATAAGAGAGGAGGGAGAGCCTGACCACAGACGCCTTCCGAGTCCAGACTGTTAGCTTTTTAGCACCGATCTGGTTACAGTGCTGTGAATGGCAAGTTCTCAGCCTCCCCTGAGAGACAGGAGCAGGATTCCTGACTCCAGCACAGAGACGAGGTGCTATCCGTCATACAGTGGCTGTGAAAGCTCTACCTGCAAGAGCTCTCCGCTTGAGCTGGAGGAAGTTAAAGCTTTGCTGACAGGGCCGCCAAAACTGTGTCTATGCCTTCCCGGGCCGCTGGGAATAGTCGGTATCGGCTAGCCCAAAGATATTGAACGTGGTAAAGATTGGATGCAGACAGCTGTATCAGCTTGAGTCTGGGTTTCTTGGAATAGTAAGGCTCAGTCTGGGTTAGCAGTTGCACTTAACAGTATACTGATATTTAAATAAATATGAAACAATAAAATGGTTTTGTGGAGACACAATTAAACCCATGCACTGAGGGAGTTTCTGATTTTAAAAAAAGAAAAAAAAACCTTCACAGTCTGATGTACATAACTGGAATAAAAAATGACAGAGTGGTCTGATGTCACCAAAAGGTTGATGATTTTCCAATAATGGCACATTCCAAAGTTTCATTTATCTTATACCACAGCAATTTGTCAGCAATGTTTTTTTATTTCATTCAAGAATGAAATGTACTTTTTATCCATTTAGCATTACATGTAATATTGTGGAATATATATAAATGTTATTTACCAGCTGGGAAGTCACAGTATTTCACCATACGGATCGACCTTAAGCTGGTAAATAATATATTTATTTTAGTGCTGTCAAAAATGTCGCGTTATTAACACGTTAACTTGACTCAATTTTAACGGCGATAATTTTTTTACCGTGAGATTAACGCTCTGTGACATGATGTAGGTTTTTCATAAGCTTTTGAAACTGCCAGGAACTTGGAACAGAGACTTTGCTTAGAAAAACAATAGCAGCTAGACTGTAATGCCACGCCCCGCACAGCCAGAGTCCTCTGCCCTCCCCCCAAAGAACCAGCGCGGGCAGGGCGCGCTAGTAGAGATGGGATTTATGGCTCTTTGATGGGATCCGCATCTTTGTGATCCGCTCTTTGAAAAGAGCTGTTCAAAAGACTGGCTCATTTGGCTCTTTTTAAATATTTATTCAGTTTTAAGAAGACAGCGTCTAAAGAAGCCAGATCCCTCTGAACTGTAAACTCAATGCTATCCCAGAAATCCTTCCTGTAATATGCAAATTTGGCCGCCTCTGATTGGACAGCGCGACGCATCAACAGGCAGAAAGTGTAAAAGTACAAAATGTGTTAAGTGAGCTGAAACAGTAAAGATCAGATTTAATGCAATATTTATCAACGAACAACTTAAAGTTAATATAATAGTGTACTTTATATTATAATCAAGCATGTCAAGTCTACCATCACTGTGTAACCTGCCTCTCTGATTAGAGTTGTAGACTAACTCAAGCAGTAGATCACTTCACTCATGGTTCTTTTGCTAGCACTGGTGCTTGGCTTAGGTTTCACTTTGCAGTGGCTGTGTCAAGACGTGTTATGCTTTGCAATAAAAAAAAACATTGGTACAAAGCAAGCCCATTCACTTTTTTATGCTGATAAGAGAATTACAATGGTTTTTCATGTGACAAAAATGTGCGATCAAATTGCGATTAATCGCGAGTTAACTATGACAGTCGCAACATTAATCGCGATTAAATATTTTAATCGCTTGACAGCACTAATTTATTTTTTCTTTACCAAATTCTAACAGAAAACGAGAGCGCCCGAAAGGGAAAACTGAGCCGAGCCGAGGCGAGCCGCCATTTTGAATCCTCTTTCACAGCTGTAATGCAAATTGCTTCCTCCTCGCCATACAAGTGCACTTCCATGGCAGGAGAAAAAACTACATTTTGCCGCCTATGTAGTCCCCTATTTATACAACATTTAGTCATTCAGGATTCAGCCATGTTTTTGCTTGGCGTTAGCAAGTTACAGGTTTTTAGCTTTCTCCTAAAATGTTTTCTTTTATTTTGTCTTCCTCAGGGTAGTAAAACTCACTTTTGCTGTGAAGACTGTCGTTATCGCTATCCATGATGCAAATTAATGCTTTTATGCTGAGAAATGCTGGCAAAATTTATAAGATTTTTGATAAAAATCTTATAAATAAATCTTATAAAAAAAGATAAATGTTGACAAAAATTGCTACTATGTTTGTTGTTGTTGTTGTGAACGAGCGAGTCGCCAGAGGTCCGTAACTGGGGTCCATAACCGGGGTCCGTACTGTAGGATACGGACCCGCTCGCCAGCCAATCAGAGTGCAGGATTTGATGGAAACCGGACCGTGAAAAAAATAATTTCACTTATGTTATAGCAGCTACAAACCTCATCAACCTCTCTTTTCTCTCTCTCTCTCTCTCTCTCTCTCTCCTAATGGGCATAATTTTCAATGGATGGTCATAATTTTCAATTTCATTTTTTTTTTCCTTGAGCACATTTAAAACAGCCAGAGCTGACCAAAGTGCTGTCCAGTTGAGAAGAAACTACAATTAAAAAGGCCACATCTACATGACAACTCAAGATAGGGTAACAAAAAAACACACTAAAGAAGATAATAAAATATACAAAGTACAGATCCCCTTAATAAAGTGATTAAGTGGACACATAGCACACTAGAAGGGCACTCTGTAGAGTACATACCTTAGCCAAGCCACATATCCAGATCCTGGATCCACATACATATCCAGATGTGCATCAAAATATAATCAATTGTTCCTTGGCCTATGACTGACCATCCATCCATTATCTGTAGTCACTTATCCTGTGCAGGGTCGCGTGCAAGCTGGAGCCTATCCCAGCTGACTATGGGCGAGAGGCGGGGTACACCCTGGACAAGTCGCCAGGTCAACACAGGGCTGACACATAGACAAACAACCATTCACACTCACATTCACACCTACAGTCAATTTAGAGTCACCAGTTAACCTAACCTGCATGTCTTTGGACTGTGGGGGAAACCGGAGCACCCGGAGGAAACCCACGCGGACACGGGGAAAACATGTAAACTCCACACCAAAGGCCCCCATCAGCCACTGGGCTTGAACCTAGAACCTTCCTGCTGTGAGGCAACAGTGCTAACCACTACACCACCATGCTGACCCACATGACTGACCTTTCCTTAAAATTTCATCATAATCCATTCACTACTTTTTGAGTTACGTTGGGAACAGACAAACAAACAGAGGCGAAAACATAACCTGCACCAACAAAGTTAGCGGAGGTAAAATTACCAAAGGTTAGACACACCCTGTGTCCGAAATCGCTCCCTACTCACTATATAGGGCACTATATAGTGAGGATGCCATTTTGTAGTGCTGTCCAAAACCTTAGTGAGGATTATTTACACCCTATATAGTGCACTCAAAGTATTCCACAATGCATCACAAAAAGTAGTGTACAACCGATGGTCACTAACCAAAGCAATATATCCCACCATGCATTGCAGTTGTGCTGAAAGAAATCAAATTAAAAGTCTCAAATTTGATTTGATAAAAGGCAGCGGCAAAGAAGAAAGTATTCAGCCTTGATTTAAAAAACCTGAAAGATGTTGGTACTTTTTATGTATTAATGTGGGAAATACGCTCAGTATAATATGTATTTATCTCAAAAATACATGCATGTGGGGGCGTTGTGGCTCGGGTGGTTAGGGCGCCATGCCATGAATGCGGGCGACCCGGGTTCGGTTCCGGCCCGAGGTCATTTCCCGATCCCTTCCCGTCTCTCTCTCTCTCCCGCTCATTTCCTGTCTCTGCACTGTCCTATCCAATAAAGGTGCAAAAAGCCCAAAAAAATATCTTTAAAAAAAAAATACATGCATGTATTTATTATTTTGAAAACCCACCAGCCAAGTGATCTGGCACATTTTAATTGTGCGACAGTAATGACGTAAATACCAGTGTGATGGACTAGTGTCCGAAAGTGTTTTTTCATTTTACCAATGAGCTCACTATATAGTCCTCTATATAGTAATTCCCTATATAGGGAGTAGGGAGTAGTGAACGAGTGAGCGATTTCGGACACAAGGACAGTCATATTCCACTGAGAAAAACAAGAACAACAACAATGCAGCTTGTCATTTTACCAAGAAACAGGAAAGCACAAACTCCTACGTCTTGAAGACATGGCAGCAAACCTACTGATCTTAGCACTAACACTGGAGACTCCTTTGATAATGTTAAATAAATGCCCCCTTTAAGAAAGCTTCCAAAAAGTAACAATTATACATTTTTTGTTACAAAACATGCTTTTTTAATCTGTGTATTATTAGAGATGGATTATGCAAAGTGCCTGCTGTACAAGCCCCTTTGTATTTGCCACTCGTAATGATTTCTATTGCAAATAGTATCAGTTCTAGAAAATTACAGACCCTGACCAATCAGATTTCAGAATTCAGTAGCATAATAGCAGTATAAGTTTTGTTAATTTTGTTAATTTGGTCATTTTGTTAATCGAATGATTTCATCCTGAACCTTCAAGCAGTATTTGAGTACAACATGACCTAATATAGCTATATAAAAGAAGCACTTCATCCATCCATACTTACATCCATCAGTGGTAAAGTAATAAGCTGAGAATCTATCACTCTTTCAGTGCAGATTAACTATTTTCTGCTCTCCTGACCCTTCTGATGACCCTTTGTGCTGGAGTCAAATACCCCAGCAGGTCTTAAAATTTGCCCCTCAAATAAATCCTGTGCCAGGATAAAAGACCTCATCATACTATTGATAGTGGTATTGATTAATGTAAGCCTAATTAGCTGCAGTTGAAGAGCGTAATTGAAAATACACCTGCTGCCTTTTCACTGGATACAGACGCAGGATAGACTCCTGTTGGGGTTGCTCTCAGTTAAAGACTGAAACAGTCGTCGACTAATAAACCTCATTTTCCTCCTGAATGCATTGATGCTTTGTTCGAATGGCCTTTCATTAATTTCTTTCAATGAATGACTTCCAGACAGCAGCATATGTGTTAGTGACACTTAGTAACACACATAAACACATGGTAGTATAGTCGATGATGCGGAATTTGAATGTATATAGTGGTTTTGGGTTTTTTTTAATAAAGGTGAAATGCAGGTCCATTAATCACAGGGTCAGATAGGGATAATGTATATTATTCTATCCACATTCAATGGATATGAGCAATCGTGCGCTCTGATAGGCTACTCTACTACTAGGCTATCAGCTCTATCATGAGTAGAGAAAAACAAAATGGTAGCTCGTGTTGCTGAACCAACCAAGGATGAAATAAAAACTCTTCTTGAAAACAAAACCCCCAAAAAGCAACAAAATATGGAATGAAAATATTTGATAGTAAGAACCTATCTTTATTTTATTTTTCAAGAATTATTATAGCATTGGGCGGCACGGTGGTGTAGTGGTTAGCGCTGTCGCCTCACAGCAAGAAGGTCCTGGGTTTGAGCCCCGGGGCCGGCGAGGGCCTTTCTGTGTGGAGTTTGCATGTTCTCCCCGTGTCCGCGTGGGTTTCCTCTAGGTGCTCCGGTTTCCCCCACAGTCCAAAGACATGCAGGTTAGGTTAACTGGTGACTCTAAATTGACCGTAGGTGTGAATGTGAGTGTGAATGGTTGTCTGTGTCTATGTGTCAGCCCTGTGATGACCTGGCGACTTGTCCAGGGTGTACCCCACCTTTCGCCCGTAGTCAGCTGGGATAGGCTCCAGCTTGCCTGCGACCCTGTAGAAGGATAAAGCGGCTAGAGATAATGAGATATTATAGCATTTTTCACAAATTGCGACTGTCATTTCACCAGTTTGTTGTAATTGTAAGCAGAATTATTATTATCTCATCTCATTATCGCTAGCCGCTTTATCCTTCTACAGGGTCGCAGGCAAGCTGGAGCCTATCCCAGCTGACTACGGGCGAAAGGCGGGGTACACTCTGGACAAGTCGCCAGGTCATCACAGGGCTGACACATAGACACAGACAACCATTCACACCTACGGTCAATTTAGAGTCACCAGTTAACCTAACCTGCATGTCTTTGGACTGTGGGGGAAACCGGAGCACCCGGAGGAAACCCACGCGGACACGGGGAGAACATGCAAACTCCGCACAGAAAGGCCCTCGCCGGCCCCGGGGCTCGAACCCGGACCTTCTTGCTGTGAGGCGACATCGCTAACCACTACACCACCGTGCCGCCCTCTCTCTCTCTCATTATCTCTAGCCGCTTTATCCTTCTACAGGGTCGCAGGCGAGCTGGAGCCTATCCCAGCTGACTACGGGCGAAAGGCGGGGTACACCCTGGACAAGTCGCCAGGTCATCACAGGGCTGACACATAGACACAGACAACCATTCACACTCACATTCACACCTACGGTCAATTTAGAGTCACCAGTTAACCTAACCTGCATGTCTTTGGACTGTGGGGGAAACCGGAGCACCCGGAGGAAACCCACGCGGACACGGGGAGAACATGCAAACTCCGCACAGAAAGGCCCTCGCCGGCCCCGGGGCTCGAACCCAGGACCTTCTTGCTGTGAGGCGACAGCACTAACCACTACACCACCGTGCCGCCCTATTATTATTATTATTATTATTATTATTATTGGTAGTAGTGTATAAAGTTTTTATTTATCAAATTTGCAAAACATAATTAAAATGCTCTGTTTCTCAAAATCCAGTGAATGTCGATATAACAAAGCAGTTACTCCACTCAATCTTGTCATACACGGCTTATAGTTAACTCAGTGCTATGTGCCTCATCGGCTATCAGCTCATGTACAACTCGATTTCGTGGAATAACTGTTATATATATATTGATGTTGGCTGCAGTGGGTGTTTCAGTACATGAGGTTTTCCACCTTATTAGTATCATATCATATCGTACTCACACATCAACAAATATAGTAGCTTTTGGACTTTTCTTCGGTGGCAATAACCGCTATAATCTTTGATGGTGTAGTGGTTAGCACCTTAACCTCACAGCAAGAAGGTTCTGGGTTCGAGCCCCATGGCCGACAGAGGCCTTTCTGTGTGGAGTTTGCATGTTCTCCCCGTGTCCGCGTGGGTTTCCTCCGGGTGCTCTGGTTTCCCCCACAGTCCAAAGACATGCGGGTTAGGCTAACTGGTGGCTCTAAATTGATTGTAGGTGTGAATGTGAGTGTGAATGGTTGTCTGTGTCTATGTGTCAGCCCTACGATGACCTGCCGACTTGTCCAGGGTGTACCCCACCTTTCGCCCATAGTCAGCTGGGATAGGCTCCAACTTGCCTGTGACCCTGCACAGGATAAGCGGTTATGGATAATGGATGGATGAACTTTCCTTTGAAATTGTGGACTATATTAAAATGTTATAGCTACTGAATTGGTAATATATCATACATGTGTCATAAATATGAACACAACCATCTCTAATAAGGATGTACTGTTCATAAGATCCAACTGCTCACAAGAGTTCAATCGATCTCTAGGTCCATTTTACATTTTGAGAGTTATGAAATAATACAGAAAATATATGGTCCCTAATAAAAGCTGTTTTTAGTCATATTGTGACTGTACACATAGCTGGACAGACGCATTCACTTCCTTTTGACATTTCAATCCAACATACCGGTACGCAGAGGTGGAAAGTAACGAATTACATTACTCACGTTACTGTACTTGAGTAGCTTTTTTGTGTACTTATACTTTTTCAAGTAATTTTTAAAGAGTGTACTTTTACTTTTACTTAAGTATGTTTTCTTTTAAGTAGTGTACTTCGGTACATTTTACATCACAACCGTTACTGAGTAAAAATAAAAAAGAAATAAAAAATTTTAAAAAGGCTAAAACGGAGAAGGGGAAATGCGTTCTGGAAATGAATCACGGGAAGGACAGTTGTTGCGCGCGCGAGTCTCACACAGACGATGGCGGACATGGAGGAGACCAAGGAACCTGTGGTGGACAACCCTGCAGAAAACGCAATTTCTTCCAGTAATGAAGTGCACCCCTGGCCCTACATACTTGATCACTTCAGCTTCGTAGAGAAAAGGGGTGACAGTTTCATTATGCAATGCATGTTATGTGTGCCCAAGAAGACAACCATTGCGGCATACAAAAATTCGACGTCTAATCTGCGCAAGCATGTTGAGATAAGTATTGTCATTGGCATCATAATGTTTCCTTTCCATAGTAAAACCGACAGTAGGCTGGTTATATTCCAAAAATAATGGATGGCATTGCTAATGTTGAAGTAGCAACCTGTTGGTACTGTAACATAACGGTAACTAGTCTGTTATTCGGTTAGCTAATCATGCAAGCAAGTTAGCTCGCCAACCTGACGTGATCAGTCCTCCTACCATTCTACATCCAACAGGCCAGAAAGGAATACTAAGCAAAACAAATAATGTTTAACCTCCTAAGGCCCAAGCTGTTTTTTTTACATGCATTTTTTATTTCTCTTTGCTATTTGGGCTTATTAGAACCTGATTAGAATAAAAACTAAGCATCATCTTTTGATAAGATGTACTTTTAGAGAAAAAGTATGTCCACATATGTGGATTCTTGTTCCGAATTTCCATAAAGTGCTGTCCACGCATGTGACCGCTAAGCCCTAGGAGGTTAAATTGAAACGGTTGCAACGGTTTTCGGTGCTGAAACCAACCTTTCGTTACCCCTAGCATGGTTTATTAATCCTTTTCATTTGTTCAATAACACACAGTGCACACAGGCAAGCTACGAGATTTCAGCGCAACATTTCACTTTCATATTTCGTGTACAATGCTTTGTGTGTGGTCAGGGCGATGTAAACGACATGACTGTGTGTAGTGGGTCATATTCGAGGCTGTGTTGCGCTCGGCCACAGATTTGAATTGAAGCATAGCACACTCATTGCTCTCATTGTAGCTAGTACAGATGAACCGGTGCCACAAAAGACAATGCCTTAAATCACACAAAAGTTAAAAAATCTCATAAAAAATCTATGGCTTGGCCATGGTATTGTATTGACCTTTTTTGTTTGTCTCAGTTTTAATGCAGCATTATCCTAAGCATTCAATTTGATACACTTCCTTTAAATAAAACATCTGGGTTGAGATGTACATATATCTTTGTTTCCTCTTCTTTTTCATTTTTGCAAACACAATGGAGGCAGAAAACACCCATTGTTAAAAGTAACGTTTTACTTTTACTCAGAGTACATTTTAAATGATCTACTTTTTACTTTTACTTGAGTAGATTTTTTGTCTGGTAACTTTACTTGTACTTAAGTAAAATTTCATCAGAGTAACAGTACTTGTACTTGAGTATAATATTTTAGTACTCTTTCCACCTCTGCCGGTACGTGTGTCATTCATTTAAAGATGCTACATTCGGGGTGGTGCAGTGGTTAGCGCTGTGACCTCACAGCAAGAAGGTTCTGGGTTCAAATCTTGTGCTCGACTGGAATCTTTCTGTGTGAAGTTATGTGCATGTTTTCCTCGTACCTGTGTGGGTTTCTTCCAGGTGCTCCAGCTTCCGTCCATAGACATATGGATTAGGTCAACTGGCTACTCTAAAGTGAATGTGAGTGTGACTTATTGCATGTTATCCCGCCTCTCGCCTGAAGTCAGCAGGGATTGGCTCCAGCTTCTCCTGCAACCCTGATGGATAGGCAGTATAGATGATGGATAGATGGATACAACATTCAAGCAATTAAAGGAAAAATCCACCCTGAATGGTGTCCAAGATTTATTTTGAAATAATAACTGTTAACCAAACCAATGCAGCAGCGCTTTAGTCTTTGAGTCTGTCCAGCTTGCTTATGTCCTCATGTGTACACTCTGCTCAAATGGATTAGCTTCCAAAGCTTCAACTTTCATTGTATTCTGGAACATAGAGTTCAACATTTGTGGTCTCGGCTACTTCTACATTGGATTTCTCGTTATATGTCAGGTCAGGCATGGAGCCTGCTACTGGTAACATGTAACCCAGTACAACCTGCCGCATGGACCGGTGGTCGGCGTCTAAACCAGGTCCCCAAACTGGCTCCATTTCAGTGAGGAGGGTGGAATGATACCCAGCAGGATGAAAAACAAAACGTGTAAAAGGGTGAATGAGCTCTACGTGAGCCAACAGCAATCATGGCAGTACTGACAAGTAAATTCGGCATCAGTTCCAGCATCAAGCAACAAGTTGTTCCGAGTTGGTCCACTAGTAGTGTCAACATATTTTGGCGCAGCCTCAGTTTAGTTTCTATGATGGTATGATTTCTCGTTGAAGTAAAACGAGAAGAGGTGCTCTTGCTCTTGTTTTTAGGTGCTAACATGATCCTTATCCTTTATGATTGAGATTCTTTCATATTATTTTTCTCCCGATAAACACCATTATAACTGTCTTGTAGCATTGTCCTCCTATGACATCTGTACGGCAGACAGCTGTTGATTTCTCACAGGAATAACAAACTACAAAGTACAGCACTGGCAAATTAGCACCAAAATCCCGAAGCACATCACAGATATTTCAATATTTCAATATAAACTGATGTGTTTCAGGGTGGAGTATTTCTTTGAAGGCTTGTACATCCAGTTTTTAAATAAATGCATTATTTACTGCTAAAGAACTCTAATGCTAATCCACTAGCACTTAGCATATGTTGTTTTAAAATTTGCTTATGTAAAACTACATGCTGACTGAGAGCTAGTTCAACTAATTGTAGCAATTAGCAAACAGAATCCCACAGCCTTTGTCAAAGGATATATATCAAAGGAAAAAAGCACAGGAGCTTTCTTTCTATCACACATTTCAGGGAGAGAAAGCATCGCCAGGCCCGAACCCTGCCATCAGTGACGATCAAAGACAGGCTGGGAAGACAGCTGTCAGACATCCACCTTCAAATGCATCAAACATAATTACATCGAGTGCAGACCTGACTTGGACAACGATGTGTGTGTGTGTGTGTGTGTGTGTGTATGTGTGCGTGTGTGTGTGTTTGCCTTCGAGCCTCTTTGAGCCTTGAATAGTCAAGAAGAGATGAGCCTGAAACAATATTCTTTTCCTCTGTAATTGTCCTGATTTTCAGTCTCAAGGCCTCGGTCCCAAAATGACTTCATTGTGTAAAAATGGCTTTATTTTGAGGCACCTGATCTTCATCCGATGGTATTTTGTCATGGGCTTTGAAGAGTGCCAAGATTCATGTTTACAGAAATATGAGCAAATTGCAGCATTTTTCTTTTATTCTGAGGCAGAAATGTAATTGGATCGAGAGTGAGTGAATTACATCCGTCCTTAGTGACACAGATATTTTGGTTAGGCTCTATTGCGTTGGCAAAAACACAAAAAAATGCAACAATAATAATTTTTTTGTTGGGGGATATTAGTTCTTTCTATTACTTCTGCCGTTACAAAACCACAGCCCTGCAGAAGGCATTGAAAAATGCTCTGGAGACACATTTGGTGCCGCGCAAAAAAGAGAATTTTGTTGGCAGTGGGATTAGATTGGATTGAATGAATGAAATATTTGAAGAAATCTCCAATGTCTTGAAGAATAAGCACAGATAGTTACAATTAAACACAGTAGTTTTATTCAGTTTTATTATATCATAATGTGGTGCATTATGTGGCTTTCACACTTGGCAGTGAGCACATATTTTACACTGATTCACAGCCAATCAGATGGCAGGCTGGGGGCAAGCAAGAAAAACACCATGGAGGACAAAGTGACCATGAAAAAATGGTTGTTAGAGATGGATTTACGGCATGTTGAAGCAGTGTTGTAGTCGAGTCACTAAACCTCGAGTCCAAGTCCAGTCTTGAGTCCCCAGTGTTCAAGTCATTAAAAAATTTTCGAGTCAAGTCTGAGTCGGGTCCACTATTGATTCGAGTCGAGTCCGAGAGCAAGACTCCAACCGCAGCATTTGACAGTGGCTGTTTTAGCGCCATTAACACAAGTTTGTTCCTGAACATGACGTATGAAGAGGTGAATATGCTTCTCTTTGTCTGGGAGTGTGAAGCATTCCATCAGAGATGGTTGGGAGACAGATGTAAGTGCAGAAGGTGTGTTTATTAATACAAATGAAGATGGTAAACAATCCAGAACGGCAGGCAAAATTGTAAAACAGTGAAACAGGCGATAGGTTGAGCGAGGCACAAACAGGCTATCGTAGACTTGGCAGAATCAAAGACTAGAAACAGGAAATCAGGGATCAGGAAACCAAACAAGGAAATAAGGCTCGGTAATGTGTCAGCAATGCAACTCAATACTTCGCAAAGTAAGTGTGTTTTCACAGTTTTTATATAGGCGCACTGATTGTGCCTTAATCCTGTGCAGGTGCGAGTTGTTTACAGCGCGCATGTGAGAGTCCGCTTGGCACGCGCACTGTCCGGAGCGTGGCCGAGAGTCTATCTGATGCACGCACCAAGGCACGCAGGTGTGGCACTCTTACACGAAATCAGTACAAAACTTAATGTAGATATAAATACAGTATGTTATGCCAAATTATTATGGCATGTTACAAAAAATAAAGAAAAAATCCGAGTCCTCATCTCCAATTTAATCGTGCAGTTAATGCATGAGTCCGAGTCCAAGTCCGAGTCATCAGTGCTCAAGTCCAAGTCCAGTCACAAGTCCTTAAAATTAGGGCATTAGGTCCTGGACTTGAGAACTACAAGCCTGTGTTGAACTGAAAAATATTTCATTCCCAATTTTCCAGTGCTATTTTCAGGGCATTCATTAGAACAAAGTGTGCTGTAAATTTACAATATATAAATCTTTATCTCATTATCTCTAGCCACTTTATCATGTTCTACAGGGTCGCAGGTAAGCTGGAGCCTATCCCAGCTGACTACGGGCGAAAGGCGGGGTACACCCTGGACAAGTCGCCAGGTCATCACAGGGCTGACACATAGACACAGACAACCATTCACACTCACATTCACACCTACGTTCAATTTAGACTCACCAGTTAACCTAACCTGCATGTCTTTGGACTGTGGGGGAAACCGGAGCACCCGGAAGAAACCCACGTGGACACGGGGAGAACATGCAAACTCCGCACAGAAAGGCCCTCACTGGCCACGGGGCTCGAGCCCGGACCTTCTTGCCGTGAGGCGACAGCGCTAACCACTACACCACCGTGCCGCCCTATAAATCTTTATTTCATCATTAATTCTAATTATTTGTTGCTAGGCTAGCTAGTGCCAGTACTAGCTATTGTCCTGGTTACACTGTCTGTCACATTAGGCCTTTTTTTTTTTTTTATCAACATACAAAGTGGTCCAGCCAGCACTTTTTCGGGGGGGAAAACGAACCTAACTGGACAATTTTCAAACTTGTTACTTTCAGTTGCTGTGTCTATCAGAGCTTCCTCTCCGATTGTGTAACTGTGCTGTCTGTGTAATGTATGTTGTTTGATGAAGGTCAGTGTGTACAATGTGCTGTCCATGGATGTCTTTAAAAGCATAATAAACTCTCACTGCTGAGAAATTAATGTAAATGTTTATATCATCACTTATATGTTTACTGTATACAGTACCAGTAAAAAGTTTGGACACACTTTCTAATTCAATGATTTTTCTTTATGTTTTATTAATTAAAGGTCACTTCATGTCTTAAAGTAATGATGGACGTCGTTTCTCTTTACTTAGTTGAGCGGTTCTTGACAATATGGATTACTACAGTTGTAGAATAGGGCTATTTACTGTATTTTTATTATTTACTATTTACTGTTTTGGTCTCAAACATTTCATTAGCGCACTTCTATCAAGTATTTAGTAGAAAATGAATGAAATGCACGCAGTTCTGTACTGTGTAACGCTACATTGTCTTTAATCAAAATTTTTGTTGTCACATTAAAATTTATGTTCTAAGCTCTACCTTCAAACACTTTGAGAGAAACATGGCTTTCGACAGTTCTATCTGAATCATCACGATGAATTTGCAACACGCTGTACGTGCTTTTAACATATAGTACCAGTCAAAAGTTTGGACACACCTTCTAATTCAATGGATTTCTTTATTTTTATTAATTAAAAGTCACTTCATGTCTTAAAGTAATGATGGATGTCGTTTCTCTTTACTTAGTTGAGCGGTTCTTGATATAATATGGGTTACCACAGTTGTGGAACAGAGCTAGTTATTGTATTGTTATTTATTATTTACTATTTACTGTTTGATCTCAAACGCATTAAGAAGGCAAGAAATTGCACTAATAAACTTTTGACGAGGCACCTGTTAATTGAAAAGCATTCCAAGTGACGACCTCATGAAGCTGGTTAAGATAACGCCTATTGAGGTATTTCACTCACGTGACCAAGTCATGTGACACTGCCATTTTGGACGGCACGGCTCGAATCAGTTTGAATGCGAGGAAGGCGACAAACGAAAAACATAAAAGAAAAAGGAGCGAGATGCAGAAAACACCTTCACTATCCAGCGATGTAGGGCATTTACAGGGTGAGCAGAGGGAGAGGTATTTGCAAAAATTGAGGTTAGCAGGCTTAGAGAACGACGTTTACCTGCTTCCACCAGGATTGTTCCCTGACAGCTAAGATTTGTTCACATTTTCATTTACTTTCGGTCCTCAGGATAAACAAAATGTTATTAAATGTCATTGAAATAACTTCTTAGTCTGTTGAGACATGGCCCGTTATAAGTTTTTCCTTTACTGTATTTACTAGTTTACTGAGCGCGCTCCGGGGTGGGCTGGCTGGCTGGCTAGCTAGCGCTCCGGGGCTGGCTAGCGCTCCGGGGCCGGCTGGCTAGCGCTCCGGAGCCGGCTGGCTGGCTGGCTAGCGCTCCGGGGCCGGCTAGCTAGCTAGCGCTCCGGGGCCTGCAGGCTAGCGCTCCGGGGCCGGCAGGCTAGCGCTCCGGGGCCGGCAGGCTAGCGCTCCGGAGCCGGCTGGCTAGCGCTCCGGGGCCAGCTGGCTAGCGCTCCGGGGCCGGCTGGCTGGCTAGCGCTCCGGGGCCGGCTGGCTGGCTAGCTAGCGCTCCGGGGCCGGCTGGCTGGCTAGCTAGCGCTCCGGGGCCGGCTAGCTAGCTAGCGCTCCGGGGCCGGCTGGCTGGCTAGCTAGCGCTCCGGTGCCGGCTGGCTGGCTAGCTAGCGCTCCGGGGCCGGCTAGCTAGCTAGCGCTCCGGCTGGCTGGCTGGCTAGCTAGCTAGCGCTCCGGGGCCGGCTGGCTGGCTAGCTAGCTAGCGCTCCGGGGCCGGCTGGCTCAGTAAACTAGTAAATCCAGTAAAGGAAAAACTTGAGACTGAAAGGTTTTAACAGTCATCCAAATGACTGACTGTAAACATTGCTACAGTAACATACCAGCTACTGTTGTTGACATTAGCTAGCTTGCCGTCCAAAATGGTGGACACCGGGGCGTCACGTGACCCTGTGACGTCAGGTGAAATACCTCAATAGTGTGCAAAGCGTCATCAAGGTAAACGCTGGCTACGTTGAAGAATCGAAAATATGAAACATATTTTGCTTTCTTAACACTTTTTGTATACCATATATGTTCGACTTGTTATTTCATAGTTTTGATATCTTCAGTATTGTTCTACAATGTAGAAAATACACAATACAGAAAAACCTACGAATAAGTAGGGGTGTCCAAACTTTTTTACTGGCATTGTGTATTAATGCCATTAAAATCACATCCTAAGCATATTATTCAAGTTCATAAAAACCGAGTCTATAAACGATGACTATAAATGAAACATTTTTACACAACATCATATATCTGGTTATCAAAAAGCAATTTTTATGCCTAATCAAAGCTCACTCTGTCACACAAGGACAATCGGGATTTGTTTGCTCACACTGCTGTAAAATATTTAGACCAGCACCATGGCAGCACCGATTACTCTATCTACGTAGAGACGATAACAAACAGTAAATGCGTATTTCTGCCACAGGTTTGAAGTGACAAGCTGGCATATTGCTCCCCAGGCTCCTTTTAGGAGGGGAAAGGGGTAGATAAGCTGGCTCAGATCCACCCAATGACATGGCTTCAGTCCACAGAGATCAAGCACTCTCCTGAGGTGTTGTAAGCAGGTAGAGCTTCCTGCCATCCTGTTATGATGTACTTTATATATGTGCTTTTAACCGTCTGAAAAAAGATTGTGTTAATCACCATTGTTGGCCTGGTTGGTTTATTAAAATAGGTGAAAGGTTGGAGTCCATATTTATAGCATCTTTATTTATGTATATATTGCACACTTTGCAAGATATGTGGGTTATGGTGTGTTTACTCGAGCTCCTGTGATTAAAATGGGGGGAAACTTACAGTTCACGTCATAAAGTTCAGACAGAACCAAAACTAATCAGGGCAGAATGTCCCAAAAGCACTATAGCACAAAGATTACTGTTAAATGATAGAGCGACTGTCACATTGAATTCTCTCTCTCTCTTATGGTGATATTAACAGTGAGATCCTTTTGGGAAGCTCAGCCCAGGTCTCTTCAGCCTTAATTTCAAGATGAGGTCACAAGAAGAAGTGGTCACTTTCTTTGGTCTTTCTCATCTACCTTCTTTAGAAGCAAAAGACAGCCAGATTCATTCCAGGTTTTACCAAAGATGACAATGATGATGGAATTAGACAAATTTCAACCGTTCGACAAGCCAACAACAATTTTTGGCTTTTTTCCACATTTTTTCACAACTTACAACTGACAAAACAGGACACAGCTGAGCTGTTGAGGGTTAAGGATCTTGTTTAAGAACCCAACAATGATATCTTGATGTTGCTGGGATACAACAATACAGTGGTGCTTGAAAGTTTGTGAACCCTTTAGAATTTTCTACATTTCTGCATAAATATGATCGAAAACATCATCAGATTTTCACACAAGTCCTAAAAGTAGATAAAGAGAAGCCAGTTAAACAAATGAGACAAAAATATTATACTTGGTCATTTATTTATTGAGGAAAATGATCCAATATTACATATCTGTGAGTGGCAAAAGTATGTGAACCTCTAGGATTAGCAGTTAATTTGAAGGTGAAAATAGAGTCAGGTGTTTTCAATCAATGGGATGACAATCAGGTGTGAGTGGGCACCCTGTTTTATTTTATTTAAAGAACAGGGATCTATCAAAGTCTGATCTTCACAACACATGTTTGTGGAAGTGTATCATGGCATGAACAAAGGAGATTTCTGAGGACCTCAGAAAAAGCGTTGTTGGAAAAGGTTACAAAACCATCTCTAAAGAGTTTGGACTCCACCAATCCACAGTCAGACAGATTGTGTACAAATGGAGGAAATTCAAGACCATTGTTACCCTCCCCAGGAGTGTTTGATCAACAAAGATCACTCCAAGAGCAAGGTGTGTAATAGTTGGCGAGGTCACAAAGGACCCCAGGGTAACTTCTAAGCAACTGAAGGCCTCTCTCACATTGGCTAATGTAAATGTTCAAGAGTCCACCATCAGGAGAACACTGAACAACAATGGTGTGCATGGCAGGGTTGCAAGGAGAAAGGCACTGCTCTCCAAAAAGAACATTGCTGCTCGTCTGCAGTTTGCTAAAGATCACGTGGACAAGCCAGGCTATTGGAAAAATGTTTTGTGTACGGATGAGACCAAAATAGAACTTTTTGGTTTAAATGAGAAGCATTATGTTTGGAGAAAGGAAAACACTGCATTCCAGCATAAGAACCTTATCCCATTTGTGAAACATGGTGGTGGTAGTATCATGGTTTTGGCCTGTTTTGTTGCATCTGGGCCAAGACAGCTTGCCATCATTGATGGAACAATGAATTCTGAATTATACCAGCGAATTCTAAAGGAAAATGTCAGGACATCTGTCCATGAACTGAATCTCAAGAGAAGGTGGGTCATGCAGCAAGACAACGACCCTAAGCACACAAGTCGTTCTACCAGAGAATGATTAAAGAAGAATAAAGTTAATGTTTTGGAATGGCCAAGTCAAAGTCCTGACCTTAATCCAATCGAAATGTTGTGGAAGGACCTGAAGCGAGCAGTTCATGTGAAGAAACCCACCAACATCCCAGAGTTGAAGCTGTTCTGTAGAGAGGAATGCACTAAAATTCCTACAAGCCGGTGTGCAGGACTGATCAACAGTTACCGCAAACGTTTAGTTGCAGTTATTGCTGCACAAGGGGGTCACACCAGATACTGAAAGCAAAGGTTCACATAATTTTGCCACTCACAGATATGTAATATTGGATCATTTTCCTCAATAAATAAATGACCAAGTATAATATTTTTGTCTCATTTTGTTTAACTGGGTTCTCTTTATCTACTTTTAGGACTTGTGTGAAAATCTGATGAAGTTTTAGGCCATATTTATGCAGAAATATAGAAAATTCTCAAGGGTTCACAAACTTTCAAGCAGCACTGTAGCTGATCAGTAGCCTGGTAATCCAAACCACTGACCACCACTTTCCTCAGCCACAGCTACTGAGGTTAGGGCAAGGGTCACTTTCATATCTACAGACATTTCCTATTAGTTTCACTGTAGATACTGAATAATTTAGAGTAGTTATTGAGTAGAATGCTTTGCAAGATTAAGGGGTTAATCCTACAGAGCATCTATGGCTCCTCTGACCCTCAGCATGCTTATGGTCATCAGTATTATCAGGTTGTTTTTGTCAGAATGGGATGAAATCTTACATCTGCATTATATCGCCATGGTGACAAAACATACCCCTGCCAGATATTGAAGAACTGCATTAACCTTTTCCCTGCTGCAATACTCTATTGTTTCACTTTTATTCTTTCAGTTGTTCACTGCGTTTTTTTTATGCAAAACTCAAAATTTCAGATAGATAGGTGATGAGTGATGGATTTATTTATTTATTTATTTATCTCATCATCGCTAGCTGCTTTATCCTGTTCTACAGGGTCGCAGGCGAGCTGGAGCCTATCCCAGCTGACTACGGGCGAAAGGCGGGGTACACCCTGGACAAGTCGCCAGGTCATCACAGGGCTGACACATAGACACAGACAACCATTCACACTCACATTCACACCTACAGTCAATTTAGAGTCACCAGTTAACCTAACCTGCATGTCTTTGGACTGTGGGGGAAACCGGAGCACCCGGAGGAAACCCACGCGGACACGGGGAGAACATGCAAACTCCGCACAGAAAGGCCCTTGCCGGCCATGGGGCTCGAACCCGGACCTTCTTGCTGTGAGGCGATGGCGCTAACCACTACACCACCGTGCCGCCCTTATTTATTTATTCTTTACTATATTATCATGTCTGTATCATAGGATTTCTGTCTCGATTTGCATTTTCCAATGTGTTTCACAGCAGTTTCCATACACATCATGGTTAGTATAATATCTTGATTCTTAAAGTGAACAAAAACATTATGAAATTAGAATTTTGTGTTTCTGAATGTGAAGACATCCTAGAGTAAGACTGCCCTCTGCTGTATCTTCAGGAAGCCCATCATGTGATGAGAGAGAGAGAGAGAGAGTCAAGAGTCATGGCAGTTAAGTAGATTTATGCAGTTTTATATATATATATTTTTTCTTTTATTATGCTTCATTACATTTTAAATAAACCCTGTTTTCCCTTCTTAAAGCCAAATGAAACCCTTGGCCCATAATTCGATCACAGCAAGCACCCTGATGTGCCCCCTGTACTTTATTATGAAAAATAAAACTTCATAACAACAATTTATCCCTTTTAAAAGTTGCGATATTGCTAAGAATAAGCTTCCCTGGACGCAGCCTTTTGCATTGAAACCGGATAGCCGCTTGTGACGTAGCTTACACACTTGTACCCTGTTAACCTAAGTAACACACAGCCATCTAATCAGAAGTTTTCTGTAACCATGTGAGTTTTACTGGCAGCAAAATATGCGAATTAACAGACTTCACTTTTATGAAGTGTAAATCTCACTCGGCTAGAGAACACACATGCAGTACTGACACAGATACTTGTAAACAATGGCTGCTGTCATAGCACAAATGCGATTGTTTCTGTCTACAAAGATTGCTTTTCTCAGTGAATAAAAACAAATAAAGTATGTCACATAAAAATACAAGGAAAAATGAATTTATTTGAAAAACCCACCGTGAGTTGCCGATGATGGAGCGTTTATAGGTGGCAAAATCACCGGCTCCCAGCAGTTATTGACAGCACTGCTATGTCTGGGATTTAGATATCTTCTGCATCTAAGCTTGGCCAAGTGCATTTGACAGATTGCATTACGGTGATGGAAGAGTCTGAATTATCGCTCACCTTACCGTACTTCCTTTCTTTTCTCCCCATTTTTGTAATCTTTTCTGCCGTGAAGTGGTCGACGTAAACCACACTGTGCCTGCCAAAACGAAATTTGTCCACAGTGTGACCTGTGCCAGTGAAATGCAGCCATTTCACCACTTGTAATATCCACTTGCAAAAGTAATATCCTTTATAGGATTTGGGCTGGCAAAAAACAATTTCGCTTTGTGACATTCGGGTTTATTTTTACACCCAAATGCTTGACACTCAAGCATCTTCATGATCATTTACAACAACCTAGACGTGATGTATCCACTAGATCTCGGGCTGCGTAAGTCATGTGGTGAGTAAGTTATGTTATAATCTTGGATTCTCTCACATAATTTGTACTCAGAGTGCGATATTTGTACCTCGGAGAGAATAAGATGGTAATGCCGAAGGACATCCATCCATCCATCCATCCATCCATCCATCCATCCATTATCTGTAGCCGCTTATCCTGTACAGGGTCACAGGCAAGCTGGAGCCCATCCCAGCTGACTATGGGCGAGAGGCGGGGTACACCCTGGACAAGTCGTCAGGTTATCACAGGGCTGACACAGAGACAGACAACCATTCACACTCACATTCACACCTACGGTCAATTTAGAGCCACCAATTAGCCTAACCTGCATGTTTTTGGATTGTGGGGGAAACCGGAGCACCCGGAGGAAACCCACGTGGACACGGCGAGAACATGCAAACTCCACACAGAAAGGCCCTCGCTGGCCACTGGGCTCAAACCCAGAACCTTCTTGCTGTGAGACGACAGTGCTAACCACTACAGGGACATTTTATTTTCAAACAAAAACAAACTTTACACAGTATAGGGGTACAAATATGAACAAATGAATAATCGAATTTATTCTATCCACATTCACTGGATATGAGCAATTGCATGCTCTGGTTGGCTACTCTACTACTAGGATATCAGCTCATATACTGTGAGTAGAAAACAAAATGGTGGAGTGTGTTGCTGAACCAACTGATGATGAAATAAAAACTCTATTCAAAAACACCCCCCCACACACACACAAAAAAAATTTGAATGAAAGTATTTGATGGTAGGAATTTATTTTTCAAGAATTATTATCAGGGGCGATTCTAGCATCTGATCTTTGGGGGTGCTTAGCCCCCAGAGCTGACAGAGGCACCTGGCTTGAATGACAGTGTTTCCACGTTTATTCCGCATTTAGACTAGACTTAACTAGACAAGAAGACTAGACTAGACTTATGCAATGTTTTAACAGAAGCTGACCCAATAAACTATGATATCTACACATTTACAACCACTGACACAAATATTTACGCTATATTTTTAACTAAACAAGACCTACTACTGCATTTGTAATGTTGGAGCTATTCATTTTGAACAGTGGTAATTGTTAATTAATGTGTTATTGTGTATTGTGTAATAATAGTGTGTATTATTATGATTTTACATTAGTTTACATTAGTTTATATTTTTTGTTATATTTGTTATATTTTGGTAGTGTTCTTTTGATAATCATTTGTTTAATTGTTTGCTTCGTGCATGTACGTTTCAGTGTCTGTTTTGATTAATTTGCTAATTATTATGATGTTATTTATGATAAATATATATATATAAATATAAATATATAAATGATAAGCAAACGTAAATGCTATGTTACATTAAATAAAATTGACTAACACATGGTGGTCTAGCACCGTAGCACTTGTACAGCTCTGCACAAAAGTATCTCGATATGGATGATAAATGTCGTTTTTATCATTCTGTTCATAGACCAGGGAACATCAATATTGCATTATGCATATTATTGTGTTGTGTTTAACAATTGTAACTCCAGTCCGTACCTTCACATCTCGCTATGCCAGTAATACTCAGGTGCTACTTCGAGTTCCTCATCGGCGTGGAATCCAGTTAAAAAAACCACACCATGTCGTAGCAAGCACTCGCACGGACAGGCAACCCAATCAGAGGGGACGCAAGGAGGAGAGGTATTTTACTGGTCTTAGAACTATCACGTAACAGGTGAATTCAAGAACACACACACGGCCGTGCACACATTCATTGCGCAGTGCGCAAGGGCACATATTTCTGAAAATTACGTCCAAAAGCAGTGTTTTTGAGGGTGCTGAGCTAGGGGGTGCTGAGCTCGTTTTTGGGGGTGCTTGAGCACCCCTAAAAATAGGCTAAACACGCCCCTGATTATTATTATAGCATTTTTCTCAAATTGCTCCTGAAATTTTTAACCAGTTTGTTTACATTCTAAGCAGAAATTATTTGTCGCATGTTTTCTATAAAGTTTTTATTTATCGAATTTGCAAAAAATTAAAAATAAAAATGCTCCATTTCTCAAAATCCAGTGAATGTGGATAGAATTAAACAATTATTCCACTCACTTGGTGCTACGCGCCTCGTCAGCGATCAGCTCATGTACGACTTGATTTTGTGGAATAACTGTTAAATAGCTTGTATGGATATAATCTGTCAGCACAAAGGAGTTTATTTTATGGGTTTTGTTTGGCTTTAATTACTCATAATTAATTATCTATATTTTATTCTAGTGCTTCTCGGATTATTTTATTAAATTAATTAAAAATGAATATTTAAAGTTTTAAAAATCCCAACTTTAGTCACTGACACCATTTTAGTCAAGTTGGTGTGTGTGAATTTAATGAATGTGCAGTTGTGACATCATGTTGTAAGGCTTTCTCACTTCATCGAACAACAGAAAAAGTGGACAAGATTCCTTTATATGTGTATGCCATGGGTTTCCCATTAGACTCCCTCTCCAAATGCACCAGATCTTGTCGAAATGATGGAAGGTGAGGTCTGGGTCAGTGCTCTAACAAGTAAATGTCATCTGCAAACCTCTAATGCTTGACCACTGTATACCCCTGAGCACTGTAGAGACCAGTTGAGTGTGTTTGGAAAGACAGGATAAAACAGTAACTTGACCATCACATAACTTGTAGGCCTCCTATCACCCAAGAACAGTCAAGGCAAGTGGGTTTAAAAAAACACACACACACATACACACACATACATAGTGGAAGACCAGGGTCTAATATTCTGGAAAGATATTAAGTCACTAAATTGTGTCGACCTGCACTTTACATGCACAGGGAACATGAGCAGGTTTTTTTTTCTTTTGTATTTGAGCTTATGCAGATGTATGACTTTCTCAAAACACTTTGAGGATATCCTCAGGGTTTATATCCCAGGATCACCAGAAGACGCCATTGAGGAAGGTCCTTAAACATCTCATCTCATTATCTCTAGCCGCTTTATCCTTCTACAGGGTCGCAGGCAAGCTGGAGCCTATCCCAGCTGACTACGGGCGAAAGGCGGGGTACACCCTGGACAAGTCACCAGGTCATCACATAGACACAGACAACCATTCACACTCACATTCACACCTACGGTCAATTTAGAGTCACCAGTTAACCTAACCTGCATGTCTTTGGACTGTGGGGGAAACCGGAGCACCCGGAGGAAACCCACGCGGACACGGGGAGAACATGCAAACTCCACACAGAAAGGCCCTTGCCGGCCCCGGGGCTCGAACCCAGGACCTTCTTGCTGTGAGGCGACAGCGCTAACCACTACACCACCGTGCCGCCGTCCTTAAACATGAACAGCTCAATTCAAATGTATACAGCTTTGAAAAAAAAAAAACAGCATCTGCTAAATTAATATAGTCTATTTAAATTTAAACACCCACTATGGACATGCGTTCATTCGGCTTCTTCAAAACTTCTGGTTCATCTCTGGTCAAAATCAACCACTTTCCAGTTTTTCTGACCAAATTTCTTTGGACCTAGTTCTCCATCTGAATCATTTTTCTTTTAATATTTGTTAACATGTATGGAAATAGTATGCCCTCAATTGTACAAGGATAACTTTAATTTTGTATTGGGGAACTTTTATTTTACATTATGGAGAGAGCCAATAGTGTGCATTGATAAGGGCACGTGATGTGCGAGTATAAAACCGTGTGTGCACAACAATAAATTCTCTTTGCCTGGACATCCCACAATGACTGTGAAGTGTGAAGTTCCTTCGTCAAGTTTAGCTACTAGGTTGATTAGTTACTCATGAGTGTGCACAAGTCTCCGTGCGATTGTACTCTGACAACAGGTTATGGGCCCAGAGGTACTCAGTGAGATAACGACGGAGATATTTATCGAAAGTAAGAAAAGTTTTGTGTGCTAGCAAGTTAGCAAGGAGAACCAAGATGGCTAGCAGAAGCGAAAGGAAGATCATGGATAGATCGAGCAGCAGCTGTTGGTCTCGACTAGTTTTCGACGGAGATGAAAAGAATTATGAGCTGTGGGAAACGAAATTCTTAGGGCATCTAATGGCCCTTTTCCACTACCCTTTTTCAGCTCACTTCAGCTCGCTTCAGCTCACTTCAGCCCGACACGGCTCGCGTTTCGACTACCAAAAACCAGCACGACTCGGCTCGCTTCAGCCCTGCTTAGCCCCTAAAACTCGCACCGTTTTGGAGTGGGGCTGAAGCGAGCCAAACCGAGCCGACTGAGGTTGGGGGCGTGAGCAGACACTCCCCTGTGCACTGATTGGTGAGGAGGAGTGTCCTCACATGCCCACACACGCCCCGCGAGCGCGCTGGGATCTGTAAACACCGCAAACCCGGAAGAATAATAATTACGAATTACGAGAATTTCTGAAGCCTTATGCGCCTCGCCTCATCTATACGCTCTTGCCAGTCAGTATCTGTTGGCGTTGTCGGTGACAACAAGCCACAGCACCAAGACCAGCAACACTAACGACTCCATGTCCTCCATGTTTATTGTTTACTCTCCGGGTCGTGAGACTACCGCTTAAAAGCTCACTGAATCAGTGACATACAGAGCATCGTGGACGAGTTCGCGGAGCGCAAGGCTCGTCGTATGCCCTTCAAATAATGCGCGCAGTAGGCTATTGATGTTTTATTATGAGCCATGTACAGTATGTCACCTAATGTTTTTTTGTTTCTGAGTTACATGTTCGTTTGAAGGACTTAATGTACAAAATAACATAGTTGCACCCCGTAGTGTTGAAATTGGTAAACACAGTGCATTCAGTGAGGTTTGCACCGCCCTCCTTTTATTTCTGACTCTTCCTGTCACCGTTGCAACCTCTGAGCGCTCATTCGTATGCCCTTCAAATAATGTGCGCAGTATAGGCTATTGATGTTTTATTATGAGCCATGTACAGTATCCTAATGTTTTTTGTTTCTGAGTTACATGTTCGTTTGAAGGACTTGATGTACTAAATAACATAGTTGCACCCGGTAGTGTTGAAATTGGTAAACACCGCAGTTGCGGACATTTTGTAGCCTAAAATGATGTTATGATAAGCTTTAATAAAGGGCCCGGTCATTTGCCCCGCCCCCGGCCCGGCTCTGACTTGTTCCGCCACTGTCACTGATGTCACTGTTTGCGCTGCTTAACGACATCACGTGACGTCCACCCACTTTCGCTAACTCCACCCAATGTGTCCACCCACTTCCAGCCAGCACGGTTCAGCGCGGTTGTAGTCGAAATGCAACTCCAACAGCCCCGCTCAGCCCGACTCAGCTCGACTCAGCACGGCACGGCTCAGCCGCGTTTGTAGTGGAAAAGCGGCATAAGACTTCAAGGGCTTAAAGACATGATCCTCAATGAACCTACTGAAGACGGTGATTGGGAAGTAGATGGGGTGAAAAATGCCAAGGCATATGCTGAACTGATACAGTTTCTGGATGACAAGAGCTTATCGTTGGTCATGCGAGATGCAGCTGACGATGGTCGGAAAGCATTGAAGATTTTGAGGGACTATTATGCTGGCAAGGGAAAGCCGCGGGTAGTTAGCCTTTACACAGAGCTGACTTCATTACAGAAGTTGAATAGCGAAAGCGTCACCGAATATGTTATACATGCAGAGACTGTAATAACAGCTTTGAGAAATGCTGGCGAAAGGTTGAGTGATAGCCTGCTTGTGGCGATGGTGTTGAAAGGACTGCCGGAATCATTCACACCATTTTCCATTCACGTTACCCAGAGTGACGAAACCATGCCTTTTGCTGAGTTTAAAATAAAGTTACAGAGCTATGAGGACACCGAAAAAATGCGCGCTACAGCCACTGATGACAACGTTATGAAGGTGCGAGTACAGCCGGGCGTGAGATCCAGCACAGCAGTGGCAAGTGGCCGGGGAGCTGAAGTGAATGCGGATATTGTGTGCTTCAAGTGCGGGCAGAAAGGACACATGGCAAGAGCCTGTCCACGCAAACAGTGGTGCAGTCACTGTAGAAGCAACACGCATCGAAACAGCAACTGCAGAAAGAAACAGCGCGGAGATGACGCACGACAAGCCTCCGAGAAACCAGAGAACAAGGCGTATGCGTTCCTGACAAGCGACAGGGAAGTCGAACCAGCGAAGGCCTATCAGCTAGGCCGTGGTGTGAGAGAGAAAGGCCTAATGGTGGACACAGGGGCGACTTTGCATATCATCACGGATATCGCCAAGTTCAATAAATTCGACCGGAGTTTCCAGCCTGAGACGCACTGCGTAGAGTTGGCTGACGGCACGCAGAGCAACGGAATCGCGGAGTGTAGAGGAGATGCGGAGGTATGCTTGATCTACAGCGGAGGCCGCCGCCACAACGCAACACTGAGGCAGACACTCTACATCCCTTCATACCCGCAGGACATCTTTTCCATTAAGGCAGCTACAGCGAGCGGAGCGACGGTGATCTTCAAGGAGAAGAGCAGCCTGTTACAGGACAGAGACGGTACCACATTCCACATTCACGAACTAAACAGACTGTACTACTTACAGACTTTGTATGGTGAGTGTGATGACCAATGTAACGGGTGTTATGACATGCAAACATGGCATGAAATTCTAGGCCATTGTAACTACGATGACGTACAGAGATTGCAGAATGTTGTTGATGGCATGACAATCGGGGGAAAGTAGACAAGTCTATATTATGATGTGATATGTGCACTCAAGGAAAATTTACTCAAAGTAGAAGCAGGGAGCCTGATGCTAGAGCAGTTCTACAGTTGGTACATACAGATCTAGCAGGTCCAATAGACCCTGAGTCCCATGACGGATATAGGTGGGCAGTGTCATTCACTGATGATTATTCCAGTGCAGTGTTCGTGTACTTTTTGAGAAATAAGAGTGACACAGTACAAGCAACTGAGAAATTCCTGGCTGATACAGCCCCATATGGGAAGGTAAAATGTATCAGGTCTGACAATGGTACAGAGTTCATGGGGAAAGATTATCAGGCACTACTTAGTAAGAACGACCGACTAGTGGCCTAGTGGTTGCGTGTCCGTCTCTCGATCGGGAGATCGGGAGTTCTATTCACGGTCGGGTCATACCAAAGACCATCATAAAAATGGTACCCACTACCATCTGGCAAGGCACGCTGCAATACAGATGTGCATGGGGAGTTGAACTCTCGTGGTTACCAGAGGACTAGCCCCCCACTGTAACCCTAGCTATGTAATAGGCGAGAGGCCGAGGGCTACGGAAACGGAGATCGGCGCCGCCCGATGCGCCACCATCAGAGTTGGGCCTGGTTAGTACTTGAGTGGGAGACTGCCAAGGAATACCAGGTACTGGGCGTGGGAAGGACTTTAACTTAACTTTTAACTTAGTAAGAACGGAATTAGGCACGAGACGTCAGTGCCATATTCACCATACCGGAATGGTACTGCTGAGCGAAACTGGAGAACCCTGTTTGACATGGCTAGGTGTAAATCGAGAGTGAGCTTCCTAAGAGCTTGTGGACCTATGCAGTACAGACTGCAGCGATAGTGAGGAACAGGTGCTTTAATAATCGCACTAAGGGGTCATCCATAATTTTCATCATTATCATGAGTCTACAAAGAGTAGACTTTTGAGCAACCCCCCCCCCCAAAAGTGTACATTAGCAGACAAAAAAATGATGGATCTACGTGGAATAGGAATTCAAAATAAAACCATGTCTTGTATTACTTTTTATTAAAATCGGATGGCAGGACAATACAAAGATTCACAAGAGAAGAAAAGAAGACACAAGACGGGTCCAGAAGTTTTCATAGAAAGCAGGCGATTCATTTTTGAAAATTAGGGACTTTCTATTTAAGGGGAGCTGTTGCCTTTTGGCTCCTCATGAACAATAGGAAATCCAGTTTTGGAGCTGGGGCTGGTCGTGCAGGACTTTCATTCTGAAATGGAAGAAAAGAAGACTGACTGTATAAAATTCAACTGACTGCTGACGCAAGTACAAAATACCCATATGATATCCTACGTACCGTTTTACGTGAGAAATAATCCTGAATTGTAAAAGTCGACTTGACTTTTTCCATCCGGACGATCGCTTGCCGGCACAGCTCAGCTTGCTTTGAAACGTTTGTTTTTTATTCTTTCCAAGCAGCCTGTCCTGCCCTAACTGCCTCCTGCCGCTTCCCAGATGAATGCAGGAAACAATAAACGTTTAAAAACTGCTTGTACTCGTTTGAAGGAGTCTTGTGAATAGCGGTATTTCTGCTATTCACAAATTTGTAAATGCGGTCAAAATCTGGGTCAGCCATTGTTGTATTGAAGAAAGAAAGCATGTAGAGCTCGCTGGCAACACCGATGTGGCGCGAAATTTTTAACATGGCGGCCGCCGATTCGCACATTGACAGATCATCATTTTTTCATTTTTAAAAAGTGTACGCCTGGTCATTAACCCCCCCCCCGCGTACGGTTTGTACGCTCGTGATAATGATGAAAATTATGGATGACCCCTAAGCAGACACCATGCTTCATGCTGACAAGGAAACAGCCCAATATCTCAAGAATGCAGAGATTTGGAGCTGAGTGTTATACTTACAAACAAGATAAAAGAAAACTTGACTCCAGACCTGAAAGGGGGATTTTTGTCGGATATGACAAGAATAGTCCAGCGTACATGGTCTACTATCCTGACAGTAGGAAAGTGCAGAAGCACAGATTGGTGAAGTTTGTATCTAAGACAAGAGTAGAACAGCAGACGCAGACTGACATGACACCAGATGACGACGATTTTGAGGTGCAGAGTAGGATTAACAGAACCAGACAGAATTCTGATGAGAGAGTTGGACAGACTGAGACTCAGGATCCAGTAACAGAACCTGAGGCGGACAGCCGAGAGCAGCCAGTTCAGACTGAAGAGAAGCGATACCCTCCTAGAGAGAGGAAGAAGCCAGGTTACTTAAGGCCCACTTTACATGGGGACGGTCTGAAACAAAAACGCAAAAGTCCATTTTCGTTCTCACTTTTTTCCGCGTCTACATGACCGTTTTCAAGGAGGAAATCTGCGTCTATACGGTGACGCATAAATGTGTGGAATTCAATTGGATGTGCATGCCAGGCGGCTAGGTGGTGCTGTGAAAGACCTCCGCTATGTCTGCATGCATGCGCAACGTCTTCTGTCTTGTCTGATCTGCGCCGCGAAAACTTTGACTACTCTGGCTATGGCAAGTAAGAAAGTAAGTAAAAAAGTAAGAGCATACTATACCCGCCTCTGTTCATTAACGGTATATGTGCAGATTCGGTATAGATGTTCGAAGGACTCCTGGACGTTTATTAAAGCTGCCAGAGCAGCTTGAAGGTCTGTTGGATCGATGTAATCAGACATGCTCTTACTTTTTTACTTACTTTCTTACTTCCCGGGCTGACATGTACAGTATATGACATATGTATGAGGTAAACGCGTACCCGACGTGAGCAGATCCGAGCAGAGTTTCGCGTATTGGGTAGTTTAGATGGATATGCAATGGGGGCTGTTTTTAACTTATCCACTCTGGAAGGCGTTTTCAATTTTTTCCATTTTTCAGCCTCGGAAACGCCGTCCCCGTGTAGACGAAAGGCACTTCTGATAAAATATTTAGTCGTTTTTACCCGACAGCGTCCTCGTGTAAACGGGCCCTAAGCGAGTATGTTATTGACGGTAAGAAAGACCAACTACTGACAAACATAGATTACTGTTACAGACTGATGTGTGACGTACCCTTTACATTTAGGGAAGCAGTAGCCTCAACTGAGGCCCTGTCCACACGGCAACGGATTCAGGTGACTCCGATACAATTGCTTATCGTTTAGGCCTGGCGTCCACACGGCACCGGCGTTTTGGGTGCCCAAAGCGCAACCTTTTTGAGAACGGGTTCCAGAGTGGAAAGATCTGGCAACGTTGCCATTGTGAAGTCGTCTGGATGAGTAGAACGGATGTGTTTACGATGACGCCACAACCACATGTGCTTCACGCCGGGTAGAAGTGTAACAAACTCGATGCGAGTTGTCAACAAATCCTATAACTTGGTTCATGAAACGCGCTTACAAAATATTTTCACTATGTATATTTATTGTGTAATGGTGCAAAGTGAGAGAGAGAGAGAGAGAGAGAGAGAGAGAGAGACTCTGCCCTTAGGGCAGAGTCAATCCCGCCAGCAAAAATAGGGAAAAAAAGGAGCGATCTCACCTCTTCAGATGTTGGTTTAAGTCCGACAATACATTCCTCAAAAAGGGCGTAGAGGAGCAAATTAATCCATCAACGTGTAGCATTCAATTTATTCCGGACCATTAAAGACGCCGCCTTCCGCGTAGAATCATACGTCATCCTCGCCGCCATATTGGATAGGTCAAAGCGGAGAATAAAGATTCATGTGCTGCGTTTAACTGTACCAACAGGTTTACCGTCCAAACGAGATCACATGGGATTACCTTTCACAGGTGAGAAACAACAAATTAACCCATCAATGTGTATCATTCAATTTATTCCGGACCATTAAAGACGCCGCCTTCCGCGTAGAATCATACGTCATCCTCGCCGCCATATTGGATAGGTCAAAGCGGAGAATAAAGATTAGCTGCGTTTAACTGTACCAACAGGTTTGCCGTCCAAACGAGATCACAAGGGATTACCTTTCACAGGTTAGACTGGAAAAATACTTTTCATTGTATTTGGTCATTATAATGTAATTTTACGAACAGATTTTCCTGACTTTGTGGCTAATATGAAGTCTCGTGCATAATAGTTTATGCGCATGCGTCCTTACTTCTTCTATTGTTCTGGTGTCTCCGAAGGGACCGTCTTACAGCGCCCCTAGAGGTGTGGCATGTGTATTGCATCGTTTTCAGCAAGCGTTGCGTTGCCATATGGACCTGATATTTTACTGATCGTTGCCCATTTGGACGCGATATTTTTTTAAATAACATCTCGTTGCCGTTGTCGTGTGGATGTAGCCTGAGTCAAAAGAGTGGATTAATGCAATGGACGAAGAGATGCAGTCATTAAGAGAGAATGACACATTTACCCTGACCAGCTTACCTGAGGGAAAGGAGGCAGTGGGGGGTAGATGGGTGTATGCAATTAAGAGTAATGTTGATGGATCAAACAAGTACAAGGCACATTATGTAGCCAAAGGATACAGTCAAAGGATGGGTGTTGATGATGAGGAGACATTTTCTCCAACTGCAAACTTGACTAGTATCAGAGTGTTAATGCAGAAAGCAGCACAGGAAAATCTGATTTTGCATCAGATGGATGTTAAAACAGCCTATCTACATGCACTGATAGACTGTGAGATTTCCATGGAACAGCCTGAAGGTTATGAGGTCAAAACCAAGAAGAAATTAGTGTACACGCTGAATAAGTCACTATATGGATTAAAACAGTCAGGCAGAAACTGGAATAAGATGTTTGATGAATATCTGATTGAGAATGGATTCAAACAGAATCCAGCTGATCATTGTGTTTACACAAGAGAGAGAGTAAATGAAAAGGTAATCATGATAATATGGGTGGATGATGTTATCACTGCTGCCAGTGATGAAAATGCACTTACCATACACTATATACAAGCTATATATAGAAGCCACAGTGGATATAAAAAGTGTACACACCCCATTAAAATGATAGATTTTTCTGATGTAAAAAAAAAATGAGACCACGATGAATAATTTCAAAACTTTTCTCACCTTTAATGTGACCTACAACCTGTACAATTCAACTGAAAAACAAACAAATCTGTTGGGGGAAAAACATAAAAAATAAAAAAAACATACAATAAGCTGGTTGCATAAATGTGCATACCCTTAAACTAATACTTTATTGAAGCGCCTTTTGATTTCATGACAGCATTCAGTCTTTTTGGGTCGGAGTCTATCAGCCTGCCACCTCTAGACTTGGCAATATTTGTCCACTCTTCCTTGCAAAAGCACTCCAAATCTGTCAGATTGTGAGGGCGTTTCTTGTGCACAGCCCTCTTCAGGTCACCCCACAGATTTTCAATTGGATTTAGGTCTGGGCTCTGGCTGGGCCATTCCAAAACTTTTTGCCCACATTCTTAAAAACTGTCAGGTTTTAAGAATGTGTTGGACAGTTCTTAACCCAATTCCATGGCATGGTGGTGTAGTGGTTAGCACTGTTGCCTCACAGCAAGAAGGTTCTGGGTTCGAGGTCAGTGGCCGACAGGGGCCTTTCTGTGTGGAGTTTGCATGTTCTCCCCATGTCTGTGTGGGTTTCCTCTGGGTTCTCCGGTTTCCCCCACAGCCCAAAGACATGCAATTAGGTTAACATGGAGTGGCCATGGTTGGGCTGAAGGTTGGGCTGAGGTGCCCTTGAGCAAGGCACCTAACCCCAAACTGCTCCCCGGGTGCTGTAGCATAGCTGCCAACTGCTCTGGGTATGTGTGTGTGCTCACTGCTTCAGATGGGTTAAATGAAGAGAGGAATTTCATTGTGCTTAAGTCGTGCTTAAGTACGCATGATAAATAAAGGGTTCTTGTTGTCCAGTCATTTCAGCAATCTCCTTAGGTGTTTTTTTCTTTATTTTTGTCAATAATTTGAACCGTATGAAACACAGTAACATCTTTTCCATGACCATGGTATACATTTTGCAACATGGTTGATTAAGAAATGAGAAGCTACTCACTGCATCAGTTTGGATAAAAAGAATTGTTGCCAGGTGAAACATATTAATCACTGCAGAAATTATCCAATCAAAGGCTCTTAAGCGTTTGCTTATTATCCCCCACCCAAACAAAGTTTGGCAGGGGATATAGAAACGGGTTCCGGCCGGCCGGCCGGCCAGCTGTCTGTCTGGTCACGTTTTCGTTTTCGAGCCATATCGTTAAAACTACTGAAGATATCTTCATGAAACTTTGTATAGATATCAAGCAACATGTGAACTGGTGCCTTTTGCTATTTTGGATTTTTGAAAAAAATATATTTTTCAAATTTTGACATAAAAATATATTTTGACTTAGTTTCTCAGAGCAATGTTTGTTTCCGGAGCATATATCCAAAACTATTCATGATACGGATTTGAAACTTGGTATACATGTTAACAAGGTGATGTAGATGTGCCTTTTCATACTAAGACATTTGAGAAACTTTAACTTTTCATGTTTCCATGGAAACAATTTCAGACTTAGTCTCTCAGGTTAGTCTTAGGGGTAGGTTTTGTTTCTGGAGCAGAACTTGAAAACTATGAGTGGTATGGTCTTGAAAGTTGGTATATGTGTTGATTAAGTAATGTATATGTGCCTTTTGATACTAAGAAATTAGAGAAATTTTAATTTTTAGCTCACCTGGACCAAAGGTCCGGTGGGTTTATGCCATGGGCTGCTGAGGTCGGTGTAAAGAGGTAGGGTTGGTTTCCCACAGCAGAACTTGAAAAATGTGACAAATAATATCTTGAAACTTGGTATATAGTTGGTATATAGGACAGAGGATATAGATGACTCTGTCTTCTTGTTTAACTTAAAATGGCAACTTTTTTGGCCAAGCAGTGTAGAGAACAGGAGAATATATAGATCACTTTTTAAATTCAGTACTTTGCAATTGTAGTAGATCAAAATGACTAAAGGCACCAAAAACCATCCTATCCTTTGCATCAGCCAAAAAACCTCCTCTATATCCATCTATAACTCTTCTAAAACAAATTATATGATCCATTAGTTCTGTATGTTACATAAAACTGACTTCTGTCTTCACAAGGGAGTAACCCAGTGAAAAATGTAATTCAGCGTACCATTCCTTGGATTTGCAGTACGTTGTTAACTGTAACACTGTGAGTGTCTCCTACACATGCCTTGTGACTGATGGGAAATTCATAGAGAGCCTCTTATTCCAACAGCTGGGGTTTTTCAGGCTTCTGTGGGAAATGGCAAAAGAAGGAAAACTATTATTGTAATATTGTTGTCAGAGTACAATCGCACGGAGACTTGTGCACACTCATGAGTAACTAATCAACCTAGTAGCTAAACCTGACGAAGGAACTTCACACTTCACAGTCATTGTGGGATGTCCAGGCAAAGAGAATTTATTGTTGCGCACACATGGTTTTATACTCGCACATCACGTGCCCTTATCAATGCACACTATTGGCTCTCTCCATAATGTAAAATAAAAGTTCCCCGATACAAAATTAAAGTTATCCTTGTACAATTGAGGGCATACTATTTCCATACATGTTAACACCCCCACTTGCACTCACATTGTTAACTCCGTAACTCAAATCATTGTTTTTCCACTGTGTGCCACATAACTTATACAGTTACTCTCCAAACATAAATCTTCCAAATCTCAACAACTTAAACTTGGTTGCAGGCTTTGTCATTACATCTGCTACCATCTCATCAGTTGGGCAATATTCCAGACTCATTTTCCCATCATTTACAGTTGACCTCACAAAATGATATTTTATGTCAACATGCTTAGATCTCTGACTGCTTACGGGATTCTTTGCTAATGCAATTGCACCTTGATTATCCTCGTACACCTTTGGTGGCGCACATTGACATCCATCAATACCTTCCAACAATTGTACCAGATACATGCATTCTTGTACAGTTGTGGCTAATGCTATGTATTCTGCTTCACAAGTGGACAGTGCAACAGTGGGCTGCTTCTTAGTTTTCCATGACATGAGAGGTCCACTCTCACTAAGACTTGCACAATAACCTGTAGTGCTTCGCCTGTCAATTTTATCAGCTGCCCAGTCTGCATCACTGTACGCTTGTATCCGCAGTTCCATTTCGTCTGATCTCCTGTAACACAATTCTTTGTCACTCATACCCTTAAGATATCTCAACACATGTTTCACAGTTGCCCATTGTTCTTCTGTTGGCTCACTGAAGTATTGTGACAGTTTGCTAACTATAAAACTTAGGTCTGGTCATGTGCATGTAGTCAGATAGATTAAACTACCCACCACTAATCTGTATTTCTTAGCATTGGTCATTTTCTCTGCATCATCAGTGTAATTCAGCTTTTGTTCACAGGGTGTGGCGCTAGGTTTACAATCTTGCATATTAAACCTTTCCAACATTTTCTCAACATACCCCTTCTGTGACATTTTCACGCATCCATCACACTGGTCAAAATCACTGCCAAGAAAGTGTTTCAATTGACCCAAATCTTTCATTTTGAACTTTGCTGTGAGCATTTCCTTTACAACTTTACAGTATATAGCTTGCAACATTTATTGCACAAGGTGGCCCACTTTAGATCATTCCTTCTGGACTAGACAGGGCCGGATTGAGCTATGCTGTCATTGACGATCTCATGATTATTATTATTATTATTATTATTATTATTATCCAGTAGTGACTTTTTTAAATGCTACCTTTTGACTTTATTAACACAAACATTAATGACAATATAACTGTGAAGTTAGTCTGTAAAATTTCACGTTAGATTCATATCACACATTGAACGTTATCAACTGCACAGATTTAACTAGTTGGTCATGAATGTCTTAAATTCTCTACTTTTTATTTAATAAGTATTGACTAAACCATGGCAGGATGTGCTGTTCAATAACAATGAAGTGTGACCACCCCAAAGTTATTTATCTTCTCACATTCGCACATTTCAAAATGTCAAATCATTGACACAAGAGTTTCCTTCCATGTACGTTAAATAAATGTCTCCTTACAGAAAATTTCACCATATTTTTGGTGAAATTTATACATTTTTCTTTGTTAAATAACACATTTTCATCTGTTTATTATTTGCCTTATCTGCCATATAAGCCTCTGTAAGTTAGCTGTTGCTATAGAAATTATAACATATTAGAACAAGTGCATTAATATAAACCCGTGATTTGAATCAAGCCCATGATTTTAATCTTCTGACCAATCCGAATTGAGAACAGTGCTGTGGTATAAAGAGTGTGGTTTTGCCAGTCCGTTCTGATTTCATTCTTAATGCTGATTGATAATCTCTCTCAGGACTGCTTTCCTCTGTGAAGCTTTACAATCCTGGCATCAGGGTTAAGTACCGAGTCAGTAGGAAGGTCTTGAGTCTTATATGCACATGCGACCATGCTTAACACCTCCCACTGTTCACCAAAGAGGACCTGGCTGATTCAAAATATCCGTGTTGGGTATATGAAGCCCTGCAGATACAACTGCCTCTTTCTGATTAAAGATCATTCCTCTTGTTCTCTGTTCCACTGCACGCTGCGCTACTGTAGATTAGCTCTCAATCACAGCATGCCCATCCAGCACTCTAATAACAGTAATCCTGTCTGAGGATTCAGGGCTGAATAAACTCAGAACGAGAGCAACCCTGCCTGCAATGCATTTAAGGGGGCATACACAGTGCACAAATACAGTCCTTTCCAAAAGTATTGGAATGGCAGGGCCAATTCTTTTGTTTTTGCTATACACTGAAGACATTTGGGTTTGAGAACAAAAGACAAATGTGAGAGATAGATCAAAATTTCAGCTTTCATTTCCTGATATGTGCAAATTAGAACACGGCACCTTTTGCTTGAACACACCCATTTTTCAAGCGCTAAAAAATATTCTTACATATGAGGGACTGGAATTACTTGTTGCCCCCTAGGTGTGTCATGTTAAATTCATTGTTTAAACAATTAATAACTCTGAATGTCTACTCTTGGTTTGAACCTTGGCTTTCACCTGTGAAAACTTATTGGTTGTTAAAAAGGATAAACCAACATAAAGCCCTGAGAGATGTCTGTGGGAGAAAAATACACCATTTTGAAACTGAGAAAAGAGGGAAAATCAATCAGTGCCATTGCACAAGCCTTGGGCATCACCAGTACAACAATGTGGATTGTCCTGAAAAAGGAGGCAACTACTGGTATACTCACAACCAGACAACAAACAGGTCAGCCAAAGAAAACAACAGCAGTTGATGACAAAAACATTGTGAGATCTGTGAATAAAACCCCCAAAACATCAGTCAGTGACATCACCAATGACATCCACAGGGCACGGGTTAAGGTATCACAATCCTTTGTTCAAAGAAGATGTCGAGAGCAGAAATATAGAGATCATACCACAAGATGCAAACTACTCATCAGCATTAAGCATCAGGAGGCCAGATTGGAATTTGCAAAGAAATACAGAGATGAGCCACAAAATTTCTGGAAGCAAGATTAACCTCTAATAAAGTGATGGAAAGGCCTAAGTCTGGAGAAAGAACGGATCTGCTCATAATCCAAAACATATAACTTAATCGGTTAAGCATGGTGGAGGTAACATCATGGCTTGGGTTTGCATGGCACATTTTGAGACAAATATTATCTACGTCTAAGAAAGGTCTGCAGTGTGTATATTTAATATGCGATCTAAAACAGTTTAGAGTGGACAGAGATACTATATTGGTCCTCTTCTAGCTCTCACTTGGGGAGAGTATTATAACTTTTTTTTTCCATTGCCTGATATGGGGAAGCCATGGCCTAATGGTTAGAGAAGCAGCTTTGGGGACCAAAAGGTTTCTGGTTTGATTCCCTGGACCAGCAGGCGTGGCTGAAGTACCCTTGAGCAAGGTACCTAACCCCCACCTGCTTCCCAGGCAGCTTTGGGTAAGTTGTATGTTGCTCTAGATAAGAGTATCTTCCAAGTTGCTGAACACATCTAAATGTAAATATCAAGAAATGAAAGCTGAAATTGTGATCTATCATCTTCTGTTCTTGTAGCCTTTCTACCTCATGGATAATGTGCTGTGCATTTGTTTTCATATGTTTTTCTGCTGGCGGCATGGTGGTGTAGTGGTTAACGCTGTTGTAAGTAAGTAAGTAAATTTTATTTATAAAGCACATTTAAAAACAGTGCAAACTGACCAAAGTGTTGTACAGTGTCTGGCTAAAACAATAAAAAGAAAATAAAAGCAATAAGCATATTAGTAACATATGGTAAGAAAACATTTTAGCAGCATTCCAATAGACAAAGACAACTGGGCACAGTGTACAGTGGCAAAAGACTGACAGCATTGACCAACACATAGTAAAAGAAGATGAAGCATAAAATAATTAAGATACATAAAAAGTATCTTGCCTCACAGCAAGAAGGTCCTGGGTTTGAGCCAAGCGGCCAATGAAGGCCTTCCTGTGTGGAGTTTGTATGTTCTCCCCGTGTCCGTTTGGGTTTCCTCCGGGTGCTCTGGTTTCCCCCACAGTCCAAAGACATGCAGGTTAGGCTAATTGGTGGCTCTAAATTGACCGTAGGTGTGAATGCGAGTGTGAATGGTTGTTTGTCTCTATGTGTCAGTCTTGAGATGACCTGGTGACTTGTCCAGGGTGTTACCCTGCCTCTCGCCCATAGTCAGCTGGGATAGGCTCCAGCTTGCCTGCGACCCTGCACAGGATCAAAAAAAAGCAAAGGGGAGTCCCATATACGATTCGTACTTTGGGGGAGTGCCTGTTAGAGAGCGCACTTGTCCTGGGCCATCGGCATAGTGAGGTAGGGTGGCCAGTTCCTTTCCTCGCCGCCTTTAACTTCCCCAGTGTTTCCACCAGGTCCCCATTCACTGCTGGGTGGACAGGGAGCAAGCCCCAGATCCCCTGTCGAGCCGAGGCTCAAACCAGGGACCATTCGCTTAGCGGTCAAGCGCTCTAACCACTTGGCCACCTGCGCTCCCTGCACAGGATAAGCGGCTACAGATAATGGATGGATGGATAGATGGATGTTTTTCTGCTCATCATAGCTATAAGAGTGGTATTTGGTGTGTGGTTTTTTTGTTGTTGTTGTTGTTGTTGTTGTTGTTGTTGTTGTTGTTTATTACTATGCCCACGACAGAGTAAGTGGGGTGAGGTATTGTAATCAGTGTGGTTTGTTACTTGCGAAAATTGGAGATTTTTGCATGTTGATCTGTCCGTTTGTCTGTTTCTTTGTTTGTTGGTGCTCTAGCGTCATCATTTCTTGACCAATCTTCACCAAAATGCACAGGACAACTCACTAGGGTCACACAAAGACATCATTAGTTTTTGGTGGGTCAAGGTCAAAGGTCAAGGTCACCAAGGTCAAATCTTGTAAAAACACCTAATCAGCCATAACTTCCGAACCAGTTGATTTTCGCAAGTATTGTGCTCATCAAGACTTTTCATTTGTGTGTCTGTCTGTTAACAATTTATTGTCTAGACGGTTGCACCAATTGACTTTAAATTTTCAGGGTAGGTGAGCAATGGTCCGTAGATGACCTGATTAAATTTTGGGGGTAATTGGGTCAAGGTGAAAGTCAAGGTCACCAGAAAGGCTGGGCAAGGTTTGTTTTGTCTGGTAACACTTGTTTGTTTTTGTTTGTTTGTTTTGGGGGGGTATTTATTTATTTATTTATTTATTTATTTTTGCACTACAATGGTCAACCGTGCCCTCTAACCTCTCATCAACATGGCATTTCCATCTACAGAACCGCTACATTTCTGCACTTGTAAATTAAGGTTGTCATTGTCCCACAAATATATAAAATGTTAACTGCTTTGTACAGAAGGTCAGATTTTCCTCATGCCTAATCTCTTGTATTGAAGCACTGTGTTCAAATGACACTCTGATGGATTGGATCTAAAATAGATCATAAGGATTTGCACAAACTTGTGGAGTCCATTCAGCTTCAGCTTGAGTGCACACTGTTGTTCAAACCAAAAGGGGATGTACCAAACACTAAGAATATCTGAAATTCATGTAAATATTTCAAAGATGCTGCTTTTCATACAAGTTGATGTCAATAATATCATTTGTAATAAAAACTGTTGTATTACATTTGAAAAAAAAAGCAAAATAGCTGCATTTTCGCTAGTGGTCTCAGACATTTGGACCCTACTGTATGTAAAGCACAACATGTCATTTGGTAGTACTTCATATTTTGCTCCAAAGATACATTCATGGCGGAGAATCTTGACTCGCTCAAGAGGTATTCATTATGCCCAAAAGCCTTAAGAGTCTTCATAGAAACTACACAATAATAGGGAGGCTAAAGAACTGGAGACCAGTGGGTTCCTTGATTAGAGACATTGCTTTGAGAGAGATCAAAAAAAAAAAAAAAGCTTCACTTCAAGCCCTTGCATTTATCTTCATATTATTCTTGACCTGAGCCTGCAAAAAAAAAAGAAAAAAAGACAATAATGAATAAGCCTACATGTATGCATCCAGGTGTGCATATCCAAATGAATAGCTGAAAAGCAGCTCTCCTTCCTAAAAATAAAATAAAATTGTGCAGCAAGAGCTAAGCTACTCACCATGATGTAAAATCTCCTGTATGAAATCCGTACAAACCTGCGAACATAGAGAATTTGTGGTGTATGTTCCCAGTATATTTGTGAGAGGTTGTGTATTCATGTGTATCTGCAAACCCAGCCCTTCACAGCTGAGTGGGCAGATCCTGGAGGTCAGGATGGAGATACCATGCTTCTCCTTTTGGATTGATACAGCAGGTATAGGATAGGATCCAACTGAGACCTGCATGGTGCCAAAGGTCATCAAGACTTCCCAAAGGTCTTGTCTTTCTTTGCCACAATCTATTGTCAAGCGTTGTTGGTGTAAATTGATATTCTCTCTGAACTGCTCACCAGAAACTGCCCAGGCGATAATAATCAGGAAAGAACAGATTACACTGACTATCCGTCCACCTGAATGACACGAGATAATTTTACATTACCTTACTGAATCAGTATTTAATACATTCAGTTAGTTTTGGTACAAAAATAAATGTTACTGTTACAGCATTAGTTTGAGCCATATGATTTGATCTCGATTTCACTCGTAGATTTCATTCACAACTGTCATGCTTTACAAACATTACTTTCTGTTTAGTGTCTTGTTGGTTGAGGAATGAACTATAAACGGTCGAATAAGAAAAATTCAAATGGTTCAAAAAGTATTTCTCGGTGTGTGATCAATAATCTAACACATTAAGTTCCACCACTGGAGTCCTTCATCACACGGCACAAGTAGTCCATGTTCCGCAGGAGTGCAACCTTTGGCCTCGCTCCAATTCCATCCAGACTCGGGGAAGTTCAGCCAATGCGGAAGCATCACAAATCGTAAGTGAGTGAAATGCCATAAATGTGTCATGAAGTGCTTTAATGCACTCCTAATGCACTTCTCCCAGCAGCTATAGGAAAGATTTAATAGCAGTGTGACGAAAGGGCACACCAAGCTGCTAAAGTAATTCTTAGAATGAATCCCATCTACATATTGCTGCTGTACTGTGGCTCAGTGAAATCTGGAGAGTTTAGCCTTTTAAAATATATACTGTATATTGTTTTCACTCCTCATCCATATGCTCTGACTAAATAAGCAAATCACAGTCTTCAAAACATCCAAACAGAGAAATGTTTTGTGTGAAATAGGAATAAAATTCATCATAAGACAACTCTAAAACCATTAAGTTATGAGAATATAATCCAGTGTATGAAATATGAAATAAAAATGAATTAGAATGGCGGCATAATGAAGAAGAAATCTTTATTTGTCACATGCACACTTTCAAGCACAGTGAAATTCATCCTCTGCATTTAACCCATCTGAAGCAGTGAACACACGCACACACACTCAGAGCAGTGGGCAGCCACACCAGAGCACCCAGGGAGCAGTCAAGGGTCAGGTACCTTGCTCAAGGGTACCTCAGCCCAAGGCTGCCCCACATCAGCCTAACTGCATGTCTTTGGATTGTGGGGGAAACCTAGCCTGGACCCGCCCATCCTAAGTGTGACGCAACACGGGGGCCTGTTGCGAACTTAATCTGGCAAAGCAAGCTATCTCCAGCTCTTCCAAGCTCCCGAAAAATCGGGAGCCAATCAACTTTGAGCATCTCCAACGGCCCTGGGTAGAGGCGTGTTCAAGGCAGTGACGTAGTAGAACTGTGACCGGAAGCCATAGATTGTTTACAGAATCTATGCCGGAAGCGCTTCATTCACTAGAAACATTACGAACATGGAGCAGCGGCAAGCCTTTGACACAGCGGTAGATGCTGTATTGAAAGCATTCAACGGGAAGTTCTCATTGAAAATGGAGCAAAGAGCAGCCCTGGAGGTATTTATCTTCTTCCTGTTACTCAAGCAGTTTCTGTCGCGTCACATACTGTACGTCAGAGGAAAGAGTGATGTGATTGGTTTAAGCTTCGTCACAGCCTTTTCTGGCTTCGACCAGTAGCAAACTGAGGCATTTCAGGGAGGCGGGTCAACCACGCGCTTTGGGAAACGGTTGGGCTTAATATCTTTGCCAGACCAGTGCTCGCATAGCTTTGAAGTTGCTTTAGCCAGACTAGGGGAAACCGGAGCAAACCCATGCAGACATGGGAAGAACATGCAAACTCCACACAGGAAGGCCTTCATTGGCCGCTTGGCTCAAACCCAGGACCTTCTTGCTGTGAGGCAACAGTGTTAACCACTACACCACCATGCCGCCAGCAGAAAAACATATGAAAACAAATGCACAGCACATTATCCATGAGGTAGAAAGGCTACAAGAACAGAAGATGATAGATCACAATTTCAGCTTTCATTTCTTGACATCTACATTTAGATGTGTTCAGCAACTTGGACTTTTAGATGTGTTCAGCATTTAGATGTGTTCAGCAACTTGGATGCCGGTAATGGTTAGCACTGTTGCCTCACGGGTGCTCCGGTTTCCCCCACAGTCCAAAGACATGCAGGTTAGGCTAATTGGTGTCTCTAAATTGACCGTAGGTGTGAATGTGAGTGTGAATGGTTCTTTGTCTCTATGTGTCAGCCCTGCGATGATCTGGTGACTTGTCCAGGGTGTACCCCACCTCTCACCCATAGTCAGCTGGGTTGGCTCCAGCTTGCCCGTGACCCTGTAGAACAGAATAAGTGGCTACAGATAATGGATGGATGAAGACTATGCTGGATTTTGGTTCATAATATTGCATGTAATGATTCTTATAGTTAGGGATTACATACTGTAGTTAAAATTTATTTGAGTGTGATGGCTTTGAAAATAAAATAAGTACCCTATGGGTACATGTGGCTACTGCTTATAAATAAAATTGTTTTCTGATACCATGTCCATACAGTAAATATAGCATATATATTTACTCTATGAGGCACAAAAATGAAGCGTAATCCAAAAATGAACAATTTAAAAATTACAGAAGTAAAATATACCGTTTCTGTACTTTATATTATTCTACTCTTACCTCTTAGTTTTCAAAACCGAAACCTCCGAACCAAGGCTGACATACACATGCTGTCACCATGACCTAAACTCTTATTTCCTGGAAACAGCCTAGCGCTAGAGCTCAGTGGTCTTAATGCTTTTTTCGACAACTTCCTGTAACAACTCAGAAGTGCATCACATCTCCATCACACATGGGACCACTGGCTGAAGAAGGCAAGGAAAAGGGGACAACCTGGAATATATTTTAAAATAGGAACGCAGTTTCCCTCTGTAATAAGCATAAACCTGTCTGAAAGTGATTTCTTTAGTCTAGCCCATTTATTGCAAGTGGTGAACCGAATTGTATACACTCACCGGCCATTTTAATAGGAACACCTGTATGCGCATGTGCAGTGTGCTACTGTTACATTCATTCTTACATTTTTACAACATGATGACATCATGGCTCCGCCTCTATATGAGGCAGTAGCCACAAAAAAAATCTGTCATTTAACCTAATGATAAAGCAAAATCTTTTTCTTTTTTTTCCAGACCCCAGTCATTTTCCTGAACCAGAATATCATGAGTCACTTTTAATCATTTTAAATTTGAGACAATGAAGTAAATCAGGGAAGTCATAGAGATATCAACTCGATCAGAACGTATCTTTTTATTGGAGGTCATCTGGATAATTTCCCAACCAGCTAAGCATTATAGGGCATTGTGACTCATTCCCATTCAGTTCTAAGTACCCTTGAGTGGACGCCATAACCCTCATCCTATATTATAATTATATTACTCTGAGACATGTGAAACCAGCCAAGCACAATTTTTTGAACTGCTGCTCATGCTGTGTGACAGCACAGTGATTGGCTCGTGTCACTTTTATTGGCTTCTTAGGTTTATGACTGAAATCAGTGAACTATTATCCAAAATGGGGGTGGCACGGTGGGGTAGTGGTTAGCATTGTTGCCTCACAGCAAGAAGGTCCTGGGTTCGAGTCCAGTAGCTGACGAGGGCCTTTCTGTGTGGAGTTTGCATGTTCTCCTCATGTCTGCATGGGTTTCCTCTGGGTGCTCCGGTTTCCCCCAAAGACATGCAGGTTAGGTTAATTGGTGGCTCTAAATTGACCGTAGGTGTGAGTGTGAATGGTTGTTTGCTTCTCTGTTTCAGCCCTGCGAATGACCTGGCAACTTGTCCAGGGTGTACCCCACCTCTCGCCCATTGTCAGCTGGGATAGGCTCCAGCTTGCCTGCGACCCTGCACAGGATAAGCGGCTACAAGTGATGGATGGATGGATGGATGGATTACCCAAAATGTTGTGTAAACATGGTTTTCAGAGAGATTTCAGTAATCTATTAATTTCCCAAGCAATTAAACAATGGTAACATTTTTTATCATTGTCCAGTACATTTCCAGAAAGTTTATTGTTTGTTATATTGTATAAATTGTTGTGATTACAGTCAAAGTTATTAACCTGAAACGCCAAGGACAAAGTTGCAATGTTTGAATGCTAACTATAAATATGAAATTCAAGTAACAAAACAGAACCGAGTAAATTAATGAATGATTATTTCAGCACTGATGTAATAGCGAAGAGGAATCAGTCCAGTCAAGAGGAGCATTGAGGCTCCAGTTCATCAGATGCTTTGAATGATATTTACAATAGGTGATAAGAGCGACGCTGCTGTAGATGATGCTTACGGTCAAAGTTATTAGCCTGTAATTTTACATCGTAAACATATAATTTTTATCATTTGTCACTGTAAAGTTCCCTACGTGTGGGTGGAGCACAGAGGACGGCAGGACAGAGATCGGGGTAAATAGCGGCTTTATTGCCAAACTTTTCAGTCTAACAATCTGTATACTTTTCATACACACAGAGACACACACGCACTAGCGTCTCGTTCAGGGATCAGCTCTCCTCTGCTCTCAGCTCTCCCTCTTAAATCGGGCGCGGTCACTGGGAAGACACACAAACACAGGTTAATTGCTCTCAGGTGTAGTGATTCTGCCACTTACCTTCCCTGACTCCGCCCTCCTGTCACAGACCGGCGCTTGACCACGCCCCCACTGCCACAGTCACTAATGTTGATTTTTTTATAAATAGATTATTACCTTATGTACTTTACAGAACCAATACAATTCTGTTTATATACTGTTTATACTATTTTACCAGTGCAATTCTGTATACTTTACTATTTATTTTTATACGTCATTTGTTTTTATTTTTTCTATAACTCATAATGAGTCAACAACATCTTCAATTTCATTGTACCTTTGAAAAAGTGACAATGACAATAAAGACTTATCTTTGTTGGAGGAGGTTGTGTTTTCACCTGTTTGTTTCCCTCTTCCTAACATAACTCATAAAGTAGTGAACCGATTTTGATGAAATTTTGAGGAAAGCTAAGCCATGGGTCAAGGAACAACTGATTAGATTTTGATGCAAATCCAGATATGTATGTGGATCCAGGATTTTTTTTTTTTTTGGTTCTTCTCAACATAACTCAAAAAGTAGTGAACGGATTTGGATGAAATTTGGTGTACAGCTTTAGTATTATCCGAGGTTCAAAATATTTGATTTTGATGTTGATCCGGATCAGGATCCAGATTTTTCAGATTAGTAAACATCTGGATATTGTAACATGTGGCTTGGTGAAGGTACGCCATTCTAGTGTTACAAATGTAGAGGGAGGCAAGGCATTTTCTAACAACACCTTGTCAGATCAGGTTTATTTTAAATCAGGTTAACTCTAACAGTCTAACATGCATATTCTGAGACTCCAAATCTAGTATGTATAGTCTACAATATAATATATATTATTCTATCCACATTCACTGGATATGAGCAATTGCGCACTCTGATTGTTTACTCTACTACGTACTAGGATATCAGCTTATATACCCTGAGTAGAGAAAAACAAAATGGCGGAGCATTTTGCTGAACCAACTGAGGGCGAAATAAAAACTCTACTCGAACACAAAACCCCCAAAAATACAAAAAAAGCAACAAAATATGGAATGAAAGTATTTAATGGTAAGAACATATCTTTACCTCCGCCAAGGAGGTTATGTTTTCGGTAGCATTGGTTTGTTTGTTGGTTTGTCTGTTAGCAACATTACAGAAAAAGTAATGAACGGATTGCTCTGAATTTTTTCCAGAGGTGTGACTGGGCACAAGTAACAATCCATTAAATTTTGGCGGTGATCCGGATCACCTTCTGGATCCCGGATTTTTTTAAAGGATTCTTGGTGGAGGTCTGCGCTCTCTGAGTGCTTTTCTAGTTTTTTTTTTATTTTTCAAGAATTATTATTATAGTGTTTTTCACAAATCGCTACTGTCATTTCGCCAGTTTGTTTACATTCTAAGTGAAAATTATTTTGTCAGACGTTTTGTATAAAGTTTTTATTTATCCAATTTGCAAAAAATAAAAATGCTCCGTTTCTCAAAATCCAGTGAATGTGGATAGAATAAAACAGTTATTTCACTCAATCTCGTCATACATGGCTTATAGCCAACTCTGTGCTCTACGCCTCGTCGGCTATCAGCTCATGTACGGCTCGATTTCATGGAATAACTGTTAAATATAATTCATAGAGGATTTGTTTTGAAATATATAAAGGATAGAGGGGATGGCTACTGGATGGGAGTGACATTTTTAAATAGACTTGTGAATTAGTCTGTAAGCTATGATCTTTTTTATTACACACTATATTTAATGAAACTTTAATATGTAGCATTTTTGTTTTATAAAATGCTAAAATTTCTAACTACTGATTGTCTTCACAAGTTGATACAATATCCTTGGCTTGCAAGTGATGTCAAAGCAAAATAGAAACCCAGATGTCGGCCATGTTGGTGGATATACAAATGTGGGGTCAAGCAACATTCCATACAAAACAGTCACGTGTGCACAACTCTCTTTGTCTGCCTTAAGTGTTCTTTTAGCTCTGCCATATCTTTGTGCTGTATATGGTTGTGGTCACAACAGTACTCGTGACCGTGGCACGTACCAATTTTTTAAAATTCCATCCGTGATTCGTAAAGAGGGTGAGGAAACTCTGAGGCTTATTATGGAGAGGAGACGAGCACAGCTGAACAACATCGGCAGAGCTGATCTAACAGGGGCTAAAGCCAAAACAGCTCATGTCTGCAGTAATCATTTTATCTCAGGTAAGATTCAGAAGCTTTCTCAATAATATCATGGAAGAATTATATTTTGTGTTGCTAGAATTTTGCTACAAAATGAGCGTTCTCTTGTCGTTGTTCACTCAGTCGTTGTTATAATTTTAACACGTGTATTACCATTTTGCTTCTAGGAGCGCCAGCAAAATTATATGATAGAAACAATCCAGACTGGACACCCATTCAGAACATGGGCTACGTTTCGTCCAAGGTCGGACTTGATTCTTTGGCAGCCAAACCAGATAGAATGCAATATCTGGGTACTCGATGGTCAGTAGAAGCATCTTATCTTCAGAAAAGTCTGACTTTTTAAAATAATATGGGTCAAAACCACACATATCCATCTTCTCTTTGTATCGAATCTTCACTCGACCGTTCAAATCGTGGTAATACTGAGAAAATTCAGCATTGTTTACAGACACGCTTTCAGAGGCTGCCATCCTAGTTGCTTTATAGCGGACGCTCATTACGTAGCACATTTTGATTACATGGTTCCAAGTCATCTATTCTAGCAAATTTGCCAATGAGCTGTTGTGTTATTGAATGTGAAAATATGAAGTACACTGATACACTGAAAATCATAATTGGTCATTATGTAGCTGTACAGCAAAATAAATGTCGCAAACTGTTTTGACTGTGGATCAGAGGAGTTAAATACTGTATCTGAGGAATATGCTCAGCACTGTGGTGGTGTAAAAGGATCTTGTTGGGCTCTCAGGAGTCCCTCGAGTTTACCATTTTCACACAAGCTGACTTTTGGCACTTATTTTAATTCTCCAGGCATGTGGCTACACAGCAGTGTTAAAATGTCAATAAGAAAGGAGATATTGAGTGTTAGTAGGGGAAGTTACTTCAGGGGTTTCAAATCGCATGAGTGCTAAAAAACCTACTTTTAGGATCATCACTTAAATCAATATGCACTAATGTTCAAAGAAAAGGAAATGAGAAGCAAATGGCGATGTTTAAGACAAATAACACATACAGAAACAGAAACAGCCACCACCCTGCATATTGCATTTTTTTCCGCTCTGCCTGTCAGTCAAAAGCAAGCCTTTGGAAGTCTCTTTGGCTATATTTTGCTCAGCATGACATCTCATTTATTCTCCCTAATCATGATTTCTTTTTTACACACCTATCCCTGGCTTGGCTGAGCCCCCACCTTTCCTTTCCCCATCGCTGTCATTTCTGATCTGGGTGGACCTGCTCCGTTCAGGTCAGCGCCTCTGAGCCACGCTATTCGCCGGGGGAGCCAAAGGAGGGGTTTACATCTCGGGCCTGGAGTTTTCCCCTCCATTTGTTAGAATGCCAGGTCACTGCACCGTTCCGGTGGCGTAGGCGAAGATAATGGCTCCTGCGCTGGCTCCTACTCATTACGCACTCAGTAGCTCTGACCTTGCTCAGGGGCTTAGGATGGACTCTGTGTGAGGGAGTGTGGTCGGGGGGGAGTGATAGTGAACAGACCAGTGATGTTAGTGTGGCCATGAAACCTCCTACACCTGAGGGTAGTGCAGCACAGTTATAGAGTGTCTTCTGGATTCAGTTTCACAGGTACAGTTGTGTTTGGGTTAGTTATGTATTTGGCAACAGGTGTTGCTTATAATCTCATCTCATTATCTCTAGCCGCTTTATCTGGAGCCTATCCCAGCTGACTACAGGCAAAAGGCGGGGTACACCCTGGACAAGTCACCAGGTCATCACAGGGCTGACACATAGACACAGACAACCATTCACACTCACATCTACAGTCAATTTAGAGTCACCAGTTAACCTAACCTGCATGTCTTTGGACTGTGGGGGAAACCGGAGCACCCGGAGGAAACCCACGCGGACACGGGGAGAACATGCAAACTCCACACAGAAAGGCCCTCGCTGGCCACGGGGCTCGAACCCGGACCTTCTTGCTGTGAGGCAACAGCGCTAACCACTACACCACCATGCCGCCATTGCTTATAATAATAATAACATTAATACATAAAAAAGTTGTATCACCAAATAACAATGGACATCTTAAGTAACAAAAGCTAATTACTGATTAAGAAGTAAATTAAGAATTTTGCACTGGTTAGGCATTTCTTATTCTTATAACAAAATTATTAATACTACTACTAAGAATAGTAGTAGTAGTAATGTGTTTACTACTACTAGTAGTGGTAGTAGTAGTAATTTTTACTAGTAGTAGTAGTAGTAGTAGTTGTAATGTTTTTACTAGTTGTCATAGTAGTAGTAGTAGTAATAGTAGTAGTAGTAGTAGTAGTAGTAGTAGTAATGTTTTTACTAGTTGTCGTAGTAGTAGTAGTAGTAGTAGTAGTAGTAGTAATGTTTTTACTACTAGTAGTAGAGGTAGTAGTAATAATGTATTTACTAGTTGTAGTAGTAGTAGTAGTAGTAGTAGTCATCGTTATATTTTTGCTAGTTGTAGTAGTAGTAGTACTAGTAGTAGTAGTAGTAATAATGTTTTTACTAGTTGTCGTAGTAGTAGTGGTAGTAGTAGTAATAGTAGTAATGTTTTTACTAGTTGTAGTAGTAGTAGTAGTAGTAATGATTTTACTACTAGTAGTAGAGGTAGTAGTAGTAATGTATTTACTAGTTGTAGTAGTAGTAGTCAATGTTTTTGCTAGTTGTCGTAGTAGTAGTAATAATGTTTTTACTAGTTGTCGTAGTAGTAGTGGTAGTAATAGTAGTAATGTTTTACTAGTTGTAGTAGTAGTAGTAGTAGTGATAATGTTTTTACTAGTTGTTGTAGTAGTGGCAGTAGTAGTAATGTTTTTACTAGTTGTCATAGTAGTAGTAGTAATGTTTTTACTAGTTGTCGTAGTAGTAGTGTTAGTAGTAGTAGTAATGTTTTACTAGTTGTCGTAGTAGTAGTGTTACTAGTAGTAGTAATGTTTTTACTAGTTGTAGTAGTAGTAATGCTTTAGTAGTAGTAGCAGTAATAGTAGTAGTAGATCAGAGGTGGGCAAACTACAGCCCGCGGGCCACATCCGGCCCGTTGCCGTTTTTAATCCGGCCCGCGGAAGACAATCATATAAACACGATTGAGCAGATCTATAAACTATAAGCATCAGTGTTATCACGTAGACAGGTGTTCTAGAGATCCGTCTTTCCAGTCAGTCGTATTCACGCGAGATTACATTTGCAGAGTGGTGCAGCGCGTGCCATGGAAGTCATTCTGGCGCCCGTGCCACTGATGATCTCGAGAACACAGGATAAAACTTTACAATGAGTGGTCCTAAAAAAAGAAAAGTGGACAGTGAGTGCAGGGTGTTCAATAAAGAATGGACAACTAAATATTTTTTTGCTGAAGTCCGATCAAAGGCTGTATGCCTTATTTGCAAAGAAACCGTTGCAGTTTTAAAGGAATATAACATCAAACGGCACTTTTCCTCCAAGCATGCTAATTATGCTAACAACCAGTCAGCGCAAGCACGGATGAATACAGCTCAGCGGTTGCTGAGTGAATGTGAGTATTAACACTTTCTCTTTTTAAAACTATGTTGGAGCTGTAATAAGATGGTAGTCACATGTTTACAGACATAATAATATAAAAAGTATAACTCTTAGTAATTTTGGTTGTCGTGGGTGGCTGCTGTAGTGCTGGTGTTTATGTGTATATATTTTTTTATGTGCCAATCTATTGAACTGCAAGCATTTTTCTGCTCTGCCTTTGTTGACTGAGAACTAAAATAAATGTCAATCTGATCTGCATTTGGGTCTCTGTCAGTGAAGGCCTTACAATAACACTAAAGCTTTTCCGGTTTATGTTCGATATGTATGAATTTGGTGTTGGCCCGGCCCGCCTGGCAAATTTCAAAAGTCAATGTGGCCCCTGAGCCAAAAAGTTTGCCCACCCCTGTAGTAGATCAAGACATTTTCATGTGAAATTTAAAAAGGTCTCAAAATCTTAATATTCTTTTTGCTAAGTATCAGTCATTTATCACTTTGGAAATTGTTGTTGAAAAACTTTCGTTAGAACTGGTGGCATTTTATGATGGAAAAAAAAAGTCATGGGTCCTGAAATTATTTTTTATGAAATTCAGATGTTGCTGAATAACCTGCCTGCACACCATTAACTTGTTAATTGTCATGACCCCAGGAATAAAATACTTCTCGGGAGCAGACATTTGTTCCGTACTGTATGCAAATATTTTTGCACATTTTTACACAAATGTTGCAAAACAGCATTACATCTGTGCATGATGGTCTACTTTCAGTTCTCCCTCAACATCCAGTTCAGTCTTACGCAGCGCATAAAAGCACTAAATGCCCAGGCAGTGAAGCCACAGCAGTAGACCTCAGCCAACTGTAATGCATTAGGCACTTGGGCTCTTAACCTTCCACAATAACAGAAATATTAGCCAGGCATATTAATGCTTTTTCTGAGGTTTCCATGGTGGCTGCGCTCCTCGGCACAACGCAACAAAAGGGTGATAACATAACCGTACCATCCGTGTGCTATTAACGAAATGGGAACTAAACATCTCGCTGTTCCTGAATTCGACAGATAATGTCACACATCCTTCACTATTTTTTTTTCTGAAAATATGTGGGCAGTATTCCCTCGAGCCATTTTGAAAAAGTGTTGGAAAGCTACAAGAGAAAGCCTCTTAGAGCTGTACTATTATTCGGAAAAGCTATGATGGACAGCCCCCTAATAAGGTATTTACCTAATTGGCCTGTTAAAGCCATGTTGTTTTTAATGCTAGGGAAAAAAATCTCAGTAAAAGTGCACAGTTTAAAAGTGCACACCATGTCCCACACTGATAGATGCATGACATTACTTTTGCATTATAAAACTGTGGGACAAGTAAGCGTGCTTTATTTTATATGTAAAATATATATGTAGGATGCACAGAAAAACAAGCAATTTGAAAAGATGTCCATTAAAAAATGACTGACTGAGCATTTCTTCAGTTTAAACTTGATTGGAAAATATTTCAAATTAGTATTAACACCAAAATATCAAAGTACACTGCATCATACAATGCAACTTCAACTACAGTGCAATTTTGGTTGCTTTGTATAAATGTACATGGCTGCAGTAACAAGGCAGCGTCCAGTATGGGATCAGTAATTGCATAGCAAGAAACAGAAATGTGGTGCTTTTATATGAACTATATAATGTACACTTATATGGTAATGCTTTTAATACAGTACAATACAATAATAAAACAGCCTCAATGAGGCTGTAGCTCATACTGGCCAAGACGCCCATAAAACCATAAATATGACAGGTGACAACTTTTATGCACACCCACCTGGGGAATATTGTATGTGAGTTTGATCAAAATCCAATCAATTCTTTAGGAGGAGTAGCGATTTTTGTAAATTGTGGACGTAGGACAAAGTGTGATCACATAAGCTCATCTGTCCTGGCCTGTGGCCAGATGAGCAAAAAATAGTGGCATGGTGGCGCAGTGATTGGCATTATTGCCTCACAGCAAGAAGATTCTGGGTTAAAACCTCACAACCAACTGGGGGCCTTTTTGTGTAGAGTGTGCATGTTCTCTGGGTGCTCAGGTTTCCTCCCACAGTCCAAAGACGTGCAGATTAGTTCAACTGGCCATACACAATTGTCCATATGTGTAAAAGTGAGTGTTTATGGTTGTTCATCTCTGTGATAGATTGGAGACCTGTCAAGGGTGTACCAGGCCTCTACCCCAAAGTCAGCTGGGACTGGCTCAAGCTTCCTCCGTGACCCTGACGGATACGCAGTATAGATAATAGATGAATAAATGTATATGGACTCCACAAGACCTCTGGAAGGTGTGCTGTTGTATCTGACACCAAGACATTAGCAGCAGATCCTTTAAATCCTGAAAATTGTGAGATGTGGCCTCCATGGATCGGACTTGTTTGTCCAGAATGTCCCACAGGTGCTCGATTGGACTGAGATCTGGGGAATTTGGAGGCCAAGTCAACACTGTGGACTCTTTGTCATGTTCCTCAGACCATTCCTGAACAATTTTTGCAGCATAGCAGGAAGCATTGTCCTGCTGAAAGAGGCCACTGCCCTTAGGGAATACCGTTGCAATAAAGGGGTGTACTTGGTCTGCAACAAGTAACATGTCAAATTATCATCCACAATATTAGGCAGGTTTTAATGCTATGGCTGTTTGGCGTAATATACAGATGTGGTCAGAAGTTTCATACATGGACGTGAATGTCATGGCAATATTGGGCTTTCACTGATTTCTTTGAATGGTTCTTTCTTTGTGACAGTATGACTGTACAACATACATCTTTAATAGAAAAAAAAGAATTTGGTTTACACGTTTTTATTTTTGAACAATGTGCGGTGTTTTGTAATGTCTGAGCTCTTTGTTATTTTATTTATTTTTTGTTAATTTCTCGTTTTCTTTCTTTTGTATGTACAAATAGTTACATACATTTTTTTATATATGTTCAAAAATAAAAATAAATTCAAAATTCATTCATTCATTTTCGTCGTCGTGTTCCATCCTCGGGTCGAGGGTTGGATGCAATAGTTCTCCGGCTGCTTCTCTCATCCTGAGCCATTTGCACTGCTTTGGTGTAACTGAGGCCTGTCCACCTACAGATGTTGGATGGCCATAAAATTCTTGGCCTTCCTCTTCCTCTTTTCCATTAATTTTTCCCTCATGCAATGAAAAGTATTATGGTGGATAATATGTCCAAAATACTTGAGTTTCTTAATTTGTATAATGTTCATGAGGTGTTCCTTGATATTAATCCTCTTTAGTACCTCCTTGTTGGGGATTTTTGCTGTCCAGGGTATTTGTAACATTCTCCGATATGCCCACATTTCAAATGCAGCCAGGCGTTTGCTCATTACAGGAATGATTTTTCAGGCTTCAGACCCATATCTCAGAGTTGAACAAACATTACACTGGAGAATTCGCTTTCTTGTAGTCAGTGATATTTTGTGAGATGTTTATATCTTATTTATTTATTTATTTATTTATTTATGAAATCAACACAGGGTACAGTATAAGAATGATCGATTGATCAAATTACTCACTGAAGTAACTAATAAATAGCATGATCACTATAATTCAGTATTGTCTGATAATAATGCCTCCATATTTCAGGTGCATGCCTGCTCCCAAAAAATCAAACACAGAGCAGAGAGAGAGAGAGAGAGAGAGAGAGAGAGAGAGAACTGTACAAAGCTCCAGCTATTATTCCCTGTGTCTGTGACTGTCTCTTATTGTTGGCCTTGTAGAATCTCTGTCATCTTGCCTTTAATAGCTGTGATCAAATAGGTGCCTGCTGGGAAGAGAATGTCCTCCAGCACTGCATAGCACATCCGCCAGCTTATTTAGTTCAATTCAACTTCAATTCAATTTCATTTGTATAGCTCTTTTACCAACAGATATTGTCAGCAGCTTTACTGAAATCTGGGTCTAGACCTCTAATAAGCAAGCGACAGGAGAAAAAAAAAAGAAGCTCACCAAGCTCACTGAAATGGCTCTCAAGAAACCTTGAGTGGATTCAGGCTCAAAAGGGGAAGCCATTCTCCTCTGGGTGATACTGGGTAGCAGGATTTTGATATCATACTCACGAGAAATTATCGCACCACATTTGTACAGACAGTTATACACAGGATGGGAAAACAGGGCTGACTGCATTAAACATTTACAGGATATTGGGTCTGAGTAGGGTTTCAATATGAGCTGGGCTCATAAATACAAATAAGGTTTGATTTTTCCATCCATATAATCTTATATGCTGTTAATAAATGCTTGGGGTTGAGTATTTGTACTTTTTCTCATCTCATTATCTCTAGCCGCTTTATCCTTCTACAGGGTCGCAGGCAAGCTGGAGCCTATCCCAGCTGACTACGGGCGAAAGGCGGGGTACACCCTGGACAAGTCGCCAGGTCATCACAGGGCTGACACATAGACACAGACAACCATTCACACTCACATTCACACCTACGGTCAATTTAGAGTCACCAGTCAACCTAACCTGCATGTCTTTGGACTGTGGGGGAAACCGGAGCACCCGGAGGAAACCCACGCGGACACGGGGAGAACATGCAAACTCCACACAGAAAGGCCCTCGCCGGCCCCGGGGCTCAAACCCAGGACCTTCTTGCTGTGAGGCGACAGCGCTAACCACTACACCACCATGCCGCCCTGTACTTTTTCTGGAACCAGAAAAAAAAACAGCACCAACCAGTGGTCATAAGAAAACAAATACAGATTGAAATAAAGTAGAAGCTGGGGCTGATTTCTTTTTAGCCCAGACTGTAGATTCATCCAACCTTCATAGATTTTGCTTTCTAACTTATTTAAGTCTGCTTTGCTGTCAGGTCTACTGATAACATGCCATTTGTATGGATTCAAAAAGTGCAATGGGACAAACGGCAGAATGTAGGTTTGTATTCTTTAGTTTGCAAGAACAGGTTGGCTAACTGCAAGAACAGTTTTTCTGTTTAATGGAGTTTCGATTTGGAACAGAACCAAACAAGACCAAAGAGTTGGCCTAGTGGTTAGCATATCTGCCGCTTGACTGAGAGATTGTGAGTTCTACTTGCACTTGGGTCATACCAAAGACCATCATAAAAATGCAGGGTTCTAACCCGACCAAAATATCAGCATAGAGGTGCCAGTCATAATGGGTTAAGCTCATGGGTTCTACATGCTCGGGAATGCATTCTAGTGCATTTCCTGGCACTTGCAGGCCTTCCTGAAAATTTTTTGATAATATTTTTTTTTTTTTGCCAAAAGTTGCTGTGATTGTTTTTGACTGAAGACTTATTATAATTAATATTCAACCATATTAGTGACATTAGATTTACATGGTGTTCTATGAACACAGTACCTATGGTCCATAATGTTGTAGTGTAGTGTAGTCTGCTTACTCTTTCACGCTTCCAGCTACAGCCACCATCTAGCTCCGTCTGGAGTGAAAAGAAGGGCCGAGTGTGTAAATCCTTTCCTGGTGGTTTTATGGTTCTATAGCTAAAGACTCTCATAATGCCTCCACGTCTGGTGCACCATGGATACCGTCACCTTGTGGTGTCAGGCTAGACTGTGAGGGATCTCAGAGTAGATTGGAGCCCCAGAGGTACAGTGTTCATGAGTCACCAGCATGTGGACTTACCCTGGCACTTACCAATCCAATCACCTGCTGCTTTGTAGGCAAAGGCTAGGAGAAGGATACTCCGAAACTTTAATTCCTGGTATGTTGGCATACCATAAGGTGGCAGCCCCACCAGCCTTCTAGCCATCGCGGGAGTAACTGTCCAGTATGGTGAACACAATCTAGTTACGAAACCAATGGGGCTACGGGAAAGAACTAAGCAGCTACCAACCTCTAGCCTTGCCGCCCAATGACATATCCACTGGTATGGTCATGTCTTGCACTGCACCCAAGACCATCCCAGCTTAGCTATTCTTAGTTTTGACCCAAGGGCAGAGGGATGGAAAAGACCTAGGGGCCCTCCTTGCACGCAATGGATAGACACAGCTTCCAGGATTCTAGAGCAGTGTGATGTGTCCCTGACTGATGCAAAAATTCTTGCACAGAACAGAGTAGAATGGAGAACACTTACTAACATGGTTGGCTCTACGCACCATCTGGTGAATGAAATGAATGAATGAATTAGTGACATATTTATGGAATAAGAATAAAACAACCAGTTGATGTTCACCAAGTGTCAGCTTTATTTTCAGCTTCAGCCATTCAATTACAATATGTGACTATCCAGACCCAACTCATCATACCTTCCCCTACTGACTGTTACTCTGACGGTTTCACTGCAGCGTGTTGTATCATCAAAAAAATTGACGGGGACCGGCACGTAGTACATGCATGTAAGTGCCTCTTAACTCGGATAGCACTTTACCACGAACACAGCATAAGGAAGGAGGTAAACCGGACCAGCATTATCCGTGGCAATCTCACACGGAACTACTCGGGCAGCTATGCACTGGGAGCTTATGTGGACGGGGAGTTGAGTATGTCTGAATGTAGAACATTTGCATGACGGTGCGCTGTCAACGCTGCATGGGGATAACAAGAAAAAATTAAACAAAACATATAATTCTTAAACATTTTCAAGCTTGACAAGTCTTTTTATTAGTGTAGCGGCAACTTTTACAGGTGTGTTGGCAATATTGTGGCTGTAGCAGTAGGGAAGCATTGTGTAATGGCCTGATACGCTGAAAAGTCCTATTTAGAACCCTGAAATGGTACCTACTGCTATCTGTTGAGGCACACTGCAATACAGATGTGAGTAGGGACTCAAACTCTTGTTTGAGCCTTCTCCTAGCCTTTGCCTACAAGGCAGCAGGTGATTGGATTGGTGAGTGCCAGAGTAAGTCCACACACCGGTGGCTCATGAACACTGTACCTCTGGGGCGCCAATCTACTCCAAGATCCCTCACAGTCTAGCCTGACACCACAAGGTGACAGTATCCGTGGTGCACCAGACATGGAGGCACTGTGAGAGTCTTTACCTATAGAACCATAAAACCACCAGGAAAGGATTTACGCACTCGGCCCTTCTTTTCACTCCAGACGGAGCTAGATGGACGCTGGAAGCATGAAAGACTAAGCAGACTACACTACACTACAACACTATGGACCATACAGTAGGTACTGTGTCACCAGAGGACTAATTACTAGGTTGCTAGAGGACCCCACTGTAGCCCTAGCTATGTAATTGGTGAGAGGCAGAGGGCTACAGAAATGGAGATTGGTGTTGTGCAATGTGCCTTGATGGCATGGGAACAGAACAAGGCATGGTTACAAACTTGGATAAAAAGTGTTCATTACACTTTTGTGTTTATTCCTACAGTGAAACCCCATGCTATAAGGCTCAACTGAAACAGTTCTACAGATAGAAGTTTTTAGCCCTTTGATTTGAATATGACAATCAGCTATGACTGTCTATCCATCCATTATCTGTAGCCACTTATCCTGTACAGGGTTGCAGGCAAGCTGAAGCCTGTCCCAGCTGACTATGGGGTACACCCTGGACAAGTCACCAGTTCATCACAGGGCTGACACAGAGAGACAAACAACCATTCACACCTACGGTCAATTTAGAGCCACCAATTAACCTAACCTGCATGTCTTTGGACTGTGGGGGAAACCAGAGTACCCAGAGGAAACCCATGCAGACATGGGGAGAGCATGCAAACTCCACACAGAAAGGCCCTCGTCAGCCGCTGGGCTCGAACCCAGAACCTTCTTGCTGTGAGGCGACAGTGCTAACCACTACACCACCATGCCGCCCAGCTATGACTGGTACATTTGGTGAAGTTTGAAAACTGTTTCCAATCCCAAGAGCAGTCCAGAGAAGCAATCACTGCTCCTTTTGAAAGCACTGGTCTGGGCCTTACTTCAGTCAAACCATATGCATCAGGTGTTGAAGTTATCTACTGTCTGCACTGCATGCCGAGTAAAGTGAATGGTTCAACTTGTCAAGTTACAGCCTGTTTCGAGTTTTGTGATGGCAGTGGAAGTCTTGTTATGGACAGTGGAGGAGACAGAATGCTTTACTGATATATAAAATCAAACCTTAAAGGAGAACTGAAGGCAAATTTTTTATAATCAAAATTCTATTTATCTCATTTTATTAAATATAGGAATGCATTTTTGATAACTATTTTGTCACTGCTATAGCAAGTTATGAGTGTTTGAAATATGCTATGTAATATACTGTATCAGTCCATATGTCAAAGCAATGGCCGTAAATGAGATTCATTGAGACCTGTGCGAGACATCGTAGGACGGAAGTAAAATGTACAGTGGAAATCAAAGTAACCAACATCTGCCAACATTGTCAAAAGACATGTGTGCCCTCTTTCGAATGCTGATGTAATCAAGCCAGAAGTTTTGTTTGTTTTGATAGCAATCAGGAAAGTTTGACAAAAGTAGGCAGTAATTGTCATTTAAACTCATTTTTGTGCAATATTTTGTTTGGAAAACAGTTTTCAAAATGGCAGCACTGACACCTGGCTGACACTTCATGTTTCGAAGTCTCGCACAAGTCTTGTGAAGATCACGTGGATAAGTGACGCCTGCCATGGACCAAATGAACTAAATTCAACATGGCTAAAAACCGAATAGGCCGATAAGTATAATATTTAATTGCAATTAGTTGTCAATACGAGTCATGATATAAGGTTACAGAAACCGAAAACATAATTGAATAACACGTTACTTAAGAAATAAAGCAAGTTTAAAAATGACTTCAGTTCTCCTTAAAGAGCTGGCTTACTGTAATTATTTCACCTTTATGTTGCAAGTGCTTGCACTAAGGGCATTATTAAAAATGGAGAAAATTTCAACATCTGTTTTTTTTCCCCTGATACACAATGTTATCATCAGCATAGAAATGGAGGATGTTACTAGGTTTAACTGTCACAGTCCGGTCCAGTCCATCCATGCCTTAGACCAGGGGTCTTCAATCCTATCCACAAAGGGCCAGTGTGGCTGCAGGCTTTCATTCCAACCAAGCAGGAGCTACACCTGATTTCACTTGTTTAATCATTTCACCCTTGTCTCCAGTCAACAATCAAGTGAGCCTCCAATTTGGCTGTAATGAAAGCCTGCAGCTACACCGGCCCTTTGCGGATAGGACTGAAGACCCCTGCCTTAGACTGTGGGACTTCCGTGCCGGCTCCAGGCTGGATCCAGGACAGGAATTCAGTCCTGCCTTGCTGAAGGCCATTTCCTGAAGCGACACTCCAACACCTGCTACCACTCCTCTCCCATCAACCAGGGCTTTTTAAGAACTGTTTGAAGCTATTCCATTTGCCAGACTGTCTTGTAGACTTTCCTCACCTCACTACAGCTCATTGGTATTGTGTCTTCTTGATTCCCCTTGCCTGAATTTTTCCTTGTTTTTTGTCCAGTTTTTTGTCCCTGTTTTTGCCTGCCTGTTCTCTTTAATTGTGTCCTTTGCTACCTCTGCCTGGATTTCCCTTGTCCCTATGTTCATCAGTTTTTGTGAAGATTTTTGTCCTGTTTTTTGTCCCTGATCGTGTCTACCTGCTCTTCTGTGTTTTTGACCTCCTGGCCTGTTTTTTGACGACTGATGTTTGCCTGAGCCCTACTGTACCTTTTGTCTTTCTGCCATCTACTTCATTAAAGAAGTTTTCTCTTTACACTGCCTCTTTTCTGAGTCTGCTCTTGGGTCCTCACTTCACCTTAGCTCGCCATTCCTGACAGTACAGTCTGGCCAACATGGACCCAGCAGATTTTGTCCAGCTATAAGCGCAGCGGTGCAGAAACAGGGAGCTCTCCTTGGGACCCACCAACAGGACATCCAACAGGTGAATCAAAACCTTGTCACCATCTCTGACACTCTCTCAATCTTCTTGCCACTCAGCTACAACAGCTTCAAGTAATGTCAGCTCCTACACAACCTCCTCCTGCTCCAGCCCTCTTCAGAGAGCTGAGACTTCCTGCCCCACAGCCATACAATGGAGAACCAGGTACCTGCAGATAATTTTTCTCAATGCTCACTAACCCTTGAGCTTCAACCACTGGCCTTCCCTACAGAGCGTTCCTGAGTGGCCTACACCATCACTCTCCTCACTGGCAAAGCTAGGGAGTGGGGAATAGCTATGTGGGACACCAATGCACCATGCTGCACCAGTTTCAAGGATTTCACAGAGGAGTTGAGGCAAACCTTTGATCACTCTCTGTCTGGCAGAGAGGCAGCAAGAGAAATCCTGGGACTGCGACAGGGTGCCCAGTCCGCTTTTGATTATGCGATTGAGTTTTGCACTTTGGCGGCATCTTATGGCTGTAATGAGAGCCTTGTTTGACACATTTTTTGAACGGGCTGTCAGGCTCCATCCAGGATGAGCTGGTCTCACGAGAACTGCCACCTGATCTCCCCAGTCTCATGGACCTCGCCAGTCGTATTGACTCCCGGATCAGACAGCGGGTGAAAGAGAGAACTCGGACTAGTTTTGCTCCCCCTCAGCCTCCCATTCTTTCCACTGAGCCAATGCAGGTAGATTGAGTCTGCATCTCACCTGAGGAACGACAATGCCATTGGGATATGAGGGCATGTTTTTATTGCGGACAGCTGGGGCATTTCTGCCAATCTTGCCCTTTAAAAGGAAGAGCCACCAGTGAGTTTAGGGGCCCTGGTGGGCAATGTCCAGAATCAGCCCCTACCAATCGACCACTACTCCCAGTGGTCATTATCCATGGCAATCAGCTCCATGACCTCCAGGCACTCCCTGATTGAGGGGCTGACAGAAACCTGATCTGCTCAACCACCGCCAAGTGCCTGGGGATTCCACTACTGGCTCTGAACCTGTCCCTCACTGTCCTGACCCTTAACGGTACTGGTCTGACAACCATCACCCATAGAACAGCCCCGGTCACCTTAATTTCTGGCAACCATTCTGAATCCATCCAGTTTTTTGTCATGAGTAATCCCCATGTGCCCATAGTTCTTGGTCTGCCCTGGCTAACTTTATACAGTATAACACCCATATCAACTAGATTAACAACATTTTAGGATGGAGTCAATTCTGTTTATCGTCATGCCTGAGATCTGTCCTCCCTCACGCTGAGCTGCTCCAGCCCACCATTGGTGAATATCCTGACCTCTCTAACATGCCTCCCAAGTATATTGACTTAAAACCTGTGTTCAGCAAGTCTTAAGCTGTTTCCCTTCCTCCCCATAGGCCCTTAGGACTGTAGAATTGACCTTCTCCCTGGGACTGCACCACCTAAGGGGTGACTTTACTCTCTCTCTCTCCTTCTGAAAGGCAACCCATGGATAAATACATCACTGAGTCCTTAGCGGCTGGTATTATTCATCCCTCCTCTTCTCCTGTGGGGGTAGGATTCGTTTTTGTGGAGAAGGACAAATCCTTGTGCCCTTGCATTGATTACTGTGGGCTAAATGACATCACCATCAAGAACCATTACCCCCTACCTCTCATGTCTACGGCGTTTGAGTTACTTCAGGGAGCCCAGATTTTCACCAAGCTAGACCTGCTTAATGCTTACCACCTTGTGAGGATCAGGGAAGAGGACAAATGGAAGATGGCATTTAACACCCCCATGGGCCACTACAAATATCTCGTGGTTCCATTCGGCCTGACTAACACTCCCACGGTTTTCCAGGCCCTCATTAATGATGTCCTGAGGGACTACCTTTAAAGTTTTTGTTTATCTGGACGATATATTGAATTTTTCTTCCACTCCCTTGATGAACACCACATCCACGTCAGGCAGGTCCTTCAGTGACTCCTGGAAAATAAACCCTTTTTTTTTTAAGCCCGAGAAATGTGAGTTCCATAGAAGTTCTGTCTCCTTTCTGGGTTTCATTATCTCCCCCGCACAGATTCAGATGGACCCCCTGAAACTCAAGGCAGTTGCTGACTGGCCCACCCCATCCTCTTGGAGAGAACTCCAGCGGTTTCTTGGGTTTGTGAATTTCTACAGGCAATTCATCAGGAACTTTAGTATGGTGGCTGGGCCCCTCATAGCTCTAACTTCCACCAAGGTCCCTTTCAGATGGGAGGAAGGGGCCAAGGAGGCGTCCTTCGAGCTCAAACGAAGGTTCACGTCAGCACTTATAATCACCATTCCAGATCTGTCCCGGAAGTTTGTGGTTGAGGTCGATGCTTCGGAGTCAGGGGTGGGGGCCATATTGTCCCAAAGATCAGCTAGTGACAAGCTTCATCCTTGCTCCTTCTCTTGTTGGCTTCCCCACTGAGAGAAAGTGACATTGGCAATAGGGAACTATTGGCTGTTAAACTGGCCTTGGAAGAATGGAGACATTGGTTGGAGGGGTCAGACCTTCCCTTCATCGTATGGACAGATCACAAGAACCTCGAATACCTCAGGACTGCCAAGCATCTCAATTCTCATCAGGCCCGATGGTCTCTTCTTTTCTCACTTCAAGTTTGCACTTTCCTTCCATCCAGGCTCTAAGAATGGTAAGCCCAATGCCTTGTCCAGGATGTTTTCTCCCCTCCAGGAGGAATTGACCTCCCCTGAGACCATCCTTCCTCCATGGTCCCTGGTCGAGGCTGCTCTGTTAGAGGTGGAAACCCTGGTCCAGAAGGCCCATGAGTAGAACCCAGGGCCCAGTAATGCACCTCCTAACCATCTTTTCATTCCTGTTTGTGTGGGCACAGGTGTTGCGGTGGGGTCATGGTTCCAGAATGGCGTGCCACTCAGGAGCAGCCCGGACTCTGGCACTCATCTGACAATGTTTTTGGTGGCCATCCATCAAGAAGGATGTCCAGAGGTTTGTGGCAGCTTGCGACATCTGTGCCAGGAACAAGACTGGCAACACACACACACACCACCGGCCTGCTGAGACCCCTTCCTGTTCCCCACTGGCCCTGGTCACACAGCCCTGGATTTTGTCACAGGACTCCCCAATTCAGGTGGCAATACTTGTATCCTCACTGTTGTTGACCATTTTTCTAAAGTTGTTCATTTTATCCCTCTGCCCAAGCTTCCCACCTCCAAGGAGACCACCGAATTGCTGATACTCTGTTTTCCACCTACACGGACTCCCCTCAGACATCGTATCAGACTGTGGACCCCAGTTTTCTGCCCAATTCTAGAAGGCTTTCTGTAAACTCATTGGTGCTTCTCGCAGTCTATCTTCAGGTTTTCACCCTCAGACCAATGGACAGACAGAACGGGCCAACCAGGAGCTGGAAGTGCCTCTCAGGTGTATGGTGTCCAAGGATGCTGCCTCCTGGAGCAAGACCCTTCCTTGGGTAGAGTATGCTCACAACTCCTTACCCACCTCTGCTACAGGTCTTTCCCCCTTCCAGTGCTCTCTGGTTTACTAGCCACCACTCTTCCCTGTCCAAGAAGAAGTCGCCATGCCCTCTGCCCAGATGTTTGTGTGCCACTGCAGGAGAACATGGGCATTGACCATGAAAAAGCTCCTACATTCTGTCAAGATGTTTAGAGCAAGCCAACAAACACCGCTCGGCAGATCCCATCTATCAGGTGGGGCAGCGGGTAGTGCTCTCCACTTGCCCCTCAAGACGGTCTGCCACAAATTGGCTCCCAGGTTCGTAGGACCTTTCCCTATCTCCAAGGTAATTAATCCCTGTTCTGTAAGACTGTCTCTGCCTGTAACCATGTGCTGTATTCACCCAACTTTCCATGTCTCCCAAGTCAAACCCCTTGTCTCCAGTTTCCTAAGGAACAGTGAGGTCTTCACTGTCAGGAGGTTGCTGAAGGTATGACACCGAGGCAGAGGACTCCAGTACCTGGCTGATTGGGAGGGGTACTGGAGTACCTTTGCCTTTCTGCCATCTATTTCATTAAAGAAGTTTTCTCTTTACACTGCCTCTTTTCTGAGTCTGCTCTTGGGTCCTCACTTCACCTCAGCTCACCATTCCTGACATTAACTACTTTAGCAACTTGTCTTTTATAGCAGCAGTTTGACTGCATTTTACACACATAGACAAACACAAGGTCTGAATAAATGAACACTTCTAACAATACAACCTTCAAAGTAACACAATAGTAATGTGGACCAAACCCACCTTATGCCCTTGGCCCTGTCTTGCAGTGTGCTTGGCTTCATCCATTAACAATGATGCTTGGCTTATTCTTAAATGAATGGGCCTCTGTGAAATTCTGTTTCGTTTTTTCATCTTCTTTCTCTTGATGACTCCGTAAGCAGAATAGATCTGCACGGCAGACAACCCCCCTCTGGGTTAGAGCACTTGATTAATGATCTGGAAAATGCTTTGCCTTTTCAGCTGATTAAATAAAATTGACTACCTTTTTTTTTTTTTTTTTTTACATTTTATAATAAAGTGAGCACGTGCACGGTTGAAGCAACCTAGTGAAAAAAAGAGTCCACTCTTAGGGCAGGATCTGTATTTTGTTGCAGGCCTGAGAGCGCAGTGTCTCCTCATGCAGAAGAAAACACTCTGTCGCCCACCGATGACAGTACCTGATGTCCAAATGTGCACCTCGGCACAGAAACGTGAAAAGCAAGATTTTTTTTTTTCAGAAGTTTTCAATTTCCCATTATGTTATTGACCAGTGGGGCATTCTGCATTCAGTTTCTCTGCTGAAGGGGAAGAAGATATCCGAATGAGAAATAATAAGGTTTTTGACAAGGTTGTCAGGTTGTTTTCATGCATGTCATGTTAGAGTTGTTTTCATGTTTTCATCTTTTTCCCTAAATGATATATTTCATAAAGAGGGACACAGCTAACCTGGTAAAGAAGCAACAGCTCTTTGAAATTTTGACTTTACAGATGTGATGCTTAGAAACTGTCCTTCCTGTGTCCTTGATACACAACTGAATTTAATCGAATTACATTTTCAAGGAAGAAGAAAACCAAACAAAAAGAAATACAAGTAAATCTTCAAACCTAAGAGCTGCAGTAAGAAGTAAAAACACTTAAATGTCAATCCTTAAGATTCCTATTGTAGGAAAATAATAACAGAGTGGTATGAGGTAGCCCGATGTGAAGTTCTCATCTCATTATCTCTAGCCGCTTTATCCTTCTACAGAGTCGCAGGCAAGCTGGAGCCTATCCCAGCTGACTACGGGCAAAAGGCGGGGTACACCCTGGACAAGTCGCCAGGTCATCACAGGGCTGACACATAGACACAGACAACCATTCACACTCACATTCACACCTACGGTCAATTTAGAGTCACCAGTTAACTTAACCTGCATGTCTTTGGACTGTGGGGGAAACCGGAGCACCCGGAAGAAACCCACGCAGACACGGGGAGAACATGCAAACTCCACACAGAAAGGCCCTCGCCGGCCCCAGGGCTCGAACCCAGGACCTTCTTGCTGTGAGGCGACAGCGCTAACCACTACACCACCATGCCGCCCCCGATGTGAAGTTATTTTTCCAATTATGGCACATCTGAATGTGTTTTATTTATTCATGTTTTACTGCACCAATTTGTCAACAGTTAAAATGTGTTAATTAAAGAATAACATACCATACTATAGTTACATTTAATGTTATGGAACACCTGTGGAGTAAGTTAGTTTTCATTATACTTGTTATACATACCATTTCTATAAACCGTTGCTCCCACTATTTTTTCTTGCTTCAAAAATTATAGCTTATATTACAGAGAACCTGGAACACAATAAGCTCTCCATCCTAAAGGCTATCAGAAAACTAAAACTTACAGCTTTACCTCTGACTGACACTGGAGACTCCTTCCAAAAAAGCTCAACATCTCCTCATAGAAAACCTCACCAGATCAACAGTTGCACATTTTCAAGAATGTCGAACATCCTCCAGACAATCCATGTGGAAGATGTTACTATAGAAACGATAACATATTAGAACAAGTGCATTAATATAAACCTTGTAGTCAACATGACGGCCAGAGATACCATTACAGAAACATAACATCTTTGGACCAATCAGATTCAAGTATTCAAAAATTGTGAATGTTTTGTGGTGCAAAGGGAAATATTATCAAAGAGAATGTTTAACAATTTGAGTCGTACATGAGCTGATAGCCGATGAGGCATATAACACCATGTTGGCTATAAGCCATGTACGACGAGATTGAGAGGAATACGTAATTGTTTTATTCTATCCACATTCACTGGATTTTGAGAAACAGAACTTTTTTTTTTTGCAAATTTGATAAATAAAAACTTTATACAAAACGTCCAACCAAATCATTTCCACTTAGGTGGACTTCTTAAAAACCCATCAATGGCAGCACGAATTGAATTTAGTGTTGTTTTTTTGTAGAAAGTGCCATCTTGCTGTCATGCCGAGATATAGAATAGCTTTAGATATTTATTTAATTCTTCCTTGGACATTTCAGTTCTGTAATTTTCAAACTTCTTTGAGCTTTTGAACCAGTCTAAAAAAATTCAGCAAATTTTAATGCTTAAAGATGAAGAATGTAAACAAACCGGCAAAATGACAGGAGCAATTTGTGAAAAATGCGATAATAATAATTCTTGAAAATTAAAAAAAAGATACATTCTTACCATCAAATCCTTCTATTCCATATTTTTTTGCTTCTGTTTTTTGTATTTTTTGGGGTTTTGTTTTCGAGTAGAGTTTTTATTTCATCCTCAGTTGGTTCAGCAACACGCTCTGCCATTTTGTTTTTCTCTACTCACAGTATATGAGCTGATATCCTAGTAGTAGAGTAGCCAATCAGAGCACGTGATTGCTCATATCCAGTGAATGTGGATAGAATAATACAGTATATTTGAAGGAACAACTTCTTTGATTCTAATCTGTAGTCAACCAGGAACAAATATTTCAGTCATTAAATATTCCCTGACAGTGGAGATTCACTGCAAATCCAAACCCATGCCAAACCTCATTACACCTCATATTTTAATGTCTGATGCAAGACTTGATCAGTGAGAGTATTGCAGCATGCTGTATCTTTGTTGCAGAGCTTTTCTATCAGTGGCACAAATAATTACAGGCCATTCCCAGCAGCATTGATCACACACAGTGCAGATCGTTGCACTTTCTGAGTAGGTCTCTCTTCATCAACATCAAACTTGTTCGAGCGGAAAAACTGCAGTTTCCAAATGATGTTTACTCTCAGGGCTCTGATGTCTGTGCTTAGTGATATACCCAGTGCAGCGGGCATACTTCCCTCACCAAGCACCAGAGGGAATGATCTATTGCTTAATGATCCATTGCTTACGGAACGCCAATAACATTATGTGCCATTTATAGAAAGACTAAAAAGTACAGACACTGTACTTTTTTTAAAGGTCAACAAGCTGGTTATTTTGAAGACAAATAAGCACAATGATGCAAAATGGTGGATGTACTAAAACTGTTTACAGTACTGTGCAAAAGTCTGAGGCACCCTATCGGGGTTTTTTCATACAAACTTTGTTATAGATTTCTATTTTATGATTTCTACATTATCGAGGCGGCACGGCGGTGTAGTGGTTAGCGCTGTCGCCTCACAGCAAGAAGGTCCAGGTTTGAGCCCTGTGGCCAGCGAGGGCCTTTCTGTGCGGAGTTTGCATGTTCTCCCCGTGTCCGTGTGGGTTTCCTCCAGGTGCTCCGGTTTCCCCCACAGTCCAAAGACATGCAGGTTAGGTTAACTGGTGACTCTAAATTGACCGTGAATGGTTGTCTATGTGTCAGCCCTGTGATGACCTGGCGACTTGTCCAGGGTGTACCCCGCCTTTCGCCTGTAGTCAGCTGGGATAGGCTCCAGCTTGCCTGTGACCCTGTAGAACAGGATAAAGCGGCTGAAGATAATGAGATGAATGAGATGAGATTTCTACATTATCGAATCAGTACAAAACATTTTAGCATCCAAATGTTCATTTTCCAGCACAAAATTAAACGTTACAGGAAAAAAAAGTTTGTATCTGAGCAGCATTTTACATAAGAGAGCACTTTTCAGATTAAAAAAGAAAACATAATGAAGGCTACTGGGTTTTGGGGCAAAATGAAGAAGCGAGTGTGACAGTCAAAGTGTCCAGAAGAACTGTGGCTGGTTCTGTAAGATGCTCAGTAAAACCTACAGCTCATTTCCTTATAAAACTGCACTCACTGTACCTCAGACTACTTTTTTTTTAAAAGCAAAGGGTCGTCTTACACCAAATACTGACTTTGTTTCATTTATTATAGCTTACTGCTTACTGTTTATAGTATTTTTTAATGTTCATTATTTTTAAAGCCATTTTTGGTCTCCAGCATTTCTTTACATGTGCCAAAGACTTTTGCACAGGGCTGTAATTGACTGCTATGGAAATGTATTTTAGGATAAATAGTAGTTCCAACAAGAAGGAATTGAAATTATATAATCATAATGGTGCAATGGTATATGGTCTTAGGTAACAGATCTGGCTCATTAATCCAATTTCAAAACTAAACCTAAATGCAATATATCATAGCTTAAAAAAATGATACTTGACAATTAAAGCTTGGACAGCATTATTTTAAGCACATAGTTATGGTTCGATCACAACTCTTTTTTTTTTTTTTTTTTAGTATATATATATATATATATATATATATATATATATATATATATATATATATATATATATATGTTGCATGTGTGTGTGGCTTTTTGAAATAGCAGAATTATATCTGCAATAAAATTGACACATTCTATATTTGAGCCCAACTCAAATATTTCCTTACAGCAACGATTCATGCATTGCTTCAGCCCATATCTGAAAACAATGCCCTTTTTGATGCACCTGCGCCCTCTTCCCGAGCCTCAGAAAGCCCCTCCTGGACCCTGGCTATATTTAAACACATAATGGTAGAGCAAGAGCCAGCAAATGCTGTGAGACGAGGGAATGCCGAGCATGTGTCGGAAAGGTGCTACGAGACGCACTCGCTTAATGGCATCCTGACAAACAGCTGCCTGTACGTGGGCAAATATTTATTCAGCATGGAAATCTGACATCACCTGGGCTTATCACTATATAAACAGCTTATGCAAACATGTTAAGGATGACCTGTTGGGTGACAGAGTGAGAGAATGACTTACTTTACTTGCTTTTACAGATAAATGATGTCAAGGAGCCTGGGGATTTAAAGCGTTGCAGTTTGAGATAAAATACACAGAAAGTGGCTGCCAAATCCTATATTTAGACCTTGAAATTATAACATTATACATTTGTTATTTAAATGCAACTGAATATACTGTATGTGACACATAATTGTATAGTAAGTATAAAAAGTTTTTTGTTGTTGTTGTTGGGGTTTTTTTAATCATCTGCTTTGACATTATTTAGGATCAAAACTTTATCTTAAAACCCTGGAATTGTCTCAGAGTGCAAGCTATTGATATATAAATTACATGTTTAATTAATATTTTTGGAAAATAATTTGAGAAATGAAATGCATTGCTTACAAAAGCAAGTTGCTTACATTTTTAATTTCTTTTACACAGATGTATTTTCAGATTGTACTTTGGGTCATCTATTGGAGACAAGGAATTTAAAAAAAAAATCACAAAATGTAGCTGCTCACCAGATATGCATAATAATATATTAGCCTAATATAATAATATGCCTTTTACTATCGCTTTTATATTGTGATATATCTTTAACACTATGTGTTTTGTTATTAATTTGTTTAAATTTATCAGCCATAACATTATGACCACTGACAGGTGAAGTGAATAACACTGATTATTCTATCTACATTCACTGGATATGAGCAATCGTGCGCTCTGATTGGTTACTCTAGTACTAAGCTATCAGCTTATATACCGTGAGTAGAGAAAAACGAAATGGCGGAGCGTGTTGCCGAACCAACTGAGGATGAAATAAAAACTCTACTCAAAAACAAAACCCCAAAAAATACAAACAAGCAAGAAAATATGGAATGAAAGTATTAGATAGTAAGAACATATATTTTTTTTTTCACAGTGCGGTTTCTATCAAATCCTGCGCTCTGATTGGCTGGCGAGCGGGTCTATATCCTACGATACGGACCCCTGGTGACTCGCTCATTCACAATAACAACAAACATCGTAGCAATTTTTGTCAACATTTATTTTCGCATTTCTCAGGAGAATAGCATTAATTTTACAGCATGGATAGCGATAACGACAGTCTTCAAAGCGAAAGCGAGTTTTACTACCCTGAGGAAGAAGAAATAAAAGAAAACATTTCAGGAGAAAGCTAAAAACCTGTAATTGTTGCTGACGCCGAGCAAAAACATGGCTGAATCCTGAATGACTCAATTTTGTATAAATAGAGGACTACATAGGCGGCAAAATGTAGTTTTTTCCTGCCATGGAAGTGCACTTGTATACTGAGGAGGAAGTAATTTGCATTACAGCCGTGAATGAGGATTCAAAATGGCAGCTCGCCTTGGCTCGGTTTTCCCTTTCGGGGGCTCTCGTTTTCTGTTAGAATTTGGTAAAGAAAAAAATAAATATATTATTTCCCAGCTTAAGGTCGGTCTGTATGGTGAAATACCATGACCTCAACCTTGAATACTGACCTTGGCCCAGAGGGCCTCGGCCAGTACTTTCAAGACTTCGGTCATGGTATTTCACGATACGGACCTCCCAGCTGGTAAATAACATATATATTTTTTCAAGAATTATTATGATTGCATTTTTCACAAATTGCTTCTGTCATTTTGCCGGTTTGCTTACATTCTTCATCTTTAAGCATTAAAATTTGCTGATTTTTTTAGACTGGTTTAAAAGCTCAAAGAAGTTTGAAAATTACAGAACTGAAATATCCAAGGAAAAATTAACTAAATGTCTAAACCTATTCTATACCTCGGCATGATGGCAAGATGGCACTTTCTACAAAAAAACAACAACACTAAAGTCAATTTGTGCCGCCATTGATAGGTTTTTAAGAAGTCCACCTAAGCGGAAATGATTTGGTCAGACGTTTTGTATAAAGTTTTTATTTATCAAATTTGCAAAAAATGAAAATAAAAATGCTCCGTTTCTCAAAATCCAGTGAATGTGGATACAATTATTCCACGAAATCAAGTCGAGTCGTATATGGCTTATACCTGACTCAGCAATATGTGTCGTCGGTTATCGGCCTATGTACAACTCGATTTCATAGAATAACTATTCATTATCTCATTAAAGTGGCACCTGTCAAGGGGTGGGATATATTAGGCAGCAAGAGAACAGTCAGTTCTTGAAGTTGATGTGTTGGAAGCAGGAAAAATGGGCAAGTGTAAGGATCTGAGTGACTTTGACAAGAGCCAAATTGTGATGGCAAGATGACTGGGTCTGATCATCTCCAAAATTACACATATTGTGGGATGTTCCCAGTATACAGTGGTTAGTACCTACCAAAAGTGGACCAAGGAAGAAAAACCGGTGATCCGGCGACAGGGTTATAGTGTTGAATGCTCATTGATTCGCATGGGACATGAAAGCTAGCCCATATGGTCCAATCTATCTATCTATCTATCTATCTATCTATCTATCTATCTATCTATCTATCTATCTATCTATCTATCTGATTTATTTCCATTCTTAGAAATTTCACTGTTGGATTTAGTTTATATATAATCTAATATAAATAAATAAAATGCATGCATTCCAGCAAAAAAAAAAAGGATAAAAAGCTAATGCTTCTTAAACTGTACAGCATTTCAGCACATGAGGTTTTACTCTCGGGGCTGTCTTGATCTGCTTAAAATGAATGTTTAATCCAGTATCACTTTGAAACGTCGCCATTCATTCAGCACTTCATCAATGCAGCCTTACATCCCATAAAGCTCTTTAGCAAGTGTTTAAGCCTGACGTGATTTTTGCTTTCATTAAATCTGCTGGGATCAGGTCATACAAAGCTCTTACCCATAGCTGTGTGTGTGTGTGTGTGTGTGTGTGTGTGTGTGTGTGTGTGTGTGTGTGTGTGTAATGTTATGTATATTTGTATGTAAATGTATATTTATAGCTTATGTCTTATGAATATATTGGTGGATTTAATTCATTAGCGGCATGACCCACTTTATCCAGCTTATAATATACATTTATATTATAAAGGTACAGGTGTGAATATTTTATGCAACCTGTAGAAATTAGCAGACATTACACATAGTGTGTGTGTGTGTGTGTGTGGGGGGGGGGGGGGGGGGGGGGGGTGTGAGTGGTATAAATGATGACTGGTGCTCACCGTCTGTTCTGCAGATCTTACACTCTTCTCCCTTAGGCACTGGCACAGATGCTACATCTTTGTCAAATGGCCTAGCAAGAGAACACTACTCCTCTAATCCTATGTGTAGCCAGCATTAAAAATTGGATTCAAGGAGGATAAGATTGGATTAAGCTGCTGGATTTAACAATCAAAAAAAGAGAAGAAAGTCAAAGGTCCATTTACGTTGGAGTATAATCTCCTTTCACTATGTAAAAGCATCAAGCAACCCAGCAGATGCCAGTCATACTGTATATAGATATATCCATTGCGTACTTTCTTCTCTTAAAACTGGGAATTTATTACGATTATTGCATTTTTTTTTCTTCTTTTTCATCTTTATTATGAAGATTCATCATTCTGATGGGCCTGGATATAACTTTGTAGAACAATCTCATGGCACCTTTGACCTGTCTGGTAGCCAGTTGGCCAGAGATCTGAGCTTTTACACTGATTTCCTATTTCTTCACAGTCTGGAAGTGGAGTCACAGCTGTTCTATCACTTTTTTTGGGAACAAAATATTTCAGAGTGCTTTTAGGAAATTACCTCTCCCCAGGAAGCAACGTATAGCACGTCTCTAGAGCAAAAGTACAATGCACAATCATATCAAGGCACGGGAATGGTTTTGCCTGTCACATTACAATTATTCTAAGGAATTGGAAAATAAATGTCGTGACATATCAAGAGAAAAAGCATCAAGCATCATGAATATCAGCACAACAACAATACTTAAAGAAAGGATGGGACACTTTCCATGAAGCCACTGTTCATAAATCTTTACTACAGTACTTATGCTGGACTTATAATTCTTTGTAAGTTGATAAATTCAATAATGAATCAGGTTGTAATGCAAGTGTCACTATTAATTAGGAAGCCAAGGAGCCTTTATTTGCCACACGTACACTCAAGCACAGACTTAAGCACACAGTGAAATTCATCCTCTGCATTGAACCCATCTGAAGCAGTGAACACACACATAAGTGAGCAATGAGCACACGTGCATACCCAGAGCAATGCACAGCTATGCTACAGCGCCCAAGGAGCAGTTGGGGGTTCGGTGCCTTGCTCAAGGTCACTTCAGCCCAACGCCACCCCATGTTAACCTAACTGCATGTTTTTGGACGGTGAGGGAAACCGGAGCACCCAGAGGAAACCCACACAGACACGGGGAGAACATGCAAACTCCACACAGAAAGGCCCCCGTCGGCCGCTGGGCTCGAATCCAGAACCTTCTTGCTGTGAGGCAACAGTGCTAACCACTACACCACCGTACTGCCCATTATAACACCATGTGATAACTGCACACCCTTTATATCTAATAATGACCTGTAAATAATTATAAAGCAACTGTAGTATTCAAAAACAATTATAAACAAAAAGCATCATAAATGCTAAAACGTCATTAGTCAGTGCATCATGCAAACATGAACGATATTTTAAAAATTGCCTCATAATTAAGATCTGATTCATTTTGATTCAGATTTCATTTTGAAATCTGATTTTTTTTTTTTCCACTTAAAACTGAAAATACCATCCCAGGCCAGGAGCCTTAGAGAAAAACTGGCTGTGCTTTATGCAGACAGCATACAGCCTCGCCCGTCACTCACAGTTAAACTAGCCAATCATGAGTGTCTGTGAGATCATGTATGTGGAAGAAGGTAGATAGCACTTTCCTCTAAGTGGGTTACAATTCCCTGTGATGCAGCATGTACAGCAGCTCATTAACAGCTGTTGCAGAGCTGGCTCGTGGGTTGGGATGGGCAGGTGACCAAATCGGAGAGAAAATTGGGGGGGATAGAAATGGAAAGATTTCTAAAAAAATGTAAAATAAAGAAAGGAAATGTTCAATATGTTGACTATTCAAGATCCTGCACTATTTCATGGTCAGTATTTGCTATTAAGTGGATTTGTGATATTGACTGTGCCTATAGAAAATGTCAGATTTTCCTTCACTCTTATCTCTTCCATTGGAGCATCCTGATGGGTTTGAGCTCACAAAGATCGTCTGATTGGACAAACTTGTGGAGTTGACTCAAGGTCCTGCTGTCATTAAATCAAAATAGGGACAAAAGTCTGAAATGTATGTAAATATTTCCAAGATTCAACTTTTCATACAGTGGTGCTTGAAAGTTTGTGAACCCTTTAGAATTTTTTCTATTTCTGCATAAATATGACCTAAAACTTCATCAGATTTTCACACAAGTCCTCAAAGTAGATAAAGAGAACCCAGTTAAACAAATGAAACAAAAATATTCTACTTGGTCATTTATTTATTGACGAAAAGGATCCAATATTACACATCTGTGAGTGGCAAAAGTATGTGAACCTTTGCTTTCAGTATCTGGTGTGACCCCCTTGTGCAGCAATAACTGCAACTAAATGTTTGCGGTAACTGTTGATCAGTCCTGCACACCGGCTTGGAGGAATTTTAGCCCGTTCCTCCGTAGAGAACAGCTTCAACTCTGGGATGTTGGTGGGTTTCCTCACATGAACTGCTCGCTTCAGGTCCTTCCACAACATTTCGATTGGATTAAGGTCAGAACTTTGACTTGGCCATTCCAAAACATTAACTTTATTCTTCTTTAACCATTCTTTGGTAGAACGACTTGTGTGCTTAGGGTCGTTTTCTTGCTGCATGACCCACCTTCTCTTGAGATTCAGTTCATAGACAGATGTCTTGATATTTACCTTTAGAATTCACCGGTATAATTCAGAATTCATCGTTCCATCAATGATGGCAAGCCGTCCTGGCCCAGATGCAGCAAAACAGGCCCAAACCATGATACTACCACCACCATGTCTCACAGATGGGATAAGGTTCTTATGCTGTAATGCTGTGTTTTCCTTTCTCCAAACATAATGTTTCTCATTTAAACCAAAAAGTTCTATTTTGGTCTCATCCGTCCACAAAACATTTTTCCAATAGCCTTCTGGCTTGTCCACATGATCTTTAGCAAACTGCAGATGAACAGCAATGTTCTTTTTGGAGAGCAGTGGCTTTCTCCTTCCAACCCTGCCATGCACACCATTGTTGTTCAGCGTTTTCCTGATGGTGGACTCATGAACATTAACATTAGCCAATGTGAGAGAGGCCTTCAGTTACTTAGAAGTTATCCTGGGGTCCTTTGTGACCTCGCTGACTATTACATGTCTTGCTCTTGGAGTGATCTTTGTTGGTCGACCACTCCTTGGGAGGCTAGTGGTCTTGAATTTCCTCTATTTCTACACAATCTGTCTGACTGTGGATTGGTGGAGTCCAAACTCTTTAGAGATGGTTTTGTAACCTTTTCCAGCCTGATGAGCATCAACAACGCTTTTTCTGAGGTCCTCAGAAATCTCTGTTGTTTGTGCCATGATACACTTCCACAAACATGTGTTGTGAAGATCAGACTTTGATAGATCCCTGTTCTTTAAATAAAACAGGGTGCCCACTCACACCTGATTGTCGCCCCATTGATTGAAAACACCTGACTCTGATTTCACCTTCAAATTAACTGCTAATCCTCGAGGTTCACATACTTTTGCCACTCACAGATATGTAATATTGGATCATTTTCCTCAGTAAATAAATGGGAAAGTATAATATTTTTGTCTCATTTGTTTAACTGGATTCTCTTTATCTACTTTTAGGACTTGTGTGAAAATCTGATGATGTTTTAGCTCATATTTATGCAGAAATGTAGAAAATTCTAAAGGGTTCACAAACTTTCAAGCACCACTGTATAGTTATTATATGCTGATAATATACAGTACTGTGAAAAAGTCTTCGGCACCCTATTTATTTTCATACAAACTTTGTTATATTTTATGACTTCTACATTATCGAGTTAGTAGGAAAACATTTTAGAGTCCAAACGTTCGTTTTCCAGCACAAAATTAAATGTTACAGGAAAAAAAGTTAATATCTGAGCAGCATATTACATAAGAGAGCACTTTTCAGATTAAAAAAGAAACCATAATGAAGGCTACTGGGTTTTGGTGCAAAATTAAGAAGCGAGTGTGACAGTCAAAGTGTCCAGAAGAACTGTGGCTGGTTCTGTAAGATGCTCAGTAAAACCTACAGCTCATTTCCTTATTAAACTGCACTCATTGTACCTGAGGCGACTATTTTTTTTAAAGCAAAGGGTCACCTCACACCAAATATCGACTTTGTTTCATTTATTATGGCTTACTGATTACTGTTTATAGTATTTTTTTTTATGTTGAAACATTTCATTATTTTTTAAGCCATTTTTGGTCAACAGGATTTCTTTACATATGTCTAAGACTTTTGCATAGTACTGTAATTTGGAATGAATTTTTTTTGTATTATATTCGAAAAGCATGCAAAATAAAAGCATTTTTGATAATTGTCTCAAACGTTTGATCACAATGTGTTTGTATAATTTTCTCATCTCATCTCATCTCATTATCTCTAGCCACTTTATCCTTCTACAGGGTCGCAGGCAAGCTGGAGCCTATCCCAGCTGACTATGGGCGAAAGGCGGGGTACACCCTGGACAAGTCGCCAGGTCATCACAGGGCTGCACATAGACACAGACAACCATTCACACTCACATTCACACCTACGGTCAATTTAGAGTCACCAGTTAACCTAACCTGCATGTCTTTGGACTGTGGGGGAAACCGGAGCACCCGGAGGAAACCCATGCGGACACGGGGAGAACATGCAAACTCCACACAGAAAGGCCCTCGCCGGCCACGGGGCTTGAACCCGGACCTTCTTGCTGTGAGGCAACAGCGCTAACCACTACACCACCGTGCCGCCCTATAATTTTCTCAATAATACAAATTTTCAATGATCATGTCCAGTTATTTATATATTTTTAAACAAACTGGTAATGTCTAAGTATACTGTATTACCGTTACTTTATAAATATCCTATTTAGGATTTTTTCTCAGGATAGGTTCTATGGTGAAGTGTTATCTTCCAAAATATATGAAGAAAAATCTCAGACCAATTTCTTTCTTTGATACTAGTTTACTAAAATTCTCTCAAGATCATACAAATAATAAACCCCTTTCTCAAAATGCAAAACAGAGTACTGTACTCTTAACTCATAAAACAAAAATAAAACCAAACAGATGTATCTGGCAAGCTCTTCTTAGAGATGTTCACTGAATTATTCTTTTGCAAGATCTTTATAAACTGGAGCAGGCCATCTTACCGGTACAGCTGTAACCCATCCGATTCTTTAGATCCAACTTTTTACCTTTTTTGGGGAAAAGTCCACGTCCTCAGCTAGTGGCATAATTCATTGCCCATATGATTGAGTATTCTCATGTGTAAGTGTGTATTCATACAGTACTGTACCGTACAAAAGTCTTAGGCACATATAAAGAAATGCAGGAGACCAAAAATGGCTTAAAAGATAATGAAATGAAATGTTTCAACATTAAAAAAAAATACTATAAACAGTAAGCAGTAAGCCATAATATATGAAACAAAGTCAATATTTGGTGTGAGATGACCCTTTGCTTTAAAAAAAAAATAGTAGTCTCAGGTACAGTGAGTGGAGTTTTATGCGGAAATGAGCTGTAGGTTTTACTGAGTATCTTCCAGAACCAGCCATAGTTCTTCTGGACACTTTGACTGTCACACTCACTTCTTCATTTTGCACCAAAACCCAGCAGCCTTCATTATGTTTTCTTTTTTGATCTGAAAAGTGCTCTCTTATGTAATATACTGTTCAGATACAAACTTTTTTTTATTCTGTAACATTTAATTTTGTGCTGGAAAACGAATGTTTGGACTGTAAAATGTTTTTGTACTGACTCAATAATGTAGAAGTCATCAAATAGAAATCTATAACAAAGTTTGCATGGAAAAAACAACAACAATAGGGTGTGTAAGACTTTTGCACACAGCACTGTATGTGTGTAAGGTAACCCTACATCTGGTTATAATTAAAGTCAGTATACTACATCTCATATTAATAATTAACTTCGTACTCCATATCCAATAATCAATTAATTACGCAAAAGAAAAGCAATATCGTTTTAATGAAATCTTTTCAGTACATAGGTCATTATTAGTTATAAACATTATGCAGTACAGTACAGAGAGTTATAATGAATACTGGCACTTGTATTACAATATGATTATTGTTGTCAACAAAATATTTATAGCACATTAATAGAGCTTTCTGAGGCATTATTAGAATTTACTAGGAATAATTACCAACTTGCAAAGAATTATAAGCATTGTAATAATGATTTATGAATACGGGCTTCGTTAAAAGTGTCACCGAATAGATTTAAAGCATTTTCCAAAGTTTGGCTTAGTTCCCCTTAAAGTACCCTGATGACAGTGTGATGGGAAAAATCCCATAGTGCCATCTCACCCTTTAGCAGCGCTTTCAGCCGTGCTCAGAGACCTCTTGGGTTACATCTTAATCCCCTGTCCCTAATATGGCTTGCATTTGCAGGACTGGAATTACATGCATATGTCTGGGTTAGTGTTCACACAACCTGTCTGCTTTCACTGGCAACAAGCTGCTGAGACACAACATCTTCATTTCTGAAGTGTACCTCTGGTGTTAGATGTCATTCATAGCTTTTACAGCTCTGTGAAGGATTTTAAGGATTGAGGCCAGTTTGTAGTGGAAGGTGTTAGCATTAACTAGACAAACATATTCGAAACAAGGAGATATATTAGCCCCCGAGGAAAAGTCTTCTGGAATATGATCATCAGGAATATTCATTGGAGAAAAGCATGACTTTTACTCGGCATCAACAATTAAGCAAGAGAAGTTCATACGAAGATTGTACACAATACAAACTCCACCAATGATGTAATAGCAAAATGAATGAAAAAAGGAGTCTTTGCGATAATTTTGTCAAATGGAATAGACATCGTGTTTCTTCCTGTTATCTCGAGCTTTTAGTGAGAGGTTTTTTGTTTGTTTGTTTGTTTTTTGACTTTTCAAGAAAATCAAATGCTGCTTTGGATTTCAGGATGTGTGGTGTAATTTGCTGCTTCTCATGTAAAGATCTGGATATTGAGTGCATTATGAATATTATGATTTTTAATGGGTAAATATGACACATTTCTCAAAACTTCTTAATTCTGCCTCACTAATTAGTTAAACAACAAGAAATGCCTCAAAACTTAAAATTTATGATGTTATCATGAATTGTTCTGTTAAAAATAAATGTTAAATCAGTATCTGGTGCGTTGAACAGATTTAAATGTTAAATCTCAGACATCTATTATTAGTGTCCATTAATGTGCATCAGGAAATGTTAAAGGCGTGACAGAAATATATTGGTGATTTTAAAGTAAAAGTTAATATTAATATTTCACTTAATTTAAGTTTATGGACACGAGTGTTTGGAAATACGCTACGGGTATTTTTCATACGAGCTACATTTGGAACATGGAGATTCCAAACCGTGACATAAATCTTTATGTGTCACTTGTGAGGAAACTGATGAATTGTTTTAATAAATTTGGGTACTTTTTGTTTGTGAGGGTGTATATAATAAAAAGAAAATCACACAATGGCTTGAAGATATGAAGTTTATCTTCTCGTGTTGAAAAACTCACATTTTTCATACAAAATACATTGCGGATCTGAGCGATATATTTTTCGATATTAACTCTGATGACGTCATTCCCAGTGTTTTTCTGCTGACTAGACGCGTGTTGTCAACGTGGTGAACCGGTTCAAAATTAAGATTCTTTTGATTAACTTGTGGTTGTTGTTTTTTTTTTTTGTGAATGTATCCATATAAGATAAATGATAAAAGAAGATAAATGTTATAAAAGATTAAATGAGAAGATTAAAAATTATAAAACTTATAATAACATAAATTTTGTCTTAACCACTTGAAGACAAACTTCATATCGCCGTGCAACCATGTAATATCCTATCTATCTATCTATCTATCTATCTATCTATCTATCTATCTATCTATCTATCTATCTATCTATCTAAATCAGCCAGTATGAGAGCACAAAATATATTGCAATATGTCTATACACTTAAATCTTTAAAAATGACATTTTTACAGTAACATATCTTGTAGATGAATGGCTTCAGACTTTAAAAAGTGAAATTTCTTGGAAGTTGGATCATAGAAAAAAAAAGAAAGGCATATATGAGTCAACGCATCATTTTATATATGTAAAATTTTACGATTGCACCTGCTGAGAAACTCTTCAATGAGTCTTCAGAGATTGGATTTTGGATTTTTTGTTTGTTTGTGTTTGTTTTAAGGGCCCTTAGCTTCCTTAATGGGTTGTACTTGATATCTTTTATGCTGGTGATTTTATCCTGTTCTAAATCGCTGCCTTTTTTCTCTCTGTTGACATGCATATTGATCTGATAGCACTTTTGCACATTCATTGCATAAAAAAAACAACCTGTCATTTTTGCAAAAGTATCAATCTGAAACAACGAATAGGATTTCATATATTTCACAGGCTTTATTTCCACTTCCACACTCATATCCACAGCTTTGTGAGACCACACTAATCCATATCTGCACCATTTAGCAGACGAACAATGGCACATGTTTTTTGGCCCCAATGGCCACCCAAAAAATGTTGAAGCGACCAGCTGTCTGTGAGGAACTGGATGCCACAGATTTCGCTCTGGGAGCCATCTTCGACCATATGGCACTCATCCACATCTCAGCGCTGGGGTCACTCATACACACACACACACAGGGTACAAGAGAGAGCAAGAGATCTGCTTTCAGGCTGAAATTGCTGCAGGCTAACACCACTAATCTGTGCTGGAGGCCTTCATGGGCTACTGGATTAAGAGCACACACAGGGGTCCAGGGAACGTCATTCTGGGAGGACCAAAGTTTATCTTCATTTAATCACTTTATATTTGAAAATGTCCTGTGTTTACATCCAGAAATTTTGACTTCTAAATCAAATCATATGACACAGCTTTGAATCATATATCCCTTTCTTTTATTTCCTACGATCCAACTTACAAGAAATCTCACTTTTTAAAATCTGCATTCATTGGCAAGATATTTAACTGTAAAAATGTCATTTTTAAAGATTTAACTGTGCTCTCATACAGTCTGCGAGCTGATCTGCAGTCGGACAATGGAAGGATCAGTTGATTAAACACATTGCACGTGGCTAATTAATGTAAGTAATGTTTCATGTTATTTAATAGTAGTTCATATAATTACTTAAAACATCTACACGTACAGTACCAGTCAATAGTTTGGACACCCCTACTCATTCATAGGTTTTTCTGTATTTTGTGTTTTCTACATTGTAGAGCAAAACTGAAGACCTCAACTATGAAATAACATCTGGAACATGTATGGAATTATGTAGTAAACAAAAGCGTTAAAAAAGAAAATGTTTCATATTTTAGATTCTTCAACGTCACTACCGTTTACCTTGATGATGCTTTGCACACTATTGCCATTATCTTCACCAGCTTCATGAGGTCGTCACCTGGAATGCTTTTCAATTAACAGGTGCCACACCAAAAGTTAATTAGTGCAATTTCTTGCCTTCTTAATGCGTTTGAGATCAAACAGTAAATAGTAAATAATAAAAATACAGTAAAAAGCTCTATGCCACAACTGTAGTAACCCATATTATGTCAAGAACGGCTCAAGTACTATAAGTAAAGAGAAATGACATCCATCATTACTTTAAGACATGAAGTGTCTTTTAATTAATAAAAATAAAGAAAACCAATGAATTAGATGTGTTCAAACTTTTGACTGGTACTGTATGTTAAAAGCACGTACAGCGTGTTGTAAATTCATCCTGATGATTCAGATAGAACTGTCTGAACACTTTTATGTTTCTCTAAAAGTGTTTGAAGGTAGAGCTTTTATAATAATATCAATTTTAATGTGACACCAAAAATTTTGATTAAAGACAATGTAGCGTTACACAGTACAGAACTGCGTGCATTTCATTCATTTTCTACTAAATATTTGATAGAAGTGCGCTAATGAAATGTTTGAGACCAAAACAGTAAATAGTAAATAATAAAAATACAGTAAATAGCCCTATTCTACAACTGTAGTAATCCATATTATGTCAAGAACCGCTCAACTAAGTAAAGAGAAACGATGTCCATCATTACTTTAAGACATGAAGTGACCTTTAATTAATAAAACATAAAGAAAAATCATTGAATTAGAAAGTGTGTCCAAACTTTTTACTGGTACTGTATACAGTAAACATATAAGTGATGATATAAAGATTTACATTAATTTCTCAGCAGTGAGAGTTTATTATGTAGTGTCACACAGTACTGAACTGCATGCATTTAATTCATTTTCTACTAAATACTGGATAGACGTGTGCTAATGAAATGTGTTATAATTGTAAAATTGGTATCTAAGCACCAAAGCAATGGGATATTTTATTTTCTCTCTGGAGAAAACTTTACAGCTTTACACTGGATTTTTATATATTGGCAAAAAAAAGAAGAAGAGAAAGAAGAAGAAGGCAACAATATTGGCATCCACATCTTGTTAGGGTTTTGCTGGGATTCGAACCTGGTTCGTTGGTGTGATAATCCAGCAAACCCCCACTAGGCCACCAGGGGGATGACTCAAATGCAGAGGCGTGAGGCGGAAGTAGAAAAAGAATCAAAAGGTTTATTTAAACTATATACACTATATACAGGGCAAAACAAAAGACAAAAAAAAAAAAAAACAAAGAGTATAATACAAAAGAAAAGCAAAGTGCAAAAATACAAAAGCTAAGAAGATCAAAAAACACAGTACAAAGGAAACTGGAGATAAACATAACAGCACAAAGACTCCGTAACAAGAGGACTGAACTCAGGGGTATAAATAGACAAACTAATTAAGGACACAGGTGAAGATAATTAGGCAATTAACACAAACACAGGAACAGTGGCGGCCTCTAGAGGCCAAAATAAACACGACATGAAAAGGAAATAACAGCGGCCTCTAGAGGCCAAAACAGTCCTAGTCCTAACAGGACCCCCCCCTCTAGGAGCGTCTCCTGACGTTCCCAGGGCGATCCGGATGGGCCGAATGGAAGTCCCGACATAGTTCTTTATCAAGGACATCCCGAGCAGGAACCCAGCAGCGCTCCTCAGGACCATAGCCCTCCCAGTCCACCAGATATTGCAACCCGCCGCGGACCCGGCGGGAGTCAAGCAGGCGATTCACAGTGAACACAGTCTGCCCCTGGAAGATGCGGGGGGGTGGGGGGTTCCTAGGGGCAGGGGCATACGTAGACGTCAGTACGGGCCGTAACAGGGAAACATGGAAAGTGGGGTTGATCCTCAGAGTCCGGGGCAACTGGAGCCGGTAGGAGACAGGGTTCACCCTGCGCACCACCTTGAAGGGGCCAATGTAGCGAGGAGCAAGCTTGCGGTTCTCCACCCGCAGTGGAAGGTCCTTAGTGGACAGCCAAACACGCTGCCCAGGGCGGAAAGCGTGTGCAGGTCTTCTATGGCGGTTGGCCTGAGTCTGGTTGGTTCTGGAGGTCTGTATGAGGGTCTTCCTGACCTTGCTCCAGGTCTTGCGACACCGTCTCACATATTGGTTGACCGAGGGCACCCCCGCGTCCTCCTCCTGGTCCGGGAACAGAGGTGGCTGGAACCCGAATTGGCACTGGAATGGCGACAGCTTGGTGGCCGATGACTGCAGGGTGTTGTGGGCGTACTCCGCCCATGGCAGCCAGGTGCTCCACGATGTCGGGTTATCCATAGCCAGGCCTCGCAGGGTGGTTTCCAGGTCCTGGTTGAGCCTCTCCGTCTGACCATTGGACTGTGGGTGAAACCCAGAGGAGAGGCTGGCAGTGGCTCCGATGACCTTGCAGAACCCGTGCCACACTCGGGAGGAGAACTGGGGCCCTCGGTCTGAGACGATGTCCTGTGGAAGACCAAAGACTCGGAAGACATGATTAAACAAAAGTTTCGCAGTTTCAAGAGCAGAGGGGAGTTTGCACAGTGGTATGAAGCGGCAGGCCTTGGAGAATCTGTCAACTAAGACCAAAATGACCGTGTTACCTTGTGACTCAGGGAGACCCGTGATAAAGTCGACTGCCACGTGGGACCAGGGACGCCGGGGAATGGTCAGAGGATGCAGGAGACCCTGGGGACGCTGTCGTGGGTTCTTGGTTCTGGTGCAAACCTCACAGGACAGGACAAATGACCTTACTTCCTTCTCCATGTTAGGCCACCAGAAGCGTCTTTTCAGGAAGTCCAGGGTCCTCCGAGCTCCCGGGTGGGCGGTGAGAGGGGAAGAGTGACCCCACTGGAGAACCTTGGCCCGGGCTTGATGTGGGACGTACAAGAGGCCTGGTGGCCCCGTCCCAGGACCGGGGTCCTGGCGTTGGGCTCGTCGGACAGCCTCCTCAATACCCCAGCGGACAGGGGCCACAATCCGGGACACAGGGATAATAGGCCCGACTTCATTCTCCCTGTTAGTGGCAGAGAACAGTCTGGATAGTGCGTCAGGTTTGGTGTTCTTGGAGCCGGGGCGGTATGAGAGGGTGAAGTCAAACCGACTGAAAAACAGGGCCCACCTAGCCTGTCGAGGGTTCAGTCTCTTGGCTTGCTGGAGGTACTCCAGGTTCTTGTGGTCAGTCCAAACCAGGAATGGATGTTGTGCTCCCTCCAGCCAGTGCCTCCACTCCTCAAGGGCCAGTTTGACCGCTAGCAGTTCTCGATCCCCCACATCGTACCGGGACTCAGCAGGACTCAGGCGGTGGGAGAAGTAAGCGCAGGGGTGCAGCTTTCCTTCCGAACGTTGAGAGAGCACCGCGCCGACACCACTGTCCGAGGCGTCCACCTCCACGATGAATGGTTGGGAGGTGTCCGGGAGAACCAGAATGGGTGCCGTGCAGAAGCGGTCCTTGAGGTCTTTGAACGCCTTTTCTGCCTGAGGAGACCAGCCATAAGATCCACCTGTCCCTTTGGTGAGGTCTGACATGGGTGCTGCCACAGAACTGAAGTTCCTGATGAACTTGCGGTAGAAGTTAGCGAATCCTAAGAACCGCTGAACCTCCTTAACGGACTTGGGAGTAGGCCAATCCCGGACGGCCAGGGTCTTGGCAGGGTCCATTTGGAGTTGGCCTGTCCGTACAATAAATCCCAGAAAGGAGACCTCGGGAACATGAAATTCGCATTTCTGGGCCTTGGCGAACAGATTGTTCTGTAGTAGCCTCTGGAGAACCTGGCGGACATGGTGGCGGTGCTCCTGCACGGTCTTGGAAAAGATAAGGATGTCGTCGAGGTAGACAAAAACGTATAGGTTAATCATGTCCCTTAAGACGTCGTTGATTAGGGCCTGAAAAACAGCTGGTGCGTTGGTGAGTCCGAAGGGCATCACCTGGTATTCGTAGTGCCCAGACGGGGTGTTAAAGGCAGTCTTCCACTCGTCTCCCTGTCGGATACGGATGAGGTGGTATGCGTTCCGTAGGTCCAATTTGGTGAAGACGGTGGCGCCTTGGAGCAGGTCGAAAGCAGTGGACATCAGCGGAAGAGGATATCGGTTGCGCACAGTAATCTTGTTCAGGCCCCTGTAGTCAATACATGGTCGAAGCCCCCCATCCTTCTTGCCGACAAAGAAGAAGCCGGCACCAGCAGGTGAGGTGGAGGGTCGAATGAACCCAGAGACCAGGGCGTCTTTGAGGTATTCCTCCATAGCCTTGCGTTCTGGCTGAGAGAGGGAAAACAGTCTGCCACGAGGAGGGGTAGTCCCAGGGAGCAAGTCGATGGCACAGTCGTAGGCCCGGTGCGGAGGAAGAACGGCGGCCCTGCTCTTGCTGAATACCTCCTTGAGATCCCAGTACTCTGTGGGAACTTGAGATAACTCGATGAGATCAGGGGGCTCAGCAGGAGACACAGGAGAGCTAGAGAGCAGACAAGAGGCATGGCATGCAGGGCCCCATTCCACAACCTGGCTTGTTACCCAGTCTATGCAAGGGTTGTGGCGAGTAAGCCAAGGAAGGCCTAGAATAACTGGGAACTCAGGTGAAGGAATCAGGTGCAGGGATATTTCTTCCTTGTGACCTTGAGACTGGAGGAAAACTGGAGAAGTAACTTGGGTGACTCTTCCATCACCTAACGCTTGGCCATCGAGGGCAGACACAGACAGTGGGACTTCAAGAGGTGCAGTCGGAATATTGATGCTTTGGGCGAAGTGAATATCCATAAAGTTCCCAGCCGCCCCTGAGTCTATCAAAGCTTGACAAGAGTGGACAGACTCACCCCAGGAGATGGAGACCGGGATGTAGATTCCTTGGCCAGGGAGTCCGGGAGAGAGGGTAGGCCCCGTCACAACCCTCCCTCGGCTGGACGGGGCGGTCCTTTTCCCAAGAGTTCAGGACATGATGCTCGGAAGTGACCAGGCTTGCCACAGTAGATGCAGCACTTGTCCCTCCTTCTGCGCTCCCTCTCAGATGCGGAGAGGCGAGTACGACCCACTTGCATGGGTTCTGGACAGTCACTGAAGGAGGTAGACGGTCTCCAGGTAGAGGTAGGGAGGCTGGGGGGGCTCAAGGCTTGGTGGCGTTCTCTCATCCTGTTGTCCAGACGAATAGCATGTGAGATGAGGGTTTCGAGGTCACTTGGGCATCCAATAGAGGCCAGACCGTCCTTGATGGGGTCAGACAGACCATGGTGGAAGGCTGACACCAGGGCAGTCTCGTTCCATCCACTTACTGCTGCGAGTGTTCGGAACGAGATGGCGTAATCTGCGACGCTTCCTCCTTGCCGGATGGACATGAGCTTTCGGGCTGCGTCGGTACTGATGTCTGCCTGATCGAAGACCCGAAGCATCTCTTCAGAAAACAGCTGGAAATCAAAGCACTCAGGTCCCTGTCTTTGCCAGATAGCAGTAGCCCAGGCTCGCGCCTTACCAGCTAATAAGGTTATCACAAAGGCAATCTTGCGGCGATCCGTAGTGTAGGTGGTAGGCTGAAGCTCAAAGGTGAGTTGACACTGGGTAAGGAACTCTCGGCACTCACTGTGCTTGCCGTCATACCTCTGTGGTGCAGGAAGGCTGGGTTCGCGAGGTGAAGAAGGCAGCATTGCAGGAGGCACTGGAGCAGGAGTGGGAGCTGGATCAGGAGCAGGAGATGCAGGCAGAGATGTCAGCTGTGCCAGGGTTTTCCCAATTTGCTGAAGCAGTTCCTCGTGGCGAGCGAGGGCCTCACGTTGGCTGGTGAGTGTACGTCCATGAGCGTCCATGGTCGCTCCGAAGCGTGTCAAAGCTGCCATAATTCCCTGAAGGTTGGCCGGGTAGACAGTTGAAGCAGCCTCTGCTGAGTCGGTCATGACGGAGTCTTTCTGTTAGGGTTTTGCTGGGATTCGAACCTGGTTCGTTGGTGTGATAATCCAGCAAACCCCCACTAGGCCACCAGGGGGATGACTCAAATGCAGAGGCGTGAGGCGGAAGTAGAAAAAGAATCAAAAGGTTTATTTAAACTATATACACTATATACAGGGCAAAACAAAAGACAAAAAAAAAAAAAAACCAAAGAGTATAATACAAAAGAAAAGCAAAGTGCAAAAATACAAAAGCTAAGAAGATCAAAAAACACAGTACAAAGGAAACTGGAGATAAACATAACAGCACAAAGACTCCGTAACAAGAGGACTGAACTCAGGGGTATAAATAGACAAACTAATTAAGGACACAGGTGAAGATAATTAGGCAATTAACACAAACACAGGAACAGTGGCGGCCTCTAGAGGCCAAAATAAACACGACATGAAAAGGAAATAACAGCGGCCTCTAGAGGCCAAAACAGTCCTAGTCCTAACACATCTTGGTTGTTGTTATTATTATTATTATTATTATTATTATTATTATTATTAATAATGACCTGTCAATACTTAACAATTATTCCATGAAATCGAGTTGTGCATGAGCTGATAGCTGATGAGGCATGTAGCACCGATTTGGCTATAAGCCATGTACGACGAGATTGAGTGGAAAAACTTTTATTCTATCCACATTCACTGGATTTTGAGAAACAGAACTTTTTTTTTTTGCAAATTCAAAAAATAAAAACTTTATACAAAACATCTGAAAAAAATTATTTCCGCTTAGAATGTAAACAAACCAGCGAAATGACAGTAGCAATTTGTGAAAAATGCTATAATGATAATTCTTGAAAAAAAAAGATATGTTCTTATCATCAAATACTTTCATTCCATATTTTGTTGCTTTTTTGTATATTTTGGGATTTTGTTTTCGAGTAGAGTTTTTATTTCGTCCTCGGTTGGTTCAGCAACACGCTCCACCATTTTGTTTTTCTCTACTCATGGTATATCAGCCGATATCCTAGTAGTAGAGTAGCCAATCAGAGTGCACAATTGCTCATATCCAGTGCATGTGGATAGAATAATGACCTTTATTCCAAAATATTCAAATCCATGGACTGTTATCCAGCATGAATCAGAAAGCTTATTTCGTCCTCGGTTGGTTCAGTAACACGCTCCACCATTTTCTTCTTCTTCAGGGTTTTTTTGGTCTTTGGCAAACCACCTTAAAGGTGTATTACTGGCACCAACTGGGCTGGAGTATGGAACAGGAGATGGGGGGGGACTATATTTTTTTAGCTATTTCTGTTCCTTTTAAATACTTGATAGCAAAGTGATATATTTGACTTGATGCACTCTGCCATTTTGTTTTTCTCTACTCATGGTATATGAGCTGATATCCTAGTCATAGAGTAGCCAATCAAAGCGCGTGATTGCTCATATCCAGTGAATGTGGATGGAATAATTATTATTAGACCTTTCTCAGAACAAATAAAATCCACTGATATTGGCATAGTAGTAGTAGTAGTAGTAGTACTAATAGTAATGGCAATTTCAATGGACACTACAGTGTTGCATCATTTTAATACACTTGTAAGACTGTTTTTTTTCCTTTTCTGTTCCTTTTCATTCTTTCAAAAGGAAATAAATGAAACGTAGCAGCAGAGCATTTTTCTCATCCCCTAATATTGTTTCATCATGTTAATCCTTTTTTACACAGAGCACCACCATATTTTTTGAAGGTGTTAACAATTGAACGATCTCAATTCCTTTGCTCTTGATTCTTATCGATGCTTGAGACAACACAATAGTGAATCTTCTTATATTTCTTTCCTGCTATTGAAACATAGCTGGCATCTGGCCATGAGGCGAATAAGGAATAAAGAGAGAGAGAGAGAGAGAGAGAGAGAGAGAGAGAGAGAGAGAGAGAGAGAGATTGCTAGATGAATAGTGTTTCCACCCTAGTGGCTGGGCAGGAGGGGTCGTGGAATCTCAGAGTGATTGCAGGTTGAGGTAAAGGTCTGCCCAGAGAGCATCGTCTCTGCTCAAAGCATTCCCCATGACCTTGTGGTAAGTGCTCTCTCTCTCTCTCTCTCTCTCTCTCTCTCTCTCTCTAACACACACACACACGGGTGCACACACACACTTTTACATTGTACAGAGTGACAGCAGGACCCCACCAGCTCTCATCATATTCAGTGTCTGTCTATCTCTCTGCTGTACAATGGAGGCATGCTGGTGAGGAGGGAAGGAAAGAAAAAGCATGTGATGAAAGATTAGCCCTTCTCTGGAAGAAATTCTTGGCTAGTGAGATTGATATCGGCTATCTGCTGGTATCAAACTCTTTTCTCTCTCTCTCTCTCTCTCTCTCTCTCTCCTCTTACCTTGGAGCATGCTGGTCTTTCATCTTGATCACAGTATGGTTAATTGATCATCTGTACAGAGGATATATTTCAAAATCCTTTGCACGTCAAAGAATGCTTGGTGTTGTTTTGCAATAATCACACAGTACGTGATGAATTCTTCAACCACAACATTAAATACTGCTCAGCTTTGGTATTCATTTACTACCCTACATACACTAGAGTTTTTCCAGTAAAGCTATCAAGCTTTGAAAGCTCTTTCTCCTTCCTCCTCTGCTTCATCAGTAAATAAATGACCAAGTGAATCAGGATCTGTGTGTCATCAGATGAAAATTATAGGCCCATGGAGATACAAATCTACCCTCAGGCAACAGGTACTGGGATCTGTGCCACAGCTTTGAAGTTGATATTACACATAGATTGCCCTTATCAAAGAAAAGCTAACCTGGTGGCAAGTACAATCCTTGACTTGTACTTAGTTTGTCATCAGATGAATTACTCACTGGCTGTGTAAGGCTTATGGGAAATCTCCTGTGAGGTTGACCACGTATGCATTACACCTGTAAAAGTGCACAGGAGTCAACCTTCAGCGCTTCTCATCAAGGACATGGCGGGATGGAAACATCACACCCAAGAGCTTTTCTGTGATTTGTGTTGAGTCATTAATAGTGTGGCTAAACAGGAGGAAGTAGAGATATACCTTTAAGGACAGAACAGGATGCTGGCAATTAGCTGTGGTTACATGGAAAGGGATTTCTCGCAGTTTCTCTCCTGTCAGTGGTTTGCCTTCTTTTGTTTCGTTGTTGTTCTTGTTTGTTTTTTTGTATAAAAAATGATTGTGTTAATGTATGTATTTAGGTTTCGACTTATTCATCCATCCAGTTCTATAAGGAATAAAACAGTATATGGTGATGTCATCCATTACCACCTTGATATGGATTATTTCCCTGTTTTCCTATAACAGCATGCTCCAAAGTATTTTATTTCTTTTTTAAAGCTAGACGACCTTTCGATTTCATAAAATTCGTGAAATTTAATTCCCTCTGAAATTTGGCCATTGTAATACATGTTTATTTCTGTAATATTTCACAAAATATCAGGCCATTCTGTGGCTGGGAATTTATTTAATTTGAGGGGATTCCCGAGCAAATAATGCGCATGAAATTGCTCGCTTCGTGCAGTCAAGCAGACGGAGGAAGTCCATGTGTGTGCGCATGCGCAGGTTTACTGTACCTTTGACCGTGCACTGACAGTTCCAACATTCTGTCGCTAAACGAACAGCTGATCATACCGAGGTGCTCGCTGAGCACCGATATTTATTAGTTTGGTCCTACATTTCCTTTCCTTCGCAACATACTGTAACGTCTTTTCTTCTCGCTTTCCGTTACTGCAGTCAGTGTTTCACGTTTCATTCGCACACTCATGTCCTCCATTTTTCTCTCCTGTTTCAAATTTATATCCCACAATGCCTTGCGCAAATGGGGAAAGCCCACCACATGATGCATGACGTAGTATCTTGAATTGGGTCATGGTGAAGCAGGAAAAAATGGCGGAGAATTTAGGGCCACATGGCCTTAAATTCATTAATTGTTCTATTAAAAAAAAACTAATAAAATTGGAAGTCTGTGATTCGAATTCAGTAGCTTTTGGTCCACTAAGCACAAATAACTGGGTGTCATGGAAAATTCTTTTTGTGACCTGCACTTGAAAAATCTGAAAGGCAGTCTACCTTTAATACAGCAGTTTGCCAAAAAAAAAATTTATTAATTAAAGAATACTTTTTATCCATTTATAATTACACTTAAAGTTATGAAACGTCCACATAACAAGTTAGCTCCTGTTACCATTTACATTATAGCAGCTATAAACAGCCATTCTCTAATCAGATCAGCCTCTTTTTTCCCTTTCTCCTGATGTTAATAAGATAGTTTGTCATGTTATTGAGAAAGGAAAAAGTGCAAAGCAGTCTACTGTGGTGAAAAATTTGCTGATACAAAGCACTGACACTGGAGACTCCTTTCAATTAATAAATCAACATCTCATTACAGAAATCTTTTTGATTGAATAAAACGAGTTCTATTCCCTTCTAGCGGGTTTCATTCATTTGGTTTGATAGCATGCAGTAATGTTAGCATATCGCTTATCCTATGTGTATTACATCACTCTACCCAATGGAGAATGAGCATGCAATATTTTTACGATACTGCACATTGTCAAGACAACATGACATCACATGTCGGAGCGTGAATATCCTATGAGAAACTTTTCTGCTGTGCATGCGCACAACCGTTTCTTTGTTTGCCAGGAAAGAGAAAGATGCATTGAACACTTGAAAGACTACCAACTTCATTAGATATTCTTCATGCATATTTACAAGAGAAAAACATACTAACAGACATCAAAAAACTGGAAAAGAGATGTAAAACTTCTGCACTAGCATTACAGAAATCATGGTACGTTTTTAATCTGTTTATGAATAGTCTTAGATTATGTTGAGTGTCTGCTATAGAAGATGCTCTGTTAGTCGCTAAAGTATTAGAACAAGTGCATTAATATAAACTTTGCAGCCGGGCCTGATGTCAGAGCTGCTGTTATGGAAAATTAATCAACACTTTCTAATCAGATAGAATCAAGAATTCAAGAGCACTGTGGTATATTTAAATAATATTGGCTGGCTTTTTTTCATGGTATATCAGATATATTCCATTCAGCTAGCATGAGATTGAACGAGTCGAAGGGAGTAGCTGAATAGAATATATCTGATATACCACGAAAAAAAAAGCCAGCCAATATTATTATTATTATACATACACATTCTCTTCTTATCAGCATTCTCGAAGGCCAATGCTAGCTTATCCATGAGTTAGCGCTGTTAGCGCAGCAGTGAAGTCACCTTCCAGCCGGTGTAGCGTTCATCAGTAGTGTTAGCGAATGCTAATAAAGCAGTACTGTCGAGAGCAAGTAGAAACTAAGATTTCTGTCTCCAGACTCTTCTTCCACGCACACTCGCTACAGTATTTTTCATCAGACTTAAGTATTCATTTCCCTGTGAAATTTACTTTGTTACTTTTAAAATCAACATCAACAGCTACACACAACAGAACAACCTAGCAGCCAAAATTTTCTCAAAATCTAACTTTTTAATGAAGCAAACCTGGTGGCCATGTTGGTTTACAAATTGTTGCAGTCGCTCGCTAGTGCAGAAGTTTTACATCTCTTTTCCAGTTTTTTTTATGTCTGTTAGTATGTTTTTCTCTTGTAAATATGCATGAAGAATATCTAATGAAGTTGGTAGTCTTTCAAGTGTTCAATGCATCTTTCTCTTTCCTGGCAAACAAAGAAACAGTTGTGCGCATGCACAGCAGAAAAGTTTCTCATAGGATATTCACGCTCCGACATGTGATGTCATGTTGTCTTGACAATGTGCAGTATCGTAAAAATATTGCATGCTTATTCTCCATTGGGTAGAGTGACGTAATACACATAGGATAAGCGATATGCTAACATTACTGCATGCTATCAAACCAAATGAATGAAACCCGCTAGAAGGGAATAGAACGCGTTTTATTCAATCAAAAAGTGTCCTGTATGTGTAATAATAAAGATTATTTCACACTGAGGCAGGTCAATTTTAGCTCCTTGAGAAATCAGTGTTCATACATCATCTACTTCAGTTGTTCACTCAGTAACACATGAATTCTCTGGAAAAAAAAGATTAGGAAAAGACGATCAGAAAAAAAAAGATCAGAAAAAGACGATTGTCTGATTGACTTGGTGAAGTTCTCTAAAATACACACTTAGGAGTGTATTTAAAAATGATTACCTTTTACGTTATCTCTCTGCACCTACCCTTGTGTTGAACCCTACAATAAAGTGTTTCCTTATTATTAGTACAGGGTTCCAAGAAGAACTGCTTTCAATACTGCTAAACCACTGCTAATGGATACAAACAATCCATGTGGATCTGTCCAAATGTCAAATGTAGTTCTGTGCAAAAGTCTGCACACCCCCAGTACCAAATAAAGAAGACAAAGAAACACCATTTATACTCAAGTGTATGCTGTTGATGCTGCATACTTGGACAGAAAATTGTGAAATCTAGAACTCTAAAGAGGGCGGCACGGTGGTGTAGTGGTTAGCGCTGTCGCCTCACAGCAAGAAGGTCCTGGGTTCGAGCCCCGGGGCCGGCGAGGGCCTTTCTGTGTGGAGTTTGCATGTTCTCCCCGTGTCCGCGTGGGTTTCCTCCGGGTGCTCCGGTTTCCCCCACAGTCCAAAGACATGCAGGTTAGGTTGACTGGTGACTCTAAATTGACCGTAGGTGTGAATGTGAGTGTGAATGGTTGTCTGTGTCTATGTGTCAGCCCTGTGATGACCTGGCGACTTGTCCAGGGTGTACCCCGCCTCTCGCCCGTAGTCAGCTGGGATAGGCTCCAGCTTGCCTGCGACCCTGTAGAAGGATAAAGCGGCTAGAGATAATGAGATGAGATGAGAACTCTAAAGATTCAGAGTGCTCCACGATCAAAGAGGAAACCGGTTTTGAAAACTAAGAACCCTTAATGATATAGAACCATTGGTGTATCAAAGGTTTACCGCGTCACATAAATGAGCCAAAATTGAAATATTTTTATTATTTAAGAAGGATGTAATCTTATACACAAAATAAGGACATTTGACAGAATTGCATTTGTGTTTGATAAATTATTAAATAAGCACAGCTGTTGCTCATAGATTTAGGCTACTACTGTATATCATGAACAGGCCATACATAGAGTACTAGAGTAGTTACATAGAGTACTACAAAATACAACAGGAAAGGCAGAGGAATTTAAAAAAAAACCACACACATGAGGTATCACTCCTCCTTTTCAATTATATGTTGTTGTGTTTTTAATATATCTACAAGTTTGGTCTTCAGCTGCAGCTGTTCCTTTCAGAGAACATTTAACTCATCCTTTATTTGATATCCCACACCAGAGGGCTTTCATTTGAGAAAGAACCAAACAGGAACAGTTCCAGCTTCCTGATCTTCTGTAGCATGGACAGTATGTCCAATCACCAAAAAACCCAAAAGACATGCCTGCAAAAGAACTGTTGGAAATCCAATGATGCACAATAGAGATGTCCAGCTCTCGTTCACCTGGCTAAGTATTTCTGAAACAGGTCACTCTTGCCACCCTTTGGTCGACTTGGATATTGCAGCTGATCTGTTGCTCTCTTTTATTCAAGAGGAAACAATTTACTAATGAACAAGCACTGCCAAGTCTCCATCCTGCTTTAGCCAAGCAAAACTTAATTTCTTTAATTACACAGTTTATTCATTTTCTTTGCTTCAGCACGTGCCCCACTACGGGTTGTTGCATAGAAATGTCAAGAATGGCAAACTTCAATCAGAGAAATTTCAGTTCCATTAAATAATAACCACTGAAGCAGTCGGAGTTCTTAATGAGTAGCGTCACGCAGGGGGCCATGTGTGTGTTTTGTTCTTTAATTGTTTACTTTAGCCAGCAAGCTAATTATAGATTAGCGCTCTGTTTCTTGCTTCGCAGTGGGGAGAGCAATTGTAGACTGGAGCTTGGCTGTGTCAACAAAGCTTGAACTACAACATGTACACAAATAACCAGAGCGAAATTTCTGCAGTCACACATTAACACTGCTTCCTCAAGAAGAACCTAATAGTAACAAGCTATATTTACTCAGGTATAATGAAGAAATTGAAAGCAGGACTCAAGAGCCAATATCCTCCTGAGGGCCCCAACCCCCACTCTCATCATCCTGGGGGTTGACTGTCCACCATTAGGAACCGTTCACCATTAGGAACACCTGTACACCTGCTCATTCATGCAATTATCCAATCAGTTAAACATGTAGCAGTGGTGCAGTGCATAAAATCAAGCAGATACAGCTCAGGAGTGTTAGTTAATGTTCACATTAAAGATCAGAATGAGGAAAAAATAACATCTCAGCGACTTTGACCATGGCATAGATGTTGGTGCCAGATTAGCTGGTTTGAGTATTTCAGAAAATGCTGATCTCCTGGGATTTTCACACACAACAGTCTCTAGAGTTTACACAGAATGGTAGTGGTGGGGGGAGTATCCAGTGAGAAGCAGTTCTGTGGGTGGAAACGCCTTATTGATGACAGAGGTTAGAGGAAAATGGCCAAATAGGTTCAACCTGACAGGAATACAGTACGGTACGATAATCAAATAACCACCCTTTACAAACATGGTGAGCAGAAAAGTATTTCAGAATCCACAACAGCAGTGATGCTGGTCTCTCCTGCTCTTCAGACCTGCCTGATCCATCCTGATGCCCTACTTCTGGCTGGAGTCTCATCACATCATTACATTAATGGCATTTAGCAGACACTCTTATCCAGAGCGACGTACAACATACCCAGAGCAGCCTGGGGAACAGTTGGTGGTTAGGTGCCTTGCTCAAGGGCACTTCAGCCATTTCTGCTGGTCCAGGGAACCAAACTGGCAACCTTTTGGTCCCAAAACTGCTTCTTTAACCATTAGGTCATGGCTACATTGCTACTGTGGAGGCTGGCCTTATATGGACAGTCAGAAGTCATACTTCAAAGATGGCTCTAGGGACTTACAATTTTGCTATGATGGCTGAGGACTACATTTGACATAATGACTTTAGAACTGCAGTTATCATGAACATTCTGCACTCAAATCTCCATCAATGAACAGCTGATAACGTCAACAAAACAGACTTCATGCTAAAACTATAATGAATTTCCTGGTTACACAGTTGTACTTTGTGGCTATATAGGGCACAGTTATAGAAGCAAGTTATTTAAAATCATGCAATCTGTTATCACCCAGATGAGGATGGGTTCCCTTTTGAGTCTGGCTCCTCTCAAGGTTTCTTCCTCGTTGTCTGAGGGAGTTTTTCCTTGCCACCGTTGCCTCAGGCTTCCTCATCAGGGATAATAAATTTATTAGGGATAAAATTAGCTCAGAGGTTTGAAGTCTTTATTTTTCTGTTAAGCTTACTTGACTTGACAATACAATGAGTCTTGAGGTGGATGGGCTACAACAGCAGGGTTCCATTCCTGTCAGTCAAGAACAGGAATCTGAGTCTCCAGTGGACATGGAGTCACAAAAACTGGACTGTTCAAGATTGCAATTCTTCAAAACTGACATAATGTTTGTTTTACTAATGTATGTAAATCATTCTACGTATCTAAGACTAACATCTTACAAATACAAAAGCATAATAATGCAGTAAATCGGACCATACAAACTAGCTAAATGCTAATAGCTAGCTGTCACAATACAAACTGCCTTGATAAATACAAAGTGTGCAAAGTAGCAGATAGATAACCGTGATGTGTATTAGGTCTCTTTTCTCTGAGACCTCTTTCACATCTGTTTAAGTTTAGATTGGTTAAAGTTGAAGCTTTTTGATGAAATGTAAATAAAAGTCAAAAGTATGAAGTGAATGAACAGATCAAGTAGAGAGCAAGTGCTGATACTTCGACTTCATTACAGTGATAAAGTAATTATACTTCGTCACTTTCCACCTTTGCTGAATACTCAGGTTTTTAGGTTAAACTTACACATTAAATTATTTATTACACTTTTATGAAAGGAAATTTTAATCTAATACACCAAGAAGTTCAGAACACATAAAATAGGTTTACATCAAAACTTTTAAATTGTATTTGGAGAAATATTTCCTCTGCTTTTACTCAAATAATGTTTTCAACTTGGTTTTACTGTGCAGTAGTTTGATGATCTCTAAAGTGACTTGAATAAAAAAAAATAGTCATTGAATGTCATGTAAAACACTTGTGTTTTTATATCAATTATTATTCTATCTACATTCGCTGGATATGAGCAATCACATGCTCTGATTGGCGACTGTACTACTAGGCTATCAGCTCATATACCGTGAATAGAGAAAATCACATGCTCTGATTGGCGACTGTACTACTAGGCTATCAGCTCATATACCGTGAGTAGAGAAGAACAAAATGGCAGCACGTGTTGCTGAACCAACCGAGGCCGAAATAAAAACTCTACTCGAAAGCAAAACCCCCCAAAAATGCAAAAAGAAAGCAACAAAAGCTCCAGCCGAGGAGGGTAGTGAGTTGACTAGGCAACTGGCTGAAGCGGTTTTCAGTAATGGAACTGTGCCCAGTGAGTGGGAGAAGAGCTTCATCCTCAACCTCCACAAGGGGAAAGGTGAGGCCTTAGACTGGGGCAACTAAAGGGTTCCCTTTTGAGTCTGGTTCCTCTCGAGGTTTCTTCCTCATGTCGTCTGAGGGAGTTTTTCCTTGCCACCGTCGCCACAGGCTCGCTCATTGGGGATAGATTAGGGATAAAATTAGCTCATATTTTAAGTCGTTCAAATTCTGTAAAGCTGCTTTGCGACAATGTTTATTGTTAAAAGTGCTATACAAATAAACTTGACTTGACAATATATGGAATAAAAGTATTTGATGATAAGAATGTATCTTTTTTATTTTTCAAGAATTATCATTATTGCATTTTTCACAAATTGCTCCTGTGATTTCGCCAGTTTGTTTACATTCGAAGCGGAAATGATTTTGTCGGATGTTTTGTATAAAGTTTTTATTAATCAAATTTACAAAAAATAAAAATAAAAATGCTCTGTTTCTCAAAATCCAGTGAATGTGTATAGAATAAAACAGTTATTCCACTGAATCTTGTTGTACATGGCTTATAGCTAACTCGGTATCTTTTTTTATTTTTCAAGAATTATCATTATTGCATTTTTCACAAATTGCTCCTGTGATTTCGCCAGTTTGTTTACATTCGAAGCGGAAATGATTTTGTCGGATGTTTTGTATAAAGTTTTTATTAATCAAATTTACAAAAAATAAAAATAAAAATGCTCTGTTTCTCAAAATCCAGTGAATGTGTATAGAATAAAACAGTTATTCCACTGAATCTTGTTGTACATGGCTTATAGCTAACTCGGTGCTACGCGCCTCATCGTCTATCAGCTCATGTACGACTCGATTTCGTGGAATAACTGTTAACTGTTCATGAATGGAGTATTGGTAATGCAGTCAGTCTGCTGATAATGACAAGGATGGCTTTTCTTTCTAACTGTAGAGTTTCTTCTCAGAAAAAATAAATCTCTCTTTCGCACCTCATCCGATTTCTCCATTTGCGAAAAAGTTGTGACATGAATGAAAAATAAGTGATAATCACTGCAACCATTCCTGTAATATGAAAGAAAAACCTTCAAGCAAAGACAATGTCCCATGTGGTGACATCAGGAACGATCTTTCTTAATGAAATGAATTAAGTCTGAGCATATCTTACAGTGTAATATATCACAGTCCCGCTTCCAAACGCTAATTAGTAACAGTTTGGCCTCTGTAATGGCCCTCTATAGCACTCTAGACATCAGTTCCAGCCATTAGACTGCATTCATTATGAATCAGAAATGTTACTGTACAAAATCATGTCCTGACCACCTGCTTCATCTTCCACTGAGAGTGGAGTGCAACTTTCTGATCACAATGTTTGAGTTGATGAGCAATGCGAATAAAGAATTCATCATGCCACAAGCCACACTACTGATGATTTATTCATGAGAACATCTGAGCTGGTGCCGCCATTCTGTGTGCGATCGTAAAGACTAACATCGCATACGCTACTGCAGTAAGCAGCTTTTCTCTTATAGATGGCTGCATCATCTCATCCTGCATCATCACAGATCTGAAGCCTAAGCTCTTATTGATTGATTAATCGCTTCGCCGATCAACTAACAAACACTGACCTTTTGAAGTCTGTGGGGCGTTTAGCCTTCAAAAAAGAGAGAAAAGTCTGTTTACCACATTGATTATTTAATGGAACATCAAGCTGCCACTTTTGTCACACGCTGGAGATCAATAGGCTCTCAATACATTGACCTTCTGAGAGATAAGTAAACATCAGCAGCATTGCACTCATGGACATGATTCTATCTTAAAAGTTATGAAAGCTATTTTCTGCCACTTATTATTGATCTATGATTAAGACTAAAATTTAAAAATTTGAGAAGCAAGATGCAAGATTCAAGATTCCATATTGGACTTGCATTGAACGATAAGGATGCTCAGACTGCGTAATGTTTTCCAAGTCATAAGATTAAGTCTAGCCTGTCTGGACATGCTAAAATTGATGATTTTTTACAACTCAGTTGCTGGGTTAACTTGTTGGGTCAGGTAGTTGGGTAGAAGTGATGATGTTGGGTTGGGGATGTGGACCTGCTTCTCTGGAGAAAGTCTGACAGAAAAGAAATCAATTGCAAGTGTAAGACGTCTGTGTTTACATTTTACTTTAACTTATACTTTCGTTGAAACGTCTGAAATTGTAATTTGGAGGTCAGGTTTTTTTAACGTGTAGTTTAGCTTGATTAAAAGTATGCTAACATAATATTTGAGGAGAAAAATGGCTGAAGTTGGCGTCTTATAACAAATGATACAAATTGATCATACTGTATTTTTGCAAAAAATGTTTTAAGATTAGATTAAATTATTACATAATTATTAGCTCATCCGGCTGACAGGTGATGAGTTTATCCCATCATGTGCTGTCCGGCGTCCGTCCGGCGGCGTCCACATTTCACAAAAATTGCTTCTTCTCTCTCAATTCTCCACCGATTTTTATTCCTTTTGGCAGGAAGGTAGGTCTGCCTGGGGTGCATATGGCTTCTATCCAAATTTGCATAATTGCAATTAATAATGAAGATATGGAGTAATTAAGCCCTAACGAACAGTTTCCACACAAATCACTTCTTCTCCCTCAATTCTTCACTGATTTTGATTCTTTCTGGCGTGGAGGTTGGGGGAACCTGGGGTGCATATAACTTCTATATATGTGTGCATATACAATTATTAATGAAGTTAGGGACTAAGCCTTACTGAGCAGTTCAACAAAAATCGCTTCTTCTCAGTCAATTCCTCTGCATTTTGGATTCTTTCTTGCAAATAAGTAAGTATTCCTAGGGTGTATATAGCTTTTATATATACCTGTATATAGTATATATAGCTTGCAACATTTATTGCACAAGGTGGCCCACTTTAGATCGTTCCTTCTGGACTAGATGGGGCCAGAGCGAGCTACGCCGTCACTGATGATCTCATTTTACAATCAGCATTACACTACCTAATTTTGTGCTGCTGCATAACTATTAATGTTACTTAACATTAGTAGCTGATTAATAATTACCTCGCATTTCCTCTGTAGCATTGGAGTAGAGTTCACTCTAGTCCTAAATTTGATATTAGTCGAGTAAGACTGATTTCACACAATGTGTTTTTTGTCTGAAGCTTCTTTTGTGTCAGTATGAAAAGAAAAACGTGGGATTCTGCAGCCCAGGAACGTAATTAATTTTGCACGAGCAGCGTTGGCGCAAATTGTTACTCTCACTCAGGATCTTTCTACTTTATTATTATTATTATTATTATTATTATTATCCTAATGTTTTTTAGGATGCTATTTCTCCCTCAGTTTTCAACCAATCATCCCCAAATTTCACATGAAGAATAGCTCTGGGCTGAATTACATTCCTATGACTTTTGGTTCTGATCCGGATCACCGATCTAGAATGGTCCATGAAAAACAGGATTTTTTTCAATCACTTATAACTGTCAATTTACATGATTTTGTCAATCAGGGTAGTTTTTTTTTTTTTCAGGGCGGCAGGACGCAACATTTTTTCACTAAGCATCATGCTCTATCTCTTACTGTTCCGGAGCTATAGGGATCCAAAGATGGAGTCCTAAATCTATAGTGACCAGATGTCCCAGTTTGTAACATCTAGTGCAAATTACTCTGACTTTATTCACAGTCTCTATCTAGTTTTAAGTTCTTGTTCTTAGATTAAAGAAAAAAAAAACTAGCATGCTGGGTCAACATCCTAACTCCACCTCCCTGGTTTAAGACAACCCACAGTAGGTTAGTCCATGTTGGATTTCCAAATTGACCTAAATTATTATATATTTTTAACCCAGCAATTTTTAATATAAAATAGAACACCTCTGTAGAATTTAACTCGACTACAACAATAGTTTCAGTGGCAGGATATCTGATATACAACTCCCCCAAATCAGACCACTAGAGCATATTATTTAGTCTGCCCCATCTGGAAAGTGTATGTGTAACACAAGGTCTTGTTTTGCATCAACTGAACTGAATGCACAAGAAAAAGAGAAACAACAATGTCACTGTTCCATACTTCTGTCAGTGACTGAGCACAAGGCAGTGGACTTGTGGAGCAGAACAGGCTTTCTCAATGGACGTCAGTTCTGTTCAGACAAATAGGAGATGACACGGAACATAATGCACCAACTAGCTCCGACAACTGGGCCTGAGTAATGGCTCGTAAATTCAGGAGCCCCGGAGCAGGAGCTGTCAAAACTCTGCAGTGCACGAATGGCTAATGTTTTTCATCCATTTTCCCTCACAGCTAAACGCAACCAGCCAGAGCTGAGTCTGTTCCCGATACCCCCCTCTCTCCCCTCCCTTTGTATGCTCTTTCTCTCTCTCTCTCTCTCTCTCTCTCTCTTCTCTCCACCATTGCAGCCTGTAGTGCAAGTCAGCCAGCTGTGCTAAAAAACATTTGCTTTATAATTAATCACGGCAATACAGTGGCGGTCCAGTGCACCAACCACCCACTCTCTCCCATCAAATTCAAATCAATGGTACAACCCCAAGCTCCATGTCGATATTTTCCAAAGTGCAAAAAATGCTCAGCCTGGTTTGACCCAATAATGCACCCTGAGGGGGATTGACAGCGGTGGACCAACACAATAGCGTCTTTGCCTCCTAGCACAGTACAGCACAGATTAGACCTCATTTTCAACTTTCTACTACATTTAGTTTATGGTTTATAGTGGAAGTGAAGCAGTACATGTAACACATCTACTCAATATTAAGCAACGGATGTCCTATTGATGTTGTGATTGCTTTCATTACAGTATAATTGTATTTATAGTATTGATTGTATTATAAAATGCTGTACCATATATAATCTTATAATTTAAGTTTTTAGCAGAAAAAGAATAATATATATCAAAAACAGAGGGAATGTCATAGAGATGAAAATTATCTTTCATTTAGTTCTCTTCATTTTTCTACATGCATGTCAAAATATCTCTCTCTCTCTATTTCGTTGTACTGTACTTATGCATTACAATAAAGGCTGTATATAATAAATATTGTGCATGGCAATAAAGGTCTATCTACAGTATCTATCTATCTATCTATCTATCTATCTATCTATCTATCTATCTATCTATCTATATTTATTCTATCCACATTCTCTGGATATGAGCAATCACACGCTCTGATTGGCTACTCTACTACTAGGATATCAGCTCATATACTGTGAGTAGAGAAAAAGAAAATGGCGGCGCGTGTTGCTGAACCAACCGAGGATGAAATAAATACTCTACTCGAAAACAAAACCCCAAAAAATACAAAAAAAGCAACAAAATATGGAATAAAAGTATTTGATGGTAAGAACATATCTTTTTTATTTTCCAAGAATTACTTTTACAGCATTTTTCACAAATTGCTCCTGTGATTCCGCCGGTTTGTTTACATTCTAAGCAGAAATGATTTTGTCAGACGTTTTGTGTAAAGTTTTTATTTATCAAATTTGCAAATATAAATAAATAAATAAATAAATAAAAATGCTCTGTTTTTCAAAATTCAGTGAATATGGATAGAATAAAACAGTTATTCCATTCAATCTAGTCGTACATGGAATATAGCCGACTCGGCTCTCAGCTCATGTATGACTCGATCTTGTGGAATAACTGTTAAATATATATGGCATACATTTGAATGAATATTTATGGACCAAAAATAACTTTGCGACAGACACGCAGCTTGTGAGGCAACTGCTTGGGGCCCCCCAAGAGTCGGGGCCCGAGGGCTTATTTATTTTGTTTTTTATTGTTTTTATTGTTCTTTACCATTGTATTTTCACATTTGGAATTTAAAAAACTTTGGTTTCATACATTTTTCGTTGGTGTCAGATTATTTATAACATATTGGTGACGAACACTGGTCAGAAGGGCCCCCTTGGAAATTTTTGCTTGGGGCTACAACAGACTCTAGAATCACCTCTGCTTTGTGATGCAGTGAATACTAACAATTATCAAATAAAAGCATTTCTTTGAGAATTCCACAAATATTACTGAACAGATACAGTACATCAGTTCAGTATATATTGCATTTATGGCAACAAAATGGTTCACAGCTCTCAAGAATGACATTATAATAGTCACATGGTCTTCAAGAAATACCGTATAATGACCTTTATTCCAAAATATTCAAATCCACAGACTGTCATCCAGCTCGAATCAGAAAGTTTATGTTATAGGAAGTACTGCTGAAGGTGCCATTTTGATAAAAGTATATCTTAAACCCTGCAAACACTACTTGACTTGGTGGCGAAGGAAAGTCAAGCTAAAGAATTAGAACTAAACATTAAGAAAACAGAATGCATCATTGTCACCAAGAAAGCAAAGCCTCCACCTTGTACAGTAAGCATTAAAGAAGAAATGATTAAGTAAGTGAGCAAATTCAAATACCTGGGATACACGCTAACATCAGATGGGAAACATTTCTCAGAGGTGAAAAGGAGAATCATAATGGCAAAGGAAACTTCCAAGAAATTAGAGTCCATAATGACAAACAGAAACATCAAAATAGATACCAAAATACGAGTTTTACAGGCATATGTCTGGTCAGTACTTCTATATGGATGTGAGTACTGGACAATTACCAGTGACATCAAAAAGAAATTAGAAGCAGCAAAGATGTGGTTCCTCAGAAGAATCATGAAAATATCCTGGAAGGAGATAAAGATGAACCAAGAAGTCTTAATCCTTGCGAGAGTAAAAAGGAGCTTAACTGAAACAATAAGGAAGAGACAAATGAATTTTTTTGGACATGTAAACAGAAAAGGAGGATTAGACCAACTCAGTGTGATGGGTAAGATCCATGAAAAGAAAAGCAGAGGAAGGCAAAGAATAAGATATGTGCAGAGCCTTAACAACTGGGCTACTGACAATAGCCTCGACAATAACACATTCATAAGGACCTCAAATGACCGAGAAAAATGGAGGATCATGATCACCAATGTCTGCTCCAGACAAGGCAAATAAAGAAGAAGATATCTTAAACCGTTCTAGTTCAACATACAACACTGAATTCCTAACAGCCTCGATTTCATCGTGTCTGTTATTGCACAGAGCATTTCATCGAGAAATTGTGCTCCAGGGTAGGGTATATCTCTCGAAACTAATTGTGATTAACTTCTAGCTTCTACAATCATGTTTCCATGAAAAATATATGGATTTACAAAAAACAAAATTGTTCTCTTTTTTCCAGTTTTGAACTACAGTGGATATAAAAAGTGTACACACCTCATTAAAATGACAGGTTTTTCTGATGTAAAAAAAATGAGACCACGATAAATAATTTCAAAACTTTTCCCACCTTTAATGTGACCTATAACCTGTACAATTCAATTGAAAAACAAAAATAAATTAAAAATGTACGGTACATTAAGCTGGTTGCATAAGTGTACCCTTAAACTAATACTTTGTTGAAGCACCTTTTGATTTGCACTACTGTTCAAAAGTTTGGGGTCACTTTAAAATGTCCTTATTTTTGAAAGAAAAGCACTGTTCTTTTCAATGAAGATCACTTTAAACTAATCAGAAATCCACTCTATACATTGCTAATGTGGTAAATGACTATTCTAGCTGCAAATGTCTGGTTTTTGGTGCAATATCTCCATAGGTGTATAGAGGCCCATTTCCAGCAACTATCACTCCAGTGTTCTAATGGTACAGTGTGTTTGCTCATTGCCTCAGAAGGCTAATGGATGATTAGAAAACCCTTGTACAATCATGTTAGCACAGCTGAAAACAGTTGAGCTCTTTAGAGAAGCTATAAAACTGACCTTCCTTTGAGCAGATTCTGGAGCATCACATTTGTGGGGTCGATTAAATGCTCAAAATGGCCAGAAAAATGTCTTGACTATATTTTCTATTCATTTTACAACTTATGGTGGTAAATAAAAGTGTGACTTTTCATGGAAAACACAAAATTGTCTGGGTGACCCCAAACTTTTGAACGGTAGTGTAATTATAGCATTCAGTCTTTTTAGGTAAACACCTGCCATCAACTAAAATGGCTCTGATTAACCCCAAATAAAGTTCAGACAGTTGCATCCTCCAGCAAAAGCCAGGGTTCACAGAGAGCTTACAAAGCATCAAAGGGATCTCATTGTTGAAAGGTATCAGTCAGGAGAAGGGTACAAAAAATGTTTCCACAGCATTAGATATACCATGGAGCACAGTGAAGACAGTCATCAAGAAGTGGAGAAAATATGGGACAATAGTGACATTAACGAGAACTGGACGTCCCTCCAAAACTGATGAAAATACAAGACAAAAACTGGTCAGGGAGGCTGCCAAGAGGCCTACAGCAACACTGAAGGAGCTGCAGGAATTTCTGGCAAGTACTGGTTGTGTACTACATGTGACAACAATCTCCCGTATTCTCCATATGTCTGGACTATGAGGTGGGGTCAAAGAAAAACATCCAGGCCTGGGTAAATTTTGCAAAAAAAAATACAACTCTCCCAAAAGCATGTGGGAAAATGTGTTATGGTCTGATGAAGCCAAGGTTGAACATTTTGGCCACAATTCCAAAAGGTATGTTTGGCATAAAAACAATACTGTGCATCACTAAAAGAACACCATACCCACGGTGAAGCATGGTGGTGGCAGCATCATGTTTTGGGGTTGTTTTTCTTCAGCTGGAACAGGGGCTTTAGTCAAAGTGGAGGGAATTATGAACAGTTCTAAATACCAGTCAATTTTGGCCCAAAACCTTCTGCTAGAAAGCTGAAGATGAAGAGGAATTTCATCTTTCAACACGACAATGACCCCAAAAAAGTTTTGGAACGGCCCAGCCAGAGCCCATTCCTAAATCTAATTGAAAATCTGTGCGGTGACCTGAAGAGGGCTGCACACAAGAGATGCTCTTGCAATCTTACAGATTTGGACCGCTTTTGCAAGGAAGAGTGGGCAAATATTACCAAGTCTAGATGTGGCAGGCTGATAGACTCCGACCCAAAAAGACTGAATGCTGTAATTAAATCAAAAGGCGCTTCAACAAAGTATTAGTTTAAGGGTGTGCACACTTATGCAACCAGCTTATTGTATTTTTTTTTATGTTTTCCCCCCGAACAGATTTTTTTTATTTTTCAATTTAATCATACAGCTTATAGGTCACATTAAAGGGGAAAAAGTTTTGAAATTATTTATCGTGGTCTCGTTTTTTTTACATCAGAAAAACCTGTCATTTTAATGGGGTGTGTACACTTTTTATATCCACTGTAGCTTTGTATATGGAGTATGACATCAGTACAAAAAGACTGATTTATCACTCGCAATTATTTGTATGACGATTAACATACAGCCAAAATGTCATAATAGTGCACTCACAAATGAAAATACACTTGTTCGATTTCATAGAAATATAATCAGAAGAAAAGCTACAAAAGTTAATCTTTTTCACAAGCATTGACAACTCAGCAGTATGAGATCCAGCATAGGTGTAGAATTGGGTATGGACAATATGGACGTGTCCTTACCAATATCAAACGACAGCTGATATGTCCCTACCAATATTTCTGATTGAAGGAAAAAAATTATATATATATCACACTCTGTGCGCAGTACCCAAATGGTTACTGTCAGTTTCCACTGGGCGAAACACCACGCAAAATTCGCTCATGAATATCCGCTCTGGGGGCATGGTCGCGAAAACAGCAAGCACGTTTGACTACCGTGTCAATTAGCAATTGCGGCTGCAATGCAGTGAGCGGCTGCTAGCTAGCAAACTGTCCTTGAGGAATGTAACGTTAGATTAGCTTGTAAAATGAATGAGTTAACAACAGTTCGTATTCAGTGTGTAAAAACGACAGCATACGAATATGACTTTTCTAAGTTTGTGTGGCATGCAAATAACAATCCGACTTGATACTGACAACAACTGGTGTTCATTAAGGTCACACAGACATTATTAAATCATATCAAATTGTGCTAATGTTGGCTAATATTGCACCGAGTCTTGTTTGTGAAGTCCCTGCAAACTTTAGCAGCCCGCTAACCCTGAATTTGAAGCGTTTCAGTTAAGACCTGCAGAGCCCTGACCGAGTTCGGGTAACATGACACATGTAAACAACAACCCAATAGTGATGTGGACATTGTTCGTGGCCCAGACACCTTTTAATCAAATCAAACATTTTCACGTAATCAGCAAAACAGCCTCTGCCTTCTTGATCAGAAATTTTTGGTTACTCCCGCCTCTCCTTTGAAAACGTCACATACTGAGTACATCCATACGCTGAACTGATTGGTTTTCGAGGGGGTTCATTTGAAAGCTGTAGGCTAAAAACTTTTCTCTGTAGAACCCTGTCACTCCCTCCTCTCCCTCCCCTCTCCGCTCTGGGCTCAAGAAGGCAAGAAAAGGGCAATAAAATAACAACAACCAATCAGAATCAGATACAACAACCAATCAGAATTCAGATACATTCTGCTGCCAAGTAAAATTGTAACCTTTCAACGTGTCAAAAAAGTTCTAGTGCCCTCGTCCTGTTTTACCGTTAGATCAATCACATATTAGCTTAAAGTGCTGATGACACGTTTTTGACATCTTTGGCGATGTTTCATAACATAAAAAGTAATTCCCGATGATCCATATATTAATTCACGAAGGCACCTATTTTACAAGTTATGATAAAAAACGCGGCTATTTGGGCAAATTTGACGGGGCTGCAGCACCCAGGAGACGAATGAGGAGGAGGAGCTATATGACGTCAGCGAAAGAATCTTCCTCCTCACTTACCAGTTTGTTGTTGATGCGACAGGTGTTCAGTTTGTCATTATTAGTATTATTATTATACATATTATACATATATATATATATATATATATATATATATATATATATAGTTATATAGTTATTATGCCTTCGCGTTGTGTTGCCAACTTTTGCTCCAAAACCCACAAGGATGGGGTAAGTTTATTCAAGTTTCCCAGAGATCCCGAGCTGCATGCGAAGTGGGTGAAGCAAGTCAGGCGCACTCATGACAAGTAGGAGCCCTCACCAACATCCGTCCTGTGCTCTGAACACTTCGATTTGGATTGTTTTGACACCCTTCCCAGCTTAAAAGAATCTCTTGGGTGTGCAGTTCAGCACAAACGTGTGTTACTACCATCAGCAGTGCCTACAGTATTCCGGAAGGGGTCTACTAGTAGCTATGCCGGATCCAGCAGTCGCCTGGGACAAGGCGACTCCTCCAAAGACAGTCCTCCTGTCAGAACATGTGTTGAGAAACGACATAAGATAAAGGTACGTAGAGCTATAGAGTGCTCCGACATGATGCTAAAAATAGTAACCATGCGGTCTGCGCAGCCATCTTGGAAGCGACTCGCTCCAGAGCGCTCATAGAGTACACATCATAGAGTACACATTCATGATAATCATAAATGTAATCATAAAGTCGGCGTGATATCAGTCATGTATTTGCTTGTGAAAGCTTGCGGCTTTCATGTAGCTGCCGCCTAGCAACGAGAGGCAAAGGGTAAAGAGGGTAGGCTATCATAGATTCTATTCGGAAGAGATCAATACATGATTGCTTAAAAATTAGGTATTTTAACAATTTGCATCTGTTTTGTGATTATCGTGACACTTGTGTGCTATATAGAACTGTATGTCTTATCAGCACATCGAGGATCTTCCACCGGAGGCTTTAGCAAGTACTCGTAGCAACACTACACTTTACCCTTTGCCATGCGTTGTTAGGGAACGGTAGCAAGTACCCCGATGACCGACTTCAAGAATATGTAGAAAAAATTTAGAAAAATTTCCAAAAGTCATTTGAGCTTAGTGTATTGCATTTCCATTTATATTGTAGGTTCTTGCTGATGTTTTTGCGGAGTATGACGCAGCTGCTGAATCAGAAGCTGCAGTGTTTGTATGTACTAGTTGTGAACATTCACATTATTATCAATCTCATTTATTTAAAATCAGATAAAATCATGCCATCACGATCACTGCTTAAAGTACCAGTATTTGGTTGTTCTTTTGTTCAGAGGAAGAGCTAGCACTAGAGAGTTCACCGGCGTTTTCATGCGCCATTTCCATTGAGTAGAACAGCCAGTGAACCGCAGCGTGTTCTTCCGCTGATCCCAGAGGAAAATTTTACTGCTCAAAGCTTGCTCTTCTATAGCTCAGGAGACAAATTTCAGATTCTCATCTCAGCCTCATTTTAGTTTCTATTTTGTCTAAAATGTTTCTCATATGTTTCTCCTAAAATTCACTAGGAGCAATAGGTGAGACAGAGTAATTAGAGGGAGTCATACTTGAGACTTAAGGGAGATACCTTGCTAATCTCAATTCAGTGTTTTTAATGGCTCCTTTATTTCTTCTTGGAGAAGAAAATGAGCAATACTGGAGCTACTATGGAGCAATATGGCGCGCACACACGCACACCTCATATATATATATATATATATATATATATATATATATATATATATATATATATATATATATATAAAACCATCAGGCTTTATAATTCTATAGCAAATGAGCTGAATGAAGCAAATGAGCTGAATGAATAAAATGATCTGAATCTTTATTCAAATTCAAAACAGCAGGACTCAATTGTTAAGTACAATGACGGAGTATTTTGAGTATTTCAAGTAGCTGTAATAATGTTAACAATAACAATGTTTACAATAAAGTTAACATTAAAAGACAGCAAATGCTATTCTCACATTGTCATTATAAAACCTGAACAATAAATGTGTCCCTTTTCAGTAAACCTATGTTTTTAAAACAGTAACAAGGTCTCCAGTGTTTTAAGCAGTATCAGCACAACTTTACAACAGTGCACATTGCACAACATTTAACAACTTTAGAGTCTTAAGGCCCTCATGCAGCATTTGTATACAGGGGCTTTTTTTGAACATGGTCATTTCAACAAATGTCTCAGTGTGCCACATCCAATACTTTACAGTGTTGTGGCCCTGATGCGGCATTTGTTTATGAAGGCTTTTTTGACCTTACTTTTCTCCACAGGTGTCCATCCATCCAGGGTACTACAGCGCATGATGTAAGCTGCAAGAAAAAACAGAAAAGAAAGCACAAATTACAAATTTCATAATGTAACAGCAGTTATGATGACAGTATTGTAGGGCTGTAACAATATGCGTATTGAAATCGCGATATGCAGAGCCACGATCCATGTCGAGATACAAGAAGGCAGAATCACGGTACACCCTTTCAAACTTCTCCTCAGCCTCAAAACAGAGGTGCTTCCAAACTTCAATTTATGAATACTTTACTTTTTATTTAAATTACATTTTAAACTTACTTAAATTACTTTTATTTTTTATATCTATTAGTAAGTCGTTTTTTCGCCGACCTGCGACAATCTTCTGCGAGTCACGCAACGTCCACACTCGCCACTGGCAACCATATGGCGTCCTTGGCCACCACAGCATTCGTTTCTTTTAAGCGGTCGCCATTCTGGTTGCGACGCGGGGAGTGAATCTGTAAACAAGCAGCTCATTGGCTGGCTAGGTGTGCCACAAGCCAATCACAATCACCGACAAAGCTGCCTTGACCGGAAAGGCATGTCTGCTTGGGCGTTAGCGGCAGTTACGCAGAAGCCTTCTGCGGCAGTTACACTTTGACACGCGAGCAATGTTTCACTATAAAAATTCCGTAATTTCCATCTGTTTTCCGCGATCACAGAAAATCATTGGCCCTATGAGAGAGAGACAGCCACCCCTACACCCCCCCAAAAAAAAAATCTTAACGGATTTACACGATTTGAAAAAATGACTTTCAGAACCAAAAAAACCAGAGCTTCCGGCTCAACAGTATTATTTTGAGAAATAAAACAATCTTTGGATATACATTTGTTCGTTTTTGCATACATATTACTCATTCTCTGCAGTGGTCTGAATTATTTGTTATTAAATAGTTAATGTAAGTAAGTAAATGTTAATAAGTCAAATTTACTACTTTAAAAAAACATTTTAAAAAATCGTGGGTGTATCGAATCGTGGGTCAAAAATCATGATACGAATCGAATCGTGAGTTGGGTGTATTGTTACAGCCCTACAGTATTGAGAGCTATTTTTATCCCGATATCACAAAATTCACATTGAAATATCTCTATGGTTCACATGAGAAAATTCAGTAAAACTGTGAGGTCACTGAAACAATCAAAACATTAAATGTAGCTATGTGATACATGGGGTTCCAACACATCAGAAACTATGCCAAATTTGGCCAGATATTGTGATGAATGTGAGAAGGGGCAGAAGAAAGAAGGGAAACAAACTAGAAATAAAAAGTAGAATTACGACAAATTCATTTTTGAAAATAATTTGTGCTTCTTTGTTATGTATTTTTAATAATGGATTTCCACAACCTTTCCATATTTCCATAAATTGTTAACAATAAGCAATGTACTTACTTAGAATCCCATTGACCTTGAACTTATCCAGGACTGTCTTCCCATCTGGCACCTTCCCGTGCTTCCCAAAGGCCACAGCATTTCGGCACTCTGCTGCAGTAAAGAACTCATCAAAAAGAAGATGGAACAATCGGAGGCAGTCCTTCTTTGCTTCTGCATGTATTGCAGCCAGGCGGGTAGAAGACACGAATAGGCCACTTTCTGGATACAGCTCTTGCTTCCCAGATCTGTGTTCTGGAGCCCCAACACCAGCCTGAGGTTGGATCTGTTCCACTTTGTTCAGAAAGCTTTTTAATGCCTCGAGGTGCTCACCACCTGTGACACAAAATATGAATTACCTTACAGGGACACAGCAGCAAAAATAAACTAAAGAAAAGGAAGAGACTAGTTTTATTTAAAAAAAATCAAGAGATTTCATGATGGGCAAAGATTTTTACCAAATTGTTAAAAGCTTTTAAGTTTTAGTTTAATTTGGTACATTAGGAAAATTGTGAGAGAAAAAAGTAATAGTGTTAAAGGAACAATTAACTGCAACAGAGAGACAAAATGTACTTACTTATACCGCACAGCACATCCTGCAGTTTGGCCTTCTCCTCCACTAATTTTTCCACCTCTGGCTTGCATGCCCTGCATGGCTTCCATGATCTGTCTTCTCTTGATTCAGGCAAACTGAAAACTGGCTCTCCATATTCTGGAAGTGGATCACGCTCGATGATTAAAGTATCTGCAGATGATGAGCTTGAAGAAGTCTCATGTTCAGACGTACTAGGCTGGCTCTGGTCCCCAAGAACAGCAGGTTTTTGGTTTTTATTAGGACTGTACAACATTTTGAGAAAGCTTTCTTTGGGTGTTACAGTAGGAGCTGGTGGCTGTCTTCGGTGATCCAAATCCACCAAAACAGGTTGTTGTGACAGGTCTGAAGATGTGGGCAGTGCCGTGTGAGGTTGGTGATGCTTTGGATACTGCGAAAGGTTGGAACAATGTGTGACTGGAGACAGAGTGGGTGCATACTGGTGGAGTGGCTGGATAGGTGGATGCTGGTAACATGGATGCGTGTGTGGTGATGACTGGGAAACTGGAACCTGGTACTGTGGCCAGGCAGTTACAGGCTGGTGCTGTGGCTGGATAGGTAAAGATGACTCGATAGGTTGAGGTTGGTACACTGGCCAGGTAGTTGGAGGCTGGATGACATTGTGGTCCACAGTATTTGGATGATCCTGTACAGAGGTGGACTGACCTGCTTGAGGTAGTGATGGAAGGTTGTAGAATCTTTGAGCAGCTGCATCTCTTTTTTTCATGTCTTTCTTTGTGGCCTTCTTGGCATCCACTGTCTTGTTATCTGTTCCAACGAAGTCCACTGTGGTGCGGTAGAACTTGCTGTTGGACCATCTTGCAAGTACTTCTTCCCCTGGCTTCAGATCTCTAAGGCAGGCAGTGGGTTTATCATCTTTGCTTAGTATATCACAGACATTAAATATCTTTGCCATGTATCCATCTTCAAAGGTCAAAAATACAAAAAGTCCTGAAAATGAACATAGAGTAAGTAAAGGAGATTTTGAGTAAACCAGTACAGGCTAAAAATCAATCTTACTTAAACATGCTACTATATCTTATTGGTCTCAATTCTAATCCTCTTAGACCTTAGCAAAGATAAAAATTCATCTCTTCACTTTAGCTTTCAACTAGCATTAACTTTATTCTTTTTGCAATTGCTTCACACTTCTTCACTCATGTGACACTTTACAATAACAATGTATTTGATTTAAATCATGCACTCTGTATTCTATCTTTTCACTTTGTTTTTATTCTATTTCATTATTTAATGATTATTGTATGGATTTTATTATCAACAACATCAACAAGATTCTATGCATGCGGTTATTTCTACTAATTTCTCCAAGATGTCCGCCTCCTCCAGGTAAACAAACACCTGGTTGCATGTTTCCTCACCTTTCCTCAAGCAGACATGCCTGTAAGTCCGCCAACATAAATTGTAGATAAAAGCCAGATAGCAGCTGCTAAAACCTTAGTCATGGTGCAGGAAGAAGTAACTACGATCAAGCTAGACGAAGAACCGATGTCAGGACTGCTATAACACCGCTGCTGAGGTTAGGCTGTAACAACTTAAGATCGTACTCTTTGTTTACTTTGTGTTGTGTGTGTTATTTTAATAACCTAGCTTTCTTTGTACCAAAATCTAAATTTATATGTCTTTGACTGACTCTTATAGATCCTACCATTGAGAATTGAGACTACTAAAGTTTATGAGACTGCTTTTAATAACGAGACTTTATTATCTTGTAATATTGATTAATTTGGGTTATACAATTATTGTTAAGCTTCCTAGGAGATTCCTTTCGCCTCCCAAGGACATAGCTTCAGGAAGGTGGTGCCCCGAGGTTTTGTTAACCCTATATGATTAATCAATAACTTGATAATACGATAATTTATGAATTGTGACCATAACTGGTCATAAATCAAATACAGGGATGAGAATGGGACATTTAAAAAATTCTGAAATGTCTGCCAAGGGCAGACATAACGCACGCAAAGCGTGCATTGGGGGGGGGGGGGGGGGGGGGGGGGTTTCAAAGGGGGGTGTGCCTTATATATGAATGTTTTCAAATTCAATGATGGTTTAAAACGTTTATAAACTTTAAGATAATAAATATATATCGTGAGCGATAATGGAGGTAACCGTAACGATATATTAGATTCCTCCTGACTCTATCTTTGACAATTTAAGTAAAACGTACCTTTGTGCTTTTTTGTTTTGATGTGCTCCTGGATGTTTCTAGCTCCTCTGTTTCCATAATTGATCGTATCTGAGCACAGAATACACAGAACCTTTCCTGGCACGTCCACATTTCGGATATGTTCCGTCAGGCACGTCGTCACAGTTTGTGTCCCTATCTGCACGGTAACGCTACTATTGAGCCATGCCCATCGGAAACAGTTCTTTATCCCATTCAATTTCCCTGGTACGATCCTCATTTTTGCGGTCCAAAACTTTCGCCATATTGGCGAAATAACTTTGAAAACTAACCAAAATAACTAGAACTTAAGAAGTGATCAAAACCGTGTACGTATAGCTTGTTTCTCCGTGAACTGTAGAAGTGAGATGAAACTAGCGCCAAAACGTTGCCGGAAATCGTCGTGAGTTGTCGTTAGCATAAATATTGAAGAAAGCAATGACAATTTCCGTTATCACAGCTGCAACTAATTTTGCGATGAGCGTTGCCGAAAGCAGGGATGAGAATGAAAAATATTTAAAAAGTCTGAAAAAAGCCAGAGGTTTGGGGGCCGCAAGCACCCAGCGAGGCCCAGGGGCAGAGCCCCTGTGGGGGCCCAGGGGGCGGGAGCTAATGATTTTTGGCTATTTTTTTTTATTACCCCAAAACCATTAATTTTATCAGCAAATAGTTGCAATTTATTTGGAAATAAATTCCCCTACTTGGTGGACTACCAGGTGAAAATGATTAATATGGTACAAGAGACTTGTTTTTAATCAATTCACATTTGATGATTTCAAAAAAAAAATCAATGCACCTTTTAATATAAACGAGCTCAACAGTATTATATTTCTGCACTTTAGCTATTCATGTCTTTGAATACTCTAATACTTTACAATGAAGTGCAAACCAGAGAAAAGTTCTATCATATAATTCTCTGAAGCTTTCTTCTGATGTTATCATGGTAGCAGGAGGTCTTGCATATTAAGCAGGCAACATTCAACATCACTCATCACTTCCCTTTCAACTGCTGTGTGTACTAACTAGGTTTTATCTGGACAGGATGTTGCGTAATGTAATACAGATACCATATGGTTAATCTGAAAATCAAGATGGTGATTTTGAATTAAAGAACAGGCATGTACAATGGGCATTACATATTGGAAATTTTTTTTAAATCAAAAACTATAAGTTCATCTCGGCCTAAAAAATTTGGGCAGATGCTCCCGCGCGGCACACGCCAACAATCCCCCCCCATGAAATGAGCAATAAGTTATACACGGTATCATACCTAAAATTTTATCAGAAATATAGATATGATACTATAATTCTCCCCAACATGCTACATTAGATAAGCTAACCCCATTTATAAAAGATACACACTTATATATGACGTGTATTTGATATATATATATATGTGATATATATGATGTATATTCATACATTGTTACTTTACGGAAATCTTCAGTAAGTTTGGTCTTTTCATGCCAGCCTGTTGTAGACCTAAATATAATGCACATGAAATGACACTCCTCACCTCAACATGTCCTTTACAATCATTTAAGCCACCATGGGCAATGCTGAAACCACTGCTGCAAACAGTACATCGTGCGAAACTGTCATTATTTTCTACCCTTATTAGACAGGGAGATTATTAGACAGGGAGATTCTTCTGTGTAATCTGAGGTGAAGTGGGTTTTGTATTTTCATTTTTTGGGGCGCGCGCTCTCTCTGCCATGCCGATCCTGTAGGCTGCACTGACTCAACTGAAAACGTCGGTCCTCAAGAAAAGGGATAAAAGCCCGCCCATACTGAAAGCTGATTGGCTTATTTTGCTGAGTAACCCAATCAGGATGCTCTTTGTCTAGCATGCGCTACATGAACAGGCACACACGCAGTCTCTCTCTCGCACTCTGTCATATGCGCACATTCTAAGATGCGCGAGGTAGACAATGTTGCGCATGCACGCTCTTGCTCGCTTGCTCTAGATTCTGGGAGATATTCTCCAATTTGCGGGCATCAGGGAGCCGCTATCAATATGCGGAAGACTCAGGATGTCTGCGTTATAAGGTGACCACAGATCGTTAACCATACACACACACCCCGAAAATTTCTCAAAGGATTTACATCGATCTCAAAAACGATCATTTTGGTCTGAAAAAGTCGGAAATCCGCCAATTGGCGGAAAATTCTCATTCCTGCGAAAGATGCTGGTGGGCGGTCGGTCCTGCCTGCTTGTGCCACCACAAGCCTCGCCTCGCGCCGACCCCCCGAAATTTTCTCAACGGATTTACACGTTTCACAAAAATGACATTTTCAGCGGGAAAAACTTGGAATTCCGCGGCTCCACGGAAAATTCTCATCTCTGCAAATAAACAAAGTGCTATTGTTACGTTTCCTAATTACTTTTACCATGTACTAACTCGACCGTAAGTGTTTTACATAATAAACAAAAGACAAAGTTATTTTTGTCTTTTTTTTTGCTGATCCGAAAAATGATCCGATCCGTGACTCTGATCTGCGAAACGATCCGAACCGTGAGTTTTTGATCCGTTGCACCCCTAGAAATAACGTTTTTTAAATCAATTTCCCAGCCCCAAACGTAGTGATAATTTGACCAATAGAGTTGTAAAATTCTGTCACTAAAATGTATACAGTTTCAAGTGGGGGTTACTCTCGCCTTTCTTGACATTTAGTTAAAAAAAATCCTGTAAATCAATGTTTGTGGCTGAAGCTGCCAATATATTGATAATAATAATCCCAGTTATAAGAGACCAGAGACTGTCAAAGATTTTGGTTATTATAGTGTCCAAAGTAAGTTAGAAATGACAATCACGCCAAAAATTAGCTAAGCCGTGTAGTGAAATAATTACCATCGGAGTCATCTTTGGGTGAGCCAGGGTCTGGTTCATAAAAACGCAACTTCTTCGGTGGGTATCGCACTCTTTTGGGCATCTCTTTTTTGGCATTTCCTGCTGGGCCATCCATTCTGTTAAATACATAAAAGTATAATACATTTTAATTATTTAAAAAGGTGGTTCAATGTCTTATTTAGTTTTATCATGTCATATCTCATAATTTGGTACAGCATCTTGTTGAAACATTTGGATACAGAGATGTGTTACTGTAACCATATCAGACAACTCAGGAACTGAAAAACATGGTCTTTAAGAGGACATATCCTCTTAAATTTCAACACATTACAATTTTGGCCACAGCAAGCACTTTAAATATGCATGAGGCTCCAATGCAAATATCTTAATTGCCAAAAATCATACTTTTATGGTAAGATTTGATCACCAAATCAGACTTGCTGTCTTGTTTGCTAATTATTTTATATATATATATATATATATATATATATATATATATATATATATATATATATATATATATATATAAAATTAAATATGATTAACCACCCACAGAAATCTGAAGAATTAACACATGAATAAGTATATAAAATTATGTTTAAGTCATGAAACAATAAGCAGTATGACCTGCTCTGAAACGCTGGAGGTGTGTGCTGGAGATACTGAACTCTGTCCAGCTGCCTGCTCCCTTATAAACAGACACCATTTACAACAAGTCTTGTTTAGAGCAGTCTTAGGATAAACAACATGGATAATACTGAAAAAATAATATTCATTAGCCACTTCAATGTAATTCGGCACATATTTTGTAGGTAAATATGGACTAATTTCGGTAACAATGTAACTTAAATGACCGGCTAGCAGGCGATCCATCACAATCATCGTTGTGTTAATTTGAAGTTTTTTTCAATGGAGTTCAGTATTACTCACTTCACTGTTTGTGAAAAAAAATAATCCCAAAGTGCATATTCTTTACATAAAGATATTACCGCAATAAGTTACCAGTTAATGTTAGCTAATCATAACAAGTTCATGGCCACATGTGGCCATGAAGCTAGCACATGAAGCTAGCTAGTGAGGCCTATAGCCTCACTAGCTAGCTTCACTATTTGCTACATATGCCGACCAGTTTCTTCAAAAAAAAAAGTATCTGAACCAACATAAACACACGCCATCTAAATTTTTACAAAGTTTTACCCAAATTACGCTTGACAAAGATGTCGCTTACCTTCTTTTACGTCCCGTAACGGTTCTTCCTCCAGCTCTCCTTCCCGCACTCCAACCATAACGTAAGACTTTACGTCAGTCAGACCGATGTCAATTGACCAATCATGATGCAGCATTTGTGACTGATGGCGCTCTCTCCCAATGAAATGTTGACGTTAGGGCTGCATCATCTACTGGGTTAAAAGTTCACAACTTGTTCGCGCCAAATGCAACTCGTTTGATTTTCATTTGAAAATGGCACAGAGGCACAACTCACGCTGGAGGAGAAGAGTGAAGAGCCAACAAAATATTTGCAAAAGATACAGAAGAAAGGTAAGGAAATTTACATTTTATTATTTGTTTATTGTCACTTGAGTAAATGTACTTATATCCAATCATTGATTGGATATAAGTACATTGTGTTGGTACTGAACTTGCCACTTAATATTTCCACTCCACTACATTTTGGAGACAAATATTTTATTTTTTACTCCACTACATTTATCTGATTACTGTAGTTTTTATTTACCTTACAGATTGTATGAAGCATCAGAGCCAAAGCACCACATTTTTTAATTAATTTATCTAAATGATTTAACTGATGCAGATAGTCAGATAAATGGTTAATATCAGATCTGGTAATCGGCCGTGTCAATAATCAGCCCACCTCCGGTACACAGTACATGTAAATATATGTGTAATTTACTTATAGTTTTGACACTGAAGTATCACCTCTCAAACAGATTCAATAAAATATTAACATTTTAATCCACATGAAAGGGGGATTTATAGCAGGATTTGTCATATACTGCATTGATTTTACCCAGGTATGCCTAATAAAATTGCATGCAAGTATTAAATATGTTAAATGTATTATTCTCTGTTTTCAGCCGGACACACAAGGACTGGAGAACAGAGGTAACGAATGTGCAAAAATGTAAACAACTCTGTTAGACATGTAAGAAATTGCATGTTGTAAAGCTTTAAATTTTGATCGACTGCAGTGTTATTTCAAAGAAAAGTTAATGTATCCAATAAATCACTGTTACTTATGTGAGACTTGTGAACCTCACTTGGTTAGTCAAGGTTTTACTGGCAGCTCAGGTGACTATAACACTTTAATAATCTAGTAATTAGTAATGTGTTTAGCAGAAGTATAATGAAAAATAAACATGTCTAGTCTAGTAAGCTATAAATGCGCCGATACTGCTTTTCAACAATTGGTGTAAATGAGTCATTGCTATAAGAAAAAAAATTTGCTAAATACATTGGGAATTTTTTTTCTAGAATCAACAAACTCGAGGTCAGATGACTGCCGCACCGAGCAAGAGACCAGTTCCGCTAATCTGGAAGCTGATGACGTTGCGAATCTGGAAGACTCTTCGAACACAAATTTGTGTGACCTCCATAACACCAACCATCCATCCCAGTGCAATGGACACACAAGTGAGATGCATCACTCTGGACTTAATGTTGAATCAGAGCCTGAACAGCCTTTTCACATAGATACATTTGTTGATCACCTACCTGAATTTGTTGAAGAAGGGACTTTAGATGAAAATGTGTTATTTGACGATGACCTGTCATTTGATGATGACCTATCATTTGAGGATGGTTTAGAGCTAAACCAAGGGGAGGGAACAGAACCCAAAAGCCCTACAAACACTGGAGATCGTCCAATTTACAGAGATGCGCCAATTTCTGTTGCAGAGAGTCTTCTCCTCATAATGACTTTTGCAAATAGACACAAAATAACAGGAAAAGCTCTCAGTGACTTGCTTACACTAATCTCTCTGCACTGCCCCTCTGATATCCAGACTGAATGTCTTCAGAATTTACACAAATTTAAGAAATTTTTTGATGATTCCTCCTCTCCGCTTTTGCACAAATACTGTAGTGCATGCTTCATGACTGTTGAGAGTACAGAGAACCAGTGTAAAACCTGTGAAGCCAATGTGTTGATGGAGGGGTCAACTTCCTATTTCATTGAGGTTCCCATTGAAGCACAGGTGAAGAGATTGTTTGCTAAGGAAGGTTTTGAAGAAAAACTTATGTTCAGGTTTAATAGACATAAAAAGTGTCATGACAGTATTGAGGACATATATGATGGAGAAGCCTATCAGAAATTGACTACTTGTAATGGGCCTCTCAGTGATTCCAGAAACATTTCTTTAATGTGGAACACTGATGGCATACCCATTTTTAAGTCTTCAAAGTTTTCTGTGTGGCCTTTTTATTGTGTCATAAACGAGTTAAACTTTGTTGAACGCACTAAACGAGAAAACATGATATTTGCAGGTCTTTGGTTTGGGGACTCAAAGCCGTCAATGTTGACATTCCTTGAACCACTATGTGACACTCTGAACAAAATCGAAAGAGATGGAATTTCTGTTCAGTTTGCAGGAGCTCAAGAGCCTTTCATATGCAAAGCCTTTACCATTGCAGGGACCTGCGATTTGCCTGCAAAAGCATTGGTACTTAATACTGTTCAATTCAATGGACAGTTTGGGTGTCTAAAGTGTGAACAGCCAGGTCAAACAGTAAAGACAGGAGAAAGAGGTCATGTCCATGCCTTTCCTTTCCAGAGGACAGATCCAAAAGGCCCGCCTCGTACCCACAAGGGGTTTGTAGATAATGCCAAGATGGCCTATGATTCCAACAGCATTGTACGTGGGGTGAAGGGACCTACCTTTCTCAGTAGACTAAAAAACTATGATTTGGTCTTGGGTACAGGTATAGACTATATGCACTCTGTACTACTGGGAGTAATGCGTCTATTGATGTTTTTGTGGTTTTCCACAGAGTTTTCCCGATGTGCATTCAGTATGGTTAGGTCAGTCAGAGAAGTTGACAAACGCATGAAAGAAATAAGACCGCCATTTTTGATCAGATTTCCTCGTTCTGTGTCCTCTCACAGAATGTTCTTTAAAGCATCTGAGTATCGGTCCATTTTGCTGTTTTTCGGGCCAGTTGTATTCCGGGGCATTCTTGCAGGCCTGTACTACAACCATTTCCTGCTCCTTAGTGAAGCGATCTTCATTCTTATGATGGAGACAATAACCCCTGTGCAAATAGATCATGCTGAAAAACTACTTTGGAATTTCTGTTCTCAAATGAGTGGACTTTATGGTGAACGATACATGACAGCCAATATCCACTTACTTGTCCATTTAGCAGATAGTGTAAGAGCTCTTGGACCTCTGTGGACACACTCTTGCTTTCACTTTGAAGACAAAAATGGGTACTTACTTCGTCTTATACATGGGACCCAGAATATACCTGTCCAAATGGTTAATGCTGTAAAGACTATACAATCTCTCCCTAGCATCACACAAAACATAAAGCTGAACACAGTAGCTACCGAGTTTTTGGCCAGAATGACAAATGGCATTAGTTATCAAGCTACTAATATTGTCAATAGTGTGGCCATGATAGGGGCATCATTCAACAGATGTCTTGAGACTGATGATATGTCTCTTCTGGAACAGTTTCTTGGTCAGGTTTTATATACTAATGTTGTCAAGGCATATAACAGAGCTCAAATAGGGAAAACGGTTTACACTTCCAAGCAGTATGTCAAAGCCAAAAGACGGAACAATTCCACAGTGTTATTTTGTGATGGTATGCAGATCAAATATGGCCAGATTGAATTATTGTGTTCCTACAAAGAAACCAGTGAAGGTCAAAATGAGATAAATCTTGTATTTGTGAATGAATTTGCAGTTGCAGGCATAAATCTTCTAAGGGACACTTTGACAGGTGGGACATGTTTCCATATTGTGAGCCTCTTGGAAGTTCCTGTAAAAAGGACAGTAGTTGGACTTGAAAGTATTTTGGGAAAGTTGATGTTCATTGATTTGTCCTCAATGCCTGGTATTGTGTTTGCTGCACATTTCCCTAACAAACTTGAAAGGGACTAAACATATTATGAACTCAAAGACATGATCTTATTGTGAACAGAAGAGCCCATGATTTTTCCAACTAGTAGAAATTCCTTACTGAAAATGTAAAGTCTCAAGTTGATGGGCAGATAGTATTGTGATGCCATACCAAGACAAATGTCAGTGATCTCAATAGTTTTATTAATCTATTGCCACACAAATAGGTCACTTTGGGGCTTAACATGAGAAGATACAGACATCTGAATATACTACATTGACGCCACTAATGGTCTGAGTTTTTGGCAGTTAAACTTTGATACAGCTGAAATGTATTTTCTTGGTCTTAAAAGCTACATTGTTGGATGCTAATATAGTTTTATGATCTTGAAAGACTGTGATAAGTGCAATCTTCCATGTACTAATATTGTTAGATTATTGCTTTTGAGATGTCCAGTGAAACATATTGTTATACTGGTTTTTGTTGGCATTTTGTAAAATAAATTTCCGCAATGCAAATGTCAAAAGTGTGGCTTTCTGTTTACTGTTTTGATAGTTATTTTCCTAACTATTTTCACAAATGTGTTCGCTATTGGAGGCAATGGTAGTGGTTGTAGTATTTTTAAGTGATAAAAAGTGCTATATTCTGATATTGGACTTTGTTGAAATAGTAACTTTATTGCTCTCAAATTACCAATAAATTACTGTTTTTATTTTACCTTTTCAGGTTTTTTTCTAGAAAAATTTAGTATGAGGGCGCTCACCATGGCAAGGGAGCAAAGCGGGGGGGGGGAGATGGTGCCGGTTGTCCCCCCCCGCCGTGCGAAGCCTTTGAAAAATTGAGGCTCCAATGGGACATTCTGAGTATCTGAGAGGGAAATTGTAACAAATTGTCTGTCAACATTGAAAAAGAAAGAAGTAATCATCTTCTGCCCCAGACAGTCTTTGGCTTTCTTCCGTTTCGTGCCGCGGGGTGACATCTTTAAATGCCCAAGTGTCAACAAAAACAACTCGCGAACTACTTCTCTCAAAAGCTCCCGCGCCGGTGGGTGAAAGGTCATTCAGTCTCGAGAAATCTCGCTCTACAAGTCAGCTGACCTTGTATGTAACCCATGTCAAATCTCGCGAGAGCAGCTGCGACAAGTAAACAAACATGGCGCCTCAGTCTGGAAAACGCCAATTCGGATCGTTTTTGCATCGTCTGGCAGTGTATCTACTATGATTGGAATATTTATGGAGTAATTATAACGTATTTGATGATCAGACACATTGTCACGTGGTGTTGTTGGGATGTTTTCACGGAGAAAAGATCGTTTTGAGAGATTGCATGTTGTGCAGTAGCATACAAGTGCATGGCCTAAGTGTGACTTGGGGTTCAATCGGCATTTCGGTAAGAGGGCGCACGCCGAGAGTAAGAGGGCGCAGCGCCCCTGTTCCCCGGTTTAGACGAAAGCCTGCCTTTTATGTGGTTCATGAAAAAAAACCTGAATTACATGCATTGGAATACTTAAAATTATTCATAGAAAATATAATTAATATAAAAGCAGAAGGTCTTTGCAGCCTACAATCATACATTTTCAATCAATTCATTCTGAGTACAGTAATACATAATTTTAAAAAAATCATGTGGATTACAATATCAAATCAAATCAAGTTTATTTGTACAGCGCTTTTAACAATAAACATTGTCGCAAAGCAGCTTTACAATAAAGTCAACATGATTAAAAACAACCAAAACATTGATCTAAGTCGAGAAACTCTGAGAATTATATTAGAGCTTGTTGAGATCTCGTCTGAAACTTAAAAGGAGACTAAATTGAGATTTAGTGCATCTTATTGCTCTGGAGAAAAAGATGAGACACAGGAGAAATAACCCTTAGTCTCAGTTTGGTGTCACACAGATCTCATAGTTGTCTAGGAGAAGTAAATGAAATATTTTTGAGATCTCTTTTTAAATTTTCTTTTCCTCTGGGATGTCACAGCATGGCCGCGAGCCACAGACCCAGTTTTCTTGCGCTGTGCAATTAAAAGTTGGATATTCGCGTAACAACAGCTTCTTTTCACGTAATTATAACAGAAATCTAACATGTTTGCCATGTTGTATAGTTTATTTAAGAAATTGCATAGAGTCATGTTCGTGTCATCAGCCCCTTAAACTAGCATTCTAAAACTAGTTAAAGATCACACAGAAGAGAGCCGACTCCCCCTGCCAGCCTCATGGAACGCAGCGTTTAAGGCCCCGTATGTGTTTTACTTCCATTTCTGAGGGGAAAAGAACATACACCTTCCTGACAGTCAATGCGTTATTCGCTTGTAAAACACATTTGCAAATTGGTAGAATAAGTTAATCATCGCATGCAAGATTTGCAATTAATCAAATGAATTAGCATATTATAATTATTCATGAATTACTACAGTTCTGAACTTCACACTAAAAAGTCTGGACTTTGGATTGATGATGGATGCTCTTTTGGTGGAACACAATGGAGCAAAATATTGTGACCTGCTAATGTTGACCTGAAGTTGGCACCACTGGGGGTTGGCATTGGGTTTTTGTCCCCACCAATGTTAATACCAAATCTACGTTCTTGAGATCCAGTATAAACCTGTGACTGTGACACTGTGTGGAACATGTGCTCCAGTGTATTATAAAGTAAAATCCTATTGTATCCAAACCACAGCTGTGATTATGAATTCAATCATGATAAACGTGACCTCAGGGAACAAAACCATTTAGGGCTCCAAAAATATTTAAATGTACTTGACAAATGATCCTAGGAAATCATTGTTATAACCATCAGGGGTTTTTGGACTTGAAATAAACAAACCTCTGTGCCATGAATGAATGAGAGAATAAAAAACTTCTGAAGACGTTGTTTCTAGTGGCAACATCCTCTTGTATTGACCGTGTCCAGCAAGCAGCTGACGGTGATTGATTTTAGCTGGCGTTTCCAGTGAAAGGGGATCCTTGTGGAGCGTTGTGGGAATGCTTTGGCTCACTGATCAATGCTGTGGGTAAGTCTAGTCGCAGAGCATCAGGCCGACATGGTGTCCAAATCGCCCCCAACCTGCTTCAGCTCATATTCCAACCAGAAAAACAGATCCACCCAACTCGAAGGTTCATGTCGATAAATCTGTTTTTTCTTATAGATAGATAGATAGATAGATAGATAGATAGATAGATAGATAGATAGATAGATAGATAGATAGATAGATAGATAGATGTCCTTGCAAAATATGTTCTTATGTTATTCACCTTACAGTTATTCACATAGATAGCACTTTTACAATGAGCAGTGAAGCAGTCATAAATTCAGTTCAATTCAATTCAATGCCAGAATACAAGAAATTAAATGATACAGTTCATTAAATATATGTTTTTAAAGGCTCTGTAGTGAAAGAAATTTAATTGTGGTTGAATGCTGCCATCTACTGAGAGAAAACAAACTGATTTGAAAAGGTCAGTGTAAACTGCAAAACATTAAAAGCTGTAAAAATATAAATGCAGGTCACTTACAGAGAACAACAACATACTGCTCATTTTTTTACAGACCTTTAAGGTTTTTTTTTTCTAATGACACCTTACTAGGTCACTGGCATTTGATGTACAGCTTCATCTAGATAGAGTCTCAGTCGTGCCATGTTCTTTTTTTTCAGGCTTGCTCATTGGGGATAGATTAGGGATAAAATTAGTTCATGTTTAAAGTCGTTAAATTTCTGTAAAGCTGTTTTGTGACCATGTCTCTTCTTAAAAGCGCTATAAAAATACTTTCAGTAACGCATCTATGGCTGAGGACTACAGTTGTCATGAACAGTTTTGCACTCAAGTTTCCATCAATGAAGAGTTTATAACATCAACAAAACTGACTTCATGTTAAAACTGTTAAAAATGTTATAATCACATTGTCTGTTATCACCCAAATGAGGATGGGTTCCCTTTTGAGTCTGGTTCCTCTCGAGGTTTCTTCCTCATGTCGTCTGAGGGAGTTTTTCCTTGCCACCGTCGCCACAGGCTTGCTCATTGGGGATAGATTAGGGATAAAATTAGCTCATGTTTAAAATCATTCAAATTCTGTAAAGCTGCTTTGCGAAACGATCTATTGTTAAAAGCGCTATACAAATAAACTTGACTTGACTTGACTTTTTAGGAAAGAATGTAACGGTGTTCTGCAGGCTGTTCGAAGTTCAGGGTGTGCTTGTGGATTAAACCCCAAGTTGATACTTCTTAAGAACTTTGTCTTGCTTTGACAGCTCCCTTGACTTAATGATACTAAAGTTCTGAGTCATTCAAGGAATATGTGTGGGTGCTTTGTGTTTTTTTGTTTGTTTGTTTGTTTGTTTGTTTGTTTGTTTGTTTGTTTTATTTGTTTTTTTATTTATTTATGGGGGTTGCAAACTCTCAATCACACTGCATTTCAGTCTTGCTAGCATTTTTGTGCCAACTAATCCCATTAAACCAAAATACAATTTACAAAGACAATACACTTGCTTTCCAGTTTAATAGGAACACCTGTTTGTTTATGCAGTTATCCACACCGTGTAAAATGGTGTAGGTACTTGTTCAAGGGCAGGGTGAGTACATCACAAGGCACAGTCTGCCTAAGATTTGGATGTTTAATCTGGAGTATTAACTGCATTGCCATTAGGTTTGTTTGTTTGTTTGTTTGTTTGTTTGTTTTGTTGGGGGGGGTCTTCCAGAGAATTTGCTCATCACCATATTGGTAAATAATGGTATGTGCTTCTATAAAAGGCATTGTCAGTCTAGTTTCAAAATTACTTCTGTAAAATGTTGTATCTATATAGGCATATTTACTCATCTCATTATCTCTAGCTGCTCTATCCTGCTCTACAGGGTCGCAGGCAAGCTGGAGCCTATCCCAGCTGACTATGGGCGAAAGGCGGGGTACACCCTGGACAAGTCGCCAGGTCATCACAGGGCTGACACATAGACACAGACAACCATTCACACTCACATTCACACCTACGGTCAATTTAGAGTCACCAGTTAACCTAACCTGCATGTCTTTGGACTGTGGGGGAAACCGGAGCACCCAGAGGAAACCCACGCGGACACGGGGAGAACATGCAAACTCCGCACAGAAAGGCCCTCGCCGGCCACGGGGCTCGAACCCGGACCTTCTTGCTGTGAGGCGACAGCACTAACCACTACACCACCGTGCCGCCTGGCATATTTACTTTTACATATTATTATTAGTTATATTCAATAAGTTGTTTTAGTTGTTAGGCGCTTTTAAAAACTGTATAGCTGAATTTGTGCAGTATTATTATTGCTGTTGTTCATTTATATTTTTCATGAAAACTATGTTAAGCATCGTAACATACTGTAACTTCTGGAATTCTCAAATCTAATTGGTCGCAAGGCGTTGATTGATTTAATTAAAGAATAGCAGCATGGTTTGGGAATCTATTTAGTCTAGGCTTTTGAAAGGAGTCTCCAGTATCAGCACTACCTGAGGGCAGTCATGGCCTGAAGGGTTCGATTCCTGGGACTGGCAAGAAAAATGTGAGGGGAGTTGAGTGAATGAACAGCACTCACCTCCTTCTGTATCATGGCTGAAATGCCCTTGAGCAAGGCACCTAAACCCCAACTGCTCCCCGGGCACTGTAGCATAGCTGCCCACTGCTCTGGGTGTGTGTGTGTGCGCGCACGTGCGTGTGCTCACTACTCACTTGTGTGCGTATGCATGTGTTCACTGGTTCAGATGGGTTAAGTGCATAGGAGGAATTTCACTGTGCTATGAGCGTACATGTGACAAATCAAGTCTTCTTTTTCTTCTTATACCTCAGTAACAGTCATATATAAATATTTATTTGAAGTTTCCCAGTGTTGAAAGTCCTTCAGAATGGACAGATTTACAGATTCTCAGTAACACGACAAACTGCTTGGTTGGTTTTATGTTTGCTTGTTTGGTCAATTCTCTGTTCTAACACAGAGAACCGGGAATTAACTGGTGAAAAAGTGTACCAGGCCAAATGTGCCACTAGATGTCAGTGTTGCATCACACGAATTTTGCCACAACCTCAGACACAGGCTCCTTTAATCTCATCTCTCATCTCATTATCTCTAGCCGCTTCATCCTGTTCTACAGGGTCGCAGGCAAGCTGGAGCTTATCCCAGCTGACTATGGGCGAAAGGCAGGATACACCCTGGACAAGTCGCCAGGTCATCACAGGGCTGACACATATGCTGTGTTCACATATATACCGGTATGATAGTGGTATAACTGTATCGATACAAAGTATACCGGTACAGTTTAGTGCATCTGTCCACACTAGCGAGAAATGTTTGCGGTTTTCTTTCACGGTAGTTGAAATGCGCGTGCGCGAAATGTTTCCGTGGTTTCCGAGTAACTTCCTTCCGAGAATATGGCGGATGAAACAACGTGTGTGTGCTTTTTGTTGTCAATGTACAGTCTGTATTTCTGGTAGTCATTTATTCAGTCAAATCGTATAAAACGCGCGAGGCAGTTGAGAAAGAAACAAAGAAAACGAATCTCCGTTCTTCACTATTTTATTCAGCGAAGACATCGATTGAGGTGTGTGAATTTGCGCATGCGCATTATATTTGTATCGATACAGACCGCTTCATCTGTCCACACTACAGCGAAGCACTACAGTACCGATACTGTACCGGTACGAAACCCATACATTTGTGGGTTTCGTACCGATACAGTTATACCGCTACAGTACCGGTATAGTTGCTAGTGTGGACAGGTGTTGCGGTACGAAAGTGGTATCGTATCGGTACAAAATCCCTAGTGTGGACAGGGTCATAGATAACCATTCACACTCACATTCACACCTACGGTCAATTTAGAGTCACCAGTTAACCTAACCTGCATGTCTTTGGATTGTGGGAGAAACCGGAGCACCCGGAGGAAACCCACGTGGACAACATGCAAACTCCGCACAGAAAGGCCCTCACCGGCCACAGGGCTTGAACCCAGACCTTCTTGCTGTGAGGCGACAGCGCTAACCACTATGCCACCGTGCCACCGGCTCCTTTAATATGAGAGAAAATGCAATGTGTTACATTTACAATTACCATATTTCAGTTTTTCACTAGTCTACTGCATCATGAGATATACAGTAAGTCTTAGACTATCTTTGTATCATTTTTTTCCCTGAAATTGCACATGGATAAACAGCTGAAACCCTTATTCTCATGAGAGGACATTTTCACAAACTACAAACCCCATTTACAGAAAAGTTGAGATATTTTCCAAAATGCCATAAAATCGAAAATTTTGTGAATATAAACGAAGTTAGAATTTGATGCCTGCAACACACTCAAAATAAGTTGGGACAGAGGCATTATTATCATTCTGTTACATCACCTTTCCTTTTAGTAACGTATTTTAATCATATGGGAACCATGATTTGGCTTAGTGGTTAGCGTGTCCGCCTCTCGATTGTGAGTTCTACTCACGGTCGGGTCATACCAAAGTCCATCATAAAAATGGTACCTACTGCCATCTGGCAAGACACGCTGCAATACAGATGCAAGTGGGGAGTCAAACTCTCACGGTTACCAGAGGACCAGCCCCCCACTGTAACCCTAGCTATGTAATAGGTGAGAGGCCGAGGGCTATGGAAACGGGGATCAGCGCTGCCCTATGGCCACAAAGGGGAAGGACTTGATGGGAACTGAGGATACTCATTGGTGCAATTTTACAATTGGAAGTTTTGTCCAATCTTGCTTGATACACAACTTCAGCTTCTCAACAGTCTGTGGTCGCTGTTGAGTCCATGGTCACAGCAAGCCAGTCAAGCACACACACTCTGTGTGTATGAAGCCACGCTGTTGAGCCCATGCAGAATGACGCCTGGCATTGTCCTGCTGAAATAAGCATGGGCTTCCCTGTAAGAGACGTCGCCTTGATGGCAAAATATGTCTCTCTAAAATCCCAGTATACACCTCCGCATCAGTGGTACCTTCATACACATACAACTCACCCATGCCGTGCCACTGATGCCCCCTATACCATCACAGATGCTGGCTTTTGCACCTTTCTCTGATAACACACTGGATGGTCGTGTTCACCTCTGGCATGGAGAACTTTTGACATCTGGTTTTCCTGAAAACAAGATGAAATGTGGACTCATTTGACCACAGTACACATTTCCACTGTCTTTCAGTCCATCAGATATGAGTTTGAGCCTAGAGAAATTGGTGTCATTTCTGCATAGAATTATTGAATGGCTTCCTCCTTGTGTAATAGTTTCAGGTTGCATTTCTGGATACAGCGGCAGGCTCTGTTAAGTGACAACAATTTTCAGAAGTACTCCCGAGCCCATGTGGCTTTATACTCCTGAGAACCAACCCATAGACTTGTGTTCTCTGTAGTTGACATTTGTTTTACGTGCACACCCTCTTACTCTTTCAAGCTATTCACTTGAATCCTGGTGTCATGTAAAGAGTACATCCTGGGCTTTCCAATGATATATCATGTGACTAGGAGGGTTGCTGGGAAATACCTACGGTAGTAAGGAAATCACAACAAAAGAGAAATTGAGAGACACAATTTTTTTTTTGGTTCCCAGAAGGATATTTGTCACATTAGCATGACAGTTTCTCAGGCAGTGCCGCCTGAGGGCTCGAAGGTCATGTACATTCAGCAGTGGTTTCCGACCTTGCTCTTTACGCACTGGGATATCTCTGAATTCCCTGAACCTTTTCACAATATTATGTACTGTAAATTTTGAAAGACCTAAAATCTTGTGTTGAAAAATTTTCTTTTTTTAACTGACTAACAATTCTCTCATGAATTTTGGCACAAAGGGTTGAACCACGACCCATCCTTGCTTGCAAAGACTGAGCTTTTGGTGCATGATCCTTTTATAACCAATCATGTGACAAATTAACTTTAAAGTGTAGGAGCTATGTATAGCAACTAACTACACTAAGCCGGCTGTTTTTATACTGGGGCAATTTTAAATGTTATTTAATTTTGGCTGATTTCATGCTCTTTTAGTCTTTTAGTCCCTTCTGTGGGTGCCAGTGATATAGGAAGAGCTCCATTCAATATACTAGTGCATCCAAACAATTAGAATATCGTGAAAAACTTCATTTTTTTCACTATTTAATTCAAAAAGGTAAACTTTCATATACTCTATATTTATTACACATAAAGTGAAATATTTCAAGCCTTTTTTATTTTGATAAATATGGCTTATAGGTCATGAAAAATGTGAAATCCAGGATCTCAAATTATTAGAAGATTAATTAAAAAAAAAAAAGGATTTGCAACACAGAAATGTCCAACTTCTGAATAGTATGTTCATTTATATACTCAATACTGGGTTGGGGCTCCTTTACCACAAATTACAGCATCAGTGCAGGCGATCAGCCTGTGGCACTGCTGAGGTGTTACTGAAGCCCAGGTTGCTTTGATAGTGCCCTTCAGTTTGTCTGTATTTTTGGGTCGGGTGTTTCTCATCTTCCTCTTCACAATACCCCATAGATTCTCTCTGGGGTTCAGGTCAGGTGAGTTGACTGGCCAATCAACCACAGTAATATCATGGTCAGAAAAACATTTGGTCATAGTTTTGGCACTGTGGGTAGGTGCTAAGTCCTGCTGGAAAAGGAAATTGGCATCTCCATAAAGCTTGTCAGCAGATGGAAGCATGAAGTGTTCTACAATCTCCTGGTAGACAGCTGCATTGACTTTGGACTTGATAAAACAGTGGATCAACACCAGCAGATGACACAGCACCCCAAATCATCACAGACTGCAGAAACTTCACACTGGATTTCAAACACCTTGGATTCTGTGCCTCTCCACTCTTCCTCCAGACTGTAGGACCTTGATTTCCAAATTAAATGCAAATTTTATTTTCATCTGAAAAGAGGACTTTGGACCACTGAGCAACAGCCCAGTTCTTTCTCTCCTTAGCCCAGGTAAGACGCTTCTGACGTTGTTTCTGGTTCAGGAGGGACTTGATATTAGGAATGTGACAGTTGTAGCCCCTTTCCTGAAGACGTCTGTGCATGGTGGCTATTAATATACTGACACCAGCTTCAGTCCACTCCTTGTGAAGCTCTCTCAAGTTCTTGAATCGACTTTTCTTGACAATCATCTCCAGGCTGCAGTCATCCTTCTTGCTTGTGCACCTTTTCCAGCCAGCATTTTCACCAATGACCTTCTGTGGCTTACTCTCTTTGTGGAGAGTGTTGATAATTGTCTTCTGGACAACTGTCAAGTCAGCAGTCTTTTTCATGATTGTGGTTGCATGTACTGAACTAGACTGAAAGATACACAGCATTTATACCGTTTTTTAAATTTTTTTACTACATGTCAATCCAGAGAAAACTGAATTCATATCCCTAAACCAGAATGCATCTGACGGCGTGAAAAGCCTAAATGGCCACTCGGTTAAACAGGTAGATGATTTCAAGTATCTCAGTAGTCATATTGCATCGACCGAACAGGATGTGAACATCAGACTTGGGAAAGCCTGGGGTGCCCTAAATGGTATGGACCAAATCTGGAAATCAAATCTCCCTAACTATCTAAAGAGGAATTTCTTTCGAGCTACTGTGGAAACTGTCCTCTTATATGGCTCTACCTCCTGGACCCTGACATCAAAACTAGAAAGAAAGATCGACGGTGCCTATACCCGCATGCTTCGCACCGCTCTCAATCAATCCTGGAAAGATCATCCCAACAATAAAGAGCTATATGGCAACATACCACCCATTACTACATCTATCCAGCAGCAGCGGCTACGCTTCGCCGGACACTGCTGGCGCAGCAAAAATGAATTGGCTGCTGAAGTCATCCTGTGGAGACCAACCCACAGAAGAAGAACACGTGGTCGACCTAAAAAGACCTACATCGACCAACTGGTTGACGACACAGGCTGCCAGGCAGACGAACTGGCAACTGCCATGAGCGACAGAGAGAAGTGGGCTGAGCGTGTCATGGAAAGCCGAGCTAGCTCGACCTGGTGTGGTGGTGGTGATACCGTTTTACTCAAACTCAAAATGAACTACTCTAACATTTTGAGATTTTTATGCTGTAGGCCATAATTATCAAAATTAAAACTGAAAAATCCTTCAAACATTTTACGTGTAATGAGTCTAGAATATAATACATTTTCACTTTCTTAAATAATTGATCAAAAATATTGAACTTTTTCATGATATTCTAATTGTTTGAGATGCACTAGTGCAAGGTATTCTCAACATCATGGAAATGTGTTTTAAAATTTCTTGACATAAATATTGTATCAAAATACCTCCTTTCTGGCAAAGAGCCACAATAGACTAAAGCCTTAAAATTAGCTAAATGAACACATTTTTCAGTTTGAGCAAATGTACAATATGCACTATATAAACAAGAACTAATGAATACTCATTTCTTTAGATTCAAGGAAAGAAAATTATCAGTGAATGATATCATCAGTATCACCATTATACTGTACCATGTTCTTGTTTAAATTAGCATCAAATTACAGTGTCTTGCAAAAGTATTCATCCCCCTTGGTGTCTGTCCTGTTTTGTCACATTACAAGCTGGAATTAAAATGGATTTTTGGAGGGTTAGCACCATTTGATATACACAAATTGCCTACCACTTTAAAGGTGCAAATTGCGGTTTTATTGTGACACAGACAATAATTAAGATGGGAAAAAAAAAACCAGAAATCTGGAGTGTGCATAAGTATTCACCCCTTTTTGTATGAAACCCCTAAATAAGAGCTGGTCCAACCAATTCACTTCATAAGTCACATAATTAGTTGATTAAGATCCACCTGTGTGCAATCAAAGTGTCACATGATCTGTCACATGATGTCTGTATAAATCAACCTCTTCTGGAAGGACCCTGACTCTGCTACACTACTAAGCAAGCAACATGAGAACCAAGGAACACTCCAAACAGGTCAGAAACAAAGTTGTGGAGAAGCATAGATCAGGGTTGGGTTATAAAAAAAAAAATATCCTAAACTTTGAATATCCCAGGGAGCGCCATTAAATCCATTATAGCAAAATGGAAAGACTATGTCACCACTACAAACCTGACAAGAGAAAGCCACCCACCAAAACTCACAGACCGGGCAAGGAGGGCATTAATCAGAGATGCAACAAAGACACCAAAGATAACACTGAAGGAGCTGCAAAGATCCACAGTGGAAATGGGAGTATCTGTTCATAGGACCACTTTAAGCCGTACACTCCACAGAGCGGGGCTTTATGGAAGAGTGGCCAGAAAAAAGCCGCTGCTTAAGAAAACACAGTTAGAGTTTGCCCAACAGCATGTGGCAGACTCCCCAAACACATGGAAGAAGATTCTCTGGTCAAATGAGACTAAAATTGATCTTTTTGGCCATCATGGGAAATGCCATGTGTGGTGTAAACCCAACACCCTGAGAACACCATTCCGACAGTGAAGCATGGTGGTGGCAGCATCATGCTGTGGGGATGTTTTTCATCTGCAAGGACAGGAAAGCTGGTCAGGACTGAAGGAAAGATGGATGGCACTAAATACAGGGCAACTCTGGAGGAAAACCTGTTTGAGTCAGCCAGAGGTTTGAGACTGGGACAAAGGTTCACATTCCAGCAGGACAATGACCCTAAACATACTGCAAAAGCTACACTGGAGTGGTTTAAAGGGAAACATTTGAATGTCTTGGAATGGCCTAATCAAAGCCCAGAGCTCAATCCAATTGAGAATCTGTGGCATAGCTTGAAGATTGCTGTATCAAAAACAACCCATCTAACTTGAAGGAGTTGGAGCAGTTTTGCCTTGAGGAATGATCAAAAATAAAATCCCAGTGGCTAGATGCCACTTGCAGCAAAAGGTGGCTCTATAAATTAACTTCTTTTTTTTTTTTTTTTTTTGGGGGGGGGGGGGGGGGGGTGAATACCTATGCATACTTCAGATTTCTGTTTTTTCATCTTAATTTTTGTTTGTATCACAATAAAACAATTTGCACTTTTAAAGTGGTAGACATGTTGTGTAAATCAAATGCTGATAACCCCCTAAAATGCCATTTTAATTCCATCTTGTAATGCAACAAAACAGGACAAACACCAAGGGGGATGAATACTTTTGCAAGACACTGTATATTAGATTGGTTCAGCTTGCTGTTCACATAAAACACAGATGAGGGAGCACCATGATGCTTGCACTTTCCCCATTTCAACTCCTGGACATGTAACATTTTTAAAAAGTACCAAAATTTTGGTTAGAACTAAGCTCTAATCCTGCTCTGTGGAGCTGCAATTCAGCACAGTTTCAAATTCTACAACAAGCATTCAGGATCCAGTTCATCAGTTCTGTATGGCAGGATCAGATGGTGTGGAGCAGGGACAGCTGTAAACATGGTGAACAGGGACTTCTTATTAGTACCAGAGTTGAGACCCCATGCTTTAAAGCATGGAGTAAGCTGCTATAATAAAGTGATGGGCATATGTTGGTGGTTTTCCCTCCTGTAGCACTAAACACAACATTGTACAGGAAAAAAATCACCACACTGTGTTGGGACCCAATGTACTGAAGTTTTGAACATTGCACAAGTATGTGATGGTGTGGATGAGAGGAGGATATGAAATGTTTGTCTTGAATGGTAGGATTGTTTTGGACATTTAGACATTTACACTTGGACTATAGATAGTTCAACAATTTACCCCTGACTCTTGCATTTATTCATTCACTCAGCTATTCATTTCTCACTTCTCAGTCTTTTTCTTTTCAATTTTTCTGTTTTGCTCAAATGTTCTCATTCTCTTATTCACCCTCTATTTATTTAATTCTATTCCTTTTGTCTGACTTTTCTGTTTTTTTCTCTTTGCTCAATCATTCATTCATTTCATCTTCCATAACTACTTTATCCTGATCAGGATTGCATTCGATTCAGAGACTATCCAGTGAATACTGGGCACTTATAGAGAGAGACAGACAGACAGACAGAGAGACACAGAGAGAGAGAAATACATAAGAATAATTTCTGGCCGTCAGTGTTCCTTGTAAAGATTAGTGAAAAGGGTTAGAAAAAATCCACCTTTTGGTGAAGTTGCTTCATCTCACACTGAAAAAAAATGAGAAAAATCCAACCTTTAATTGAAATTAATTTATTCAGAGAAAAACAATTCTCTGATCAAGAAATAACTATTTTCAACAAAAATACATGTGCCACTATAACTGGCACCTCTACATTTAATACTCTGTACCACCTCCCTTTGCCAGTAAAACAGCACTGGGTCTCCTGTAACATTTTAGAAGAAGAAGAAGAAGAAGACGAAGAAGCCTTTATTTGTCACATACACACTCAAGCAAAGTGAAATTCTTCCTCTGCATTTAACCCATCTGAAACAGTGAACACACACACATATACACACACAAGTGAGCAATGAGCACACACACATACCCAGAGTAGTGGGCAGCTATGCTACAGCACTTGGGGAGAAGTTAGGGGTTAGGTGCCTTGCTCAAGGGCACTTTGGCCCAAGACCACCCCCATGTTAACCTAACCACATGTCTTTGGGCTGTAGGGGAAACCGGAGCACCCGGAGGAAACCCATGCAGACACGGGGAGAACATGCAAACTCCGCACAGAAAGGCCCCCGTCGGCTGCTGGGCTCAAACTTGGAACCTTCTTGCTGCGAGGTGACAGTGCTAACCACTACACCACTGCGCCACCCAGTCTCTCCAGATCATCCAGGGTCCTCGGCCCTCTCTTGTGCTCTCTCCTCTTCAGTTCACCCCACAGGTTTTCAATAATAGTGGAGAGCAGTGTGTGTGTGTGTGCAACAAAAGTTCAAAAGAATAAATTCTTCGTTACATTTCTTTCTTTCCTTCTTTCATGTCTTTTCCTGACTTCCTTCCTTATTTCTGTCCTGCATTTACTGTTTAATTTCTTCAGAAAAGCAAATATAGTGTCTCTAACACGGCTTGAGAAACACGTCAATTTTAGGGTTTACTGTTCCAGTTATTTTTCAGAACCCCTGAAGCTCTTCTTTCTTTTCTTTTGGGTGGTTAAAGTTTTAATTAGATCACTGTTACAGCGTACTATCTAACCTATTATATTATTATACTGTGTCTAGACTATTCTCCTCTTTAGTGGAGTAGCACGTCCTGTTGTAGTAGCGTTTATCTTTCAGAAGAGGTCGCACTTTCACCAGAAAAGTCTTCTCCGAATGGTTGGTCAACCACAACACTGCAGAGCTGAAGGCTCCTGTGAAAATGAAGTGTGGGAGCTTTGCCCAGCGGCTGTTAGGAAATTGAACATGATGTTTAAGTCGAGTTAAATCTCAGTAATTGTCACTTTTAATATGAAATTTCTTCATATTTAAATTCCAATGTTTTGTAAACACAATGCTGCAGTTTTCTGGAGGAAGTACCAGCAGAGTTTCTTATGGCAGTGAATATAGCAGGTAAAAGTGCAGTGTAGGACCAAATGGGAAACTTTAAAAAATAAATAAATAAATAAATAAAAGTAAACTTTATTTCCTGACATTTCCACTTAATTTCTTTGAATATGTAGGGCAGTTTTATTTATCTGAACTTCAGCCTTCTGGGGTGTTTTTTTTTTTTTTTTTTTGTCACATGAGAAACCCAAAGTTTACAACTTGTAATAAGGTTTTAATGTTAGTCACCCCAGGCTAGTATTAAAATTACAGAATAGGAAACTAGGTCGAAGTGATCCGATGCTCAAAAACGTCTTGTACTTTTCTTTTGTCTTTTCCCCCCCCACTGCCTCAATAGCATATCCATTACCAGGTCATTATTATCCTAATGCTGGTAGATTAGCTACGTTTTAATGTGGCTACTTTATACATTCATCAGTCTCTCCATCCTCTGACCTGAAGAGCACTTTGGCTCCTAACAACTTCTTTGTCCAAGTTATTTGGAAGATCTGTATCCATCCACATCACTTCCGCCAAGAAGTTTATCATCTAGTAAAAGTCTTTGATGTCAGATTTAGAGAAAGGGAAGAAAAAAAGTTTCAAGCAGACGTCACCTGACTAGGGCTGAAGAAAGGAAGGAAGGAAGGAAGAAGAAGAAAACTTCAGGATTTAAAAAAAAAAAAAAAACCACTCCTTGTCCCCGCCCCCAGTGAGGAAAACTCCGCCCACTCAGCCAGTCGGCCCGAGACCCCCTTAAACACTTAAAAAGAGGTGGATCACACTCATGCGCACACATCCATAGCCTTCACGAGCCTTCATTCAGCTCTGCCTTCCTAAGAAGAAAAGAAGGTTATTGGTTTTTATTTTTATTTTTGCGTGTCTTCTAACACTTTTCCCCTCGATCATGTTGAGGATGCTAAAGCGCCTTCAGCTCCGCCCGGGCTCTCTTTTATTACTCCTGTGGTTCTGTCATTTCATTCAAGAGCAAAAAGTGCAAGGTGAGTTAACCTTTTAACTTCTCCATGTCATGTCTGAAGATGTCACTGTCTGCTTTTTTGTTTTCTCCTGGGATCAGTTCAGGGCAAATTATGTGCCATGTTCTAAAAGTAATGCAATGTAAAAGTTTTGGGCATGCTTTTTTTTAAAATATGCATTTCTATGCTGGTCAGAGAGAGAGAAAGAGAGAGAGAGAGAGAGACAGGTGTATGTCTGATGTGTCCAGGATGAAAAGGACATCTCTGTCGGCTCCTGGGCAGATAAAGGTGATCTTAGGCCAGTGTGTGCACAATAAAGTTTTGCTTGATTTAAGGTCCAATGCACTAAAAGATCAAAAGAAAACACAGGGCATAGAACACATGCACAGCGCCATTTGGAGGAACCTCAGCTCCAAGCAACATCATGTGCAAGCATGTCAGATCTGAATTCGAAATGATTCAATAGACATCAGCAGCTTAATTTCAGAGATCCTGAACAGACGTCATTCAAAATGCAAATCATCCAGACACTGCTAATTTAAAAAGAAGAAAAATAATCATAGTAGTAATAAGAAGAAGAAGAAGACTTGTGATTCTGTCTTATGTGATGCTCAGCTTGAATGCAGTCGTGAAGTGATGCGATCCTGTGCAGAAAAGTTTGATGAAGCCTGCTGGGACTGAAGGCTTTAATTGGACTGTCTGGCGCATGGACTCCCCGAGGCACAAGATCTGCTGCTAGATTAATAAATAAATAGGGCATTAGGGTAGCGTGTCTGAGCTGTATTAGGAACAGCACTCAGAGTCAGGGGTATTGATCCAGAAATGCTGTTGTTTACGGATGGGAACTGAAATCGCTCTTATTTAGTGATCTTATAGGATAAACAGTCGGGTGTAGGACTCAGGAGAAGAAGACAGGAGGTGAGACAGTGCATGGGGAGAGGAGAGCAGAGCAGACACGCACACACAGCGCGCGCATGGAGTCTAGAACTGGAGTCTAGACTGCTGTTCTGTTCACATTGTTTAAATGGGCGGTATTAACCTCATTAAAGACAAATTACTCCTGTTTGATCAGAAAAATAAATAAATAAATAAATAAATAAATATCTGGGATGTAGAGAGACAAACTGGTGAGTTTGTCTGGAGGATTTTTTTTTCTATCAGACTACATAAATCATCGTTTTTATGAGGGATATATATATATATATATATATATATATATATATATATATATATATATATTGTGTGTGTGTGTGTGTGTGTGTGTGTGTGTGTGTGTGTGTGTGGATTGGGCGTCATCCTGCCGTATTTTCATCACAGTGTGCTGAATACACTTGCTAATTTAAAAAAAAATTATCTTTATTATTTCAGTAACAGTTGATACTAGGCAGTAATGTATATTAAAGTGAGATGTTTTGAAGCGCGCTTGCATTACAAGTAGGTAAATCGGACCAATCTGGCAACCCTGGTGAGTCGGTAGGCGGCGCGGCTGATACAGACTGCACGTGTTGTGTCTGGGTCAGCGGCTTCAGACTTTAATGCGACTGGCTGTCTTTTTTTTTTTTCTTCTTTCCCCTCCCACCTTCACCCCACCCTCCTATGTTTTTTTTTTTTTTTTTTCTTCCAGCTGGGAATTGCTGGCTCCACCAGGGGAAGAACGGCCGCTGCCAGGTGCTCTACATGCCAGGCATGAGCCGTGAGGAGTGCTGCAGGAGCGGGAGACTGGGAACCTACTGGACCGAGGAGGACGTCCCGAATAGTACCCTGTTCCGCTGGACCATCTTTAACGGAGGGGCTCCCAACTGCATGCCATGCAAAGGTGCGAGTGGCCCTACAGTCAAACCCAAAACCAAACCGTCTTACTAACCCATTCATGCAGCAAGACACCTTAAAGCAGGGGTCTTCAATCTTATCCATGAGGGGCCAGTGTGGCTACAGGCTTTCGTTCCAGCCAAATAGGAGTCACCCTTGATAGTTGGTTGAAGACCAAGATGAACTGATTAAACAAGTGTAATCAGGTGTAGCTCCCACTTGGTTGGAATGAAAGTCTGTAGCCACACTGGCCCTTTGTGGATAAGATTGAACACCCCTGCCTTAAAGCATTTCTCCAAGGAACCTTTTCAGAGTCCCTGGCCGACACCATGTGTTTAGTCTCTCAGCAGGTCCATTCTGATCACTGATTAACTCTACAAAGTGTCTGGACTCTGACTAATGGAAAAACAATATAACAAAACTCCTGCCACTATAAAATGCTATAAATATAAAAGAGGAAGCCATGGGAATATATAGTACCATAAATAGTTTTGGGACCCTTTCGATTCCCTGAATCAGCAGGATTGTCTGAAGCGCCCTTGAACAAGGCGCCGAAACCCTCAACTAATCAGATTTGGCAAGAACCCAAAATCAAAGTCCTTTCCACACCAGAATCTGGTCTTCCCAGCACTAACCAGCTCTTTGAGGCACATGGGTGCAGCACCAATCTACATTTCCATAGCCCTCTGTCTCTCGCCTACACAGCTATGGTTACAGTCACGGGCTAGTCCTCTGGTAACCACAAGAGTTTGACTCCCCTACTCACATCTGTATTACAGTAGGTACCATTTTTATAATGGTCTTTGGTATGAGTAGAACTCACGATCTCCTGGTCAAGAGGCGGACACGCTAACCACTAAGCCAACTCATGGTTGGCAAGAACCCGACCATAATAAAATAAAATGCTACTGCTGGACATTAACAATTCCCTGCATGACTGAATGCCATGCATGAGATTGTAAAAAGATTGTAAAGTCATATAAGCTTGACTTATTTCTATAAAATGGTGTCTCTGTAAATGATTCGCTGCCATTAGATCACACAACTAGATCCACCCCATGACCGAATCTAATGAGTTTTTTTTTTTCCACCTCATTGAATTTTAGAGACATGTGAGAATGTGGACTGCGGCCCTGGAAAGAAGTGTAAGATGAACAGGAGGAGTAAGCCACGCTGCATCTGCGCCCCTGACTGTTCCAACATCACCTGGAAGGGACCGGTGTGCGGCTCGGATGGAAAAACGTACCGTGACGAGTGCGCACTCCTGAAATCCAAGTGTAGAGGGCATCCAGATCTGGAGGTGCAGTACCAGGGCAAATGCAAAAGTGAGTGTTTTATGAGCAAGGTTCAACTAACGGGGGGGGAGAAAAAATGCCAAACAACCAGAAAATTATTAAAAATGAACAAATACATGGTTGGTGCAATGGGTAGTGTTGCTGCTTCATGGCTCCAGGGTCCACAGATTGATCCTGAGCTCAGGTTACGATCTGTGAGGGGTTTCCTCAGGGCTCTCTGGTTTCCTTCCACCTCCTAAAAAAAAGTGGGTGACTTTAAGTTGCCCTTGCCTGGGTGTGGGGGTGGTGCCTCGCAATGAACTGGTATCCCATTTAGGATGTTTTCCTGCCTAATGCCCAGTGTCCCCTGAATTCACCCCCACCCAAACCAGGATACAACACCCACTGAAGATGAATGAATGATGAGCTGAAAATGTTCCAGTTTCAGTCTGAAGGTCCTACTCTGAACCTATGACTTTGAAGCCACAAAAAATGAAAGACTAACAACTCTTTAATGCAAACCAGTGCTGATATACAAAAGAGATTTTCAAGATTTTTGGCAGCTCATGCACCACCACTCAGGGGGAACTGGGAAAAGCACAAAAAAAAATCTATCCAAGATTACCTTCTGATTTTCTTTCCTCCAGAGACATGCCGTGATGTGCTTTGCCCTGGCAGTTCGACGTGCGTCGTGGACCAGACCAACAACGCCTACTGCGTCACGTGCAACCGCGTGTGTCCCGAGGTGACATCACCTGACCAGTACCTGTGCGGCAACGACGGCATCGTCTACGCCAGCGCCTGCCACTTACGGAGAGCCACGTGCCTGCAGGGCAAATCCATTGGCGTGGCCTATGAGGGCAAATGCATCAGTGAGTGACATGGTGGAAAAATACTAAAGTTTCGAGAGCAGATTCTTTTAGCGCCAACATTCCGAACCAGTCCTGACCTTTCTTACTCCCATGACAATGGCTTGCAATTATTATTTTGCACAGAAAAGTCGTGGGTGTCTAATTGCTTGCAGATGTTGGCCACATCAGCCTGTCTCTCTTATTACAAATCGAGTGTAACTCATTTTTTTGTGCAACCTCTACCTCCCGAGCGCTGTTAAACAACAAGCATGCTCGTCCCTTCTTCTGCCTCATGTGATGTAGATCCAAAACAAAGCATCTGTTTTCTGTTTTTGCGGTTCCCATGAGTCCAGTCGTCATCTGTATAAAAACGGTTTATATTCCGTTTTTTTTTTTGTTTTTTTTTTTGTTTTGTTTTTTTCCAGAGGCCAAATCGTGCGATGATATCCAGTGCAGCGGAGGGAAGAAGTGTCTGTGGGATGAGCGATTGGGACGCGGCCGGTGCGTGCTCTGCCAGGATGAGATGTGTCCCGAGAGTCGCACGGACGAGGTCGTGTGTGCAAGCGACAACACCTCGTACCCGAGCACGTGTGCCATGAAGCAGGCTGCATGTTCCATGGGCGTGCTGCTGGAGGTTAAGCATTCGGGATCATGCAACTGTAAGTAACGCCTAGCAACAACAACAACAACAGCAACAACAACGACAAAGACAATCCAATGCCACCATAACACACTTCCAGCATCAGTCCCCTTGCTTTCTTCGTAAAATGCATTGCAACCCAACCTCCTGTCCAGATCTAAGAGAGGACTCAACATCGGAAGTGCATGACTGGCTTTATTGAGTTACACTCATTTATGACTATTGTGTAAAATCACTGAAGAGTAGCTACTAATTCATACAACTAACAATAATACGTATCTGAGCTGACTATTTTTGCAGAGATAACGCACTGTAACTTTTGAGCCCCACTCAAATTTGCCATCATTTACCCAAGCAGGCTGCCTAATTTTTATTTTATTTTATTTTTTTTTGTCAGTCTTTAGAGACGACACAATATCAAATCACACCAGCTTGTAAAATCCATAATACTAATTTCATGATAATCATGTAATTTGTTTTACTATTGTCTTTTTTTTTTTTTTTGCTTTTGGCTGTAATCAATCATATCAAAATGCACTATGTCACCATGACATACAACATCTATGCCAATCTGTACGAGGGTCAAAAAATAGTAGCATCCAAGCATAAGGTGGTTGTAACATTGGTACTGGTGTTTAAAGCTTAAATTCATAGATTTTTTTCCCCCTTATTTTCTTTCTTTCTGTACATTATACAGTAAATAAACTACCTATTAGGAGGATTACGGCCATCAAACCAAATTGTCATATCTGTGACATTCCAGTTTCGGGGAACGCAATCTAACAATCGATAAAGGACCAACTTTACGATCACCTTATGGAAGCTGCAGCGTTTTGCAGGACAAAGCAGAAAACAGTGCTTAATTCTTTTTCTAATTTACCACTAATAGTGTTTCAGTAGCTTTGTTGTGAATGTCTTGTTTTACCAGGATATACTGAGGGCTTGGAACCAGAGAAACACTTGACTAATCTTTTCACCAGTTACTCCAGTTTGCCTAAAGATTCATAATCTGGAACATCTTTGAGACATCACACATATGGTTCCAAGTCCTTATAATGGACTGCATATTTTGTTTTGTTTGTTTGTTTTATGATTGTTCTGTTGCTTTGTCTGTGTATTTTTATTTTTTTCCTTTCAATTTCCCATTGTAAAGAATTCTTTCGAATGATATACCTCAAAGTGTGACTGGTTTGCTGAGGTCGGTCTAGAGCATGGGACGAACTTCGTGCATGGTGTCAGAAATGGAAAACGGAAACCAATAAGAGCCAATCCTATAACGCAAGAGCACTTTTTTTTGTTTTGTCCTCTTACAGGAATCTGAGAAATTAGAACTGAGCCAATGATCCCCCACCACCACACACACACACACCTCCCTACACCCCTTACGATTACGTAAAGCTTGTTATGTAATTAAGTGTGAGAGTAGAATTGCATTGTGGCCAAAACACAAATGCATATATCTCTCTCTCACACACACACACACACACACACACACACACACACACACTCTAGATGGTCATCACAGAAGGAAAAACAAAAGACAAACATTCACTTAGATTCTGCGCTGTTGTGGTCTTTATTCATACAACAGCTACCGTATATTCTCCCATATAGCCATTACGGAAGACCAGGACGAGGACAACGATGATAACGATGATGATGATGATGATAACGATGATGATGATAACGATGATGAAGAAGAAGACCAGGACTACATGGCTTATATCCATTTATCACCAATTCTGGACGGATAAACAGCCATCAGCCAGAGGGAAAAGTCCTGTGGCAAGGAAAACCATGTCCACACTGTACAAATGTGTATGCTAATTTATTTTTCGATGAAAAAAAAAAAAAGGAAGTATACATATAGTTCGGTCTGATAGATGTTTATTTATGCAGTGTTTCATAATTTATACCTTTACAATGTCTGACGTACTATCTTGATCATGTTTTTTTTTGTGTTCACTTGGTTTTATTATTATTATTATTATTATCTATATTTGTCCAAAGAGAAGCAGTGTTATTTATTGTGAACGCTATCGAGTGTAAAGTGTGCAAGTCTTCTGCAAGTTGTAAATTGCATTCCCCTTGCTGTATAAATCCGCTTATCGCTCGCTATCTGTTCTACTATCATAGATGTTTATTATTTCACACTTACCTGCATGTCAGCCTGTGTGTTTATTTATTGGGAAGAAAAAAAAAAACCTGTCACTCTTTAAAATGTAAATGACATGTTTCTGGTTTTGTTTACTCTTCAAATTGACCAAATGGATTTCACCACTATACCGTGCAAAATGCTAAGATTTCATTCATGAGCCAGTTCAAGATAAAAACTGAAAAAAAAAAAGTCTTTCATGATTTTTCAGATTTTGGTGTCGTGTCTTAGTTTTATGTATTCAGCTATTCAACATCGTCTTTTTTTTTTTTTTAAAGTGCCGCTAATCCATTTATGAGTTCATGGCCAGCGTTCTGCTCTGTAACACCTCCGTCGGAGTTGATGTGATGTAGGACTGAGTATCAACATATTGAACATTATCACTTTGTATTGTTTGTCATTTTTAAAAGTACATTTTTATTTTCTGACATCACAAGATAGTTATAAATATATAGTTTTGTATTTTTTTAATGTAAATGTCATATGTATATATAAAGTTTGATGGTATTTGTACAGATATGAAGAGTGAAACCATAAAAAAAATAAAATTAATGTGATTTTATCCTGAGGAGTTGGAGATTTATTTTGTTTTATTTTATGTAAACTGTTAACTTTCAATGTGATTTTCGGATGGATTTTAACCCCTAAACACGCTCTAATGGTATTTCAGGAACTCCTGTACATACATTTCACCAGTTTAATGAGTGCGTCTTGCATTGCAGCCAGCTCCAGAATTATTGGCACCCTTACCAATGGTTATAAAATGAATGTTATGAATTGAACAATTGGAAGGACACTGATTGATTAGCATTTCTCCAACAAAATTCATTCTCAAGAGCTTTATCTTTGTCAGAGTCTCAGTGGATCTGGAGCCTATCCCAGGTGGGCATCAGTCCAATGTAAGGCACCATACATGCTCGCATTCACACAGAGAGGCAATTTAGGATGGTTAGTCCAACTACTACAAGTATGTTTTTGGGAAGTGGGAAGAAACCAGAGAACCCGGAGGAAACACGCACAGGAACTCCACATGGACCGTAACCTGAGCTCAGGATTGAAGCCGGGACTCTGGAGATGCGAGGCAGCTGTGCTACCCGCTGAACCACTGTGCGACACTCATGAGAACTTTTCTACATAAAATATCTGGCAGAACGTTTGCAGTACCTACATCTATGTCTATTTTTTACAATACAGTTTCCAGAAGTCCTGTTGTTGCTTTTGACTAAATATGAAGTTGAGGTTTCACACATGTTAAATCCTTTGGTCATCCATCACCATGAGGAAAAACAGGAAGCTTTCATCTCAAATGAGACAAATGAGCGTTGTCAGATAATGGTTGGAAAAATATAGAAATAAAAAAAAAATTCATTAACCACAACCAAGTCCAAAAGTGTACTGTCCCCATGCACAGTAAGCGGTTTTCTTAAAGACACCAAGAAGGTGCATAGTTTCAGAATGAACCATCAGACACCATCTCTCTAAAATGCAGCTGTTTGGAAGTGTTGCATAAAAGAGCAACCCAGGAAATTTAGACTAAACTTTTAGCCAGGAACTCCATTTGCATGTTCAGCAACAAAAGACTGTATACAAGCAAAATTCCTCGACCCATGGTAAAATACACTATGGTATTTTACACCACTGATGCTTTTACAATTGTTCATGACAGGGTGGTGTTATTCTGTTCATGGAAAGAAAGGGTCATTGGCTGTTATTTGTGGAAGTGCCAATAGTTTTGAAACCAGTGTTTTGCACCATCTCATCTCATCTCATTATCTCTAGCCGCTTTATCCTGTTCTACAGGGTCGCAGGCAAGCTGGAGCCTATCCCAGCTGACTACGGGCGAAAGGCAGGGTACACCCTGGACAAGTCGCCAGGTCATCACAGGGCTGACACATAGACACAGACAACCATTCACACTCACATTCACACCTACGGTCAATTTAGAGTTACCAGTTAACCTAACCTGCATGTCTTTGGACTGTGGGGGAAACCGGAGCACCCGGAGGAAACCCACGCGGACACGGGGAGAACATGCAAACTCCGCACAGAAAGGCCCTCGCCGGCCACGGGGCTCGAACCCGGACCTTCTTGCTGTGAGGCGACAGCGCTAACCACTACACCACCGTGCCGCCTGTTTTGCACCAAGTTAAGGAAATTAATTTGTGCTAGCAGTGCTGGTGCAATTGTTACTCTCACTCGGGATCTTTATAATTTGTTGTTAATAATAATAATAATAATAATAATAATAATCTAACATTTTTGGGATGCCATTTCTCCCTCAGTTTTCAACCAAATTTCACATGAATAACACCTCCGGGATGAATTACGTTGCTATGACTTTTGGTGCTGATCTGGATCACTGATCGGGAATGATCCATGAAAAACGGGCTTTTTTTCCAGTCTCTTATAACTCTGCCAATTTTCAGGATTTTTTCAATCGGGTTTTTTTTTTTGTTCAGGGCGCAACTTTTCCTCACTAAGCGTCATTCTCTATCTCTTACCGTTCCAAATCTATAGGGTATGGTGACCAGACATCCCAGGTTTGTAACAGCTAGCGCAAAGTACTTTAGGTCACAGTGTCTATCTAGTTTAAGATTGAGAACACTTCCCGGCCAGCACAGACAGCACTGCCGCCTCTCAGCTCTACGGTCCCCAGTTCATATCTCCATGGGTTTCCTCTGGGTTCTCCAGTTTCCTCCGGCCTTCATAAAATAAGGCAGTAGGTGCATTAGCTGCATTAAACTGCTCCTTGATGTGAACGTGTGTGCGCACGCGTTTCCCTGTCATGGACTGGCATCTGGATCCAGGCCGTATTCCCACCTCACCCACAGTGACCCGGATTCCCTGCCACCATGACCAAAATAAAATCAGTAACTGAAAACTGAAGACTGAAGGAATGTTTGAAAAAATTAAAAAATAAAGCCACATCTTTAAGCTCAGTATGTAATGTGTATGCGATTCATTTTATAGGCTCTGCTGTTCACTGCCAAACCTCTAGAGTTGACCATACACTGTGTACAAGTTTAAAGATGTTTCAAATTAGCAAAAGGAAGGATGTAATAAATCTTTGGAACTGTCTGGAACCCAGGACTCACATTAGCAACTTTCAGTTATTAAAAATAAAACCCTTGTACAGTCAAGTGCTGTTCAGAAGTTGTCTCAAAATAAGGACTTTCCTATTTGTTTTATGTGCAAGTACCTCGTAAAGATCACCACCTAATAAACTTTAATAGACATGGCTAAAAAGACAGGTCTGAATTACTGCAGGATGCTTTATTAGATTTCTGTAAAGGTACATTTTACAATATGTCACAGAACCAAAGAGATCGTGAACAGATTGAAAAAATCTGACCGATCGTCTATTTGGCGGACCTCCGAGTCCTTTTGTCCCAGGAGAAGTTTGCGCCGTATGACTTCACTCTCGGTTTGGGTGTTCTCTTCTCTGTTATATCATAACTCCATCCTGCAGAAACAAACAATGAACGAGTGACCACGTTCAGTATATTTTACATTATAGCACTGGAAATCTGCTTGATAGTGTTTGACTTTGTTTCAAGCAACACATTTCTTCCTTCTCAGATTTTTTTTTTTTTTTGGGGAGTTCAACCTCATAATGCAAGGGGGGGAAAAAAAAAACAGATTGCATACCATTCTTCTCAGCGAATGCAATAGCATCCTCCTTAGTGCTGAATGTAAGGACCATGTTGGACAGAGGGTCAGCCCTGAAGAACATAAATAATAAAATTAACCAGATTTTTGGGGGGGTACTCCCAAAACTGGGGCCAAGGGGAGGGGGGGGCACTCCATGAATAAGGCAGAGGCACATATAAAAGAGTCAAGTGTAAAAGCCTGCAAATGACACCACCAACTTACAGGATGGATTAGTTCAATTGAAACGTGAATGAATGTTAAGCAACAATAAGGCAAAAAAGACCATTTGAAGGAACTGGATTTGACTCTCGGAGACTTCAGAGCTGAAAGCAGTCCATGACATCTATCTGTGACAAATTATATGAGCAAAAAAAAAATGCAGATGGTGGGGCTTAATACTACAACTGAGAAAAGATAAAAAGCTGTTTGATGTATATGAAAAGAGTCGAACTCATTTATAAAGGCAAAACCTGGATGTCCAACCTGTATTAGAGAATATTTAGCACTGTTAAAGCTAGATGGCCTTTTGATTTCATAAAATCGGTGAAATTCAGTTCCCTCTGAAATTTGGTCATTGTGATATATGTTTATTTCTGTAATCTCATCTCATCTCATTATCTGTAGCCGCTTTATCCTGTTCTACAGGGTCGCAGGCAAGCTGGAGCCTATCCCAGCTGACTACGGGCGAAAGGCGGGGTACACCCTGGACAAGTCGCCAGGTCATCACAGGGCTGACACATAGACACAGACAACCATTCACATTCACACCTACGGTCAATTTAGAGTCACCAGTTAACCTAACCTGCATGTCTTTGGACTGTGGGGGAAACCGGAGCACCCGGAGGAAACCCACGCGGACACAGGGAGAACATGCAAACTCCGCACAGAAAGGCCCTCGCCGGCCACGGGGCTCGAACGGGGCCTTCTTGCTGTGAGGCGACAGCGCCAACCACTACACCACCGTGCCACCCCTATTTCTTCTGTAATACCTCACAAAATATTCTTTGGCTGGGAAGTTATTTAATATTTGAGGGGATTCCCGAGCAAATAATCTGCATGAAATCGCTCGCTTCATGCAGTCAAGCAGACAGAGGAAGTCCGTGTGTGTGCGCATGCGCAGGTTTACCTTGACCGTGCACTGACAGTTCCATCATTCTGTTGCTAAACAAACAGCTGATCACACCGAGGTGCTCGCTGAGCGCCGATATTTATTAGTTTGGTTCTGCGTTTCCTTTCCTTCGTATATAACATAACGTCTTTTCTTCTCGCTTTCCGTTACTGTAGTCGGTCTTTCACGTCTCATTCACACACTCACATCCTCCATTTTTCTCTCCTGTTTCAAATTTGTATCCCACAATGCCTTGCGCGAACGGGGAAACCCCACCACGTCATGCATGACGTAGTATCTTGAATTGGGTCATGGTGAAGCAGGAAAAAAAAAATAGTGGAGAATTTAGGGCCATGTGGCCTTAAATTCATTAATTGTTCTATTTTAAAAAAAAACTAATAAAATTGGAAGTGATTCAAATTCAGTAGTTTTCAGTCCACTAAGCAAAAATAATTGGGTGTTGGGGAAAATTCTTTTTATGACCTACACTTGAAAAATCTGAAAGGCAGTCTAGCTTTAATATCTTAACTCGCACTATTTGTGTTACTGGTGATTATGAAGGGAATCTGTCACGCTGAATATGCAAAATGTTTTAGGCTTTTCTCTACGCAACTTGTCATAAGGGTGCACAAACTTTCACACTCCGCTGTATACATAGGTATAAAAGTGGCATGCATTTTACAGAAACAAGCTGTAGAAGTAAAAATCGCCTCCCAATAAATAAATAAATAAAAAGGTTTTATTGAATGTTTTTTCCTGAGTACCAAAGATGTGAAGAGCAAACTGGATCTTAAATATGAGATATGAGCTTACGTCGAGGCCCAGCCCATCAGAGGATTCTCCCATCGCTCACGCGTATCAAAATCCATCTTCCACTTCTTGGTGTTTTGGACGCCTGACTGCATGGCATTGCGAGTTGGTACAAAGATGCGCACTTTCCGAGTTTTGATGTGCTCCTCTGGAACACCGGTTAGTGCTGTGATGTCCTAGAGAGAGAGAGAGAGAGAGAGACTTTTCATAAGTTATTATTTGTGTTCAAACACTTTTTCGAAGGTAAACATGATTGGGAAGATATCCCATAGTCTATGTTTGGTTAAATGTAATCTTGAGCTCACGGTAGGCAGCCAAGAAGGAAAGAAAAAAAAAAAAAAGAAGCAGCAGCATTAAAGAGCTTGGCAGGCCTCACACACTTACACCTAAAGGGCATAAAAGCCCAAATATTTCCTTTTGAATGTAGATGCGCACTTTGTCTAGACAAGCTAATTTCTCACACTTGAAATGCTGCGAGACGGCCTATTGTGATTTTTTTTTTTTTTTCCCCACCACAGGGCTTCTGTCACAGGCCAGAAACCTGGATTTCAAGGTGTTAAGAGTGAAGAGAAAACACTTCCTCACAAGTGAAAACAGCTCATCTATTGAGAAAGGAAACAAACTGGATTATTTATGGGGAGAAAAAATAAATAAATAAAAATACCCATACTTCTACAGCAACAAAAACAAATTATATTGTGTCATTTAATACAATTTTATCAATGGTAATTTCACCGCTTGACAAAACGCCATCGATTTTAAAATATATCGTTTTGTTTGGAATCAATATTTAAAAAAAAAAAAATTAATAAATAATTAAAAAAAATTCCTTTCAACCAGTTACGAGTACGCTATGCTCTGAAAGCAATCTTAACCGACCGCATTTATGAGTAACAGGATTCTGCTGAAAGATTGCGAGCAGAGTTTTCGAGGAATTAGTCAGTGAGCTTTGCGCTGTCGGCCACACACACACACAGCATGCTACCGGTAGCCACCCAAAGTTCCAAGCCTCAGAAGCAGCTCCCCTTTCAGCTTTCCTTCACACGTTTCAATGGCCATTACAACTTCAAAGAATCAAATTTTGATCAGCGTCCGTCATCTGCCTGTCGGTTCACTGTAAAAGCGCCTCTTTAGCATGAACCTTGAACAAAAGACACACTCGCAAATTGGTGTGGAGCAGAGTTTTGGCATTTAGACAGACTGAATAATAGATGGCCAAATACAGTACCATAAGGCTTCCTTCAGGCAGAGACAAGGTGAGATTTATCAACAAGGTTCTCTCATATCATATGTCATTTTATTCACTTATAATCGAGTAAGCCTGGAATCAATACAAAAATAAATGCTTGCATTATCGTTCTGCCTTTGGGCATATAATAATAATAATAATAAAAGTAAACATAATGGGGGGAGGACCCAAATTGAGTTTCTCAGTAAACCTGTTTCGGTGTTTTCCGGCCCTAACGTTAAACATGGAAAAAGCTCAATTTAATAAAAAGGATCAGTTTAAAGTGCATGTCTTGAGCATTTTCACAAGTCGTTTCAGTCCAAAAATTCCTTATAATTAAATTGTGACAGTTTGTGTTACATTGATTCTCAACAGAAAGACAAAAGTAAAAGCGAAAACATCCAGAATCTGATTAACAGTTGATCTGCCGATCCAAACGTCACTATGAGGTCTGTGGAATTAACAGAACACACTCCAGCGAGCATTTATATTCGCATAAACTGCTGACAAGAAGAGGAACGTACAGATCAACGCTCAGACTTGTGCTCAGATGAAGGTGCATATTGGGGAGGGGGGGGGGAGAACACTTCGCTGCCCCTGCAATGTACAAAAAAAAAAAAAAAAGCGTAGTCTAGACTTTTATGCCTGCATACATTAAGGCAACAAAAACTAGGAGGGTGATCCTTGCAACAGACGAGAGCACAATGGCCCGTGCACAAAGCAGGAGACGGTGGCTTAAATATGGTGCTTCTTAGGAAAGAGAAAGAGGGGACAAAAAAAATTCGGTGTGCAAAAAAAAAAAAAAAAAGAACCACAAAGGGAGGGGGGGAAACACTGCACGTTTCTCCAGCCATGTACAGGAAGCAAAATGAGCACTATGAAGTTTGACACTATTCACGGGGCCCTACAATCCCTGGTATGCAGACAGAATGCCAGGCTTAAGAGCGGGGGAGGAAAGCTGGCATAGTGTTCGTCACATAAAAGCGTGTCTATATTTCTGACACCTCTACGAATAAAGCGTATGGGAGCCCTTTCACACCGAGACCGAGGGGCAAGCTGGTCAGGAGACAAGCATGTCAGGGAAATTTGGAGGGGGGGAGGCACCTGAAGTCAGGTAGAGCCCAGTTCTTACTGGACGTCTAGACTATGAGCAAAGATGCTCTGGGACAGCGTTCGAAGTTCTCTGGGAATTTCACTAGAATTAGAACAAATTAAAAGTTCTCGTGTAAAAAGGTCTTGGTGAAAAGCTAACATGACTGAATGGCAGTCACAGTTCCCATTAACGATTAATGCATGGCTATATATTCTGCTACAAGTTCTGCTGGAGTATTTTTCAGTACTTAGTTGGATGCCCTGAAATTCTTCATAAGGTCTGAATCCGGATTGTGGTCCACCAGCTGCTCCCTGTTCTGAAGTTTTAAGAAAATTATAGGATAGAAAGCATTCCCAGGTATTTTACCTGGCAAAATTATTCCATAATGATGATATACCGTAACATGACTCATACAGTGGTGCTTGAAAGTTTGTGAACCCTTTAGAATTTTCTATATTTCTGCATAAATATGACCTAAAACATCATCAGATTTTCACACAAGTCCTAAAAGTAGATAAAGAGAACCCAGTTAAACAAATGAGACAAAAATATTATACTTGGTCATTTATTTATTGAGGAAAATGATCCAATATTACATATCTGTGAGTGGCAAAAGTATGTGAACCTTTGCTTTCAGTATCTGGTGTGACCCCCTTGTGCAACAATAACTGCATATAAACATTTCCAGTAACTGTTGATCAGTCCTGCACACCGGCTTGGAGGAATTTTAGCCCATTCCTCCGTACAGAACAGCTTCAACTCCGGGATGTTGGTGGGTTTCCTCACATGAACGGCTCGCTCAGGTCCTTCCACAACATTCCGATTGGATTAAGGTCAGGACTTTGACTTGGCCATTCCAAAACATTAATTTTATTCTTCTTTAACCATTCTTTGGTAGAACGACTTGTGTGCTTAGGGTCGTTGTCTTGCTGCATGACCCACCTTCTCTTGAGATTCAGTTCATGGACAGATGTCCTGACATTTTCCTTTAGAATTCACTGGTATAATTCAGAATTCATTGTTCCATCAATGATGGCAAGCCATCCTGGCCCAGATGCAGCAAAACAGGCCCAAACCATGATACTACCACCACCATGTTTCACAGATGGGATAAGGTTCTTATGCTGGAATGCAGTGTTTTCCTTTCTCCAAACATAACGCTTCTCATTTAAACCAAAAAGTTCTATTTTGGTCTCATCCATCCACAAAACATTTTTCTAATAGCCTTCTGGCTTGTCCACATTATCGTTAGCAAACTGCAGACGAGCAGCAATGTTCTTTTTGGAGAGCAGTGGCTTTCTCCTTGCAACCCTGCCATGCACACCATTGTTGTTCAGTGTTTTCCTGATGGTGGACTCATGAACATTAGCCAATGTGAGAGAGGCCTTCAGTTGCTTAGAAGGTACCCTGGGGTCCTTTGTGACCTCGACAACTATTACACGCCTTGCTCTTGGAGTGATCTTTGTTGGTGGACCACTCCTGGGGAGGGTAACAATGGTCTTGAATTTCCTCCATTTGTACACAATCTGTCTGACTGTGGATTGGTGGAGTCCAAACTCTTTAGAGATGGTTTTGTAACCTTTTCCAGCCTGATGAGCATCAGCAACACTTTTTCTGAGGTCCTCAGAAATCTCCTTTGTTCGTGTCATGATACACTTCCACAAACATGTGTTGTGAAGATCAGACTTTGATAGATCCCTGTTCTTTAAATAAAACAGGGTGCCCACTCACACCTGATTGTCATCCCATTGATTGAAAACACCTGACTCTAATTTCACCTTCAAATTAACTGCTAATCCTAGAGGTTCACATACTTTTGCCACTCACAGATATGTAATATTGGATCATTTTCCTCAATAAATAAATGACCAAGTATAATATTTTTGTCTCATTTGTTTAACTGAGTTCTCTTTATCTACTTTTAGGACTTGTGTGAAAATCTGATGATGTTTTAAGTCAGATTTATGCAGAAACATAGAAAATTCTAAAGGGTTCAAAAACTTTCAAGCACCACTGTATGTAAACCGTTATTCCACAAAATCGGGTCGTACATGAGCTGATAGCCGAGTCGGCTATACGCCATGTACGACGAGACTGAGGGGAATAACTTATTCTATCCACATTCAGTGGATTTTGAAAAACAGAGCATTTTTATTTTTTGCAAATTTGATAAATAAAAACTTTATACAAATATGCGACAAAATCATTTCCACTTAGAATGTAAACAAACTGGCGAAATGACTAGCAATTTGTGAAAAATGCGATAATTCTTGAAAAAAAAAAAAAAGATACGTTCTTACCATCAAATACTTTCATTCCATATTTTGTTGCTTTTCTTTTGTATTTTTTGGGGTTTTGTTTTCAAGTGGAGTATTTTTATTTTGTCCTCAGTTGGTTCAGTAATACCATAGATGCCGCATTCTGCGTAGAATCATACATCATCCTCGCCGCCATATTGGATGTGGCAAAGTGGAGATTCTTCAACCGTCTCTGGTATAGCGTCTAGACTCTGGAACAGCCTCCCACTTTCATTGCGTCAATGCACCTCCCTTTCATCTTTTAAAACCATGCTCAAAACTTATCATTTTACCCTTGCTTTCTCATCATAATGCTGAATGATTGAGGTTATTATTTTTATTAATAATTTTTATTTATTATTATTTTTAATTGTATTGCTGCATCATCTGTGTTTTTTACTTTGTTGTTGATTCTGCGTCATGCTTTTGTGCCTTTTAACTAGTTCTACTTTGACTTTTATTTACAATTTTTACACTCTTTGTAAAGTGTCCTTGGGTATCTTGAAAGGCGCTTCAAATAAAGTTGTATTATTATTATTATTATTATTATTATTAGACAGTAGCCGAGAATAAAGATGCCTCATTCATGTGCTGCGTTTAACTGTACCAACAGGTTTACCGTCCAAACGAGATCACATGGGATTACCTTTCACAGGTGAGACTGGAAAAATACTTTTCATTGTATTTGGTCATTATAACGTAATTTTACGAACAGATTTTTCTGACTTTGTGGCTAATATGAAGTCTCGCGCATAATAGCCGCTCGGTGAAACCTGTCTCCAAACAACGAAGTATTTCCTTCGTAACTACGCTGATTGTTGTTAGTTGCTTAGCTAACTTTTCACATACTATGTAGGTTTCCCAAAAATAAAGACATGAAAAAGCAGTGGGAGACAGCTGTGCGACGGGAAGGGTTTTCTGCTACTCCGTCATCCATGCTCTGCAGTGAACACTTCAGAACGGAGGATTTTGACAGAACAGGTCAGACAGTCAGGATCAGAGAGGGAGCTGTTCCTTCAGTCTTCAGTTTCCCAGCTCATCTCCACCAGGTAGGTGTATAGTTATAAGCAGTGAGAATTAGATAATACAGCGCCACACTATGATGAACATTTTTGAACGTATGATGAATGTTTTTAACCTTTCTGAATGTGAAGGAATCAGTGATGTATTTTGTTTTGGTATGACGTTAGAACCTGGCCGAACTCAGTTTGGCGGTCATTCAGCTCACTTTATTCAACGAGAGTAGGTCTGTGTGGTGACTCAATAAATAAAACAGTAAATTTTTATTTTCATTCACTATTTCCAGTTTTTCCACTATTTCCATCATTTATCATATTCAGTCTTGTAGGTTGGTTATTGTGGCCTCAGGTTTTGGTAGCTTGCTACGGTATGCTGACTGATTAGCTTACCTGAGCTATCTATCGCGTATCTGTCGCTAGTTTGCAGTGTACAGGGTATTTCGCACACTATTTATAACCATCACATTAAAAGTTATACGTGTTGTTTTGATGCCTGTTTGTTTCCCAAATATATACCTACGTGTGTGTCTTAATGGGTGAATAAAAGGCATCGAGTTAAATATTATTGTAGAAAGGGGCTTTATGAAGTTCAGTCCATTTACTTGCATTGGTTTACGGGGAAGATTTGCCACATCCAATATGGCGGACACTCTGACGTATCCCAGCAACGGGCCACCCAGCTCAATGCGGCGTCTATGTTTATATGTCTATGAGTAATACACACTGCCATTTTCTTCTTCTTCTTTAGGGTTTTTTGGTGGTTGGCAAACAAACTTAAAGGTGCATTACTGCCACCGACTGGGCTGGAGTGTGGAAAAGTAGATTTTAAATTTTTTTTTTTGGGGGGGGGACCATATTCTCATTTCATCTCATCTCATTATCTCTAGCCGCTTTATCCTGTTCTACAGGGTCGCAGGCAAGCTGGAGCCTATCCCAGCTGACTACGGGCGAAAGGCGGGGTACACCCTGGACAAGTTGCCAGGTCATCACAGGGCTGACACATAGACACAGACAACCATTCACACTCACATTCACACCTACGGTCAATTTAGAGTCATCAGTTAACCTAACCTGCATGTCTTTGGACTGTGGGGGAAACCGGAGCGCCCGGAGGAAACCCACGCGGACACGGAGAGAACATGCAAACTCCGCACAGAAAGGCCCTCGCCGGCCACGGGGCTCGAACCCGGACCTTCTTGGTGTGAGGCGACAGCACTAACCACTACACCACCGTGCCGCCCCGGGACCATATTCTTTTAGCCATTTTTGTTTCTTTTAAATACTTGATAAAGTGATATAGTTAACTTTATGTGCTCCACCATTTTGTTTTTCTCTACTCTTGGTATATGCGCTGATAGCCTAGTAGAAAAGTAGCCAATAAGAGTTTGTGATTGCTCATATCTAGTGAATGTGGATAGAAAAAAGTTATTATTATAGAAAAATAAAAATAAAAACAGTTCTGGAAAAAATTAAGATCTCATCTCATCATCTCTAGCCGCTTTATCCTGTTCTACAGGGTCGCAGGCAAGCTGGAGCCTATCCCAGCTGACTACGGGCGAAAGGCGGGGTACACCCTGGACAAGTCGCCAGGTCATCACAGGGCTGACACATAGACACAGACAACCATTCACACTCACATTCACACCTACGGTCAATTTAGAGTCACCAGTTAACCTAACCTGCATGTCTTTGGACTGTGGGGGAAACCAGAGCACCCGGAGGAAACCCACGCGGACACGGGGAGAACATGCAAACTCCACACAGAAAGGCCCTCGCCGGCCACGGGGCTCGAACCCGGACCTTCTTGCTGTGAGGCGACAGCACTAACCACTACACCACCGTGCTGCCCCGGGACCATACTCTTTTAGCCATTTTTGTTTCTTTTAAATACTTGATAAAGTGATATAGCTAACTTTATGTGCTCCACCATTTTGTTTTTCTCTACTCTTGGTATATGCGCTGGTAGCCTAGTAGAAGAGTAGCCAATAAGAGTTTGTGATTGCTCATATCTAGTGAATGTGGATAGAAAAAAGTTATTATTATAGAAAAATAAAAATAAAAACAGTTCTGGAAAAAATTAAGACACTACTGCAAAATTATCAGTTTCTCTGGTTTTACTATTTATAGGGACGCGTTTGAGGAACACGAACATTTTTGTTTAATTCCATAAACTGCTGACATTTCCCCCAAATTTCACATAAAAATATTGTCACTTGGAGCATTTAGTTGCAGAAAATGACATCTGGTCGAAATAACAAAAAAGATGAAGTGTTTTCAGACCTTGAGTAGAAATCAAGATCATACTCGATTTTAAGCAACACAATACTAACACTTGAACTGAGGATGAGTTCAGAAATCAATATTTGATGGAATAACCCTGACACAGCTTTCATGCGTCTTGGCATGCTCTTCACTAGTCTTTCACATTGCTCTTGGGTGACTTTATGCCACTTCTGCAGTGGCGGAGCCAGACAATTTTTCTAGGGGTGGCCAGACTGAGACCAATGTTCACACAGGGGTGGCACATAAACTGATATCTTCTTCCTGTTATTTTTCTGTGTGGCAAGTCGCTGTAGGTCTAGTGGTGTTTCTTGGTCACTCACTCATTAATTCGGGCAGGCAGTGACTGCCATGTAGAATTACATCATGAAGACCTGCATAATACGCTTTTTAATATATTAATAAGCTGATTAAAGGGAAAAAAAACTCTTAAAAAAGAATAAAAAAAAGAGAAGGTACTTATACTCATGACCATGGCACATTCCAATTTTTGAGAATTCCGTCCATGATTCGGAAAAAGGAAACTCTGAGGCTTAGTACAGAGAGGAGACGACAGGATCAGGACACTTCGACCAATGACCATTTCATCCAAAGCCTTTTTCAGACACACTATCAATTATTTTATATTTCAGGTATTCCTGTGTTCGCGAACAAAGCCCCCGCGAGAGCGCTGCTCTCCGCCTAAAGATTTAACATGATCCAGCCGGCTTTAAAAATTAATAACTCGGCCAACGGAGCTCAAAGCGAAGCAAAATTTGACAGGCACCTCCCTCTAAGCCTCCACCTTGGAAAGAGCATGGTCTCAGGTCGGTAGGACCGTGCCTCGGCCCAGGATTCGTGAACAAAGCCCCTGCGAGAGCACTGCTCGGCGCCTAAAGATTTAGCATGATCCAGCCGGCTTTAAAAATTAATAACTCAGCCAACGGAGCTCGCAGCGAAGCCAAATTTGACAGGCACCTCCCTCTAAGCCTCTCCCTTGGAAAGAGCCTGGTAGGACTGCGCCTCGGCTCAGGATTCGTGAACGAAGCCCTCGCGAGAGCGCTGCTCGGCGCCTAAAGATTTAGCACGATCCATACTATGGCACTCATTTGCTTTACAATCATGTGTTTTGCTTCGGTCAAATTACATTGAGGATTCCTCCTTTTTTTTCGAACAAACAAATACCTGAAATATAAAATAACTGATTGTGCGTATGACAAAGGCTTTGGACGAAATGACCTGTATTCGTACTCGATGATCAGTAGAAGCATCTTATCTCCAGAAAAGCCTGACTTTTTTAAATAATATGGGTCAAAACCACACACATCTATCTTCGCTCGACCGTGCAAATCGTGGTAATACTGAGAAAATTCAGCATAGTTTACAGACACGCTTTCAGCGGCTGCCATCCTAGTCGCTTTGTATATCCGCCATCATGGCAGGCGCTCATGATGTAGCACATTTTGATCACGTGGTTGCAAGTCATCTATAGACAGCTACTTCTTCTTCTTCTGTAATTGTGTTGGTTGATATTCAAGTTGAGTGTATTACTGCCACCTACTGTTTGGGTGGAGAACTACAGGTTTGAGTGCGCGCTGTTGAATTGCATCCATATAGGAACAACTGCATACAGACATAGTTCTGCAAAAAAGTTGCCAACAAAGCGGTGCTGGGGTGGCCGGAGGGGTGGCCAGAGATTAATTTAGGGCCAGCACTGGCCACCCCTTGGCTCCACCCCTGCACTTCTGGTGCAAAAATTCAATCAACTCCGCTTTGATTGATGGCTTGTGACCATCCATCTTCCTCTTGATCACATTGCAGAGGTTTTCAATAAAACTTCCTCCAATCAGAGGAGCCCATTTTGAACCATCCTTGCCACACGCTTAACCCCAGCTGCCATTTGCCATTTTTCTTGTGCATCACTTGATGTCATCCTATGGTTGCTGAGTGACATTTAAAAGAGTTGATGATCATCCTGATCAGTGGAGAGTCATTTTCGCCCTCTGCTAGTCTGTAACTTTATTGTCTCCAATCTCCACCCAAACAGTACATGGCGGTAATACATTCAACTTGAATATCAACCACCACCAACACAATTACAGAAGAACAAGTAGCTGTCTATAGATTACTTGCAATCACGTGGAGGTTTGGAGATTGGGCTGGCCATGACAGGGTCTTGATCCTATGGTTCTCCATCCACACCTTGATTGACCTGGCTGTGTGGCACGGAGCAATGTCCTGCTGGAAAACCCAGTCCTTGGAGTTGGGGAACATTGTCAGAGCAGAAGGAAGCAAGTTTTCTTCCAGGATAACCTTGTACATGGCTTGATTCATGCGTCCTTCACGAACAAAAAACCTGCTCCATTCCAGCCCTGCTGAAGCACCCCCAGATTATCACCCATCTGCCACCAAATTTCACAATGGGTGAGAGACACTGTGGCTTGTAGGCCTCTCCAGGTCTTGGTCTAACTTATTCAGCGACGATGTGATGGGGAAAAACTGAAAATTGGACTCCTTAGAGAAGATGACCTTACTCCAGTCCTCTGTGGTCCAAACCTTATAAGTCTTTAAGCAAACCTCAGCCTGGCTCTTCTTTGCTTCTCATTGATGAAGGGCTTTTTTTTCTAGCTTTGCATGACTTCAACCCCATCCGGAGGAGCCCGTTTCGAACCATCCTTGCCGCGCACTTAACCCCAGCTGCCATTTGCCATTCTTCTTGTGCGTCACTTGATGTCATCCTATGGTTGTTGAGTGACATTCAAAAGAGTTGATGATCATCCTCATCAGTGGAAAGTCGTTTTCGCCCTCTGCCAGTCTGTAACTTTGTTGTCCCCAATGTCTGCTGCTTGATCTTGTTCTTATGAACTGCCATCTTTGACGTTTTGAGGATGGAAGCAACCTCACGTTTACTGTATCCCTCTTCTAGTGAAGCCAGAATTGAACCCTTCTTTTCCTCACTCAAAACTTCTCTTAACTCTTTTTTTAAATACATAAATTTAATTGGAATACCAAAATATCTAAGGTACTACTAGCACTGATTTTGCCTTCAAAACTGGTCCTATTGCAAGAGGATAGTGATGGCCACAGCAGTGGTTTTTATACCTTTCCTTGTAAAATAAGATTTGGTTCAGGTGATCACCTAATCAGTACCTCACTCAGTAAAATGGTGTGTGCTTGTGTTGAAATTTCAGCACAGACCCTGGAATGAAATGGCTGCCATACATGGAGATGCTGATTTAAGAAAAAAAATTGAAGTGGTCTCTTAATATTTTCCAGAGTTGTATGAAAATGGTATATTACATGGACAAGTGTTTAAAATGGGAAAATATGCCACTCTTATTTTTCATACGAACTACATCCGGGACACAGTGTCACTTGTGAGGAAATCGATGAAATGTTTTTGATAAATTTGGATCCTTTTTGTTTGTGAATGTGTCTATATAATAAAAAGAAAAATCACATGTTGGTTTGAAGATATGAAGTTTGTCTTCTCGTGTTGAAGAACTCGTGAAGTTTTTCATATGAAATACATCCTGGACCTGGGTGACATTTCCTGATATTTCACTCCGATATTTCAATCCACTTTTGCGGATGTGTTCATATAATATAAAGAATATTACATGGTAGGGCGGCATGGTGGTGTAGTGGTTAGCACTGTCGCCTCACAGCAAGAAGGTTCTAGGTTCGAGTCCAGTGGCCGACGGGGGCCTTTCTGCGTGGAGTTTGCATGTGGGTGCTCCGGTTTCCCCCACAGTCCAAAGACATGCAGCTTAGACTAATGGGTGGCTCTAAATTGACCGTAGGTGTGAATGGTTGTATGTCTCCATGTGTCAGCCCTGTGATGATCTGGCGACTTGTCCGAGGAGTACCCTGCCTCTCACCCACAGTCAGCTGGGATAGGCTCCAGCTTGCCCGCAACCCTGCCCAGGATAAGCGGTTACAGATGATGTATGGATGGATGTTACATGGTGGCTATGCTCACTCGTGAAATATGTTCACCACTCAAACTTCATATCGTCACACCACCATGTAATATCCTCTATATTTCATATTTGGGAGCTCTTCAACTTCCCAGTAAACTGCGACACTGAAGGTCATCAAGTGGTGAACCAAAACATACAGCCAATATATGTCTCACTAACGTGTGCTTCTTTCTGAGATATGTCAAGGCAAAAATCAACTGCATCTTTTTGAACTGGCGCTTATGCTGTGTCACAGTGCATTATAACACACACAGGAACGCGCCATTAGCCCTTTTCCTCATACAGGAGCCCACATATGCCTGTGATTGGCTAGTGTCAATTAAACTGACAGTGGAGAAAGACTACTCCACCCCTCGTACTCAGACAGCACAGGCGGTTTTGCTCTCTTGGCTCCTGCTTACGGATACCTGGGTCATCGTTAGGATTCGAACTGATGATAATCTCAAATCTTTTCTGTTGCTCCACTTAGCAGTTCCTTAAAATCAGGTTTTTTTTCCCCAAAAATATTGCTGAACTTGATATGCAAAGAAACATGAAGTGAAAGAAAGCATGGTGTACCTGCACCACCAAGTCAAACTTCCTGTTCACTATTGGCCCTTTTCCACTACCCTTTTTCAGCTCACTTCAGCTCGCTTCAGCTCACTTCAGCCCGACACGGCTTGCGTTTCGACTACCAAAAACCAGCACGACTCAGCTCGCTTCAGCCCTGCTTAGCCCCTAAAACTCGCACCGTTTTGGAGTGGGGCTGAAGCGAGCCAAAGTGAGCCGAGTGAGGCTGGGGGCGTGAGCAGACACTCCCCTGTGCACTGATTGGTGAGGAGGAGTGTCCTCACATGCCCACACACGCCCCGCGAGCACGCTGGGATCTGTAAACACCGTAAACCCGGAAGAAGAAGAATTATGAATTACGAGAATTATGAAGCCTTATGCGCCTCGCCTCATCTATACGCTCTTGCCAATATCTGTTGGCGTTGTCGGTGACAACAAGCCACAGCACCAAGACCAGCAGCACTAACGGCTCCATGTCCTCCATGTTTATTGTTTACTATTCGGGTCGTGAAACTACCGCTTAAAAGGTCACTGATGTCACTGTTTGTGCTGCTTAACGACATCACGTGACGTCCACCCACTTTTGCTAACTCCACCCAATGTGTCCACCCACTTCCAGCCAGCACGGTTCAGCGCGGTTGTAGTCGAAATGCAACTCCAACAGCCCCGCTCAGCTCGACTCAGCACGGCACGGCTCAGCCCGACTCAGCCGCGTTTGTAGTGGAAAAGCGGCATATGCGTCCTGAACATGGCTGGAGAAAATAAGTTTGGGAATTTCCAATCAGCACTACAACTTTACATTCTCCTTGCCAGAGGGCTAACATTTTAAATATGTCCTGAATTTAGTTAGACGCAGCACTAGTATTCTAACTTTCCAACAGCCAAAAAAAAACACCCCCCGACTCTTAGAAAGTCTTAAATACTTCTCTTAAAAACGCCTGGTACTCTGTCTCTCATCAAAAAGGTATTTGGTGAAGCATATGTTTTGCAGTTCAGAAGAGCTTTGTGTTTGGGACACGCTCGGTTGCTGTGGGAATCCCCCTGTGGAGGAGCTTCAGTCGTCCCAGACACTCAGGTAAATGGCTCCCTTGCCCGTGAAGTTAGTGAAGTACAGTTTATACAGCTGCCTTTGAGACAAGTGCTCTGGAGCACCACACACGCAGCAGCATGACTGTATGCCGCTTGATAGCAATTGCAGGCCTACGTGCGCTGGAGAGGGAATCTGACTTATAAAGCATGTGGCGGTGACCTGAGGCAAAAGTTCTGAGCCAGGCTCTAGAGTCGAAAATAATATATGAGAACGTAGATAGCGAGTCATTCCCATCAGATACAGGTGGAACCTTTCATGCCTTTCCCAGGTGTAATTTAATCAGCATTCAGATGAACGATTTCACAGAACTTAGATTTAGAATACACCCTACTGGCATTCCCACATTCTCTCTCACACACACACACACACACACACACACACACACGTACGTTAATTTAACCTTGAACAGAATGCAATTTCGGAAAACAAAAAGAATTAAAAATAACCACCACCACCTTCCGTAGTCGGCACAAAAAAATCAAAGTCTATTGGAAATTCACCAGAAGACTCCTAATGAGGAGTGAATAAATTATCACTAACTCACTGAGCCTTGCACATAAGTGAAACTCTTCTGTGTGGTTTTGAAGCATTTGTTTTATCCCATGCCAGACTGTGGAAATAATACCAGACTATTACATGAGCACTTTGCCCTTGTTCATCACCTGGGGGGAGGGGATCATTTCCTGTTATTAATCTAGGGGTGGGTCCTCATCCGAAAAAGTGCAAACGAGTCTTTTAAAAAAAAAAAGCTGTGCTCGTTTATCCAGAGTAAACATCCCTGAGGCCTGCGTTCATTTCACAGATTTGCTGAAATCTCGGAAATCACATTGAGTGCAAGTTTATAATGGCGTCGAGACACACAAAATAAATAAAAGCAGAGAAACTAGGAGAAAAAAAAAAAAACCTCAATTAAACAAACCTTAAGATCTGTAGAATTGCACACATTGTGTGCACGCTCGAAAAGTGAGCTTTCAGCACCCGTGCGATCAGGATGTTATTGGATGGGGATTGACCTCTCAGACATGTTGACAGATTTCATCACTAGGTCATATATTGTTAAGTCAATGAGCATTAGACTTCCAAAAAGGAAGCAAAACCCGACCCTTAACCTCACCAGCTGAGTTGTGTCTGCGTCGGCTGTTGCGCAATGCGCCCTGGTTGGCCATCTTTGAAGTGAGAGGACTGCGCTAATAACAGATCGGACGTACAGGGTCACTAATAGAAACAAACAACATGTACTACTTGTGTGAGTGAAAGGAGGGTGCAGTTGGCACCGAGGGTCAAATCTATTCTCACGTTACACTGAGCAGTCTGGGTGGGGCAGACTCTGTGTGTGTGTGTGTGTGTGTGTGTGTGTGTGGGAAGAGGCATTTCCGCATGCTATAAGCCACATGCCACCTGTTTGTTTGGATTCAACGTCTATGGAAAAAGCTTGGCGTGTCGTGTTGAAACAGAGCTCCTTTTTAAGTGTCACTCACAAGCCATCTGGCTTGTTTGCACTTTTTGGAACAGAATGCATTCACTGAGACGTTATGTGGCAAAAATGGTACCATATGTGTGCGTCAATATTTAGCAAAGAGCATGAGAAATGACCTCACACGCACCTGGAGCATCGCAGCTTTCAGCTGAAAGTGATAATGACGGATATGCGATGATGGAATAGTCAATTACAGGCATGCTCACCAGCAAACAGGTTAAAAAACAAACAAACAAACAAACAAACAAACAAACAGACGACACTAATCTTCAAACTTCAGAGAAAGCATCGCTCAGGAGCTGACAAACAGAACTAACATGGGGTCTAGAAGTATTCTCATTGAGGAAGTAAGGAACTTGTTGAAGAGCATTAGGTGCAATGATACAAAAAAAAAAAGAAAAAAAAAAACACAAACCCAAAAACAAGAGTGCTCTGAGAGCATAATATCCCCCACTGGGAACTGTGCCATAACTCTGGTAAAATGCGACTGAATTGAACAAAATTGCAATATGCGCATTACCGACATATAACAAAGAATCTGGTCAAGTTTCGTGAAATTCCTCCAGAAATTGTGAGAGGAGTTGATTTCAAAAGGTGAGTACCCTTCCTGGGACGGACATCGCCACGACATAATCTCCCTTTGGGCCTTTCAGCCAGCAGGGGATAAAACTTCTGAGGGAAGTTGATTTCAGAAAGCAAGCGCACTTTGATGAAATTTCCAAAGTACAAGTTTGTTAATAATCAAGAGTATAACTCTGGTAAAATTTGCCCAAATTAAACAATATGTGTATAACTGTCATATAACAAAGCCTTTTGCCAAGTTTGATGAAATTCCTCCACAAATTGTGAGAAGAGTTGATTTCAGAAGAACGTACACCCTCATGAAATTGTCAAAGTACAAGTTATTTAATCAAAGGTCAAAACTCTGGTAAAAATTTTCACAAACGAAATTAAATCACAATATGCGTATTACCGTCATATAACAAGGCCTTTCGCCAAGCTTTGAGAAATTCGTCCAAAAATTGTGAGAGGAGTTGATGTCAGAAGGCGAGCACACCTTCATGAAATTGCGAAAGTACAAGGTTGTTAATCAAGGGCTGTAACGCTGGTAAAATGCGACCGAATTTAATGAAATTTCAATGTGTGTATAACTGTCATATAACAAAGCCTTTTGCCAAGTTTGGTGAAATTCCTCCAAAATTGTGAGAGGAGTTGATTTCAGAAGGAAAACACACTCATGAAATTGTCAAAGTATAATTTTGTTAATCAAGGGCCGTAACTCTGGTAAAATGTGACCTCAATTTAAAGGAACAGTCCACCGTATTTCCATAATGAAATATGCTCTTATCTGAATTGAGACGAGCTGCTCCGTACCTATCTGAGCTTTGCGCGACCTCCCAGTCAGTCAGACGCAGTCAGACGCGCTGTCACTCCTGTTAGCAATGTAGCTAGGCTCAGTATGGCCAACGGTATTTTTTGGGGCTGTAGTTAGATGCGACCAAACTCTTCCGCGTTTTTCCTGTTTACATAGGTTTCTATGACCAGTGATATGAAACAAGTTCAGTTACACAAATTGAAACGTAGCGATTTTCTATGCTATGGAAAGTCCGCACTATAATGACAGGCGTACTAACACCTTCTGCGCGCTTCGGCAGCGCATTGATGGCGGAGGACATCAAGTCAGATATATCACTTTGTCATCAAGTATTTAAAAAGAAACAGAAATAGTTTTTAGGCCTAGAAAAAAAAATTGTTTCTCCCCTGTCAATCCTTCAAAAAAATTTAGGGTAGGATGGTCGGATTTTTTATTTATTTTTTTTATTTTCAATGTTGACTATGCGGCTTCACACTAGTGTAATACAAGAACGGGCAGTCTCTTAGACTTTCAACCATATTATTTTAAATATTTAATTATTAAATAATGACTAAACTTAAACTTAGAGATAAGATGTTATATCTGTAGAGTTAAGATATTTTTTCAATATTTACCATTTCAGTTTTATGCTTCATCTGTCCTTGTTGCTGTTGATACTAAACCTTTTTAATAATGACTTTTGTCTGTTAAAATTAATTTCAAAAATTTCAATGCTGAAGTGGGCTACAGAGAACCATGTAGCGGTGGTGAAACCCCCACCTAGAGTGGTTAATACAAATATTTTTATCTGTCTGTCAGATATAAATTAATATTTAAGACCAAGTATAAACCAAATTAAAGACTGAAATAATATGATTAATCAGATAAAAATATTTGGGGGACCCATAGCTGAGCATCAAGAACAGTTGGCATGGAATTTCTCCTACAATCATGCTGCAGAAAAAAAGTCCAATATAGTTTCAAGAATATAGAAATTTTAATACAAAACATGTATCAGTAAAGTGCAAACATTCAGAATGTCTTTCAATATTTCACAAAAGTCAATGAACTTAAAGAGTAAGTAAACATTTTAAACCAATACTGTACTCAAAAATACTTTAATATTGTAGAGAACTTATGGCTTTATTACTATTAGATCAATAATATTAAACTGTATGTAAAACTGTCAAAATTTGAACGTTCAATATTCAAAATTAAAATCTGTTTCAACAGTTTAAAAGCTGTTTTTATAAAGACCTTTGCATATAATTTGTCAGACTCGAGGCCTAGAATTTACTTGTATTATCGCCCATTCAAGATAGGCCTATTTTTGTGAAACAGCTTACGGCAGGGACAGCACTGGCATTAAATCTTGTGCAATACTGCATGTGAAATTTGCAATCAATAAATATTGATAAAATACTTACCGATGGAGCAGATCACCCAGATTTCTATCCTCGACTATTTCTATTCCATGTGGGGCCGTTGTTGACGGTCGTGTGTGACCTATGTCTTCTGATACAGTGGATGTTTTAAGGTTGTGTGCTATATCTTGTGTTGGGTGGTGTAAATTATAAACTTGAATTAAATTGAGATTTGATTTAAAGGACGAAATTATTGAAAAATTACAACATAAAAAGTTAATTTTAAAAATCATGGTGCCACTGGTGGTCGCCATGTTCTCGTTCTTGTCTCGACAAACTCCCGTAAGTGATAATGTGATCACGATAACACGTGGTCATGTGACTGATCAACATGGCAGCGCCCGGAACGGATTTTTTTGTGAATTGTCTTAAGTAAACGAGTCCACACAGACTGCATGTCGCGTTGTTGATCATTTTCTCTATGTATTTTGTTTAGAAATTGAGTTCTTTATTGAATGAACTAGTTAAAATATGTACAGGGTCGGCGAGGTTTTAGCAGGGCCGGGCGGACGACCCGAAACACACAATTTTTTTTTTCTAGGCCTTATATTTAATGGTTATTCTACGAAATTGAGTCATACATGCACTGATAGCCGACAAGGCATGGAACGCCGAGTTGGCTATAAACAATGTATGACTATAAAGAATAGGTGTCCCCCCGCAATAGCTCCTGTTCCACACTCCAGCCCAGTCGGTGGCAGTAACACTCCTTTAAATTGGTTTGCCAACCGCCAAAAAGACCCTAAAGAAGAACAAAATGGCGGATCATGTTACTGAACCAACCGGGGACAAAATAAAAACTCTCCTCAAAAACAAAATGGAAATGATTGTGTCAGACGTTTTGTATAAAGTTTTTATTTATCAAATTTGCAAAAAATAAAAAAATACTGTTTCTCAAAATCCAGTGAATATGGATAGAATAAAACAGTTATTCCACTCCATCTTGTCGTACATGGCTTATAGCCAACTCACCACTACGCGCCTCATTGGCTATCAGCTCATGTACGACTTGATTTCGTGGAATAATTTAAATATATTATGATGTTCTAAAATAATTCCCAAGCCGACAGGGCCACTTGAGATACGGTACTGTGCAAAAGTCTTAGGCACATGTAAAGAAATGCTGGAGACCAAAAATGGCTTAAAAATAAATAATAATAATAATAATAATAATAATAATAATAATAATAATAAAATGCAATATTTCAACATTTTAAAAAAAAAGTAAGCAGTAAGCCATAATAAATGAAACAAACAGTCAGTATTTGGTGCGAGATGACCCTTTGCTTTAAAAAAAAAATTAGCACTCTCAGGTACAGTGAGTGCAGTTTGATAAGGAAATGAGCTGTAGGTTTTACTGAGCATCTTACAGAACCAGCCACAGTTCTTCTGGACACTTTGACTGTCACACTCGCGTCTTCATTTTACACCAAAACCCAGTAGCCTTCATTATGTTTACTTTTCTCATCTGAAAAGTGCTCTCTTATGTATATGCTGCTCAGATAAAAACATTTTTTTTTCCTGGAACATTTAATTTGGTGCTGGAATACAAAATGCTTGGACTCTAAAACGTTTCTGTACTGACTCGATGACATAGAAGTCATAAAATAGAAATCTACAGGGTGTTTCAAAAAATTTTATATCATTTCACAATCTAATAACTTTGCCAATTCTCGTTCAGTTGACCTCAAATTTTAACAGCGTGTGTGGAAACAGGTCAAAATTTTATGTTTAATGTTTTTTGTTTTTATCTCTTTAGGTATAGAAATGCCATTCACTGGAAAAGAAAAGGCGTTGTGTGTGCTAGAGTGCGCTCGAACACAGTCGAACAAGACTGTGCAGCATGCACTTATGAAAGAATTCTCTAAAAATGCACCAACTGCAATGCAGATTTGGACACGGCACAAAAAGCTCAAAGAGGAAGGCTGTCTGGACAGGACGAAAGGATCTGGACGACCATCAGCATCGGAAGAGACGGTCGAGCGGGTTCGCGAAAAACTCTTGCGAAGCCCCAAGAAGAGCAAGCCTGGAGACGCGGATTCCTCCGACGACAGTTTGGCGTGTCCTGAGGAAACGTTTGCGAACGAAACCCTACAAGTTGCACCTCGTTCAGTGCCGTGTCTCAGGCGGGGCGAATATTGAAAATTTGTGAAATCGTTCATGGAATCCACATACAGTGGTGCTTGAAAGTTTGTGAACCCTTTAGAATTTTCTATATTTCTGCATAAATATGACCTAAAACATCATCAGATTTTCACACAAGTCCTCAAAGTGGATAAAGAGAACCCAGTTAAGCAAATGAGACAAAAATATTATACTTGGTCATTTATTTATTGAGGAAAATGATCCAATATTACACATCTGTGAGTGGCAAAAGTATGTGAACCTCTAGGATTAGCAGTTAATTTGAAGGTGAAATTAGAGTCAGGTGTTTTCAATCAATGGGATGACAATCAGGTGTGAGTGGGCACCCTGTTTTATTTAAAGAACAGGGATCTATCAAAGTCTGATCTTCACAACACATGTTTGTGGAAGTGTATCATGACATGAACAAAGGAGATTTCTGAGGACCTCAGAAAAAACGATGTTGATGCTCATCAGGCTGGAAAAGGTTACAAAACCATCTCTAAAGAGTTTGGACTCCACCAATCCACAGTCAGACAGATTGTGTACAAATGGAGGAAATTCAAGACCATTGTTACCCTCCCCAGGAGTGGTCGACCAACAAAGATCACTCCAAGAGCAAGGCGTGTAATAGTCGGCGAGGTCACAAAGGACCCCAGGGTAACTTCTAAGCAACTGAAGGCCTCTCTCACATTGGCTAATGTTAATGTTCATGAGTCCACCATCAGGAGAACACTGAACAACAATGGTGTGCATGGCAGGGTTGCAAGGAGAAAGCCACTGCTCTCCAAAAAGAACATTGCTGCTCATCTGCAGTTTGCTAAAGATCACGTGGACAAGCCAGAAGGCTATTGGAAAAATGTTTTGTGGATGGATGAGACCAAAATAGAACTTTTTGGTTTAAATGAGAAGCGTTATGTTTGGAGAAAGGAAAACACTGCATTCCAGCACAAGAACCTTATCCCATCTGTGAAACATGGTGGTGGTAGTATCATGGTTTGGGCCTGTTTTGCTGGATCTGGGCCAGGACGGCTTGCCATCATCGATGGAACAATGAATTCTGAATTATACCAGAGAATTCTAAAGGAAAATGTCAGGACATCTGTCCATGAACTGAATCTCAAGAGAAGGTGGGTCATGCAGCAAGACAACAACCCTAAGCACACAAGTTGTTCTACCAAAGAATGGTTAAAGAAGAATAAAGTTAATGTTTTGGAATGGCCAAGTCAAAGTCCTGACCTTAATCCAAGCGAAATGTTGTGGAAGGACCTGAAGCGAGCAGTTCATGTGAGGAAACCCACCAACATCCCAGAGTTGAAGCTGTTCTGTACGGAGGAACGGGCTAAAATTCCTCCAAGCCGGTGTGCAGGACTGATCAACAGTTACCGCAAACGTTTAGTTGCAGTTATTGCTGCACAAGGGGGTCACACCAGATACTGAAAGCAAAGGTTCACATACTTTTGCCACTCACAGATATGTAATATTGGATCATTTTCCTCAATAAATAAATGACCAAGTATAATATTTTTGTCTCATTTGTTTAACTGGGTTCTCTTTATCTACTTTTAGGACTTGTCTGAAAATCTGATGATGTTTTAGGTCATATTTATGCAGAAATATAGAAAATTCTAAAGGGTTCACAAACTTTCAAGCACCACTGTACCTTTGAATCTCTCATTCAAATTTTGAGGAATGAATCTTATATTGCTCAACATTAAACCTGTTCAGTTTCAATCGCCTAGACTATGTAGTTTCTGGGATATGTACACATCAAATTTTTTGAAACATCCTGTATAACCAAGTTTGTATTAAAGGAAAACTGAAGGCAAATTTATCATCATCAAAATTCTATTTCATCTCATTTTATTAAACATAGGAATGCATTTTTTCATCTCAATTTTGTCACTGCTATAGTAAGTTATGAGTGTTTGAAATACAGTGGTATGCAAAAGTTTGGGCACCCTGCTCAAAACTGCTGTTACTGTGAACAGTTAAACAAGTTGAAGATGAAATGATCTCCAAAAGGCATAAAGTTAAAGATGACTCGTTCCCTTTATATTTTAAGCAAAAACAATATTTTATTTTCATCTTTTACATTTTCAAAATGACAAAAAAGGAAAAGGGCCCGAAGCAAAAAAGTTTGGGCACCCTGCATGGTTAGTACCTAGTAACACCCCCTTTGGCAAGTATCACAGCTTGTAAACACTTTTTGTAGCCAGCTAATAATCTTTCAGTTATTACCTGGGGGATTTTCGCACATTCGTCCTTGCAAAAGGCTTCCAGTTCTACAAGTTTCTTGGGCTGTCTTGCATGCACTGCTCTTTTGAGATCTATCCACAGATTTTCAATGATGTTTAGGTCAGGGGACTGTGAGGGCCAGGGCAAAACCTTCAGCTTGTGCCTCTTGAGGTATTCCATTGTAGATTTTGAGGTGTGTTTTGGATCATCGTCTTATTGTAGGACCCATCTTCTTTTTAACTTCAACTTTTTTGCAGATGGTGTGATGTTTGCCTCCAGAACTTGCTGGTATTTATTCGAACCCATGCTTCCCACCACCAATGAAATGTGCCCTGTGCCACTGGCTGCAACACAACTCCAAAGCATGATCGATCCACACCCATGCTTCAGAGTTGGAGAGGTGTTCTTTTCCTGGAATTTAGCACCCTTTTTTCTCCAAACATACCTTTGCACATTGTGGCCAAAAAAATTCTATTTTGATTTCATCAGTCCACAGGACTTGTTTCCAAAATGCATCAGGCTTATTTAGATGTTCATTTGCAAACTTCAGACGCTGAATTTTGTGGCTAGGATGCAGGAACGGTTTTCTGCTGATGACTCTCCCATGAAGGTCATATTTGTTCAGGTGTTGCTGCATAGTAGAACAGTGCACCACCACTCCAGGGTCTGCTAAATCTTTCTGAAGGTCTTCTGCAGTCAAACGGGTTTTTATTTGTCTTTCTAGCAATCCAACGAGCAGTTCTTTCAGAAAGTTTTCTTCATCTTCCAGACCTCACCTTGATCTCCACTGTTTCTGTTAACTGCCATTTCTTAATAACATTACGATCTGAGGAAACGGCTACCTGAAACAATTTGCTGTGTTCTTGTAGCCTTCTCCTGCTTTGTGAGCATCAATTATTTTATTATTCAGAATGCGAGGGAGCTGCTTAGAGGAGCCCATGGCTGTTCATTTTAGGGACAGGCAGCATGGTGGCGTAGTGGTTAGCATGGTTGCCTCACAGCAAGAAGGTTCTGGGTTCGAACCCAGCGGCTGGCGAGGGCCTTTCTGTGTGGAGTTTGCATGTTCTCCCCGTGTCTGCGTGGGTTTACTCCGGGTGCTCCAGTTTCCCCCACAATCCAAAGACATTCAGTTAGGTTGACGTGGGGCGGCCTTGGGCTGAGGTGCCCTTGAGCAAGGTACCTAACCCCTGACTTCTCCCCAGGCGCTCTGGGCTGCCCACTGCTCTGGGTGTGCATGCGTGTGTTCACTGCTTCAGATGGGTTAAATGCAGAGGATGAATTTCACTGTGCTTGAAGTGTGCATGTGACGAATAAAGGTTTCTTCTTAAAAGTTTGAGAAGTCAGAGAATTTATACAGCTTTGAAATCTGCATCATCTGACCTTTCCTAATGAAGAATATGAACAAGCCACAGCTCAATAAGCTAATTAAGGTCTGGAACCTTGGTAAAAGTTACCTGAGAACTCAAATGCATTGGGGTGCCCAAACTTTCACATGGTGTTCCTTTTCTTTTTTCACTCTCCAATTGTACAAAACAAAAATAATACACAAATCTTGCAGAAAATGCTGAAAAGAAATGTCTCGTCTTTACCTTTATGCCTTTTGCTGATCAGTTCATCTTCTGCTCGCTTAACTATTCACAGTAACAGACATTTTCATTAAGGGTGCCCAAACTTTTGCACACCACTGTATGCTCTGTAATATATATCAGTCCGTATGTCAAAGCAATGGCCGTAAACGAGATTCGTTGAGACCTGTGCGAGACATCGTAGGACGGAAGTAAAACGTACAGCGGAAATCAAAGTGACCAACATCCGCTAACGTTGTCAAAAGACGTGCGTGCCCTCTTTCGAATGCTGACGTAATCAAGCCGGAAGTTTTGTTTGTTTTGACAGCAATCAGGAAAGTTTGAAAAAAGTAGGCAGTAATCATCATTTAAACTCGTTTTTGTGCAATATTTCATTTGGAAAACAGTTTTCAAAATGGCGGCGCCGACACTTCACGTTTCGAAGTCTTGCACAAGTCTCGTGAAGATCGCGCGGATAAGCGACGCCTGCCGTGAACCAAACGAACTAAATTCAACACGGCTAAAAAACGAATAGGCCGATAAGTATAATATTTAATTGCAATTAGTTGCCAATACGAGTCACGATATAAGGTTACTAAAACCGAAAACATAATTGAATAACATGTTAATTAAGAAATAAAGCAAGTTTAAAAATGACTTCAGTTCTCCTTTAAAAAAAGAACAAAAAAAAAAAAAAACAATAGGGTGCCTAAGACGTTTGCACTGGACTGTACATTTCGTTCCAGGACCTCATCTCATCTCATCATCTCTAGCTGCTTTATCCTGTTCTACAGGGTCGCAGGCAAGCTGGAGCCTATCCCAGCTGACTACGGGCGAAAGGCGGGGTACACCCTGGACAAGTCGCCAGGTCATCACAGGGCTGACACATATGGCCCTTTTCCACTACCCTTTTTCAGCTCACTTCAGCCCGACACGGCTCGCGTTTCGACTACCAAAGAACAGCACGACTCAGCTCGCTTCAGCCCTGCTTAGCCCCTAAAACTCGCACCGTTTTGGAGTGGGGCTGAAGCGAGCCAAACCATGCCGAGTGAGGCTGGGGGCGTGAGCAGACACTCCCCTGTGCACTGATTGGTGAGGAGGAGTGTCCTCACATGCCCACACACACCCCGCGAGCACGCTGGGATCTGTAAACACCGCAAACCCGGAAGAAGAAGAATTACAAATTACGAGAATTTCTGAAGCCTTATGCGCCTCGCCTCATCTATACGCTCTTGCCAATATCTGTTGGCGTTGTCGGTGACAACAAGCCACAGCACCAAGACCAGCAACACTAACGACTCCATGTCCTCCATGTTTATTGTTTACTATCCGGGTCGTGAGACTACCGCTTAAAAGCTCACTGATGTCACTGTGTGCGCTGCTTAACGACATCACGTGACGTCCACCCACTTTCGCTAACTCCACCCAATGTGTCCACCCACTTCCAGCCAGCACGGTTCAGCGCGGTTGTAGTCGAAATGCAACTCCAACAGCCCCGCTCAGCTCGACTCAGCACGGCACGGCTCAGCCGCGTTTGTAGTGGAAAAGCGGCAATAGACACAGACAACCATTCACATCTACGGTCAATTTAGAGTCACCAGTTAACCTAACCTGCATGTCTTTGGACTGTGGGGGAAACCGGAGCACCTGGAGGAAACCCACTACACCACCGTGCCGCCCCGTTCCAGGACCTTCAAAACTATTTCTTTATTGTTTTGAAAACCACACACACACACACACACACACACACCATGACATTAATTATACAGTTACCACTAGGGATGTCCCGATCCGATCACGTGATCGGAAATCGGGCCCGATCACATGGTTTCAGACTCGATCGGAATCGGGCATTGCCTCCCGATCAGAGATCGGATATATATCTATATAATATATTCTCATTTTTAACACATCAATAGCTATGCGTTGGCACAGAGTGAGACCAGACCTCTTGTCTCAACACAGCAACATCAACGCGTGCGGCATGACATCACTTTGTAGTGGAGACGCTATTGGTTATTGGCTGCCTGTTGCCGGCAAAGTTGAACACGGAAGCAGTTCGAAGCGGAAAGCAAAGCATGAGATCATTTTTTTGTTGTTGTTGGATGACAAAAGAAACGGGCTCAAACCTGAAAGGGTAGAAATGCTTGTTTTCATCAAGAAAAACGTTCATTTCCTTAATTGAAATTACTGTACACCACTGAGAGATGCGTTCTTAAAAGCAAATTACCGGCACTGTGGCACTTTATTTTTTTTTGTTTACATTCCTGCCAGGTATTTTAAGGTTATTTTTTTAAATTTGTTATTTATTGTTCAAACTGCCTCACGTAAGTGCTCTGTTTGCTAACGGAGTTGTTGGATGTTAAAATAAGGTGTTAAATAAAAAATGAGGAACATCCTGGATCCGTTTCTTTCCTCGTCTTTATTATTTTTTATGGATTATAAGAAGTATCGGATCAGGACTCGGTATCGGCAGATACTCAAAATCAAATGATCGGTATCGGATCGGAGGGCAAAAAAACCTGATCGGGACATCCCTAGTTACCACCTGAATTTTTCATTAGCTAGCCTATTTAGAGATTATGAAAGCACAATATAATATAAAACAAGACCAGTATACATTATTTTTACACAGAACAGAATGGTAGAAAAAAAAAAAAGTGTGCGAAGCAGTATGTTTGAAGAACGTTTCGTTCCTTGGCCACACAAAGGCACACGCACTGAAGGGTGCTTTAATGGTCACTTTCTCTTGAGTGCTAAGTAAATGAAATACTATTTAGTGGCTAATACACAAAGCCTCTTGTAAGGTCCTCTTCAAAGAGCCATTTCCTTTGACCTAGTTGTCCAGCCTTGAAATTTTCACGCCAGCACCTGGTAGGAGGAATGACTTAGACAAAACAGACACTTGAGATATGTGTGCACACGTGTGTGTGTCTGCGTGTGTGTGTGTGTGTGTGTGTGTGTGTGTGTGAGAAAGAGAGTAGGGAGAGCTGGGAGGACAGGTCAGTATAGTCTGCTTTACGGGCTGGATTTTCTCGACACTTTTGACAGAATTCTTACAAGCCGAAACTATTCAATCCACAGGCATCTCAGCAATATTGAGCTCTCTCATTTTTGCTCATTATATTAAATCTCCACGTGGTTGTTCCACTAATTTGAGTGACTGACAACACCTCTAAAAATGACCAATATAAAGCTTATTCTAAGGCCAAGTTTACATTAGACCATATCTGTCTCGTTTTCTTCGCGGATGCACTGTCCGTTTACATTAAAACGCCTGGAAACGCCGGGAAACGGGAATCCGCCAGCGTCCACGTATTCAATCCAGATCGTGTCTGGTCCGGTGCTGTGTAAACATTGAGAATACGCGGATACGCTGTGCTGAGCTCTAGCTGGCGTCGTCATTGGACAACGTCACGGTGACATCCACCTTCCTGATTCGCTGGCGTTGGTCATGTGACGCGACTGCTGAAAAACGGCGCGGACTTCCGCCTTGTATCACCTTTCATTAAAGAGTATAAAAGTATGAAAATACTGCAAATACTGATGCAAATACTGCCCATTGTGTAGTTATGATTGTCTTTAGGCTTGCCATCCTTCCACTTGCAAGTGGTAAGTGACTTGCGCACAGCGGCTCAGTCCCGAATCACTGCTCGTGCGCTTCACTCGCGCGCTCTGTGAGCTGCGCAGGGCCGGAGTGCGCACCCTCCAGAGGGCACTCGCTGTTCAGGGCGGAGTGATTTGGAGCGCAGCCGCTGAGGAGGAAGCGATGAGCCGCACTGACACATTTCAACTTGCGTGCCGGATTAGTCATGTGATTAGCGTATCCATGTATTGGCGTTGCTGTGTGCACGCGAATCGTGTATTGGCGTTGCTGTGTGCACGCTAATCGTTTTTAAAAACGTTAATCTGATGATCCGCTGATACGGTCTAATGTAAACCCCACCTAAATCTTTCTAATCTATGACAAATCACAAGCCCTGGCAGCAGATTTCACGTCTGGGCTATTAGGTTTTTAATCCATAGTTGGCCAGTGTGTGTAGTTTCAACAACCAGAAGAAGAAAAACCCTCGTTCTTGCTGACCTTCACAAAACTAAAAAGTTTCATATCAAAGCAAAACAATGTTTAAACTCAACATGCTTCATAGTGACGCAATGCGACTTTGATTTAAATTGCTAAAAGTTGCTTCACTGAGTCAAGCCCCATAGGGTCTCGGAAGAGTGCAAGGCAACAATGAAACCTACATCGAGTTAATTAACAAACTTTGTCTGAGCAACTGGCACAAACACACTGACGGTCACCAAAGGGGAATTGTTCAGTTAATGAGACAAGCAGACAGGACAATGACTGCATCCCAATCAGACGGCTGGCACAAACCAGCACCAAGCCTTCCTTGTTTGCCTCAATAAAGACAGACGTGTTCGTTTCTGGAGGCTCGACAGATCTCAAGGCAAGTAATCCAGCCTAACTGAAGCGTTTGCACAAATCCGTAGTAAAATGAAGAACCTGAAGCTCATGTAGGTGTGGTCTCTTTTTGCACCGAGAAGCACTGGTTCGTTGGTTAAGGTTCTACCTACTGATCAGAATGTTGCGAGTTCAAGCAACCATGTGACCACCAGACCCTTAAACCTCTTTACTCCAGTGACATTCTGACCCCAAGCTTACTAACAAGCTTGAATATGCAAAGAAAATCATTGTATTGTACTCTAAAACGTTTTAGCTAAAGGCTCATTTTACACTTAGTCCGAATGTCAAAAAAATGTCAGTTAAATAGTAGTCAAGTTTATTTGTATCGCGCTTTTAACATCAGACATTGTCGCAAAGCAGCTTTACAGAAAATTCAAGACTTTAAACGTTAAATTTTATCCCTAATAAATTTATCCATCCCAATAAGAGCTACATTAACAACTCAGGGGCGGCACGGTGGTGTAGTGGTTAGTGCTGTCGCCTCACAGCAAGAAGGTCCGGGTTCGAGCCCCGTGGCCGGCGAGGGCCTTTCTGTGGGGAGTTTGCATGTTCTCCCCGTGTCCGCGTGGGTTTCCTCCGAGTGCTCCGGTTTCCCCCACAGTCCAAAGACATGCAGGTTAGGTTAACTGGTGACTCTAAATTAGAGGTCTGCGCGGGCAGGGCTCGAAATTAACTTTTTTTCTTTGTGTCCCCCAGTGGTCCCGAATTCTGTGTTGTATTGTCCCGAATGGAAGCAATAGTGTCCCCATTTTTTTCCTCTCTGAAATAACCAGTGGTTAATATTATCGTATGAAGTTACTATTATATTTGTAACTATGCGATTTTGAACCCTTTATATCATTTTTACAATAAGTCACAAGACACAAGCGACACATGTCCTATACATCATCTACTTCAAAATTAGAGTTATTGCATTTTCAGTTTATTAAACTTTGGCGATCTCACTGTATGAATAGATACCCGTTTATTTAAAGGGGCCAACTAGCTCATTCAGAAAATGTTTCAACTCCCTACATCTGCAGTACACTTTAGTTGAAAATAAGACCCCTTTTATGTTCATTTCATCTACTTATACCTTGAATATCTGTTGGCACTTATAAGGCCAACTTATCATTTTCACCATTACCGTTATCCATTTGTATGAACTTTCCGTTATCCATTTTTATGAACTTTCGCTGCCGGGTGCAAATGTTAGCACCATCAACATAGTGGCAGGTCCGAGCCTAGTTGTGCTGCTGACTGACTAAACTTTCTGAACTAGAAAGACACCAAGAAAACTCACTTATTCTGTTGAACGGTATCTTCCGTCAATATCATCCACATCATTCCTGTTGTATTTTATAACGTGTCTAACAGTGTTCATTAAGTTCATTCAGTTGCTCGCGTTGCCTGCAGACCAGGCGATGACACTTTGGATCCTGAAGGTCCCGGAGACGTTATGTCTGGGCTTTCAGTTTCTTCCCCGCGGTCGGTCCGCTTCAACCACTTCAGCATTTTTGTTCTGGCAAGAGTCGGCGCAGCGTGTGCGCTAGCAATTCCATTCCAAGTCCATATAATGCGGACACCGGCCGAAGATTCTAGAACAGAATGCGCTGCTCTGTAGCCTACTGATGCAGGTGCATCGAAAGTGTAGCTACTATGTATTTTTCGCTGTTAACATTTTAAAATTAAAATTGACAAATTAGGTGAATGTCTGCGTATGTGTGACGGCTTTGTAAATAATATTAATGTAGAACTTTTTTTCTAGATCTATTTTTTTTCCATTGTCCCGGGATTGTCCCAGATATGATAATTTTGTGTACCGATGACATTTTTTATGGTCCCCGGGACATCGGGACACCGTTAGTTTCGAGCGCTGTGCGCGGGTCGGATTTTTCAGTCCCGCTCCCGCATTGTGCAGTCCCACTCCCGCCCGCGCCCACAAAGAATTATGATTTTCAGTCCCGCTCCCGCCCGCACCCACAAAAAAATTATGATTTTCAGTCCCGCTCCCGCCCGCGCCTGCCATATTTTGTCCCGCTCCCGCCTGCAAATCCCGCATGATGCAGACGTTCGCGTTATTTCTCAGGAAAGTTCGTCTTGACACAGCGTGATGGTGCCCCGCCCCCTACTTTGAGTGGATTTGAGCATAAATATCTACAGCTCACGTTTGTTATTGTTTACCTTGTTTCTGAATTCAGCATGTAGTATCTCTAATAATAATAATTAGTGCTATCAAACGATTAAAATATTTAATCGCAAATCACACATTTTTATCACATGAGAAACCACTGTAATTCTCTGATCAGCATAAAAAAGTGAATGGGCTTGCTTTGTACCAATGTGTTTTGTTTTGTTTTTTACTGCAAAGCAGAGCCAGTAAAAGAAATTAATTGATTTCCTGCTAGCGTTAGTCTACAGCTTTAATCAGAGACATGTTACACAGTGACGGTAGGCTTGACTCAATGCTATCCCAGAAATCCTTCCTGTAATATGCAAATTTGTCCGCCTCTGATTGGACAGCCAAATTTGCATATTACAGGAAGGATTTCTTGGATGGCATTGAGTCAGGCCTACCGTCACTGTGTAACCTGTCTCTCTGGTTAAAGTTGTAGACTAACGCAACAAGTAAATCAATTCACTCATGGTTCTCTTGCTAGCTGGGTGTAAACTGCGAGTCATTAGAGTGATCAAAGAATTTCCCCTTAGGGTGATCAATGGCAAGTTTAAGATGCCATTTTTCACTCAATCTGACAATCTGACTTTCTCTGCAAATTTAGGCATCTTAAAATGTTTTTATTAATGCCAAATAAAATATCCAGCACAAATTATATATGATAGACATAAATTAATAATTTATAAATTTTATTTCAAGCACGTTTTTAGTTAGCGGGACTGCAGCTTATCACCGCTCCCACCCGCGCCGTATATGTGCACTCCTGCTCCCGCCCGCGCCCGCAATGAGCTTTCAAAATTTGTCCCGCGCCGCACTGCTTTGCGGCGGGTCCCGCGGGACTCCCGCGGGAGTGCAGGGCTCTACTCTAAATTGACCGTAGGTGTGAATGTGAGTGTGAATGGTTGTCTGTGTCTATGTGTCAGCCCTGTGATGACCTGGCGACTTGTCCAGGGTGTACCCCGCCTTTCGCCCGTAATCAGCTGGGATAGGCTCCAGCTCGCCTGCGACCCTATAGAACAGGATAAAGCGGCTAGAGATAATGAGATGAGATGAGATTAACAACTCATCTCAACCATGTTATCAGAAAATCTTCCAAACGGTACGTCTAATTTTTCACTTGCTAATCAAGAATTACTTATTAGCTCATCTGGCCGACAGGTGATGAGCTTATGCCCTCATGCGTCATCTGTCGTTCATCCGGTGTCGCTCACATTTCACGAAAATCACTTCTTCCCTCTCAATTCTTCACCGAGTTTTATTCTTTTTGGCAGGAAAGTAGGTCCGCCTGGGCTGCATATAGCTTCTACCCAAATTTGCATAATTGCAATTAATAATGAAGATATGGAGTAATTAAGCCCTGACGAGCAGTTTCCACACAAATTGCTTCTTCTCCCTCAATTCTTCATTGATTTTGATTCTTTCTGCCATGAAGGTAGGGGTACCTAGTCTGGTTAACACCAGACCATATCACAAGTGAAATATGGTCTGGAATCCGCCTATTGAATTTCTCGTAGGGGAGGTGTGGTTTACGATTGTCAACGGCTGTTTATTGGACGTTGCGAATGTCTATCATTTGGCGTATACGTAGCCCATGGCCAATCATGGCAGTTGTACCCGGTGACGTAGTTAGAGCGACGAAGAAGACGAAGAAGAGAAGGAAAGAGAAAGAGAAGGCAAAACAAAAATAGGAAAACAATGGCACTGAACGATTACTGCCGTTTGTGCAAGACAAATATGACAGAAGCTGGTTTGGTTAGTTTGGTTCGTATCGCTCGCCGCCATGTTAAACGTGATCCGTAAACAGTCCCAAATAAACTACAAGCTTCCGTTTGTCGAGTAGTACGCGTCACCGTCTTTCCACCCCTCCCCACTCTCTGATTGGCTCCCTAACTCAGGCGAGCCTTTAGACCATAGTTTCCATGCTGTCTTTTCAGATCGGAACGATTGTGCAAAGCAGCATGGGATTTCCCAGGCTAAGGGGTACCTAGGGTGCATATAACTTCTACACAGGAGTTGCTTAATTACAATTATTAAGTAAGTTAGGGACTAATTAAGCCTCAATGAGCAGTTCAACAAAAATCGCTTCTTCTCGGTCAATTCCTCGGTATTTTGGATTCTTTCTGGCAAATAGGTCGGTATTCCTAGGGTGTATATAGCTTCTATTATATAGCTTGCAACATTTATTGTGCAAAGTGGCCCACTTTAGATCGCTCCATCTGGACTAGATGGAGCCAAAGTGAGCTACGCCGTCATTGACGGCCCCATTAAACATTTTGTTAGTAGCGACGTTTATTGACCCGTTTATCTCCTGAATGGAATAAGAGATTAGCTCGTTCCCAATCAATTCAATTACACAGAACTTCACTTTAGGACATGGATTGTAAATTTGTGGGCCGGATTACAACCTCACATCACGTTGCATGTTTAACTCTTTACCCCTTAATGACGACCCCGTGTATATCCCATAATGATGACATATGACGCCGGCGTGTATGCACTATAATGACGACGACATTTGACGACTTTTTTTTTTCCTGTAAATATGTTCTAAGGGTGAACAGTATATGCATATACAAGGGTGGCTGTAGCAACTGCTTTAAGGGGTAAAGAGTTAACAACGAAGCTCTGAATTGCCCTTTCTAATATATTTACATTAAGTTAACTTGAAATCACAGACGGAAAATGTAACCATTTGGGCAAATTGGTGTAGACAAAGCAATCAATACGTCTTCGGCAAAAGAGCATGATGACTTTGCTGAGATTAGAAAGTGACAAACTGTACCACGGCTGTATGAATGGCTATATACGATGTTTTGCACCTCAAGGTACAAAAAAAGTACCCAGAGTGGCCTTTATGATGTTCCTCTACCGCTATAAAACTCAGGGTTCTAACTAGGCCTTTTCAGCGTATCGGGCCGATACACGGCGTTTCCTTACCGCTACGCCCACAATATTGCTGACATGCCTGTAAAAGTTGGCACTACGCTAATAAAAAGACTTGTCAATCTTGAAAAGGTGGTCTTTTCTCTTGTTATCCTCGTGCGGCAGCGATGGCATGGCGTCAAGGCAATGTTCTATATTTGGACATTCTCCACTCCCTGTTCACGTAAGCACCCAGTACATCACTGCCTGAGTAGTTCCGTGTGCCGATTGTCACTGATCATGCTAGTCCGGTTTAGCTCCTGACTGTGTTCGTGGTAAAGTGTCATCCATGTTAAGAGGTGCTTATACGCCATGCGGTCCCAGAGTTAGATCTGGATAGTCATGGATTGTAATTGAATGGCTGAAGCTGAAAATAAAGCTGACACTTGGTGAACATCAACTGGTTGTTTTATTCTTATTCCATAAATGTGTCACCAATATAGTTGAATAAGTCTTCAATGAAAAACAAAATCACAGCAATTTTTGGCCAAAAAAAAAAAGTCATTAATATTCCCAAAAAACAGTGACTTTCAGGGAGGCCTAAAAGTGCCAGGAAATGCACTAGAATGCATCTCCAGGCATGTCGAACCCATGAGCTTTCAGAGGCCTAAGGCGGCCCGAACCCTCGGCCGTTATAACTAGTGCTACTACGCTGATATTTTGGTCTAGTTAGAACTCTAATAAAAGGTATACCAGTCCTGTGATGTGCATTCGTACCTTAAACCATCATTCAGTAATTTATTTTCTTTGAAAGCACCCAACAAACCATCGCTTCCTTGACGTTATAGAAAATTAATTGACCTTTTTTCAGCTGTATAGAAACCTACTTTGTCAGACAGAAAGCATGTGACGAAACTTGCTTTGGGACTTTTGGTGCGTATTGTTAACTGATCAGACATTCCGTGTAAAGCTGCATATCGGTGGCCAGCCATGCGGTTTGTCTCATAGCTCAGCATGCTTAATCAAACAGTAATTATGAACAAAAGCAAGCCAGGGCAGGCACCAGAGCAAGAGAGTGCCAGGACTTCGCCACAATCACGCAGGTCTTTAATTGCCATCATTTGATATGCCACACGTTTCGACTGCTCACAAAGCGCTCCATGTGCAAGCACTTTCACACGAGCACATGGCACTGGCTTTGCACATTTCACTCCGTTGTGAAATTCCACTTTCATATGGTCACACAAAGGACGTGGAGCCTAATTCTATTTCTTAGAAAAGGCTACAGATAACGGTTCAAGTTCTAAGATGTTCTAAGATAATCCTGTTTACAATTTCTTGGAAGACCCAGGTCATGGAGCCATGTCTAAGGGAAACCACAGCGCTCCTCGAGTCCAGTTTGTCAGAAAGTGTCGATTCATTTTCTTTAACAGCATCTCTGACAGTAGCTGCAAGCCAAATCGCAGGTTTGTCTTAATGCGCTCATTCTAACGTTAACATTTCTACAGGAACAAGCCACACAAACTAGCGTGTGTGTGTGAGAACAAGTGAAATTGGTCATAAGAAGATGTTTTCTATGAAGAGACATTTATTTAGTATTTTTTGGAAATCACAGGTGAGTAACTCCTTCATTACACCAGTCCAACACTGATTAATTTCCAATAACAGCATACCACGGTAGTCTTTTCTTCTTTACATGTGGTCATGATATTCAGGTTTTCAGTACTTTTAAAGGAGAACTGAAGTCATTTTTAAACTTGCTTTATTTCTTAATTAACATGTTATTCAATTACATTTTTGGTTTTAGTAACCTTATATCGTGACTCATATTGGCAACCTTATCTCATCTCATTATCTGTAGCCGCTTTATCCTGTTCTACAGGGTCGCAGGCGAGCTGGAGCCTATCCCAGCTGACTACGGGCAAAAGGCGGGGTACACCCTGGACAAGTCGCCAGGTCATCACAGGGCTGACACAGACACAGACAACCATTCACACTCACATTCACACCTACGGTCAATTTAGAGCCACCAGTTAACCTAACCTGCATGTCTTTGGACTGTGGGGGAAACCGGAGCACCCGGAGGAAACCCACGCGGACACGGGGAGAACATGCAAACTCCACAGAGAAAGGCCCTCGCCGGCCCCGGGGCTCGAACCCGGACCTTCTTGCTGTGAGGCGACAGTGCTAACCACTACACCACCGTGCCGCCCCAGTATTGGCAACCTATCGCAATTAAATATTATACTTATCGGCCTATTCGGTTTTTAGCCATGTTGAATTTAGTTCGTTTGGTCCACGGCAGGCGTCGCTTATCCACGCGATCTTCACAAGACTTGTGCGAGACTTCGAAACATGACGTGTCAGCGCCTCCATTTTGAAAACTGCTTCCCAAATGAAATATTGCACAAAAACGAGTTTAAATGACGATTACTGCATACTTTTTTCAAACTTTCCTGATCGCTATCAAAACAAACACAACTTCCGGCTTGATTACGTCAGCATTCGAAAGAGGGCGCGCGCATCTTTTGACAACGTTGGCAGATGTTGGTCACTTTGATTTCCGCTGTACGTTTTACTTCCGTCCTACGATGTCTCGCACAGGTCTCAACGAAGCTCGTTTACGGCCATTGCTTTGACATACGGACTGATATATTACAGAGTATATTTCAAACACTCATAACTTGCTATAGCAGTGACAAAATAGCGATCAAAAATGCATTCCTATATTTAAAAATGAGATAAATAGAATTTTGATAATAAAAAACGTGCCTTCAGTTCTCCTTTAAAGTCCTTTGTAAAGCTATATGCTATAACAAGTAACTGACGAGATATAAAAAAATTATTCTATCCACATTCACTGGATATGAGCACTTGTGCGCTCTGATTGGCTACTCTACTACTAGGATATCAGCTTATATACCGCAAGTAGAGGAAAACAAAATGGCAGTGTGTTTTGATGAACCAACAGAGGATGAAATAAAAACTCTACTCGGAAAAAAAAAAATCGCAAAAAAAGCAACAAAATATGGAATAAAAGTATTTCATGGTAAGAACATATCTTTTTTTTCAAGAATTATCACATTTTTCACAAATTGTTCCTGTCATTTCGCCAGTTTGTTTGCATTCTACATTTTTAAGCATTAAAATTTGTTGATTTTTTTTTTAAACTGGTTCAAAAGCTCAAAGTTGTTTGAAAACTACAGAACTGAAATGTCCAAAGGAAGAATTAAATAAATGTCTGAAGCTATTCTAGAACTCGGCATGACAGCAAGACGACACTTTCTACAAAAAAAACAAACACTAAAGTCAATTTGTGCAGCCAAAAAGCAGAAATGATTTTGTTGGACATTTTGTATAAAATATTTATTTATCGAATTTGCAAAAAATAAGCATGCTCTATTTCTCAAAAATCCAGTGAATGTAGATAGAATAAAACAATTATTCCACTCACTCAGTCTCGTTGTACATGGCTTATAGCCAAATCGGCTATCAGCTCATGTATGACTTGGTTTCATGGAATAACTCAATTATTTCTGATTGAACTGTTTCACGTTCACTATTTTTTAATGAAAATCTTACTGCGTTAATGGACAAAAATCTCCAAACTTACGTGCCTATTGCCAAGTCTTTGTTAATTAAAACCTCAGAAAAATGATATATAGTGCATCCTGAAACTCTAAGTATTATGATTTATTTTTTCCGCGGTCCGGTTTCCATCAAATCGTGCACTCTGATTGTCTCATGAGCGGTCCAGAATCCTACAATCCGGACCCCGGTTACGGACCTTTGGCAACTCGCTCATTCACAACAACAAACAGAGTAGCAATTTTTTGTCAACATTTATTTTCGCATTTCTCAATATAATAGCATTAATTTTACAGCATGGATAGCGATAAAGACAGTGTTCACAGTGAAAGCGAGTTTTACTACCCTGATGAAGACGAAATAAAAGAAAACATTTCAGGAGAAAGCCAAAAACGAGCTTGTAGCAGGTTTGTTCTAAATATGGTTTCCCTTTCGGGCCCAGAGGCCTCGGTTGGTATTTTCAAGACCTTGGTCACAGTATTTCGGTAAATAACACATATACATACATACATTTTTTTTACATACATACATATATACACACATTTATTTATATATATATATATATATATATATATATATATATATATATATATATATATATAATGTGTGTGTGTATATATATATATATATATATATATATATATATATATATACACACACACACACACACATATATATATATACACATACATATATATATATATATATATATATATATATATATATATATATATATATATGTGTGAATATGTGTATATTTCTGAAAAGGTTAAACTGGCACAGAAGTTATATCATCACCTACAGTAAACTGGATCATCAAAATGTACAAATGAGGTGAACAACAGAACTGTAACATATACAAAATACTGCAACCCTTATTTTCTTACAGAGATTGTCATCAAAGTACAAAAAACACATACTTCCTCTGGGCCATTATTAAAAAATTTTCTGTTTCCGGTCCACCGGCCGGGTGAGTGCCGTTTGTGCGGTTGAATTTTTTTTTTTTTAACGCCGGTTTTTCGACATTTTTTTCAGGTTCGTAAATCTAAAATCGAACTTGCCATTTCTGCATTCCCAGGGCTTTCCACTAAGGCTCATACTAGCCAGCCATGACAAATAAGTAGCCAGCCGGGGGGGGGGGGGGGGGGGGGGGGGGAGTAAACACAAAAACGCCTGTGCACGCAGTTCCCAGGATTAAATGTATTTTCCACAGACCATTTATTTATTCACTTTACTCAAATACAAAGTAAAATGGCAGTAAATCTTCTTTCTTTTCTCGCGTATTGCATCATGAGGCGTTCCTGGCTTGTAAATCTCTTATTTTCGGTGCATGACACATTCACGCAACTGAGCATGCTATGAATTAACAATGACAACGGTCTGCAGTGGGGCTGCACAATTAAACACTCAGCGAACATTTCTCCATTTGTGTATGAAAATACACTCAAACCACTCAGTTTGGTTTCATTTACAACCAACGGTGTCTTTTGATGCCAGCACGTAATTGAACGAGAGAAGACTGGTTTACCGGAGACAAAATAAGCGTTATCTCTGCTTCTGTTCCCTCCGATGTCGCCTCCGACAGCCCCGACACACTACTGCCTCCGCTGAGTGCGCACGCACACGCACCGCATGTCGGGGCCGCGGATGAGTTACTCTCCCTTGATCACCAAAGTCGGCGGGGAATTTGTGGTTATTATCGGTACAAACAGTGCAAATCACAACTTAAATGAGTGCGGTTCAGTTTGACATTATTGTCAGTCCGTTAGATAAACATTTAATTTTATTAAAATCGAAAATTAATATTTAGAGCCTGTGGGCTACAAAAATAATAGTCATTAAAGTAGCCGGCTGGATTTAATTGTGTAGTCGGCTGTATGGCCGGCAGCCGGCGCTTGTGGAAAGCCCTGCATTCTGCGCAGAATATAGAACTGAATCAGCTCTGCGCATGCGCCGTGCGGCACAAAAAAATGGCAGCCACCATGAAGGAAGGAGATCCGGAGTTTTCAAACATTTGCTTAAGTGTGAAATCGCAAAATGGTATTCTAGCGAACAACAAAATAGTAAAGATTCAGAAAAACAAATCATTCAGTGATCATTTTAATAGTGTAATTTTATCCGAACTAGGCCTAACGCTCGATTTAGAACTACGAAAAGTCAGTGTGTCGGGCATTTTAAGTACCTTTGTAAAAGTTTTGCAAATGTTGCAGTCAGCATTTAAAATGCTAACTTAAAGTTTTTGTACAAGTTTCAGTTGATTAAACTGTCATATTTTATTAAATGTGTCTGCTTTTGTAATAAAAAAGTATTGAAAGAAAAAGCAAACACAGCTGTGCGATTTCTTATCCATCCATATATTAAAAAAAAAAAAATCCCTCCCTCCCGACTGAAAATGTTTTTGCTCACCCGGTGGACAGGAAACGGATTTTTTTTAAGGATGGCCCTGTTTCATCAACTTTTCCATCGCCAGCCACTGACGTGTAACTTGCTACACAATTCTCTTCATTCATGACTTGGGGTAAATGGCACAGTTTAAAAACATGCTACTATAAGAGTCAAGTAGCAAACACGGACGCATGAAATGGAATGGTGCCGTATCATCCCAAATAAATAAATAAATCTGTGGGCAAAGGACATGATTTAATTCATATATAACTCATAACACAGTTTCTTCTAGGAACAGAGTTTCTGCATAGTTACGTATTTCAGCCCAGCAATTTATGCACCATGGATAACGAGGTGATTTCTTTTCATTAGTGCCATGCCTGTTCAAGTTAGACGGCCTTTCGATTTCATAAAATTTAGTTCCCTCTGAAATTTCGTCGTTGTGATACATGTTTATTTCTGTAATATCTCACAAAATATCAGGCCAGTCTGTGGCTGGGAAGTTATTTAATTTGAGGGGATTCCCGAGCAAATAAGCTGCATGAAATCGCTCACTTCATGCAGTCGAGCAGACAGAGGAAATCCATGTGTGTGTGCATGCACAGGTTTACCTTGAGCGTGCGCTGACAGTTCCATCATTCTGTCGCTAAACAAACAGCTGATCACACCGAGGTGCTCGCTGACCGCTGATATTTATTAGTTTGGTCCTGCGTTTCCTTTCCTTCTCAACATAACGTCTTTTCTTCTCGCTTTCCGTTACTGTAGTCGGTCTTTCACGTTTCATTCGCACACTCACATCCTCCATTTTTCTCTCCTGTTTCAAATTTGTATCCCACAATGCCTTGCGCGAACGGGGAAAGCCCACCACGTCATGCATGACGTAGTATCTTGAATTGCTTCATGGTGAAGCAGGAAAAAAATCGCGGAGAATTTAGAGCCACATGGCCTTAAATTCATTAATTGTTCTATTTAAAAAAAACTAATAAAATTGGAAGTCTGTGATTCGAATTCAGTAGCTTTTGGTCCACTAAACAAAAGACTGGGTGTCGGGAAATTTCTTTTTATGACCTACACTTGAAAAATCTGAAAGGCAGTCTAGCTTTAATACAATAATGAAACAGTGTTTTCTGATGTTTCAGGAAACTTCAGCATGCACATGTCCGAGACCAACGTTATTCACTCCATCTTCAGTATAATAAGTATGAAAGCTCAGTAGCCAACAGGAAAAACGCAGCCTTTTCCTCCCAGACGAATTCGCTACTGTCTGTCTCGTCTATTTTTCCCCCTGCTTTCTCTTTTCACTCCATTCTTTTCGGGAACCCTTAATCGGCTTTAAATCGGAGCGGCCCCAAGCTTGAAGTGAGAGCCCTCATCCTGGCAACCTCAGACACCATACAAGACACAATATGCACCCACCTAAATACCCAAATACCCACTACAGAAGGGTCATTTTCCTCAGTTAGGCAAATGACAAAGAAAATCAACAAAAGGGCATTTTAAGATTGTTCAGTAATGTTTCTGTACACTTTCCTGTGAATTAAAGGCTTTTAAATTATTTTACACAAGTGCCGTACACAGGTACACACTGACAGAAAATATTTAAAATAATTTTTTTTAATGGTGTACCATGGGGAAATATTTGCAAAAATTTACATATTTCATGAGTCTAATTTAGTAAATTCTACAAGATTTTGTTATTGGGTTTATAATTGTGTTTTAATTTGCACGTTTCAAATTGGCTTCTTGGCAACTTTTATTATTTACTTTATTAATTATCTCCCCCCCCCATATATTTTTATTTTTTTTATTCATTTAATAAGTGTCAATGAAGACAACTGCGGATTTCTTTATTTAATTTTTTTACACATCATTTACTTAATTTTTACGTCCGGGTTGGTGCCATTTTAAAACATTCACAAAAATCCCAAAGAACAGTAAAGTTTATATTTAAACCTGCAGTAATGTTGTCTAATACGCCACTCAGACATAAACAGTGATAAAAGGTTATACAAATATCACGGAGAGAGAGAAAGAAAGAAGACACAACTATTAAATCAGGCAAGAACCTGCATGTGCCGTGATAAAGGTGAGGCCAGGTAAGCTGTGCTTCTTAAACCTCATGACCTTGTGCCACTGTTCTGTTCTAAAAGGTTCGAGTGAAGCTCTGTCGCATTTCTCCAGTTCCTCAAGCCACACTGATGTGCTAAATGACCCACAGGAAGGCAGGTCAACCTTTATTTAGTCAAAATGACAGATTCCGAAGCAGGAACTAACTGATGGCGGGGGCGTTTGGGCTGTTTTTCCAATTTCACTGTTTTTACATCTTGTGTCAAGATCAATTGTGAGAATGAGGTTTTTTTTTTTATGAAAAAGTAAAAATGGGGGCTGATGGCAAAGTCGAAGTTAAATCTTATGAGCAAATAACGCATACAAAGTTAGTCATTCATGCGTGCAGAAGAAGAATCTGCTGAAGTACAAAAGTTGACATTTTACGTTGGATAAAATGACTTATCTGTCAAAACAATTAAAAAGCTGCACAGTTGAATCAAGAGTCAAGTTTTTCAGAATTTTTTTTTTTTTTTAAAGCTAGACTGCCTTTCAGATTTTTCAAGTGTAGGTCATAAAAAGAAATTTTCCCAACACCCAGTTATTTTTGTTTAGTGGACCAAAAGCTACCGAATTCGAATCACAGACTTCCAATTTTATTAGTTATTTTAAATAGAACAATTAATGAATTTAAGGCCATGTGGCTCTAAATTCTCCGCGATTTTTTCCTGCTTCACCATGAAGCAATTCAAAACAGGCTTTCGTCTAAACGGGGGAACATGGGCGCTGCGCCCTCTTACTCTCGGCGTGCGCCCCCTTACCGACTCCGTGAAAACATCCCAGCAGCACTACGTGACAATATGTCTGATCATCAAATACGTTATAATTGCTCCAAAAATATTCCAATCATAGTAGATACACCGCCAGACGGTGCAAAAACAATCCGAATTGGCGTTTTCCAGACTGAGGCGCCATGTTGTTTACTTGTCGCGGCTGCTCTCGCGAGATTTGACATGGGTTACATACAAGGTCAGCTGACTTGTACAGCGAGATTTCTCGAGACTGAATGACCTTTCACCCACCGGCGCGGGAGCTTTTGACAGAAGTAGTTCGCGAGTTGTTTTTGTTGACACTTGGGCATTTAAAGATGTCATCCGGCGGCACGAAACGGAAGAAAGCCAAAGACTGTCCGGGGCAGAAGAAGATTACTTCTTTCTTTTTCAATGTTGACAGACAATTTGTTACAATTTCCCTCTCAGACAGCCTCAGAATGTCCCATTGGAGCATTTTTCAAAGGCTTTGCACGGCGGGGGGGGACAACCGGCACCATCTCCCCCCCGCTTCGCTCCCTCACCATGGTGAGCGCCCTCATACTAAATTTTTCTAGAAAAAACCCTGCAAGATACTACGTCATGCATGACGTGGTGGGCTTTCCCCGTTCGCGCAAGTCATTGTGGGATACAAATTTGAAACAGGAGAGAAAAACGGAGGACGTGAGTGTGCGAATGAAACGTTAAAGACCGACTACAGTAACAGAAAGCGAGAAGAAAAGACATTATGTTGCGAAGGAAAGGAAACGCAGGACCAAACTAATAAATATCGGCGGTTCGCGAGCACCTCAGTGTGATCAGCTGTTCGTTTAGCGACAGAATGATGGAACTGTCAGTGCACGGTCAAAGTAAACCTGCACATGCACACACGGACTTCCTCTGTCTGCGTGACTGCGTGAAGCGAGCGATTTCATGCACATTATTTGCTCAGGAATCTCCTCAAATTAAATAACTTCCCAGCCACAGAATGGCCTGATATTTTGAGAGATATTACATAAATAAGCATATATCACAATGATCACATTTCAGAGGGAACGAAATTTCACTGATTTCATGAAATCGAAAGGCCGTCTAGCTTTAAAGTAATCACTCTGGACTGACAATTTTACAGAACAACTGACACTGGAAAAGAAAGTTGACATGAACATGGATGTGTTTGTGTCAAAAATGTGGATGGATCAGTTAAGGTAAGACAGAGGTTTTTTTTATATTGTAACCTTTTCCAAATTGTATATTTACAAGTCTTTGGCTGATGTTATGGCCCTTTTCCACTACCCTTTTTCAGCTCACTTCAGCCCGACACGGCTCGCGTTTCGACTACCAAAAACCAGCACGACTCAGCTCGTTTCAGCCCTGCTTAGCCCCTAAAACTCGCACGGTTTTGGAGTGGGGCTGAAGCGAGCCAAGCCGTGCCGAGTGAGGCTGGGGGCGTGAGCAGACACTCCCCTGTGCACTGATTGGTGAGGAGGAGTGTCCTCACATGCCCACACACGCCCCGCGAGCACGCTGGGATCTGTAAACACCGCAAACCCGGAAGAAGAATAATTATGAATTACGAGAATTTCTGAAGCCTTATGCGCCTCGCCTCATCTATACGCTCTTGCCAGTATCTGTTGGCGTTGTCGGTGACAACAAGCCACAGCACCAAGACCAGCAACACAAACGACTCCATGTCCTCCATGTTTATTGTTTACTATCCGGGTCGTGAGACTACCGCTTAAAAGCTCACTGAATCAGTGACATACAGAGCATCGTGGACGAGTTCGCGGAGCGCAAGGCTCGTCGTATGCCCTTCAAATAATGCGCGCAGTAGGCTATTGATGTTTTATTATGAGCCATGTACAGTATATCGCCTAATGTTTTTTTGTTTCTGAGTTACATGTTCGTTTGAAGGACTTAATGTACAAAATAACATAGTTGCACCCCGGAGTGTTGAAATTGGTAAACACAGTGCATTCAGTGAGGTTTGCACCGCCCTCCTTTTATTTCTGACTCTTCCTGTCACCGTTGCAACCTCTGAGCGCTCATTCGTATGCCCTTCAAATAATGTGCGCAGTATAGGCTATTGATGTTTTATTATGAGCCATGTACAGTATCCTAATGTTTTTTGTTTCTGAGTTACATGTTCGTTTGAAGGACTTGATGTACTAAATAACATAGTTGCACCCGGTAGTGTTGAAATTGGTAAACACTGCAGTTGCGGACATTTTGTAGCCTAAAATGATGTTATGATAAGCTTTAATAAAATGCCCGGTCATTTGCCCCGCCCCCGGCCCGGCTCTGACTTGTTCCGCCACTGTCACTGATGTCACTGTTTGCGCTGCTTAACGACATCACGTGACGTCCACCCACTTTCGCTAACTCCACCCAATGTGTCCACCCACTTCCAGCCAGCACGGTTCAGCGCGGTTGTAGTCGAAATGCAACTTCAATAGCCCCGCTCAGCTCGACTCAGCACGGCACGGCTCAGCCGCGTTTGTAGTGGAAAAGCGGCATTAGACTTTACGTATTTATTTTACTGCAAATGTAGTCTTGAGAAAGGTCTGGTGGAACAGTAACATCGTTATTGTTTACCTGAGGAAACTGTTCTCAAAATATGCTTCACAGAGTTTTCCAGAAAATCTGAACTAGCCGCCAAATAGTAGGCGGCTCTGGAATTTGCAGCGGTGAAACTAGGGGGGTCTGGGGGCATGCCCTCCAGAAAATGTTGAAATTTACAGGCCTCCTGGTGAATAAATTACTAACCATTTCCCTGTAAAATACTTGCAAAATATGTATGAAATTTCCCTCCAGATGTCTGTGTGCTTGGCTTTCTCAGTTACCCTCTGTAGTATGCTGCCTGGCTCTGTAACATAACTGCATACGCTACGGCGTGGTCATGTGATCCGACTCAGCCAATCAGAGCGTGAGAATCGATCAACAAACATGACAAGTAATGTTAGATCAGAATTGAAGACAATTTGATGGTGAAATAATTGGATTTGCAGCAAATTAGGGGCAGCAGATAGCCTGGGAAATCCCATGCTGCTTTGCACAATCGTTCCGATCTGAAAAGACAGCATGGAAACTATGGTCTAAAGGCTCGCCTGAGTTAGGGAGCCAATCAGAGAGTGGGGAGGGGTGGAAAAACGGTGACGCGTACTACTCGACAAATGGAAGCTTGTAGTTTATTTGGGACTGTTTACGGATCACATTTAACATGGCGACGAGCGATACGAACCAAACTTTCGATCAAGCTTTAGACACTGTTCTGAATAGTTTAGAGCGAAAGTTTGTTTTAAAAAAAGAACAGCGTTTGGCGTTACAGTCTTTCGTTGACACGAAGACAGATGCCTTTGCCTTGCTCCCGACAGGGTTTGGTAAAAGTCTCATTTACCAACTAGCCCCCTTAGTGGCTAAGCAGATGGGGTTTAGCCAAACCCCGGTCATTGCGGTAGTCTCGCCACTGACTGCCTTGGTGGAAGACCAGGTAAAGGAGGCAGGCGATCTCGGGATTTCTGCGGCACAGCTTGGTCCAGAGCAGGAAAATGCTATCAAGAGTTGCCTCTTCGCCTTCTTCGTCGCTCTAACTACGTCACCGGGTAGAACTGCCATGATTGGCCATGGGCTACGTATACGCCAAATGATAGACATTCACAACGTCCAATAAACGGCCGTTGACAATCGTAAACCACACCTCCCCTACGAGAAATTCAATAGGCGGATTCCGGACCATATTTCACTTGTGATATGGTCTGGTGTTAACCAGACTAGGCAGCAGATACGATATAAATCATTTGAACATTGAAAGGCAAGTTTGTTTGTTTTTTCTGGGATCGAGTAGCCGGCGCAGACCGTCTGCATAGGCGGAGAAAATCGCCGGTCGTTGACACTTGTGGACATTCTCTGATGGTTTGTTTTATTTGTTAAGTATAAATCTAACATAAATCCAACAATCATGAACATTTTGGGAACAACTTCTGGAATATCTTTCTAATCTAGTATAAGAATGTACATGGAAAACTGTTCACTAGAAAGTGAGATTTTTGGCTCCGAATGTAGAAAAAACTGATTTTAAATACGTATAATAAAAATAGAACATGATTAAATGTGCTTCTGCTTGAGTAAGTATAGTTTATAAGGTTTGTTAAGGTACTGGTATGCCACATAACTTGACATGTTGAACAGGAAACAAGGTTTTCAGATCCATGCCATGATTGTGCCAATGATGTGAAGCTTAACACCTTTAAAAGTTCTAACTTAAAGATAATGCAGTGGACACGAGTGCACAAAAAGAGTGATATTTTCTGTCTCATATGACCAAAACTGCTGTTTCTACCTATATAGTCTTGCCCACAGACATTTGTTTTAAATAAACTTGACAAAAAAATGAAACCTGAGCTGAATCAACTCCCCCCGTCAACAAATCATTAACACCCAACACAGCATGTTCACTCTTACCAGTTTCTCATCCACTGTGATGAGCTGCGACTCTTGCCCTTGTTTCTGCGCCAGACATCCTGATGTGCTAACTGACCTGCAAGACAGGAAGTTTGAGGGGGGAAAATGAGACTGAAATGAAAAATAATCACTAAAGTAAACAAAGGCGACCACAATGCTGTGGCAGAATAGGGAGCGAGAAGCGCATGCTGAATCGCTCCTATTACTTCTGTCTGCTGGTTTTCTGGCACGCTCCCATTAGCCAGTTAGCAACAGACAGCACTTTTATGTCGGCTCACCGACCCACAGTTACCACCAGAGCATTTTGGAGCAAGAGTCTCCCGAGAACAGCAGCATGAGAAAAATGTGTGGTAGCCGGTTTGTCACGAACAGAAGCTAATGCCAGGGAAAACTTCAGTGACCTTTCTCACATCTCTCCTGACAGAGACAGAGAGAGAGAGAGAGAGAGAGACAGAAAGAGAGTGAGACAAAGACAGCAAGACAGACAGCGAGACAGAGAGAGAGCAAGCGAGCAAGACAGACAAAGAGAGCGTGCGCAAGAGAGAGACAGAGAGAGAAAAAACGCGAGACAGAGAGCAAGACAGAAAGAGAGCAAGACAGACAAAGACAGCAAGACAGAGAGCGAGACAGAGAGAGCATGAGACAAAGAGAGCAAGACAGAGAGAGAGAGAGAGAGCAAGCGAGCAAGACAGACAAAGAGAGCGCGAGAGAGAGAGAGAGAGACAGACAGACAGACAGACAGACAGAGAGAGACAGACAGACAGAGAGCGATTCCTTTCAGGCAACACAAGCATGCAAGCTGCCATTATTTGGTTTAATAAGACAGCTACGTGGTCTTTATATGAAGTGAACTTTTGCAGATGCAAACTTTGCAAACAGTGTAGAATCAGGACTTGAACACATTTAAGAAAGTCGAGCTCAGTTTTGAGAAATTGCCTGAAATTCTTAAGTCCTTACGAAACCATCTGCTGCTCTTTAACTCATCTGCACATATATTTAATTTACCATGTTGTCTTTAACATGCAATACATTGTTCAATGTGCAAGCGCAAGTTAAAAGAAATTACCCCATGTGAAAACTCATCTCATCTCATTATCTCTAGCCGCTTTATCCTGTTCTACAGGGTCGCAGGCAAGCTGGAGCCTATCCCAGCTGACTACGGGCGAAAGGCGGGGTACACCCTGGACAAGTCGCCAAGTCATCACAGGGCTGACACATAGACACAGACAACCATTCACACTCACATTCACACCTACGGTCAATTTAGAGTCACCAGTTAACCTAACCTGCATGTCTTTGGACTGTGGGGGAAACCGGAGCACCCGGAGGAAACCCACACGGACACGGGGAGAACATGCAAACTCCGCACAGAAAGGCCCTCGCCGGCCACGGGGCTCGAACCCGGACCCTCTTGCTGTGAGGCGACAGCGCTAACCACTACACCACCGTGCCGCCCCATGTGAAAACTAAACTTGAAAAACGTGGTGGTGAAAAAGGAAAACGTTTCCTAATTAAGGTACTTTGCTCAAACAATTCATTGCAATTACTCAGCTGCAATATGAGTGACATGAAGTCACAACATGAAACGACCCAAAAAAAAAAAAAAGTCTGAGTCGTGAATTAGTATAATCTCACCCTGAGCTCAAAGTGCGTATCATAATGCAGGCTTATTCCAAGAAATATCCAATACAACTTCAAGAAATCCAAAATATTTTTCCACAGAGATTATACTAACCTCAAATGCATCATTTCATGTTTACCCATCTTTAAGGCCTGGTTCAACAATACCGATAATGATAATTACAACTATAAATAAATCAGTCCCATGCAGTTTGTGGTTGATGTTCAGACCAGACCGATAACGATACCTATAGCCCAGGCCTGAGTTTATCCGTATCGGTGAGATTGCTTCTGGAGAGATTTTTCCAGGCCTGGACCTCATCTCATCTCATCTCATTATCTGTAGCCGCTTTATCCTGTTCTACAGGGTCGCAGGCAAGCTGGAGCCTATCCCAGCTGACTACGGGCGAAAGGCGGGGTACACCCTGGACAAGTCGCCAGGTCATCACAGGGCTGACACATAGACACAGACAACCATTCACACTCACATTCACACCTACGGTCAATTTAGAGTCACCAGTTAACCTAACCTGCATGTCTTTGGACTGTGGGGGAAACTGGAGCACCCGGAGGAAACCCACGCGGACACGGGGAGAACATGCAAACTCCGCACAGAAAGGCCTTCGTCGGCCACGGGGCTCGAACCCAGGACCTTCTTGCTGTGAGGCGACAGCGCTAACCACTACACCACCGTGCCGCCCAGGCCTGGACCTGATCCGATAAAACTTCTGACCAATCAGGTAATTGTTTACAAGTAGGGCTGTGCGATATGGGGAAAAAATGAATATCCCGATACATTTTCTCCATTTCACGATATACGATATATATCTTGATATATTTAAAGGAACAATCCATCGTACTTCCATAATGAAATATGCTCTTATCTGAATTGAGACGAGCTGCTCCGTACCTCTCCGAGCTTTGCGCGACCTCCCAGTCAGTCAGACGCAGTCAGACGCGCTGTCACTCCTGTTAGCAATGTAGCTAGGCTCAGTATGGCCAATGGTATTTTTTGGGGCTGTAGTTAGATGCGACCAAACTCTTCTGCGTTTTTCCTGTTTACATAGGTTTATATGACCAGTGACATGAAACAAGTTCAGTTACACAAATTGAAACGTAGCGATTTTCTATGCTATGGAAAGTCCGCACTATAATGACAGGCATACTAACACCTTCTGCGCGCTTCGGCAGCGCATTGATATCTGAGCTCCGTATCAATGCGCTGCCGAAGCGCGCCGAAGGTGTTAGTATGCCTGTCATTATAGTGCGGACTTTCCATAGCATAGAAAATCGCTACGTTTCAATTTGTGTAACTGAACTTGTTTCATGTCACTGGTCATATAAACCTATGTAAACAGGAAAAACGCAGAAGAGTTTGGTCGCATCTAACTACAGCCCCAAAAAATACCATTGGCCATACTGAGCCTAGCTACATTGCTAACAGGAGTGACAGCGCGTCTGACTGCGTCTGACTGACTGGGAGGTCGCGCAAAGCTCGGACAGGTACGGAGCAGCTCGTCTCAATTCAGATAAGAGCATATTTCATTATGGAAATACGGTGGACTGTTCCTTTAAATCTCCTCTAAAGGACCCCATGAAATCTAACTTTTACTCTTTACTGTTTTCACTACAATCCCTGCAGATTAAATAACATTCTTGGTTAACTTTACAGGTGGTTTTCAACAACACATTTTAAATTTTCATGTTGGTGATTAATCACAATTGAATTGAAATAAGACTATTTTTATTCAACAAAGATGTGGCACAAACTGCAAAAACAATCTTGAAAATTGCAACAAAGGGGCGACACAATACAGAGCTGCTCAGAGCTCAAACCAATAAAGTGCAAGCTCAACACTGAGAGAGACATTTAGCCTAAATAAGAAAAGTGCTCATTCATTAAATTATTTAAAAAAAAAATAGACCTCCAAGCTATTAACCTGACTACTGAGAACCACTGGAACATTCACAATAGAGAGAGAGAGAGATTGAGGGAGAGAAGAGAGAGATCTGCAAAACATAATTTTTCTCTTTGCACACTTTTGAACTGAATGTTTTCTGGCTCTGCCTGTCAGATGTGTATAATTCCGGCTGCTGCCTTTCGTGATGACAGGGGGGTTTTTTGCACACTTTACAAACTGGCATTTGCTGTTCCACGTCCTCCTCGCGATATCCAAAAAATGCCAGATGACTGACCCCTTAGGCCATCCTTAAAAAAAAATTCGTTTCCTGTCCACCGGGTGGGCAAAAAAAAATTTCAGTCGGGAGGGAGGGATTTTTTTTTTTTATTATATATGGATGGATAAGAAATCGCAATGCTGTGTTGGCTTTTTCTTTCAGTACTTTTTTTTATTACAAAAGCAGACACATTTAATAAAATATGACAGTTAAAGCAACTGAAACTTGTACAAAAACTTTAAGTTAGCATTTTAAATGCTGACTGCAACATTTGCAAAACTTTTACAAAGGTACTTAAAATGTCCGACACACGGACTTTTTGTAGTTCTAAATCGAGCGTTAGGCCTAGTTCGGATGAAATTACACTATTAAAATGATCACTGAATGATTTGTTTTTCTGAATCTTTACTATTTTGCTGTTCGCTAGAATACCATTTTGCGATTTCACACTTAAGCAAATGTTTGAAAACTCCGGATCTCCTTCCTTCATGGTGGCTGCCATTTTTTTGTGCCGCACGGCGCATGTGCAGAGCTGATTCGACAGGGCTTTCCACAAGCGCCGGCTGCCGGCCACACAATTAAGTCCAGCCGGCTACTTTAATGACTATTTTTGTAGCCCACAGGCTCTAAATATTAATTTTCGATTTTAATAAAATTAAATGTTTATCTAACGGACTGACAATAATGTCAAACTGAACCGCTGATCAAGGGAGAGGAACTCATCCGCGCCCCGACATGCGGTGTGCGCGCGCACTCGGCGCATGCTCAGTTGCGTGAATGTGTCATGCACCGAAAATAAGAGATTTACAAGCCAGGAACGCCTCATGATGCAATACACAAGAAAAGAAAGAAGATTTACTGCCATTTTACTTTGTATTTGAGTAAAGTGAATAAATAAATGGTCTGTGGAAAATACATTTAATCCTGGGAACTGCGTGCACAGGAGTTTATTTTGTGTTTACTCCCCCCCGGCTGGCTACTTATTTGTCATGGCTGGCTAGTATGAGCCTTACTGGAAAGCCCTGGGAATGCAGAAAATGTCAAGTTCGATTTTAGATTTACGAACCCGAAAAAAATGTCGAAAAACTGGCGTTTAAAAAAAAAATTTCACCCGCACAAACGGCACTCACCCGGCCGGTGGACCGGAAACAGAACATTTTTTAATAATGGCCTTACTAGTTCTTTGAGGAACCAATTCGTCCGCTTCCATTTTTAATTTGTCGCTGAAACTGACGGAGCTTACATGGCAGCCTATGTAAAATCAGCGATTGCACGAACTAAGTCAGCGCTGTAAACCGGAACTAGGAAATCTTCCCGCCGGCAGTGTTGCCAGATACTGCTGACGTTTTCCAGCCCAAAATATGTTCAAAACCCGCCAAAACGCACTTAAAACCGCCCAATCTGGCAACACAACCGACACTAGAAAATCTTCCCGGAAGTTCCTTTCAGCACCGAGATGTCGCCCGGGATTGGTTGGCGAGTGCGTGACATTATTGTTTTCTTTACCCTTAGGCAGCCTCTCACGTTACTGCCTGAGGGACAGGGAGGAAACCACCGGAAAATGTTTTAAACAAACGCAACAAACACGAAACGAACGCAAGTCGGAAGATGACCATAAAATACTCGATAGTTACGATATAATAATTTTATGTATCGCACACAGAATTTTCGGCGATATATCGAGTATATTCGATATATCGCACAGCCCTATTTACAAGTCTGACAAAATCATTTCCACTTAGAATGTAAACAAACCGGTGAAATGACAGTAGCAATTTGTGAACAAGAGTTCTCTGAGAGCACAATATCCCCAGCTGGTAACTGCCATAACTCTGGTAAAATGCAACTGACTTGAATGAAATTGCAATATGCGCATTACCGACATATAACAAAGAATCCGGTCAAGTTTCGTGAAATTCCTCCAAAAATTGTGAGAGGAGTTGATTTCAGAAGGCGAGTACCCTTCCTGGGACGGACAGACGGACATCGCCACGACATAATCCCCCTTCGGGCCTTTCGGCCAGAGGGGAATAAAACTTGTGAGGGAAGTTGATTTCAGAAAGCAAGCACACTTTGATGAAATTGGCAAAGTACAAGTTTGTTAATAATCAAGAGTATAACTCTGATAAAATTTGCCCAAATTAAACGAAATTTCAATGTGCGTATAACTGTCATATAACAAAGCCTTTTGCCAAGTTTGGTGAAATTCCTCCACAAATTATGAGAGGAGTTGATTTCAGAAGAACGTACACCCTCATGAAATTGTGAAAGTCCAAGTTATTTAATCAAAGGTCAAAACTCTGGTAAAATTTTCACAAACGAAATTAAATCGCAATATGCGTATTACCGTCATATAACAAGGCCTTTCGCCAAGCTTTGAGAAATTCGTCCAAAAATTGTGAGAGGCGTTGATGTCAGAAGGCGAGCACACCTTCATGAAATTGTGAAAGTACAAGGTTGTTAATCAAGGGCTGTAACGCTGGTAAAATGCGACCGAATTTAACAAAATTTCAATGTGTGTATTACCGACATATAACGAAGCCTTTTGCCAAGTTTGGTGAAATTCCTCCAAAACTGTGAGAGGAGTTGATTTCAGAAGGAAAACACACTCTCATGAAATTATCAAAGTATAATTTTGTTAATCAAGGGCTGTAACTCTGGTAAAATTTGACCCGATTTAACAAAATTACAATTTGTAAAGAATCCCGCCAAGTTTCGTAAAATTCCTCCAAAAATTGTGAGAGGAGTTGATTTCAGAAAGTGAGCACCCTTCTCAGGATGGACGGATGGAAATCGCCACGACATAATACCCTTCAAGCCTTTTGGCCAGCAGGGGATAAAAATGCTATAATAATAATAATAATTCTTGAAAAAGGATACGTTCTTACCATCAAATACTTTTAATCCATATTTTGTTGCTTTTTGTTGGTAATTTTTGAGGTTTTGTTTTCAAGTAAAGTTTTTATTTCGTCCTCGGTTGGTTCAGCAACACGCTCCACCATTTTGTTTTTCTCTACTCACGGTATATAAGCTGATAGCCTAGTAGTAGTGTAGCCAATCAGAGCACGTGATTGCTCATATCCAGCGAATGTGGATAGAAATAATACACACGTCATGGCAACAGTGATTTCTTTGAAGTGTTCTATTTCTGTGGTAGAGTGATCGTACAACACACATCTTTAACAGAAAAAATAAGACCGTGGTGCACAAGTTTTAATTTATTTTGGGTTTATGAAATCAACACAGGGTCAAAATTATACATTCAGCACAACTAATATTTGATTAAATGTCCCTTCGCAAGTTCCACCTGGACCAGACGCTTTTGGTAGCCATCAACAAGCTTCTGGCAGAATTCTGGTTAGATATTTGATCCCTCTTCTTGGCAGAATTAGTCAAGTGACATTAAATTTGTTGGTTTCCTGGCATAGATCTGACTTTTAAGCCCAGTCCACATATTTTCCATCAGGTTGAGGTCAGGACTTTGGGAAGGCTTTTCCAAAAGCTTAATATTAGCCTGCTTTATCCTCCACAACCTGCTCTGATGTGCGTTTGGGGTCACCGTCTTGTTGGAAAACCCAATCGTGTCCAAGTCTCTGAGGGATCGAGGTTATGCTGAAGAATTTATAGGTAGTCCTTATTCATTATTCCATATACTCTGTTTCACCATGCTTAGCAGTTAGTACAGTGTAATCGGGGTTGAATGCCGCAACATTACTCCTCCAAACATACCTCTGGTCATTGCGGCCAAACAACCTGATTTGTCAATTTTGGAGCAGGGGCTTCTTTCTTGGATGGCAGCCTCTTAGTCGATGGTGATGTAAAACTTGCTCGACTGTAGACAGTGTTCCAGCAGCTTCCAGTTCATGGCAAGTCTGTGCTGGTTCCTGGGATGTTCCTAACCATCTGAACCAATTTCCTCTCATCTAGAAGTGACAGATTGGGTCTTCTTCCAGACCCTGGCAAAGTGACTACACCTCCCAATAAACTTGCACTTGTCAAACAAACTCTTAAATGTTGGCACAGAGAAGTTTCCAACTGTCATCAAGTACAGTATGACCACTAACACGAACTTAAGAGGCCTTGGCCAACTGAAAGACATTTTGGAACTTTGAGCACCGCTGCATTAATATACTTTTGACCCCGGTGTTGATTTCATGAAACCAAAAATTAATTAATTAAATAAATTAAAACTTGTGCACCAAATTCTTGGGATTTTTTGTTCTATTAAAGATGTTGGACAATCATTCTGCCACAGGAAAAGAAACAGTTCAACGAAATCACTGAAAGCCCAATCTTGTGATGACATTCATAATAAAAATAGATAGTTGTGTTGTTTGTCTTCTCTGCATTTGATCACTGTCAAGTATGAAGAAGTTCCAATATCCTAGGACTCGCAGCAGACAGAGCAACACATTTTAGCAGATTACACAACTAAAGGGGTGTTCACACGGCAACTTTTACTCCGGTGTAGCACCGGGGCTGCCCCGGTAGAGCATTCACACGGTACAAAGTTATACCGGTGTAGCCCCTGAAAGCTGCTTAAACCGGTGCAAATCTAACCCTGCTCGGGAGGTGGTTTAAGAAATTTACTCCGGAGTAAATGCTAGTTTGCGGGGCAGCACCGATATAAAATGGGACGTCTGAACGCTACAGGGGTAGACTCGCTACGCGTGAGGAGAGTTGATTACATACGGGCATTGCATAATTTGCGTCCTGGTATTTTGCGCTTCCAAAATGGCGAATATCAACAACAACAGAACTGCGTGTCTTCCAGTGTTGCCAGATTGGGCGGTTTTAAGTGCATTTTGGCGGATTTGAACATATTTTGGGCTGGAAAACGTCAGCAGTATCTGGCAACACTGGTGTCTTCATCCACGTTGTTTTCCCGGCACTTGGTGATGCCATGACAACCGGGAAAAGGAAGTACATTTTCACGCATGCGCATATTTCATTTCCGCATTATTACTATCGTATAGCACGGTCGCAAAAACTGCCGTGTGAACGCAAGTGGGGCTGCACCAGTGCTAACACGCTTTTCTCTAGCAAGCAGGTTTGTGACGCGTGAACGCGCCACAAAATTTACACCGGTGTAAGATATATCGCAACAAAATACATCGGTGCAGCATCGATGCAAATATGTGCCATGTGAACACCCCTTAAAAGGGTTTTTGGTGCAGTCCACATCCCCTAATGTTAATGCAGTAGAATTTAGGCGGAGCCCAGAGCAGAGACTTTGCAAAAAGTTTTGCAGCCAGACACAAAAGGGATGAGATTCACTACAGCACTTGATCAGGTTAAAAAAAGATAGTAATAGACGAAAATGTATTTTAAGTGATATTTTGAAAAAGTCACCTGTGAGGTAATCATACACTATAACTAACTGTGAAACACTGATACCATAACAACGCTACACCAGACCGTTATTACTCACGTTTCAGATTGTTAATGAGCAGCAGCCAACTGCTAACTTCTCACAGCAATAATGAAAACGCAGTCCTTAAAAGATAATCACATTTCTATATATTTAACGTGTCTCAAAGTGGAATTGATATAGATTTAGTGACCATGTTAGAATGTACAAATTCGGATTTGATAAGTGTTTACGATGAATAAATGAAGATTAAAAGTGATTAACCCACGGCACTTGCTAGTCAAGGTCATTCTTCGATACATTAATACCGAACTGTTGGACTGTAGCTTTAACCAGTGCTGCAGAGAGAGTTTTCGTCTAGATTGTTGGCCTAGATTAGATTTTAGACAACATTAGCAGTTTAAAAAAAAAGAGCCAAGTGACAAATCTACTTTTTGAGCAGATGTTAGCAACTGTCCTGCACTCAAATACAACTCTTCAGCTCGCATCAGAGCTGCTTTTTATACGAGTTGAGACAGCCAGTGAGGCCAACTTACCACTAATGTCTAAAGCCTGAGTGACTTGCACTTTGAATGAGCCAGTGTTTCCAGTGGTGAAAAAAAATAAATTAAAAAAAATAATAAAATACAATTTTTTAAAAATCCCCGCTCGCCAGCGTTTCCAGCGGCCGAATCACATCCCCGCTCGCCAGCGTTTCCAGTGGCCGAATCACATCCCCGCTCGCCAGCGTTTCCAGTGGCCGAATCACCGGTCGCCAGTGTTTCCAGCAGCCGAAAAAATAAATCACCGCTCGCCAGCATTTCCAGAGAAAAAAAAAAAAAAAACACCTCTCGCCAGCGTTTCCAGTGGCCAATTTCACCGCTCGCCAGCGTTTCCAGAGAACAAAAAAAAAAAAAATCACCGCTCACCAGCGTTTCCAGTGGTCGAAAAATATCCCCGCTCGCCAGCTCTTACAGTGGCCGAAAAATATCCCCGCTCGCCAGCTCTTACAGTGGCCGAAAAATATCCCCGCTCGCCAGCTCTTACAGTGGCCGAAAAATATCCCCGCTCGCCAGCTCTTACAGTGGCCGAAAAATATCCCCGCTCGCCAGCTCTTACAGTGGCCGAAAAATATCCCCGCTCGCCAGCTCTTACAGTGGCCGAAAAATATCCCCGCTCGCCAGCTCTTACAGTGGCCGAAAAATATCCCCGCTCGCCAGCTCTTACAGTGGCCGAAAAATATCCCCGCTCGCCAGCTCTTACAGTCGCCGAAAAATATCCCCGCTCGCCAGCTCTTACAGTGGCCGAAAAATATCCCCGCTCGCCAGCTCTTACAGTGGCCGAAAAATATCCCCGCTCGCCAGCTCTTACAGTGGCCGTAAAATATCCCCGCTCGCCAGCTCTTACAGTGGCCGAAAAAATATCACTGCTTGCCAGTGTTTCCAGTGGCCAAAAAAAATCCCCGCTCGCCAGCTCTTACAGTGGCTGAAAAAATATCACTGCTTGCCAGCTCTTACAGTGGCCAAAAAATAATCACCGCTCACCAGCATTTCCAGCGGCCAAAAAATATCACCGCTCACCAGCATTTCCAGTGTGGCCAAAAAAAAAAAGAAAAAAATCACTTCTCGCCAGCGATTCCAGTGGCCAAATCACCGCTCACCAGTGTTTCCAGAGAACAAAAAAAATAATCACCACTCGCCAGCGTTTCCAGCGGCCAAAAATATCACTGCTTGCCAGCGTTTCCAGTGGCCAAATCACCACTTGTCAGCATTTGTCCCACCCACATACTTGTTCTTCATTTTAAAATCTCTTCTTGACATATTTACAAGCAATCAAAACAATGTAACTCCATCTGTGAATGTTACCTTTATCAACTATTTCATATTGTCTGTTATTGATAGAATTCAGATTTTTTATTAATAATAATAATAATAATACTCCTGAGTGGCACAAGAGAAAAGCATCCACCCTGTTATACATAGATCATGAGTTTGAATCCCAGTGATGCCGCAGCCATCCATGGCTGGAAGCCCAAGCCGGCTGTGCTCTCAGGGTGGGAGGGGCGGCATACTCTCTCACCCGTCAATTACAGTGGCACGAGCCAATCCTGGGTGTCTGCGAGCTGATGTGCGCAGAGATGGGCAGATACGAGCTTTCCTCCGAGTGTGCGATGTCGTCCTGACACTGCGTGAACAAGCAGTATGAAGAGACGAGATCAGCGGGCTTCATGTTTTTGATGGAGGTCTGTGAGAACCTTCAACCTTCCTGATAGGTAGCTGTTGTGTAATGAATAATAATACCAAGAAGATGATGTTTGTGGCGCGACAACCCAACTTGATGACTGCTACTCAAAAATAATTTAATATTTCATTCTAATAAAACTATAACCTAACATGTTTTATATGCAAATAACCATGACTGCTCAATTAATATGCAAATTAGGTTATGACGAAATCTGGTGTCTTTTCTGACATGCACTAGCTACTTTCCCCTGAAAAGAACTGGCAGCATTGTGACCCAACACAGCAGGAAATCTGAAAGGCTGCTCCTAAAGCAGTTTTATGTTTCTGTTTTACTCGGAGAGACTAAAGTCTTTCTCTTTATGATGTATTTACGATATGAGCTGTTTATTTAGTGTAGCCTTTCCACTGTTCTTTTTCGCTTGCTAGCTCGTTTAGCTCACCAGAACTGAATTAGGAGCCATTAAACTAATTAACCCTAACAGACAAATACTAATCGTGCTAAATAATAAAGTAATTTTGGACAACTTAAACTCTAACTTCGTGTAAAATAAATATATTTAAATACGAGCCGGAATCTAATGAAGCTATGCTATGCTAACGGCAGCCTGTTGTTTTGCTAAATATCCACATCCTATTTGACAAGTTAAATAACCTGCACAAAATACTCACATTATACAGTAATTAAAAACACTCGTTATTACCTTAGTGATGTTTTTGTGATTGAATGGCGAAAACAAATTCGGCTCAAACCCGACAAGAGTGACATTGAAGCCGCCATATTGCCGGATCGGACACAACTCTACGGCGTCCCATTGAGGCCAAAAAGCTCCCAAACGCGATTTCTTAACTTGAAGTAAAAACAGGATTCTTCCAAACATCAAAACAAACCCAAAGCGCATATTATCGTCATAAACAGAGGTGGATAAAGTACCCAACTTCATTACTTAAGTCAAAGTACAGATCCCACTGGTTAAATGTTACTCCGATACAAGTGAAAGTTGTCGAGTCAAATTTTTACTTAAGTTAAAGTACTGAAGTACTTGCTTTTACAAATACTTAAAGTGCCATTCCACCATTGGATGTATTCTTTGGCATAAAATACAATATATTTTATGACAACATGACTAGACAGAGAAATCTTTTAGCTTCAAAATGATATATCAAACATAATTTTTTGACAACGACAAGTATATTAATTTTGCGACCAAAGTCACCTACCCTTTTAATTTCCGCGCGGTAGTGAAACGTGATGTCATCGGCAGGTTCCCCTTCTTGTGTACCACATCATGTGTGACGTGGCACAGATTATCAGCAATGGCGGATAGAACGCGATTGTCAGCTTCGGAAAAGAAGCGAAGGAAAATAGCGAGTGATGCCCAAAGGAGACGGTCGATGGTGAATATCGGCACAGCAATCGACAAGTGGAAATCGCGTTCTATCCGCCATTGCTGATAATCTGTGCCCCGTAGTGTTGCCACCTGTCCCGGTTTTTCCTGATTGTCCCGGATTTTCATGGTCTGTCCCGGAAAAAAAAAATAAAAATCCGGGACACTGAATGTCCTGGTTTTTTGTACATGATGGGCAAAATGTGTATTTCAACTTGCGAGCCAGCTGAGAACCAGTTTGCTTTTCCATAGCTTGCCCGTGCTAAGTGCCACTAAGCGGAGCCACGTCATCACGTCGCTGAATACGTCATTACGTCGCTGTATACGTCACTTACGTCGCTGTATACGTCAGTTACGGCGCTACGTTTACATAAACCTTGGCGCGAATATCAAAGCAAAAACACGGAAGAAGCAGCAGCAACAACAACAACAATAATAATAATAATAATGGATGACTTCTCGTTTGTACAGCTGCTGCTTCTCGGTGCTTAAAAATGGCGATCTTTCATGGTCTTGTTATTGTTGTTGGTCTTAACAACTCCGCCCCCCCACTGACGTAAGCGGTTCTTTCCTCTGGCCCAGCAGAGAGTTGGTGCAGCCTGGAACCGGCTTGGACTGATAAAAGAAACAGACTCTCTGTTGCAATGGTGAAGGCTGAGCTTCAAGTCAGGCTAAACTTTCAGTTGTCCTGTACTGAGTTCAAGACATTCATTGAAAATCAGCCAGGACTCATAGCAGCAGCAAAGAAAAACACCAAATATAAATGGAAGATTAGGTAAGGTTTTGGTGAATTAAATGAAATAGTGTAGTGTAGTAACATACTCCTGTATGTACTGTATGTGCCCAGTTATATCAGTTCCATGTCCTCCTATGTATTTGTTTAGCCAAGAGCAGCAGAGGCACAGGCAAGCACAAGCAAAGCACACACCACACTCTAAGCAATCAGGTAAGCTGTTTGACACTACACCTTACATTGTTACATTCAGGTATTCTTAGATACAATGAAAAATTAGATTATTTATTTTTATTCCACATAAGCAAACAAACAGAACTTAATTATGTATTTCCCTTTTACCTGTGCCCACTACTGCCCCCAGTTGTCCACAACCAAAAACTGTTGGAAATAAACCAAAATACTGAAGACCTAGCCTAGTAAACTAGACCCACCCGCCTAGCGGCCAAAAATATTTTTGCCTAGCGAGTGGGTCTAGCCTCGCACCATGTAAACAAAAACACTCCGGGCATCAAATCGTGCCCGCCAATCACAACGCAAGGTTTTTGTTTGGATTCTTTGGGCGGGCTTTTGCAGGAGTGACGACAAAGCTGCGCGACGCTGGAGAAAGCGCAGCAGGAAAGATGGCTACGGCTAGTGAACAGCGCGCGTTTGACTCCGCTTTGGAATCAGTTTCAGAAGAATTAGACTTGGAGTTTTCGTTGAAACATGAGCAGGAAGAGGCTCTCCGCTCATTCCTTTTCAAGAAGGAAGTTTTCGCCGTTTTGCCAACCGGCTATGGCAAAAGTCTGATCTACCAGCTGGCTCCGCTCGTAGCCAAAAGGATGGGGCTAGTTTGTGCAGTACGAAGAATTAATAAACAGCTTTGAAACATTACTTTTTGATTGTTTCTTATTTTCCCGTTATTTTAAATTTAAGGGAAATTATTTCACCAAACACCACTAAATAAAAACTCTCAAAAACAGTTTAAGCAAACCCTTGAAAAACACTTGGGGAAAAAAAATGAGTGTATGTTATGTATGTGGTACAGACTCCAAACTTGTGGTCATTATCTCCAAACTTCTTAATATCTAGAACGTTTATTAATTAATACGCATTTTGAAAAATTATTTATTTCAAGGTCTCCCCCACTGCTTTCTGTCACTCTGACTACGTCACAGTCACTGTTGCGCTGATTGGTCAGAGCGTTGGCCTATACGCACAGAGACAGTTTGAAAGACAGCGGTTTGTTCCTCTTACCCGCTTCAGAAATGTCTACGGATCGAGGCCAGACTAAATATTCACATTTAGTCTGGCTTGCCAGGCTAATGAAGACCTGCTATATTATGTAAAGCAATTAACTAAACAAATAACTAGCAAAAGCGTCATTTTTACTAATTAGAGCAATACAGTTTCAGCGTAGAAGGGCGATTTTTGTCTTGGGTTAGATGTGTGAAGGGCGCCGTTGCTTACAAGCAAAAAGGTCGATTGGATGGTCGAAATGTCCAGGATTTTTGTCAGACACAGGTGGCAACCCTAGTGCCCCGTCACACGTGACGTGGTACACAAGAAGGGGAACCTGCAGATGACATCACGTTTCACTACCGCGCGGAAATTAAAAGGGTAGGTGACTTTGGTCGCAAAATTAATATACTTGTCGTTGTCAAAAAATTATGTTTGATATATCATTTTGAAGCTAAAAGATTTCTCTGTCTAGTCATGTTGTCATAAAATATATTGTATTTTATGCCAAAAAAATACATCCAATGGTGGAATGGCACTTTAAGTATTAAAAGTACATTTTCTGTCAACACATCGTTGTATTATTGCCACAACGCTTACAAAACCGAATGCCTCTGAAGCAACCGACTGGATTTACTGACTAACTTGTAGAACCTGTAGAATAAACACCTGGTAGAGGGTTGCAAAATGAAACACAACTGAACTGAAAAAGAACTGTTGTCTTTTTTTTTATTGTAACGCTCCTCCCCACCCCCACAGAGCAGCATGGTAGTGTTCTGACCCAGCTCTGGCAGTGTGTGCACTCATGTATGTGTATATTAATCAGGAAGACAGTGGAATAGCTGTAAATGCAGCTTGCTCAGAAAATAAAAATGACAATCCAACCCCAAGTCCACACCACAAGCTTAATAACTGCCCAACAGCAACACTGCTTTAAGCAAGACAAAAAAAAAATGCAAGGCCATCATCTGACATCAAAACAAAATATTCCAACAATTTGTTGTGACTGACTAGTACAATACTGTCCATCTCACAGGTCTCGTGTGCGCGCAAGTGTATGTATTCATGCATATATGAATCTGTCTCTGGAATCATGGTGCTTTAATGTTAAGCTAGCCAGTCAGTAAAGCTCCACCTAACCACCTGACATACTAGCAAAATCTTTTCAAACTCAAAATCATACTAGGTAGCTAACATTAGTAGAAAAGAAAGATTTCTACATTTTGTTTATTTGGCAAGATTATGTTAAAGCATTTCTGAAAGGACTTCAGATAAGTTAACATTATTCATGTTTGCGTAACTCCATTTTTACATGCTAACTTACTAGCTAGTAAGTTAACGAGCTATGTGTTAACGTTACCCGTGGACAAGCTTATGGCAACTTGGCGGGCAAATCCATAGAAAGCAGTGGCGGCTGGTAGTCTTTCAAACAGGGGAGGCTGGTCGGTTACGATATTTCCAGATTTTAAAAGAAAAAACATCAATTTTGCCCATACTCTTGCCTCTGATCTGGCTGATTGTTGGCAGGGTCACAAACTGTGAAATAACAGGTTCTTTTGGCCCATTAGCCTACTGTCCAATATACATGATGGTGGTGTTGGGGGGGAGGGGTATATTTTAACATTTTATATTTTAAAATTGTGGCATGTTGTTTAAAAATTGATCATTATTGAAAGCAGCTCTTTGTCAGGAACCTCAGCAGTAGAGCTGGGTGCCACACATTTCATTCAATGACACTTCCCCTATATTTTACTTATTTTGACTGAGAAATGTTTTATTGACAATTTTGATAACCCTTCACTTTTAATCCAGGTCTGTAGTGTGAAATGTTCTCGGCTATGTTTTTGTTTAAAAATGTTTTCCAAATTGTAGCTGTGTTTAATTCATATCCAGAAAAATATATATTCCAATATAATATACTCAGCATAAACATTTTAAATAGATTCTATATTTTTGGTCCATCCATGACATATTACTAAAGTAGCCTATTTACTGTTGTTGATGTGGGTCACTTGCTGTTAGCCAATTCACTTTCTCGTACCAGGAGAGCTGAAAGGAACGAGTATTATTCCCTACCTTTTTCACAAAGTCAATTTGAGGCATTGGTCTCTTTAATTTTAATTTTTTCCTCGAAAGGAAGACTGGCAAATGGCTTCGCCAAAATTAAATCAGCAACGCTTGGCATCCGTGCGCAGCTTTCTTGCTAGCTGACTAGCCCCCTCAAGTTCAACTTCAGTCACTCAAATAAACGAAATTTCTGGAACTAAGATAGCAAACTTGACAACACTATATTTACACTTTATTTACAATGAAAATATATACAAACTAAAAAAGCTGGTAGAAACCGTATGTAATGAATGAAATCGAAATGTAAGCTGAGCTCTTACAATACACCACAGCACTTGCGAATCCGCATGGGACTGAACTGAGATTCACCGCTGCCTGTCTATAGTTGAAATGAGCTGTCAATCAAAGAAAATATCCGGCCGCTTTCACCAATCACCAGTCTCCTCGCGGAACCTGCCATGTCCCTCCCATGTGAGGCTCGGAGTCCGTGGGCGGGCGTTTTCGCAGTATTTGTCCAATAACCGTCTTGCATTTTGAGATTGAAAAGCGCATAGCTCCCAAATGCCATTGAAGTCCACTGAGGCTGGGAGTCCGTGGGAGTCCGTAGGCGGGCATTTTCGCAGTATTTGTCCAATAATCGTCTTGCATTTTGAGATTGAAAAGCACAGAGCTCCCAAATGCCATTGAAGTGCACTGAGGCTGCGCTGCATTGCGCTGTCACGAGGGGGAGAAACTCACGCGCACATTAAAGTTATAAGGGCATTTTTAGAGGAGGCTGAGCCTCCCTCGTTGTCTTAGAGCAATCGCCCGTGATAGAAAGTCATTTGACTAACCAGACTGCATAGCTACTGCAGCATTATCGCTAGCTCTAAAAGCACAGACAACTTCATTGGAAGCTTTCTCTTGGAATAAAACGTTTACAGACCTCAATATGCTTCCACAGGTTGGACGGCAAGTTTTTGTAGGCCGTGATGTGCTCCGTTTTAGGCAAACAAAGCAAACATTTAAAACGAAACGACTCTTTATTCCTTTCAGAAAACTGAAAACATGGGCTGTAGGTAAAGCCATAGCTGCGTGCATTCCACAGAAGAACCACCTCCTCCCATTCTGCCATCAACTGATTGTGTTCAAATAATGCTGCTGAGAAATCACTGAGCTTGATTTTATACAGTCTATAGATGTGATGTGACCCTAGTGATTACTGATCAGCTGTCTTAGTGTCACCTGCGAAAAAACCAATCACGTTTTAGAAAAGAAAAGAAAAGAAAAAACATCCACTTTCAAAGCTGCTTCATAGTAACGAGTAACAAGGACCTTCATAGAAATGTAGTGGAGTAAAAACTATGATATTTGTCTTTCAAATGTAGTGAAGTTAAAGTCATACTGTAAGTTTCCAACAAAATTAATACTCAAGTAAAGTACAGATACTCAAAAAGTGTACTTAAGTACAGCACTCAAGTAAATGTACTTCGTTACTGTCCACCTCTGGTCATAAATAATGTCATTACAGAGATGTAGAGGTGGACAAAGTACCCAACTTCATTACTTAAGTCAAAGTACAGATCCCACTGGTCAAATGTTACTCCGATACAAGTGAAAGTTGTCGAGTCAAATTTTTACTTAAGTTAAAGTACTGAAGTACTTGCTTTTACAAATACTTAAGTATTAAAAGTACATTTTCTGTCAACGCATTGTTGTATTATTGCCACAACGCTTACAAAACCTAATACCGTTACCAAAGACAGAAATGTGAATTCACAAAATGAATGCATGCTGTGCCATCATGGTGGTTTAACGTTAAAGTGCATAATCTGGACCAATTTTGTTTTTTTTTTAATATGAAAGTATGTCCCTTTACACACTCGTCCAGAAGGGTAATTTTGCACAAGGCCATCTGTCTACAGCAGAAAAAATTAAAATAACAAAATGCGTCTGGAAAAATCCCAAGGGAGTCTGGAGCCAGATTCGTGACGTTATCTGCGGAAGCGCCAGCAGGCTGCGAGAGCTTTGCACGGTTTCAGTGCACAGCCTGTGTAGACCAAGCGCTCCCATTTCTCTCTCGTTGTCCGGTCTTTTGGGAAACGATGAGTACTAATCCCATCAAGATTGGTGTTGCTACACCCTCCTACGATACATCTGTTAACCATTTTAATAATTACATGATAACGTTGAAGAAATTTGCAGAAAACCACCAGGTCGTTTTCTCATAAACAAACCAGCGCTGACGTAGGATTCAGAAGGAGGCGTCCCGCACGCGACATCACGAAAATCAATGTTTGCCGGGAAATTCAAATGCCAAGTTTTTTCAGAGGTGGACCAATTTGCCTCAAATGGCTTGATTTCAACTGAATTTTTCTGGTATTGCGCAAGGTAAAAAAATTGCACAAAATGCAAAATGTGACAGATATTTGACCCAAGTTTAACATAAAATAGGAGAATTCCATTGATCTTGCTCCTGAATTTACCTGTGATATGCACTTTAAGCTAGCTAGTCAATGAAGCTCCACCTGACATGCTAGCAAACTCTTTTCAAACTCAAAATAATATTGAGTAGCTAACGCGACTAGAAAAGAAGGATTTCTACATTCTGTTTATTTGGCAAGATTATGCTAAAACATATTTCTGAAAGGACTTCAGATAAGTTAACGTTATTCATGTTAGCGTAACTCCGTGTTTACATGCTAACTAACAGTGTCCAAGTTAACTAGATGTGTGTTAACGTTAGTCGTGGACAAGGCGATGGCAACTTGGTGGGTAAATCCATAAAAAGTCATTTGACTAACCAGACTGCATAGCTACTTTTGCAACATTATCACTAGCTCTAAAGCACAGACAGCTTCATTGCAAGCTTTCTCTTAGAATAAAACATTTATATACCTCAATATGCTTCCACAGGTTGCATAGCAAGTTTTTGTAGGCCATGATGTGATGCGTTTTCGGCAAACAAAGCAAACATTTAAAACAAAACAAATCTTTAATCCTTTCAGAAAACTGAAACATGGGTTCCAGGTAAAGCCACGGGTGCGTGCATTCCTCAGAATGCCTCCTTCCATTCGGCCATCAACTGATCGTGTTAAATAATGCTGCTAAGAAATAAGTCAACTTGATTTTATCCAGGGGGCGGCACGGTGGTGTAGTGGTTAGCGCTGTCGCCTCACAGCAAGAAGGTCCGGGTTCGAGCCCCGTGGCCGGCGAGGGCCTTTCTGTGCGGAGTTTGCATGTTCTCCCCGTGTCCGCGTGGGTTTCCTCCGGGTGCTCCGGTTTCCCCCACAGTCCAAAGACATGCAGGTTAGGTTAACTGGTGACTCTAAATTGACCGTAGGTGTGAATGTGAGTGTGAATGGTTGTCTGTGTCTATGTGTCAGCCCTGTGATGACCTGGCGACTTGTCCAGGGTGTACCCCGCCTTTCGCCCGTAGTCAGCTGGGATAGGCTCCAGCTTGCCTGCGACCCTGTAGAAGGATAAAGCGGCTAGAGATAATGAGATGAGATGAGATTTTATCCAGTCTGTGGACGTGACGTGACCCTAGTGATTACTGATCGGCTGTCTCAGTGTCACCTGTGAAAAAGTCAATCACATTTTAGAAAAGAAAAGAAAAAACATCCACTTTCAAAGCCGCTTCATAGTAACGAGGACCTTGATAGAAATGTCGTGGAGTGAAAAGTACGATATTTGCCTTTCAGTACTTTTGAAAAGTACTGATATTTGTAGTGAAGTTAAAGTCATAAATTTCCAAAAAAATAATACTCAAGTAAAGTACAGATACTCAAAAAGTGTACTAAAGTACCGTACTCAAGTAAATGTACTTTGTTATTGTCCACCTCCGCAGAGATGCACTCTGAGAGGAGGTGTTTTTCATGATCAAACACACCACTTTTCACTTATTAAGAAATTAAATCAGCTTCAGACAACTCATTAGAGGAATCAAATGTGTCTGAACACAGGGAAACCTCTTTGAATGGCAGGTTTACTTGCTCTAACACATCTCTTTTAGTTCATTAACTGTATCTTCAGTTTTTAAATTACTTAATGAATGATGTGTTAGAGCAGGGAAAATTAAAAATCACAGTTCTGCGGTCCTCAGGAGTTGTCTGATGTCTGGGTGATATAAAGGGGCCAGCTCACCCTTCCCAGAAGCCTCGGCGCTAACTAGCAAGCCACCATTTTCAATGCCATCAATATTCCACTGTTTTTCCTTTTGAAAAACAATCCGCAACAATGTGGCGACATCCTAGCTCATAGATCACAAATTTTAATGTGAAATTGAAGATATTTTTCAAAATAGTTATATTTTGAGGCAGCACGGTGGTGTAGTGGTTAGCGCTGTCGCCTCACAGCAAGAAGATCCGGGTTCGAGCCCCGTGGCCAGCGAGGGCCTTTCTGTGTGGAGTTTGCATGTTCTCCCCGTGTCCGCGTGGGTTTCCTCCGGGTGCTCCGGTTTCCCCCACAGTCCAAAGACATGCAGGTTAGGTTAACTGGTGACTCTAAATTGACCGTAGGTGTGAATGGTTGTCTGTGTCTATGCGTCAGCCCTGTGATGACCTGGCGACTTGTCCAGGGTGTACCCTGCCTTTCGCCCGTAGTCAGCTGGGATAGGCTCCAGCTTGCCCGCAACCCTGTAGAACAGGATAAAGCGGCTACAGATAATGAGATGAGTTATATTTTGAATTCTATCAACGATCCTGTTTTTACGGCTGCATGTATTGTTACATGAACATGTCTGGAAAAGACAGTTAAACAATTGCTTATTTGGTTGTATAACATCACATCGAAGTTGACAACATTGGCTAAAGGTAGATAAACCTCGATTTTACCACTTACTGAGGGTGATAATTTACCACAGCTAGTGTGTTAGTGCAGCAAGATTGTGCAAAGGTGAAACACACACACACACACACACACACACACACACACACACACACACACACACACACACACACATGTTGTTCCTGATCTGTTAGGATTGGAGAACCATTGGCAGTTCATTCATGATGATTAGTCCCTTATACATCTAGGTTGATACGAGATGCCTCATTCCTCTGTGACGATGTCATACATTTTTATTTGTGAAGGTTTTCTTGTAAAGGTTTGGTATTCAACTAGGTGAACACACAAGGCACGTGCAGTGGCCCATATGGAAATAAAAACAATGAATTAGATTCTAGGAAGTGTGGGTTAACCCCTTTTTTAAGACCAAATTTAGTCAGGGATGGAAAATACTTGAGTAATTGTACTTTATTATTATGTATTATTTTGGGTATCCATTCATCCATTACATGAAATAGAATACTTGTACTCTTACTTAATTACATTTTTCAAGATAAAATCTTGTTTTTTACTTCCTACATTTCTATTTAGACCTTCAAAGTACATACTTGTTAGGGGAAGCTTTTTGGTGCAGTGGTTAGCTCTGTCACCTCACAGCAAGCAGGTTCTAGGTTCAGACGTGCTGGTCGACTGGAGCCTTTCTGTGTGCAGTTTGCATGTTCTCCTCATACCTTTGTGGGTTTCCTCCAGGGGTGTAGCTAGGATTTTTCAAAGGGGGGGGTCACACACTGACTGGCAGCCTGAGTAGCCTGGGCCCGCCCATCCTAAGTGTGACGCAACACGAGGGCCTGTTGCGAGCTTAGTCTGGCCAGGCAAGCTATCTACAGCTCTTCCAAGCTCCCGAAAAATCGGGAACCAATCAACTTTGAGCATCTCCAACGGCCCTGGGTAGAGGCGTGTTCAAGGCACTGACGTAGTAGAACTGCGACCGGAAGCCATAGATTGTTTACAGAATCTATGCCGGAAGCGCTTCATTCACGAATGCTGTATTGAAAGCATTCAACGGGAAGTTCTCATTGAAAACGGAGCAAAGAGCAGCCCTGGAGGTATTTATTGAAAGGAAGGACGTTTTCGCCTTGCTTCCGACTGGCTTCGGTAAGAGTTTAATAATAGGATGTCGATGGTTTAATCTACCAGTTAGCCCCGTCGCGTCGCATACGTCAGAGGAAAGAGTGATGTGATTGGTTTAAGCTTCGTCACAGCCTTTTCTGGCTTCGACCAGTAGCAAACTGAGGCATTTCAGGGAGGCGGGTCAACCACGGGCTCTGGGAAACGGTTGGGCTTAATAGCTTGGCCAGACCAATAGCTCGTAGAGCTTTGCAGTTGCGTTAGCCAGACTACAGCCTGAGTACATTATGTAACAAAAAATAATTACCATTGCTAGTTTTAGACAGCTTAGAAACCGGCTCTTCCATTACTGCTGTTTCTTCCATGTTTTCTTGATGTTGTGTTCTGGAAACGGCACTAAAACTTAGCTTCGAAGCCACAAAATGCAACTTTGATGGAAAAAAATACATCATAAATTGCTTACCTCTCTTCACGTCGAAAGAAGGAGGAAAGTTTCACTTGTTTTGACATGGCGAATTATTAACACAAGAGGAAATACTCGTAATTCGCAACTAAAAAGACTGCAGCTACACTGGCAGCTTGACCATGTTTTCTAATGCGATCGTGTTGCACTTGTGCAGAACCGTGTCAGTCCTGCGCGCCTTGGCTCATGCAACTGAAGGCGTGCCTCGGGCTGCGCGCGCGCCTAACGAGCTCCAGCATGCGTGCCGTTAACAAAGAACACCTGTCTTTAATCAGTGAACTATGTTTGGGCCATTTAAGGACCGCGCCCATGCAAGGATGATGCAAAGTATTACGCCGCGTCTAGTGTGCCTTACTGAGCCTTGTTTCCTCTCCCTGTTCTTGTTGACCTCCTGGTTTTTCGACTCCTGTTTCTCGTCCCTTGATCTTGTACAGTTTTGCCTCTGATATTCTGTCCGCGCCTCGATTGACCTCCTGCCTGTTTCCTCGATTACGACTTTGCCTGCTGTTTTGGATTGTTTGCCTGTTGTGTGCGTTTCACGCACTTTATGCTCATATTGCACTGTGTATTATTTAACATATCTGCACTTACATCCGCCTCTCCCACACACACTAACAAACTGGGTTTTTGCACCCAAACCACAGGAAGTCCATACAAGGCTATAGAAACCCTAATGAGGCTGAGGTGACTAGTTTAAAAAAAAAAAGTTAGAAAAATTACAGTGGGTGCTTTTCTAATATTCTTATGCGGCTATTGAAAAAATGTATGGTCCAACAAAGGGTGGGTCACAGGCACCCCAGGAACCCCCCCCCCCAAGCTACGCCCCTGTCCTCCATGTGCACTGGTTTCCTCCCACAGTCCAAAGACATGCAGATTAGATCAACTGGCCCAGTGACATGAACTAGACTAAATAAATGCTCATGAAACGAACCCACAATTTGGGTGCCACTGGGCCCTTGTAATTCTATTTTTTAAAAAATTAAATACATTTTCAAAACTGAAACTAAGAATAGATCCATAATTCCAAAATGGTGTTAACCCATCTCAGGCAACAATGTTTGCATTTTACTCATAAATAACAGGATTGAAAGCAACAGGGTTGAGGTTTTTAGCACAGAATTAACAAACATATATATATATATATATATATATATATATATATATATATATATATATATGGGGCGGCATGGTGGTGCAGTGGTTAGCGCTGTTGCCTCACAGCAAGAAGGTCCGGGTTCGATCCCCGTGTCCGCGTGGGTTTCCTCCGGGTGCTCCGGTTTCCCCCACAGTCCAAAGACATGCAGGTTAGGTTAACTGGTGACTCTAAATTGACCGTAGGTGTGAATGTGAGTGTGAATGGTTGTCTGTGTCTATGTGTCAGCCCTGTGATGACCTGGCGGCTTGTCCAGGGTGTACCCCGCCTTTCGCCCGTAGTCAGCTGGGATAGGCTCCAGCTTGCCTGCGACCCTGTAGAAGGATAAAGCGGCTAGAGATAATGAGATGATATATATATATATATATTTTTTTTTTTTTTTTTAATGTTTACTTAGCTTCTTCTTCCCATGATCTTCAGGAAATCTGGATGATGCAACTTCCTGTGAATAAGTGATTTGTGGACTATTCCAAATATTTTGTATGGGTGAATGTCTTCAGGTTACAAGGTTAAGGGGCACTAAAATGTACATTTTTCAGAAACAATAATGGATATAAGTCATGAAAAAGAATGCTTTAAGTATGAGATTTTAAATGGAGTCACAAAAATAAGATATATTTATATCATTATATTCCAAGGTACAATGTCATTATAGTGGTCTGGATCAGGCAAAAATGCTGTTTTCTACTTACTGAAGATATGCTTATTAATGTTTTAAGTTATTTATCTTAATCATGCACAAGATCACCTCACATATTTTTTGAAAATGTGTTTGAACACATTTGTGAATGTAAAGCTATGATTGCTCAACATTGTTGAAAAACTCTACACTCCTAAAACGAATGTGTTGGAAATCAACACATCTTTTGTGCAAGTTAATTTCAACAAGAGTTGTGTTATATTTCAGAAATTTCAACAAGAGTTGTGTTATATTTCAGAAATGTTTAACACCAAAATTGCACAAATAACAAATAATGTGTTAAAATGAACAAAAGTTCTGTTGTCCCAATCTGGACATAGAGATGTGTTAAAAAACAATGGAAGTTGTGTTATTTTCAACACATGTGTTTTAAGAGTGTATTTATCATTCAGATCAATGATAATTGGCTCAAAAATACATGGATCAGGGATGGACAAAGTACAAGGGTATTATGTCAAAACCCTATTCAGTTAAAATGAGAAGTAGCTGCTTCACTATTACTGTATATTCGAGTAAAAAGGTGAAAAGTATTTAGAAGTAAAAAGGTAAATCACTGTCTATGGTTAAAATTATTAGAAGACTTTTTTTTTTCAATTCAACAATTTACAGCCCACTTTCATGACTCAGTATTTTCAATTTAGATCATTTCAAGGAAACTAAAGGGGAAATTGTCCTTGTGAAAAAAAAGATTGGTTGTGGTTTGGATTTAACTGAATGTTTTAAACTTCGTGAATAAAAACATTTCAAATGCACTGGAGCAGGACTGATTGGATTGGCATTTGGGTCTACGAGAACAAATATTTGTGTCATGATATTTGAAATGTTTGCTATGTTTTGAAAGTACTTGGGGAATTATGAATGGAAATATAACAAGTAAAAATGTTTCTTTTATCATGGGAATGTAATTTATGTAGAAAGTGTACAAGGTAAAGTACAGGTCCCTTAAAATAAAACATAAGTATGCTAGCAAAGTACAATTCTATAAATGCTTTAGACATCTGGTACAGACCACAGTGATGCCTAAAACAGTTGTTCTCAAAGTAGGGTCTGTGAGTTTTATGTAGTTTGGTACAGTGCTGGAAATCACAACTCATTATTTTCCAGGTTGGATTTATTATTGTTCCTATCATTATTCGCCTTGTCACTGAAATTGAATGAGATTAATTCAGACCTCAGTAACAGTGAAATAAATGGGCTGTAATGTCAACTTTATACACCACTGGTGACAAATTCAGGAATTAAAATCTTCATGGATCCAGTAAACTGCAAAAATATTATTTGTACAGATTCAAATAATGTTCCTAATATTTAAATAGTTGGATCATGTTCGAATGCGGTCTGTGAAATGTATTTTACAGTTAAAGACGTGCCTGGCTGCAAAATATTTGCAATCCTCTAGCCTAGAGTTCAATCGTAACAAACGGGTTAACAATTTTTAAAGTTAGTTTTCAGAAAATAAATCTTCACACATACACTAATATGATCTGTCCCTTTAAAAAAACCTCAAATTATACAGAAATAAAGAGTTTGTTTCCAGAACATGATAAGCACCATTAAAAAAAATCAAGTTACTGCCAAAAGAAGTTTGGCATTTGATCGCTATTCAAAGTTCCAAAATCAATTTTATGCAAAACGCAATATCCACCACATTTCTTTGCCTTGTGTATCCTCTTTCTTTCCAAACCGCAACAAGTATCACTACTGATTTTCCACAAAACGCCTTATCGCCGCTCAATCAATCACAGCACACCATTCAAATACGTAAACAGTAACAGCAGCTCACACTGACTGTTAACATCGTGGAGAATCCCTGTCTTTTAGTGAAAGTTTGAATGAAATAAATGAATAACTTTGATGGAATCAAATGACATTTCTCACCTGAACGTTTTATATTATTAGAGAATGTGGTCCACGGTTATTTTCCACTTTGAGTGAATCTGATTCCTCCTGAGATCTAGATATGCCACTTTATAGTGGTACTGCCTAAAAGTGGAGCTCCTGATGAGTGTAAAATGTGTTAGTAAATTATCCCATGTTATTTTTTGAAATGCAAATTAAAAATAAGTGCTGGATAAAAACCCATCTATCTTATGTAAATAAAAATACAAATTTAATTGTCTGGTTGTCAAGTACAGGGTTAGTCAAAATAATGTTAACACCAATGGATTATTTTTCTCCTGAATGTTTGGTGCGCCGTGATCGCTGCTGGTGTAATTGGGCCCTACGTTTTTGACACCCCAACAGTGGCGTCAGATGTCTACTTACAGATGGTGCAGCAGTACGCAATTGATAAACTTCCACTACAGATCCGATTGGCGGGGTATTTCGAACAGGATGGCGCACTGCCACATTTGGGCTGTACTGTTCGTGCTTGTCTCGACCACACGTTTCCAGGTCGATGGATAGGTCTCGGTGGACTATTGCCGTGGCCTCCACACTCCCCTGATTTGACGCCCTGTGATTTCTGGTTATGGGGCATGGTGAAAGAGCGCATGCATAGCAGGAAAGTTCATGAAATCAATGACCTCAAGGGCAGAATAAGGACTGTGGTATCGTCTATTCCCTGTGAAATGTGTGCCCAAGCTTTAAATGGTACTGTTGCTTGCTGGTTTTTGTGTGTTGAACACAATGGCGAACAGGTTGAGACCGTCCTGTAAATCATCTTGCACGTATGATATATATGTTTTGTGAATAAATACTTTCTACCATTTAAGTGTTAACATAATTTTGACTAACCCTGTGTTTACATTGCTGACGTTGGTCAAGACATGTTGCCTTGCACTTATGATTGGGTTCCCTGTGGTTACAAAATCAGGGGTGGGTTTCCCAAAAGCCTCTTAATGCTAAGAGCATCTTAACTAGGAGAGAGAGTGTTCATTGTGCTGCTCGCGCTACCATTTAACGATGATCTTTGTGCTATGATGCTTTTGGGAAACTCGGCACAGGTCAGTGCTTTACCATATTCTCTTAATATGGAGCTGCACTTTGGTCTGCTATGAATTTAACCGTACAGGCTGTACAAGGTGTCTAAACTTCTTAATTTATTGTTCAGGATAAAAAGTTTGTCCTTTTTTTTAATCTTCCATGTAAACATCTGACTGGGCCTATTAATATTTCTCAGAACTTTGCGTGTAAAACAGGGGTGGGTTTTCCAAAAGCCTCTTAATGCTAAGAGCATCTTAACTAGGAGAGAGAGTGCTCATTGTGCTGCTTGTTCTACCATTTAATGATGATGCTGTGATGCTTTTGGGAAACCCACCCCAGATTGGGGCTTGTAGACGACATCATGAATGTAATTTGGGAAAATCTGTGGTCCAATATAAGAGATGGTCCAAGTTCAGGGTCTGTCATATGAGTAGATCAACTTCTTGTTTCTAGTTATGTTTCACACACACACACACACACACACACACACACACACACACACACATATATATATATATATATATATATATATATATATATATATATATATATATATATATATATATATATATATATAATTGATGTAATGGATATATATCACATTTTGGGGTAAAAATAACCAGTTTTTAAAATAAAATTTTAGAAATCAAAAGCTAGATTTGCATTTTTACTTTTACAACAACCTCATAGTGTTATAAGTTGCAAACAAAAAATAGTGTTTTTCATTCTACCAATTTTTTGGTAAAGAAAATATATTTTTTTTCCAAAATTTATCACAATGCATTCATCATATTTTGGAACCAAACTCTTCTTTTCTGTTTTAAACAATGTACCAGTGTTTCAGATATTACACACAGGCAGTGGTTGTTCTTGATGTGTGTGTTTTCAGTGATTACTGTAGTCCTGAGCACGTGTTGCTGCTTGATCTTATTGTGATTATTCCACCATTTAACTGAGATTCTTAATCATTTCTTTCAGAAATACTGTTTTGTCATGAAATCCATCAAATGTTTTGTATTTTTGTTGCGTCGTCATAGTTTTGTAAAAAGATTGAGATAACTGTGCCAGTTTATTCAAGCTTTCAGTCCCGTCATTTCTGAGGATTTGTACACAGATTGTATTAGTATAGAAATTAATTAATATATTATTGAAAATATGTCCTGTTTAAAAAATAGTCTCATGTATATTTTAGAGATGTTGTATTAAGCTTCCCATGTTGTTTTCTATAACATGCATGGCGCCTTAGCTTGACAAATATATGGTTCCTCTTACCCCTAAACAGGGGAAAAAAGGGGGTCCTTGCAAAGAAAAAAACAGAAGAAAGCATCCAAGGCATGCCACTTAATCTGAGTCCGGGTCTCTTCAAAGGGTTCACTTTTAGATGGCCGGTTTCCTTCTTGGTTCTCAGGGATAGAGCGAAGCAAGAAAGCCCCCCCTTGGGACTGAAGGCATGCCATGTCATAACACACTCATTTTCCGCTATTTATCAGTCCCCTGGATTCTTCCTCCTCCATTTTACCATTCATTGAAATAAGGTTGTATGTGTCTGGCCCCGAAAAGCGCTGGAGGATGAGATCAAAGTTTCTATTGATCAGTGAAAGGGCTGAAGGGTCTAAGGGACTTCCCTGCACTTCAGTTGCCGGAATCTCAATTTAGCTTTAATGAGACCTCATTCATCAACACTTACTCAGAGAGGAAGTGAGGGTGTAATTGACGAGTCTCTCAGTCTCTTGATGAAATCCATTTGTGTTTGATTTCTTACATGGATGAATTGGGGAAAGGAACAGTTTAATTCAGATTAGAATTGTTACCTAGTGTTGTGTACCTAAATAATTTATTTTAAAAAATTACATAATTTGTATTATATAAAATGTAACGTCAGTAGTTATTAGTGTTAGTGGGTTTTTTTCCTAAAGTCTTTACAACCTAATTATAAACCATTTATAAATCCTTTATAAAGGTAGTCTTATTGTAAAGTGGTTCCCAATTTCATTCCCTATTTAAAACAGTATCCTAAAGCTTGAAACAAAATATATGTAAATATACAAGCTGTAACTGAAATGTATTTCAGTCATAAACATAGCTATGTAGCAAAAATATAAAATATATAAAATTGAAAGTGCTTCACAAAGTTTCCAAAGAACCAAAACGTTTCAGACAAAGTCTTTAATCTTTTTCTTATGTCAACTTCTGAATTTCTGCACCATCACACTGAAACAAAGCAACCGGTTGGTAACCCATTATTCCTTAAGGAGTTAATCTATGGGTGTGCAAAAGGAGAAAAATAGAATTGCTTCCCTTCTCTTGTGCGCTTTGGTGCTCTCTCTCTCTCTCTCTCTCTCTCTCTCTCTCTCTCTTCCCTTCTTCCCTGAGTTGCATTTTGAAGGAGATGCGAGTTGGCAGCACGGGAGAGGATTGAAGATTAATGGTGTAAAGGGGGGCTCTGACAGCCTTTCCGCTGGTCGCCATTCTCCTGGGTGGCCCGATTGGTCTTGGATGTCACGTTCGCTACTTAATCTTGTGTGCGTGGAACAGTCTTGAAGATGTGCTTGAAGATCTTGTGGCCTGCTCACGTCTATGTAGTCATTAACCTATTAGTGAGACCTTTTAGAGGAATTCCTAAAACAACAACAACAAAAAGATAATGCATCATGTTCAACAAACTCAAACGAACTCACTGAAATTGCGAATGACATTATATGACTCTTGTACACTTAAAAAGCCTGATAAATAAAGGTCAAATTTTGTATTATCTTAAAAATAAAGTTGCCAGAGTGAGTCTTTTTTTACTTGTTTGTGTTCCAGAAGAATTAATTTTTGTTGGTGCCACAGAGAACTAAAAAAAAAAAAATCAACCTTCATCATTATGCACAAGCATCTTTGTGGTACAAAGTGATTATTTGTATTGTCAGAAGAACAAAAACTGGTAAAATAATCATGGACTATAAGGCTTAAAAAATGCAAATATACAGTGTGTATATCAGGTCAAAATGGAAAATGGAGCTGAATAAATGAATAAAGTAGACACATAAATACAAGTTCACATTACTACACTGGAGTGACCAAAATACAGCTTTATCTCAGATAACAAATTTTTAGATAGTATGACGTCTACAAATATCTGATTCCTCTGCTTACACATTTTATTCCTCTGCTTTTAGGAACATTTTAAAAAATCCATTTCATTCACTGTTAGCAGTGTATCTTCAAGTCTGTTAATGGCTATTTAAAGAAAAAAAATGTAGCACAGGAACCTAAATGTAAACAGAGGTTTACGCAAGACGTTTGAAACAGAATTGGTTGAGTTGTGGTGCATGCAGGGTTTACCAAACGATTTGCTGCTCTGTGAAGTGAAATTATTCCCAGCATTTGTCCGCTAGGCTCTCTGACTTACGTAATGCTGTAAATCCACAACAATGAACTGGAATAAGCGGAAAGTAATAACACTGTATACTGTATCTGATTAGGAGGCTTTAAAATCATAATTGTGAGGATGTGTAACAAGGGTTATGTTTTTCCATTGCACTTGATTAGAACACACACTGGAAATAAGAAAATCATTAAGCGATCATCATCTCAAACACAGACTTATGAAACTAATCTAATAGTCGCTATATCATTGTCTCTACTTTATCTCTGGATTTCATCACAAGATTTGTGTGAGAGCCTTTATAGCTGACCAATATTACCCATGTCGTTTTATTTCTTTCAGATTTGTGTGATCAAATAAGTTTGCTTTGTCTGTCACATCAACATTGATTAAACGCAACAGATCTACAAGCACCCAGTCACTTGAAGATGCTTGATCATGTGATCAAACCTTCTGAAAATGCCATACCATTGATCTGGCTTCATTGCTGCCTCATTAATCCGGTGTCCAGGTTCTATCCTGAGCTCAGGACATTGTTTGTTCTCTCTGTGTCTGCATGAGTTTCCTCCTGGTTCTCTGGTTTCCTTCCGCCTCTCAAACATGCCAGTAGGTGAATTGTAGAGGTGTGATGATTAATCGACCCCTGATCTATCGATCCATTTCAATCCACGATTCAAAAATCGATTAAAATTTAATGAATCACGATTCACTGAAAAAGAGCGGCACAGTGGTGGAGTGGTTAGCACTATCGCCTCAGAGCAAGAAGGTCCTGGGTTCGAGCCCAGTGGCTGACGGGGGCCTTTCTGTGCGGAGTTTGCATGTTCTCCCTGTGTCCGCGTGGGTTTCCTCCGGGTGCTCCGGTTTCCCCCACAGTCCAAAGACATGCAGGTTAGGTTAACTGGTGACTCTAAATTGACCGTAGGTGTGAATGTGAGTGTGAATGGTTGTTTGTCTCTGTGTCAGCCCTGCGATGATCTGGCGACTTGTCCAGGGTGTACCCCGCCTCTCGCCCATAGTCAGCTGGGATAGGCTCCAGCTTGCCCACGACCCTGCACAGGATAAGCGGTTTCAGATAATGGATGGATGGATGGATGGATGGATTCACTGACGATTCACTAACAATACCTAATTTCATCCCGATAACCCTAGATGCATAATAAATTTTGACAAACAGCATAATTTTGATATTAAAAATTCAATTTGGTATCCGGAGCTGTACGTGGGCGCAGCCATGTTTATGGTTGCTATAGCAATCTCACAAGATCACACGTTGCTTTGTGAACAACATAGCAGACGACTCAGAATTCCTGAAGCCACTGGCTTTTAAAGGCTCAGTTTGGCGGCATTTCTTACTGCCTCGTGACAGAAAACAAGCATTGTGTAAGCTGTGCAAGTCTAAGTTTCCTGATTATGGCAATACCACTAACATGCAGAATCATATTCGGTGGCACCATCCAACAGCTGAGATTGATGTGAAACCGAAGTTTTGCGAAGAATCTGCATCTAAACGTCAATGAGTTGAATGTGGGACTTCTTCAAATGAGACAATTAAAATTAAAACGTGCCAAAAATGACTGATCTGTGATACATTCATACCCTGTGTCCGAAATCGCTCACTCCTTCACTACTCCCTACTCCCAAAATAGGGAATTACTACAGTATATAGAGGACTATATAGTGTGCTCATTGGTAAAATGAAAAAAAACGCTTTCGGACACTAATCCGTCATGTTGGTATTTAAGTCATTACTGTCGCACAGTTAAAACGTGCCAGATCAGTCGGCTGGTGGGTTTTCAAAATAATAAATACATGCATGTATTTTTGTGATAAATACATATTATACTGAGCGTATTTCCCACATTAATCAATACAAAGTACCTGCATTTTTCAGTTCTTTTTAAATCAAGGCTGAATACTTTCTTCTTTGCCGCTGCCTTTTATTAAATCAAATTTGAGACTTTGCATGTGTGTGTTCACTGCTTCATATGGGTTAAATGCAGAGATGAATTTCACAAGCATGTGATGAATAAAGTTGTTGTTGTTCTTCTTCTTCTTCTTCTAATATGATTTCTTTCAGCGCGACTGCGATGCATGATGGGATATATTGCTTTGGTTAGTGACCATCATTGTACACTACTTTTCGTGAGGCATTGTGGGATACTTTAAGTGCACTATATAGGGTGTAAATAATCCTCACTAAGGTTCCGTACAGCACTACAAAATGGCGTCCTCACTACATAGTGCCCTATGTAGTGAGTAGGGAGCGATTTCGGACACAGGGATAGTTACATTCAAAGTCAATTGAGTGACTGGAGTCTGAATAAAGACTACAAAGGCAACACTACTTGTTTGTTTTATATTGCTCTACATTGCTAGGCTGACAGTTAACAGAATATTGACAATGATTTGCATCAGTTATAAAATAGAGGACAAAAAGTGTGAATCGTGATTCAAATCGAATCGAATTGGAAGGTCGAAATTGTGATTTGAATTGAATCGTGAAAAAACTGAATCATCACACCTCTAATGAATTGGGGACGGTGTGAATGAGTGTGTGCATGGTGCCATGTGATATACTGACGTCCAATCCAGGGTGTATTCTCACCTTACACCTGGTGTTCCCTGGATCCATCACAGCTCTGATGATCCCACAACCATTTTTCCCACAGATCTCGGTAACAGCTTCAAAAGTTGCAGATGCACTGTGAAATTATCAGTAAAATATATTGTCTTGGGTGGCACTGTCGTGCAGTGGTTAGCACTACTGTCACCTCACAACAAGAAGGTTCTGGGTTCAAGACTTGCAGCTGACTGGGGTCTTTATGGAGTTTGCATGTTCTCCACATGCCTACCTGGGTTTCCTCCGGGTGCTCCAGTTTCTTCCCACAGTCCAAAGACATGTGGATGTGGATTAGGTCATCAACTGATACTTTAAATTGTCCATATGTGTGAATGTGAGTGGTTGTTTGTCTCTGTGCTAGCCCTGTGATAGATCGATGACCTGCTCAGGGTGTACCCCGCCTCTCACCCAAAGTCAGCTGGGATTGACTCCAGTTTCCCCCATGACCCTGATGGATGAACAATATACATTCACGGCCTCTTTAATAGGAACTTGTTCTTGATTCTAAAATTCCTGTTCTTAGCTGGCAGGAGTGAAACTCAATGTGTTCTGCTCTTGCATGCTGAGATGCTTTTCTGCTCACCACAGTTGTAAAGAGTGATTATATAAGCTCCTGGCAGCTCAAACCAATCTGGCCATTTTCCTCTGACCTCTCTTATCAACAAGGCATTTGCGTCCACCCACAGAACTGTCGCTCACTTGATGATGTTTTTTGTTTTTCGCACCATTCTGTGTGAACTCTAGAGACTGTTGTGTGTGAAAACCCCAGGAGATCAGCAGTTTCTGAAATACTCAAACCAGTCCATCTGGCTCAAACCAACACCCATGCCACAGTTGAAAGTCACACTTGTGATCACAATTTTTCCCATCCTTATGTGTGAAGTGAACATTAACTGAAGCTCTTGATTTGTATCTGCATCATTTTATGCATTGTGCTGCTATCAGTGGATTGGCTGATTACATAACTGCATAAAACAGCAGGTGGATGAGTGTAGATAATGAATGGATGGATGGACATGTAGTCATTTTTATTTATGCATTTGAGACTGTGGTGTTTAGTTTTTAATTTGAATGGTAATTGAAATAAAAGTAAGAAAATTAAGGTCACAGTCAAAATGCAATAATGATTCAGAAAGCAAGCTATTTTTGTGGTTACTGCCTCATAGAAGTGAAGTGAGGCAGTAGCCACTATGTTATCATGTAAGAATGTAAGAATGAGTGTAACAATAGCGCGCTGCGCATGAGCATACGCATAAGCATTACAATCACCAGAACAGCAAATCGTGATCTCGCGATATGAACAGTTGATCTTGTGTTCTCAAAGGTACACAAGAACGACTGGCGAAGCCACTATGGCATTGTGTTGTAAGAATGAGTGTAACAATTAGCCTAGTAAACTAGACCCACCCGCCTAGCGGCCAAAAATATTTTTTGCCTAGCGAATGGGTCTAGCCTCGCACCATATAAACAAAAACACCCCGGGCATCAAATCGTGCCCGCCAATCACAACGCAAGGTTTTTGTTTGGATTCTTTGGGCGGGCTTTTGCAGGAGTGACAACAAAGCTGCGCGACGCTGGAGAAAGCGCAACAGGAAAGATGGCTACGGGCTAGTGAACAGCGCGCGTTTGACTCCGCTTTGGAATCAGTTTTAGAAGAATTAGACTTGGAGTTTTCATTGAAACATGAGCAGGAAGAGGCTCTCCGCTCATTCCTTTTCAAGAAGCACGTTTTCGCTGTTTTGACGACCGGCTATAGCAAAAGTCTGATCTACCAGCTGGCTCCGCTTGTAGCCAAAAGAATGGGCTAGTTTGTGCAGTACGAAGAATTAATAAACAGCTTTGAAACATTACTTTTTGATTGTTTCTTATTTTCCCGTTATTTTAAATTTAAGGGAAATTATTTCACCAAACACCACTAAATAAAAACTCTCAAAAACAGTTTAAGCAAACCCTTGAAAAACACTTGGAAAAAAATGTGTATGTGGTACAGACTCCAAACTTGTGGTCATTATCTCCAAACTTCTTAATATCTAGAACCTGTTTATTAATTAATACGCATTTTGAAAAATTATTTATTTCAAGGTCTCTCCCACTGCTTTCTGTCGCTCTGACTACGTCACAGTCACTGTTGCGCTGATTGGTCAGAGCGTTGGCCTATATGCACAGAGACAGTTTGAAAGACAGCGGTTTGTTCCTCCTACCCGCTTCGGAAATGTCTACGGATCGAGGCCAGACTAAATATTCACATTTAGTCTGGCTTGCCAGGCTATGTAACAATAGCAAAACTTCGTAACCGATCAGCACTTATCTTGATCAAATTCGATTACCCGTTCTACTTCTTGATAAACTTCAGAACCAGTCAGAACCAACAAAATAGGAGAAACCTCATTATAACTTCATAGTATCAGAAGATAATCAGCAGATAAAAAGATAAATGAAATTCACCTCGTGGTTTGCCAAGGCTACACTGTAAAAAATGTCCGTAGAATTAACAGTGAATTTATGTAAAATCATGACATAAAAAAACTGTAAATACAAAAACAATGAAGCAGTGTGTAATTTACATCAATATACTGTAAAACTCCTCACCAAATACCACTGTTAATTTAACAGTAAGAATATGTTGAATTGATCATATTTTTTTGTAGAATTTACAAATTGTTGTAGTTTAAACACAGACAAACTGTAATACTAAAACAGAATGTGATAGTTAAAATTACATCATTGCCCTGTTAAAAAAAATAAAAACATGCCTACCATCGTGGCTCAGTCGATTAAGGCGTCATGCCATGAATCTGGGGACCCGGGTTCGATTCTGACCTGAGGTCATTTCCAGATCCCTCCCCGTCTCTCTCTCCAGCTCATTTCCTGTCTCTGCACTGTCCTATCCAATAAAGGTAAAAAAATTCTAAAAAAAAAATATATCTGTCTAGTAGATCATTACTTGTAACTATCATTTTGAATCATTGTTTATTGTACAATGAATATCCGTAAAATTAACAGTTATGTATTGATTATTGTACATTGAATACCTGTAAAATTGAACATTTTCAAACTGTTGTTTTTACAAGTGTTGATATACCTTACCGTAAAGCCATATACACTGTCACTGTATTTTTTACGGTGAAAAAATGGCAACCACAGCTGCCAGTTTTTCACTGTAAATTTGACAAGATTTTTTTTTACAGTGTACTGATTCAGTATCAAGTAAGTGGTGTTTATTTTCAGAAAATTTACCTTTTGATTATCACAGCTTTTGTTTGGTCCTTCTGAAAGGTCAAATGAAAGGTTTTGTAAGTTTTTCGAGCTTTTTAGCAGATATATTGAAAAGCCGCTATCAAACTTCTGCTATTCGCTTTAATTTTTTAATTTAATTAATTTATTTATTTTTATTTTAGAGTCTTTACACTGTAAAAAATGATTTGTTGTTTTAACTTAAAAAAGTTAGTATCCGGGCTGCCTTAAAATTTTGAGTTCATGGAAATTCATATAGTAAGTTAAATTGTTCGCTTCATTGTGTTAACTTATTATATTAATTCCAATTAACTTAAAATTTTAAGGCAGCCCAGGTGCTAACTTTTTTAAGTTAAAACAACAAATAATTTTTTACACTACACTTGTGAAATAAAATGTGCTCATTAGTACTAAATAATGCTTCTAAGACAATTCATGAACAAGTGTTTTCTTACTATTTTGAAAATAGATATAATTCACAGCACTGTATTTGGAACAAAATGCAGTAAACAAAATTGGGAACCAAAATACTACAAGCCTTGATGCTGCTCATAGTTTGCTGATGATTGCAAGAGATGAGGCGAGTGTAATTGATAACATGTATATATGATATATTTACTGTCTGGACATGGGATCAGAAAACAATTTTATTTATAAGCAGTAGCCACATGTACCCATCGGGTACCTATTTTTCAATTTGTCATATTCTCCCACCAAAACAGTGAATGTGAACTATTTTGAATCAGACACAGTCTCAGACCGAAATCAAACACAGTCTTAGCGTTTAAGTCTAGGCTGAAAACATATCTGTTTAGTCAAGCCTTTTGTTAATAGTGTTTATGAGGTAAAGGTGTAGATCTGGAGGGTCCTCAGACATAGTGTGTTTTGGTAAACTGGGATGTATGGGTGCTGTCAGTCCCCACTCGCTTGCTCACTCGAGTTTGTTGACGGTGTAGTGGCTGCTGCTTTATGTCCTGGGGCTCCCTCATGTCTGTGTTACCTTCTGGCTCTCCCCTTTTAGTTATGCTGTCATCGTTAGTTTTGCCGGAGTCCCTGCTTGCACTCAGTGCAAAATGTATCCTGTTCCTACTCATCAGGTGACATCGGACATACCTGTGTTTTCTCTCTCTTTCTCTTCCTCCCCGTCTGTCCCTCTGAGTTACATGTCAATCTGGAGATCGAGATGCTGACCTCTTCTGCTCCTTGGACCTGCCTGATCCATCCTGATGCCCTACGTCTGGCTGGAGTCTCATCACATCGCTCCTGTGGCTCCATATGGACAGTTGAAAGTCACACTTGGAAGACGCTCTGGATACTTACAGTAATGCTTTTACTGTATGGCTGAGGACTACAGTTGACTTGCTAACTTTAGGACTGCAGTTGTCATGAACAGTTTTGCACTCAAGTTTTCATCAGTGAAGAGTTATAACATCAATGAAACAGACTTCATGTTAAAACTGTTAAAACTGTCATAATCACGTTGTCTGTTATCACCCAAATGAGGATGGATTCCCTTTTGAGTCTGGTTCCTCTCGAGGTTTCTTCCTCATGTCGTCTGAGGGAGTTTTTCCTTGCCACCGTCGCCACGGGCTTGCTCATTGGGGATAGATTAGGGATAAAATTAGCTCATGTTTTAAGTCGTTTAAATTCTGTAAAGCTGCTTTGCGACAATGTCTATTGTTAAAAGCACTATACAAATAAACTTGACTTGCTTCTTGGTTTAACTTTTGTAAAGTTTAACCCTAATCATCACCGAATTAAAGCCTCTTTCTGTCCGTTATACTAACTCTATTCTCTAAGCACAGTTGTCTCATATCTGAAATAGTAGACTGTCACTGTTTCTCTGCTCTTCCCAGAAATAAAATCAACTCTCTGCAAAGAATTTCATATAATCTTCACTCAAGTCATATTTGTGAGGATGTCTGTCACTTCATTTGTCTTTTTCATAATATTTCTAATGAAGATTCTTTTCTGGATGAGTCACTTCAATTCATTCAAATTCAGATGAAACCGTTTTGGTTTGATGGGGTCAGAGCAAGTTTTATTATTATTATTTTTTTAACAAAGGTGCAGGTGTTTTCTGTCCTGAGAGACTTTCAGTGTTTACCAGACAGTGACGATGAAAAAGTTACTTTTTTTTCTCTCTCTCTGCCATCTGCTGCGGTTGTATTCGTGAGCAACAAGCTCCCCACACAGTGTCGTAAGCGAGGCTGCTTTCTGGTATAAACTGTTTGGATTTAATGAAATAATCCACCTACAGATCTTGGAACAGAGCCCTAACAGACCTCAAACGAACAATTTCAGAAGGGTAATCAAATATTTACAACACTATTACAGCTGATTAATTAAGTGTCCTGTAGTACAAGCCACATTTTCTGTAGCCAGTCGTTTTGTTCCATGCTCTTGTCGGGAAATCGCAAGTCTTAATCACAAGCGTCCCTGGAAACATTTATAGCTGTGAGTACAAGCCTATTATATAATACATGTAGTATTTTCAATATAATCAGCAATATATTTTCCTGCTATGCCAAGTTAACTGCTTTCAGTATAATATATGAATAGAAAATATCTATATATTCTATTCTATTTATATATATTTTTAATTCAAACATACTGTAAGTCGCTTGTTTCAGAAGACTCCTAGCTTCCAGCCTTGGTCCGTTCAAATTGTTACAAATTGGTTCACCACCATTTTAATAATTTACATGATGTTTAAGTTTAATTTTTCTTTTGAGTATTTTCCCCTAAGGTAAAGTGTAAAAATAATGCAAACTTAGATGACTACATGGAATAGTTATAACATGATGGAGTTGCTCATAGTGTTATGTTAATGAAGGACTTTGGAAGAAATGGTGAAAGGAGCACAAAGAAGACACTATCATGTATGTTCAAGTTAGAAAGTGATTCAGATTGTACAAAACACAAACTCCTAATAATTCATTCGTTTTCACTAAAACAGTGTACAATTTCAGAACCAGGGCGCTGTCCACTACACTTTTGAGATTATACTCCATCCATCCATCCATTATCTGTAGCCGCTTATCCTGTGTAGGGTCACGGGCAAGCTGGAGCCTATCCCAGCTGACTATGGGCGAGAGGCGGGGTCCACCCTGGACAAGTCGCCAGATCATCACAGGGCTGACACATAGGGGCAAACAACCATTCACACTCACATTCACAATTAGCCTAACCTGCATGTCTTTGGACTGTGGAGGAAACCAGAGCACCTGAAGGAAACCCATGCAGACATGGGGAGAACATGCAAACTCCACACAGAAAGGTCCCCGTCAGCCACTGGGCTCGAACCCAGAACCTTCTTGCTGTGAGGCGACAGTGCTAACCACTACACCACCGTGCTGCCCTGAGATTATATTCTAAACCTAAGTTCATACAATTCTGAATAACTGAATTGATTATTTCCATATAATGTGGCCAAGAATTTGGCAAATCAAGTAGCAGGTGTGTGTGTCAGACTGATAAAATATTCACATAAAGTTCAGGAACTAGTACACAGGAAAAATGACTGAGCATTTTTTTTCCAGACGTGAAAGTATTTTCCTCAAAAATAGTTAATTTTGCTCTGTTTTCAGTTTAGAGAGTAAAATTTGGAGTTGGATTGGGAGCAAAATTACAGAGTAATTGTGTAAGAGAGTAACAGAGTTGACTGTGGCTCTGAACTGAGTAAAATAGTACAAGAGTTCATTTCAAGGCACACTGAATAGAGTCAAATACCACCACAAAGAGTAAAATATTAACACTGAATTGAGGAGAATTGACTCTGGAAAAAAAGAAGAAACTCTGCTACAGCACCATGACGCCCTGAGATTATATTGGCTCTGGAAAAACAGCTCTATCAAAAGAGTAACCTTTACTCTTTTCAGAGAGGGACCAAATGTTGTCTGGCATAGAGTAAAATTTTCTTCAATTTGAGCAAATTTTACTCAGGCAAATTTCCTGTATAAGTGTATTCACTTGTACAGTACTGTGCAGTCGTGTGAAGGAATTCTGTAAAGCAAATATTTAAAAAAAAAAATCAAAAATGACTGTAAAGAGTAAATAGTAAGGCATTGTTGAACTCAAGTCAATTTTTGCTGTGCCCACCAAAACTGCATAAATTCTCTTACACTGTAATGCTGTTTATAAGGAATTCATCTGGAAGGTTATTTCAAATATCTTACAGAACCTGCTGCAGTTCTTCTGCAAACATGCACTCTTCATTATGTTTATCTCTGCCTTCATGAAGTGTTTATCTTTATTAATTAAAGCTAGACGGCCTTTCAATTTCATAAAATTGGTGAAATTTAGTTCTCTCTGAAATTTGGTCATTGTGGTAGATGTTTATTTCTGCAATATCTAAAAAAAAACCAACCCCCCCCCCCCCCCCCCCCCCCCCAAAAAAAAAAAAACAGGCCATTCTGTGGCTGGGAAGTTATTTAATTTGAGGGGATTCCCGAGCAAATAATGTGCATGAAATCGCTCACTTCATGCAGTCAAGCAGACAGAGGAAGCCGTGTGCACATGCGCAAGTTTACCTTTTTCTTTTTCTTCTTCTTTTGGATTTTACAGCAGTTGGTATCCACAATGTTGCATTACTGCCATCTGCAGGTTTACCTTGACCGTGCACTGACAGTTCCATCATTCTGTCGCTAAACGAACAGCTGATCACACCGAGGTGCTCGCTGACCGCCAATATTTATTAGTTTGGTCCTGCGTTTCCTTTCCTTTGCAAGATAACATCTTTTCTTCTCGCTTTCTATTACTGTAGTCGTTCTTTCACATTTCATTCGCACACTCATGTCCTCCATTTTTCTCTCCTGTTTCAAATTTGTATCCCACAATGCCTTGCGCAAACGAGGAAAGCCCACCACGTGATGCATGATGTAGTATCTTGAATGGCTTCATGGTGAAGCAGGAAAAAATAGCAGAGAATTTAAGTCCATATGGCCTTAAATTAATTAATTATTCTATTTTTAAAAAAACTAATAAATTCGGAAGTCTGTGATTCGAATTCAATAGCTTTCAGTCCATTAAACAAAAATAATTGGGTGTTGGGGAAAATTATTTTTATAACCTACACTTGAAAAATCTGAAAGACAGTCTACATTTAATATCTTACTTGGTATTAAATATGTGGAAATTTCAAATTTGTTTTTTTCTACTGGCACACAAATGCAAGAAACATAAAATCTTAGATATCTAAGACAAAACATGCATTTAAAAAAAAAATCTAATGAAACTTTTCCACAGTAATCTGTTTATACTGGAGACAGGACAATACTGTAGATCACTACAAGGGTATACTGATTGATAATTCTGAATAATTACACCAACAATTGTACTGTTAAAGATGATGAATTAGCAAGAGTTATTTCAAAGTGTGAGTAAAAATGTATTTGTTGTTTTTAACTTAAAAAAGTGCATGACCTGGTTGCCTTGAAATGTTGAGTTTATTGAAACTCATAGTAATCTAATACAGTACAACTTGATTTTTACAATGTACAAGGTTTTTTTAAGTGAAAATATGATGATTTGGTTTATGTATGTTGTTTCAAAAAGTTATGAAAAAAAATCACATGATTAAAGAAACAAATACAAGCTACAGTACATTTAAAGTCTGTGGAAGTGCCACAGGACATTCTGAAAATCATAATAGTGGATTGTATGTTTATCTACATTATGCAGAAATATCACACACACACTATATATATATATATATATATATATATATATATATATATATATATATATATATATATATATAGTGTGTGTGTGTGTGTGTGTGATATTTCTGCATAATGTAGATAAACATATAATCCACTATTATGATTTTATTATGATTATATATATATATATATATATATATATATATATATATATATATATATATATATATATATATATATATATATATATATACACACACATTTAAAAAATTTTTCATTTCATTTTTTTTCATATAATGTAATTTTATATTACTTTGGTTGGCTAAAAACATTTTTTCACTTTAACATTTAACTAGCTTTTACTTCTTCCTTACATTCACTGGCATGTTACTTTTACAACTTTTACATTATTATATTATTTAAATTATTGTACTTTTTCTCACAGTTTTTATTACATACTTTAAAATTTTATAGTTATTTTTACTTCTTGGCATCATTGTTGTTATGTATGACTGTTCTTATTCACCTATTTTACTATTTTATTTTGACTACTTTTTTGCTGTATATATTGATATCTTTATATATCATAATATCTCATTATATATTTAGTCTTTATTATTCAGTATTTATTTATTTTTCTTTATTATTATACTCACACTTGCACTTTGAGCTCCGTTTCTAAATGGACAAAAGGTGCTATATAAATAATAAAACTAAAGTGTGTTACTACTGGAATACAGTTATTACGCAATACAACATTTCTGAAAATTTGGCTTTATAAAACACTAAGGTAGTTATATTTTTCAAACATTTTTGGGTTTTTTTTTTCATAAATTTCAACAATCAATGACAACATTTAACAAGCCTATGGTACCATTCATTTTTTCTACTCATTAATGCTCAGCTCAAAATAGACTTCCCATAAACTATTATTACCACACACTTAAACCGGTATGTTAGAAAGAAGAATGGAAAATGTGAATTATGTTCACAGTACAAAGTGGATAGAGGTCACACTTTTAAGAAATAAACAATACAGTCCAAACATTAACTTAGTGTTAATTTGTATACTGATTAAACCACTGAAACACTTTTGGAAAGTATGTCACTGAAAGCCTCATACAGTATTCTCCACCGTGTGTGGACATCAGCCTAGAGCAAAGTCATTTGAGTATCTTTCACCATGCGTTAGTGATATACAATGGCAGTAATGACCACTACTGGACAGTCTTTTTCAACAGACCTCACACCCTCCTGACTGATAGCTTTCTGTGACAGCAGGAGGCAAAGACCAGTTTTTGGTAGGTGACATGGGAAGATCAATTCTCTCGGGACAAATGCCTGCCACATATTTTCCTTTGGCAAACAAAGAGAGTGAGTGATGTTTGCTTGAAATAAGAAGTCAAATCTCTTGTGTTTTGATGAGGAGGCCACCTGGGATGCACATCTCCATCATTATGTCAGATGTTGAGGGGAACAGAGAGACAGGAAGAGAGATCTACAAAATCTACAAAGCAGCCACAAAATCAGACACAAATCTCTGCAACCAGCTGCATGAAGCATGTTTGGTAACGTGAATATTTGATGGTATTATAAATTTACAGATTCATGGTAAATTTCTTGGTTTTGTGTACTGCTTTCATCATACAGTTGATAGCTTTTAACTAGATTTAACTATTTAAAATGATCAACTTTTATCAATAGTTAAATTAGTTAAAAATTAACATGGTGCTGATGCTCTGTGAAATTGATAACTTCCATATCTTGATGAAGACATGCTATTTCCAGGATCAGTTGTTAGTTTTTGTGATTTGTATCAATCAGCTCTTATATGTTACCATTTTACAATCATGATTAACTAGGATGATGTACTATTATGTATTATAGACTTGGAAAAAAAATCACTGTACAAAGGGCATAAGGTGTTGTGATTTGTATGGGATCCATATTGTAGATGCTATAAAGAACTAACGTTATTGTTGTGTCAGCTACAGTTTAATATATCAGTGCTTAAAGTTTACGTTGCACCTTATCAGTGCCCCCCACTGCAGCGGATACCTCCCAAATGTTGTTTGGTTTACCCAGAGGGGGGTGCCATGCAGAGGAACCCTGGCATGCTTAGGAAAACGGTTTTAAATGAAGCCCGGTCACAAGTAAATACACCCCCATGCATCACAACAAAAAATATGTGAACACAAAACAAGGGCTTACTGTTGAACTTTTGCTCTAAAACATCTTGTGAAGATTGACTTGGGTGAGAAGGTCTTGATTGATTATGTTTAATCCTGGGCACTCAATGTATCAGAAACTCAACAAGGCCAAGCATATTAGGAAACCGTAAATAAAAAATAAAAAAAGATGGAAAAGAACAGGATCTCACACAAAAAAGGAGGAGAAAGGATCACAAGGACCAGATGGATGTCAGGGGAACATCTGTTGCATTTCCACAGGGGTGAGTCCCATCAACAGGTTGTGAAAGCTGGGGATTACAACACTGATGGAAGGAGGGAGAGCAAAAACATCCAGTATTTCTTCAAAAAGGCCATTTTTGTTTTTCTTGTAAACAAAGAAAGATTCCCTCAAGAGACATACATTACCATTTCAGATAGCCACATTTGGGAGGGGGGTAACCTTGCCTTTGGGTAAACACAACTGGGAAAAGAGCCCAAGTCTTTAAATTGGCATCAAAGCGAAATGCCTATCCCTTATTTCCAAAGGTCCTAATGAGAGAAAAATCACTGCGCTGGTGCTGCTGAATTCAAATGCAAAGTGACTTCTAAAAATAAGTTCTGTCTAGACAAAGCTGGTGCCAGCGATAAAATGAAATGCAAATACAGTTAACGCAAGTGGTGCTCATTGTGAAGGGTGTTTTAGTGATAATCCTCAGTGTGGATAATAATACTGAATAGATATTTTGCATATTATTCTGCCCTGTATGTTATTAACTTAGATGTATAGACATTTTACATAAAATATGTGTGACCTCTACAAGGTGAAATTGTAGATATATTGGTTAAAATGCAGATGACTCGATGTGACACTGGTGGGTTTGGTTTTATATTATTCCTTTCAAATTAGTAAGCCAGTTGTAACTATTTTGCCACCTATATCATCTCTGATACAGTGATTTCCAAGAGACATGGACATACAGTATCAATAAATGCTGATTTTTTTTCCCCCCACCACTTTTTATAAAATCCGTAGATACAGCTATGATTCGTAATGTTAAAGAAAGCAAAGAAGCGTTCTTGTAAGTTGGGGGAACAGAAAACGATGGTGTCAGGGTCTCACGATCCTGTTTACATGGTCACACTGTGCCTCACCGGGGAAGAGAAGGGTCCTCGTGTGTTCTCTCCAGCAGGTTGAGGCTGTCTCGATGCACCTCCTCCGCTTTGAGGGTGGGCTCTTTCGGCGTGACCAAAGGGAAGCAGACTGAAAGAGAGAGCGAGAGAGGGAAAGGGGCACAGGTCTTTCTCAGGCAGCAGACTGGAGAGGCGCGTCAGCCACAGACGTAGGGGAGGGCGGAAAACTGGATCAAAGAGTCGCTAGGGCAACCTGTGTGACACACATTGTATTAAAGCAACATGGGCAATCTGAAAAGGGAGGGAAAGTGGAAGAAAAAAAGATGCAGCAGAGGTAGCGTAGATCAGGAGGTTAGGTTCTTATCTATGCAGGTCCATAAAATTTGGGCTCAGTCAGTTTAAGTGGGAAGGTGATGAGAAGAAAGATTTCCAAAGAGTAAATAGCGCAGAGGCTTAAGTTTATTTATTTATTTATTTATTTATTTATTTTAAATTATTATTTCATTTAAAATTTTTTATTGGTGATTAAGGCTTACACAGTATGAAGGAAAACAAGCAGTAGTGACTGTTGTAGAGTTTTGAACGAGTTTTCATTTGACATTTCCTTCTAATTCATATGAGAAAAGAAATGTATTGTCCAAGATATATTACAGTCGTATGATAGTAATATTGTGTCAAATATCATAGTAGTATATTTTAGTTTTGTTGAAAATTTCAAAACTGTTTTTTTTTCTGAAATCATGACAGACAAAACAATCTCACACACACACGATTATTCATTAAAACAGAAGTGAGGTGGACCTGATTGCTTACGCCATGTTATATCAAACGTGATATAAAATGTTTAATCAGAATGTGGGTTAAAATAAGAATCAAAATGTAAATATCTTGCAGTAATATGACATAGTTAGAGTTATTAATAGTCCAGTGTGCAGCATGTCTGTGCTCAAACGAAGACCCACAGGCCTGAGCAACTCTGATCCAGATCTTTAAAGAGGTCTTATAAGACACCTACGAGACATAAAATATCACACATTGGAGAGAGTCAGTAATCTAAATTTACAGAGAATAATTTGGATAATACTGTCGGGAAGCATCGGGTTAGGGTGCTCAGAAAGTGGCGGGCCAGGAAACGAGGTGGCAGACGGGGAGGGGTCCGTGTAGACAGTTGGAAGGCATTAGACTACTGGACAGGGACTTGTCAAATGCAGCTGTTGTAGACACTGATTGATAGAGTTTGTATTCCAGACCAAACCTGAAACAGCCCAGGCATTCCCTAGTAAAGGGGTGTGTCGTCTTTGGAAACAACAACATTAATAGTATAACCAAAGGCGCCTGTGTATGAGCAACATAGAAAAGAGAATATGATACCTATATACATATATACTAATGATATTCTCAACAGTAGTGACTTGGTGTGCTTTCCAGTATACATAAAACAAATGACAAAAATGAAAACCTTTGGAAATTCATAAAATGCTTTACTTTTAAACAGTAAGAAAGGTAACAGTAGTAAATTACAGTGCCGTGAAGTTGTGCCTTGAAATTTTACATTGCACGATGCTTTAGACTACACATGCTTAATTGCCTACTGATTCGGTACAAATTTTACATATCTATTGACAAAAAAAAAATATCTTAAATACTCTAGATTTTTCCGTTACAAAAAGCATCTTATCCCAGACCTAAAGTTTGTGATGACCTAAAGTTTGCTGATGTTTAAAGGTCAGCGTCTGTCTTTTCTGTTCAGTGATTAAAAACAACATCTTTTGAAGGAGAGGTGAAAAATAAAACATTGCTGCATTTCCTTCAGATGAACAACACTCCCCTAGAGACACAAATTCTTTGTTTTGTCTATCTGGACAATTGTTTTGTTTTTGGCTTTTTTTTTCCCTCTCCTTTCTTTGAACTTGTGTCCTGAATCATCTCCTGACGCTTTACAGCTCCTTGTCTTCCATAAGGCTGATGAGCTCACTGAAGCCCTCCCTCACAGCCTCCATGTTGTTTATTGAGCTGCCCTCAAGGATCCATCTCTTCCCTTTTGCCCGTGGCTCCAATTCAAAATACTTCTTTATCTGGAAGAAATGAGATACACTCATTCAGTCATGGTTGTGTTTTAATAATGGCATGTAGCTTAAGGCTGGTTTGTCAAAAATAGCATCAACCAAAGCATTATCTCTATGACAATTTATTTGGGGACATGTTTGGTCTCGCTCAGTATGCCATGTCTGGCAGCCTGAGGAAAAAATCTTTTCCAGGAGAATTGAAATGGAAATGACAGAGCCTGAAAAGTTCTAACTGGGGAATGGAAAAGTGGTGACTCTATTACACAACCTCAATTAGTTTTCCATGTTCTACAGATAATCTTCACTTGTAAAGAGAAAGAGGGAAAAAAAACAGCTGTCAGGAAACCATTAGGAAAACCTCAGTATGAGCAATAGAGATGTAAATGCTGACAGTTGTAATGCCCAGACCTCTTGTTTGCAATGAATTAACCCATTTGGTTAATATGGTAACATTTGATTATAAGGATCTTGTGTTAGGACGGTATTTTATACATGATTTACTTTTATATGTCAACACTTCATTACACAGAGAATAAACCAAAACCATCTGTTATACAGAACATTTTCAACAGGGAACGAAGGATATTTTGGTCCACTGCCCCAAAGAATGTGCAAGAGCCATTTAGCTATTTAACAATAATAATCCACCGGGAGTCTTCACTCGCTTTACAGATTATAAATATTATAAAGGCCACTAAATGACTTATGACAAGAAATAACATTTCCAAACCATTTCTAATGACGATGTATTTGCTATGTAGTTCTACTTCTGTTTCTATTATTTGCTGTGTATGTATTTCTAATGAGCAATTTAGCATTATTCAGTCGATAGGACATGATTCCTGGGATAGGTTGCAGATCTACTATGACTCTGACCAGGATAAAGCACTCACTGAAGATCTCATCTCATTATCTCATTATCTCTAGCCGCTTTATCCTTCTACAGGGTCGCAGGCAAGCTGGAGCCTATCCCAGCTGACTACGGGCGAAAGGCGGGGTACACCCTGGACAAGTCGCCAGGTCATCACAGGGCTGACACATAGACACAGACAACCATTCACACTCACATTCACACCTACGGTCAATTTAGAGTCACCAGTTAACCTAACCTGCATGTCTTTGGACTGTGGGGGAAACCGGAGCACCCGGAGGAAACCCACGCGGACACGGGGAGAACATGAAAACTCCACACAGAAAGGCCCTCGCCGGTCACGGGGCTCGAACCCGGACCTTCTTGCTGTGAGGCGACAGCGCTAACCACTACACCACCGTGCCGCCCCTCACTAAAGATGAATGAATTAATTAATGAATGATGTGACATGAGGTAAAACCACATTTTATGCCAGTAAAAGCTGATGAAATCTTATCAGTTACCCACTTAAAAAGAAGATGGTTAGCATCAGATTTCCTTAAGTAAATTAGATAACCTGCTAAAACAATGGTCCTCTTGCTTGTTCAAAGCTACTGTACAGGGAAGCATAACCCATGCGTCTGATCATTTATCATATACTAAGAGTAAAACTTTATCACTGTTTATATTAAAATTGAAATAGCTGTATGACTAAAAATAAACTGATGGAAACATTATCAATTTTATCAGTATGCTTTTACGGATGTACTTATCAGCTTGTTCATGAGGTCTTTTTTTTTTAAATGAATCTATGTCAACTAATTGCTGACTGGCATTGCTGCAGGTTATTTAAAAGAATAAACCATGATCAAAAGTAAAAACACCTATGTAATGAGTATATATAAATATACACATATACATACATATATATTTTTTCTTTTTTTTTAAATACTAACTCCATGTGCTTTATAAATTATGTTTTTTGGCATTTTCTAGTTAAGGGAGCTATGTATCAGTGCCACGGCGGGAATTTGTCTGCCTCTTTCATGACGGCGCATTGCAACAAGTCAGAAGATTGCATCTCGTCTTTCTTCCTGGAGAGTCTTTAGGGCATATTGAGCTGTGGCTCGGTCGTGGTGTAACAGGAGTTTAATGACAGATTAAGTCACTTTGGTGGGTGTGAGCCCTGGGGCCTAGCTGACCCAAACAGTGTTAACAAATCCATCCTGGTAACAGGAGCCGCCTTAGACTGACACCCAGGCAGTTCGTCTGCTTTTCCTGACACTGTGTATGGCAGGCTGACTTGTGGAGGATACATCATTTTCAAACCAATGTTCGCTCCCTGCACTAATGTAAACATTGTAGAATGGATGTACGTAGTGCAACAATGCATTTCTTACATTACAAATTGTGCATTTGTCTAGACTGGGAGAAAAAAAAAACAAGATACTGTACTGGGTAGCTGAACAACAACTGCACAGTCACTTTCTTCTTGGGTAGACGTTTATTCTGAGGCACTCTAAAAGTCCAAGAACTGACAGGAAACACACATTTCATCTCAATTTAAATTGTAAGCACATCTTGTTTCACCACAGTTGTGATAAACCTTGCAGAATAGTGGCAGATGGCTGCTGGGATGTACACTAAGTTGCCCAGTCTAGCTTTCTGTGAGATCAGTGCTTGATGTAGCCGAGCAGAGAAAGCAGCTTACCTCTGTGAAGTTTCTCTGGACCCAAGCTACATTAGCCTCTTCACAATATATATCAGTCTATATAATAAGTGGCAAAGTTTGTTTGTTTGTTTGTTTGTTTGTTTGTTTGTTTGTTTGTTTGTTTGTTTGTTTGTTTGTCTTGAGCTAACGTCGCCATTTCTCAACGGATGTTCACCAAATTTGGCAAGTAGGTTGGGGGATGACCCGGAATTTTGCAGATATGAACAAAATTCATGTATGGGCCCCAGGGAGGTCCCTGGGGGGCACAACATCCGCCCACCCCCTCCCTCAATGCCTTTCATGTTACATTTGTCAACACAAACTCTCAACAGATCTTCACTAAACTTGGCACGTAGGTACAGGAGATAGCTACAATTTGGTAGAACTCAGAAATTCCATATTTGGGCCCCAGGGGATCCCCAGTGGGCCCCTGGGTGGTGGATGCTTGGATTTTTGTTTGTCTTGAGTTAACATCACCATTTCTTGATGGATCTTCACCAAATTTGACATGGAAGTCTTGGGGCAACCCAGAATTTTGCAAAACCCGAGCAACGCCGGGTAACCTGCTAGTGTAGTAATAAAAGCCGTATGGAAAGCAAAACTTTAAAGAATGCATGAAAATTTACACAATTCATTCATCAATCTTCAGTGACCTCTATCCTGAACAGGGTCATGGTGGATCCTGAGGCAAATCTGGGAACACTGGGTGCAAGGTGGGAGAATTTACCCCAGATGGGATGGCAGTACATCGCTGGACACCAGTCACACAATCACATACTCATTCACACCTAAGGGGAATTTAGCTTAGCCAGTCTGCCTACCTGCATGTTTCTTGACAGTGTGACAAAACAGCAGAATCCAGATGAAATGCATGTGAACACAAGGAGAAATGGCAAAACTCAGTATTGGAAGAGCTCAGTTTCAAAACAGGGACCCTAGAGCTAGCTGTGAGGTGGCAGTGTAACCCACTCCATGCCACCCTTAACAATTCCAACAAGGCAAAAAAGTTTTCTTAGGCTACGGTCACACTACAGCTCGCGATGCTTTGCAATGGGTTATCGATAAAAATGAGCCGTTTGGTGCCCATGCTTCCCCGAGCTTTGGGAAGTATTCCCAAACCTATCTGTGAGGATTCGCCGCTTAGTTTGCTGATGAAAACATTGCCACCAAATTTCAATGCATGCATTGAAATTTTTCATGACGTTTTTGGCCACTCACGAGGCAGAGACACACCAAAAAACAACTCGTGAAGCTCAGAGAATATTTGCCATGCATCACACAATAGGTGGCGATGCTATCAATTTTTCATCGCCAAGTATTGGCAAACCCATCATGAGCCATAGTGCAACCAGGGCCTTAGACTTCTAGAATTCAAGGGCTCAATTAAAGATGAAAAGCTTGGTGTAAATGTCAATCCATTATCTGTAACTGCTTATCCTGTGCAGGGTTGCGGACAAGCTGGAGCCTATCCCAGCTGAATATGGGCGAGAGGCAGGGTACACCCTGAACAAGTCACCAAATCATCGCAGGGCTGACACATAGAGACAAACAACAAGTCACACTCACATTCACACCTATGGTCAATCTAGAGCCACCAATTAACCTAACCTGTATGTCTTTGGACTGTGGGGGAAACCGGCGCACCCGGAGGAAACCCACGCGGACTTGGGGAGAACATGCAAACTCCACACAGAAAGGCTTGAACGCAGAACCTTTTTGCTGTAAGGTGACAGTGCTAACCACTACACCACCATCCTGCCCTGGTGTAAATGTCATTAGACTTAAATCACATTTGGAGAAGATTTGGTCTTTTTCCACATAAGTCTTTTTTAACATCAGTGTACTCCAACTGTCTGATTCCATTGTTTTTGAGATTTCAACACATATGCACTATACTATAGACAAAGCACAACCCATCTAAAATAGCATTTCCCTATATAAATATGCAATGGACTGGCATCTTATCCAGGGGGTATTCTTGCCTCACTCCCATTGTTCCTGAGATAAGCTCCAGATCCACTGCAACCTGGATCAGGATAAATGGGTTAATGAACATAAATGAATGTATACAGTAAGCTCCTCATAATATTCTGTTGTATAGAAACTTAGAAAATATTAAATCTAGAATGCTTAAGGTTTCCTCAGTGTGTCCTGAATGGGTAATCTTTATAAGTTCAATGTAGAAGCTAATAACAGGGGATTTCCCTTTCAGAGAAGGTTTCAAATATAACTGCTTGAGAAAGTAAAGAACTCAAAGAACTGGCCAAAGAATCCTTAAGCAACTCTTGAGGAACCTTAAGAAATCCTTGAGGAACCCCTTTTGTTTGGCTGACCTAAGAATCCTTGAGGAGGTCTTCTGCACCCAAACAGCCTCATCTATTATAGACTTCAAATGGCCTTTCTTGAAATTATGTACACTGCCTTTGTACACCTTGTTCCAGCTACAGTATGCGGAGCCAAAGTAAGAAAGAAACTAACAGCAGTTGTCAGTGAAGAGACAAGTGAATGTGAAAGAGATGCTAAGACTAAGTTAAAAAGGCAACTGGGATAAATCCATTTCACCTAAAGCATAGATGCCTTGGTGTATTCAGCCAGCTGATGGAACAAGGTAAGAGGCATAGCTTAACCAACTGACAAAAAAATAAGATATTGCAAGGATACAGAATATGTCCAGCTGCTCTTTGACCATTAGACACTGACATTTAACAGTTATTCCACGAAATTGAGTCGTATATGAGCTGATAGCCGAGTTGGCGATATTCCATGAATGACAAGATTGAGTGGAATAACTGTTTTATTCTATCCACATTTACTGGATTTTGAGAAACAGAGCATTTTTATTTTTATTTTTTGCAAATTTGATAAATAAAAACTTTATACAAAACGTCTGACAGAATAATTTCCACTTAGAATGCAAACAAACTGGTGAAATGACCGTGGCAATTTGTGAAAAATGCTATAATAATTCTTGAAAAATAAAAAAGTTATGGTCTTACCATAAAATACTTTCATTCCATATTTTGTTACTTTTTATTTGGTATTTTTGGGGGTTTTGTTTTCGAGTGGAGTTTTTATTTCGTCCTTGGTTGGTTTAGCAACACACTCCGCCAGTTTGTTCTTCTTCTTCAGGGTTTTTTTGGTGGTTGGCAAACCAACTTAAAGGTGCATTACTGCCACCAACTGGGCTGGAGTATCTCATCTCATCTCATTATCTCTAGCCGCTTTATCCTTCTACAGGGTCACAGGCAAGCTGGAGCCTATCCCAGCTGACTACGGGCGAAAGGCGGGGTACACCCTGGGCGTACACAAGTCGCCAGGTCATCACAGGGCTGACACATAGACACAGACAACCATTCACACTCACATGCACACCTACGGTCAATTTAGAGTCACCAGTTAACCTAACCTGCATGTCTTTGGACTGTGGGGGAAACCGGAGCACCCGGAGGAAACCCACGCGGACATGGGGAGAACATGCAAACTCCACACAGAAAGGCCCTCGCCGGCCCCGGGGCTCGAACCCAGGACCTTCTTGCTGTGAGGCGACAGCGCTAACCACTACACCACCGTGCCGCCCGGGCTGGAGTATGGAACAGGATATATAATTGGGGGAAAAAATCTATATTCTTTTAGCTAGCTCTGTTTCTTTTAAATACTTGAAAACAAAGCCGCCATTTTGTTTTTCTCTACTCATGGTATATGAGCTGATATCCTAGTAGTAGAGTAGCCAATCAGAGCGTGCGATTGCTCATATTCAGTGAATGTGGATAGAATAATACATCTTATGGTTTGCAAAGTAAGGCCTGCAGGGTCAGCGGAGGTCAATAGAATAAATATCAGACCTCATAGAATTCATCTTTTTTTGCCTGACTTGGTACAGGGTTCATAAATTGGCTGAAAACAATGCTACAAATACAAATACGTTGTAAACATTTTAAAACACTTAAAACTTATTATTATTTATTCAAACATGCTCAGCTGTGCTTTATCTTTGATGTAGTTCATCAGGCTGTCTGGAAAGGGATGGTCATTTCATGAGTTGAACAGACCAGGATTGCACCAGTGGGCCAGTTGCCAGCGACCGCACTACGATCCCCACAGAGCCATCTGGCCAAGAGAGCTACAGTAAATCCTACTTGACCTACTGATCTTGAACGCACACAAACTGTGAATTGCATCCACTCCAATAGAGCATATTAACCCCTGAATACTTGAATGCAAGCACACATATTTTGTCAAAATCCACTCTTGAGAAGGATAATATTCTGGGCGCAACAGTGAAATTCCATACCTGGTTAATTGCCCAGACAAACAGTCAGGAGTTCATGTTGTAGAACAAGTCAGACTTGGGTTCATATTACTGTTTTTGAATATTATGAAAATTTGTCTGACCACACTGGGCTAACACCATTGCCAGATGAAATTAAAAATACATTTCTGCTTAATATTAAAACCAAATTGTTATTTATTTACTTGCCTATCTTAGGGTAAAACATTCTGTCAAGTTAGAGTGAACTAATAGATAAGTTAAACATTAATTTCAACCTCAGAGAAAACCATCTAATAATACTTGATCAAACATGTGCATCATTTGCACCAGTGCGTCATAGGTATGGATTGATTTTTTTTTTCAAACTCTAGAAACAAGAGGTCTTGCACAAGTGCAAGGTGTTCTAATAATGTCTGTATGTTCATCCACACACCAGACTTTTCACTTGTTACTGTACACATGCAAGTCTGCTGCCGAAAAGCACTTTCGGTGTAAAAGAGACCATGCTCAAATATCAGAGACAATCAATTACTAAAGCTGACAAGCTACACCCCCAAAGATATCAATGACCTGTGAAATGGCATGCACTGTAAAAGAATGTGAATCAATAACACCAGACGCACTTACCATGAAACTGAGCTGGTCTTGTTCATTTCCTCTATGCCTAAAGTGCCTCTTTTCACGTGCTTAGCAGTAGTCTGAATTTTAAATTACATACCTTAAAGAAAAGAAACATGCTCATTGGAAATGCACCACCAGGATGAAGAGTGGTCTGGCTTGAGAAGCAGCCACATGAACTTTCATAGGGTTTCAAGTCGATTGGAATTAATGCTCTATTTTGTACCTGTTAATTGAGCATAAGCAGCATGTGACATTAATACCATAGCCCAAGGTGAACGGCTCCACAAGAGGCAGTGAGCTAGTTAAAGCCAGGAAGAAAAATATCAAGTAAAGAGAGGATCTAAAAGTTCCTGCATCCTCAGGTAGGTTCCTAATATTCCTACGAGGACAACAAGCAATCATAGCCAAGATCAATAAACCCCTGTGCTGTGCTGGAGGCTTGCCAGGGTCTCAGTGGGCAGTAAATGAAGACTTTAGGCTGAAGATTTATCCAGGCTGAAGATTTACTGTCCTTATTGCTCTGATGGTAGAGTAAGAAATGGTTCAAAGAGATCTGTCTCACCACTCACTCTCAGCTCAAAGCTGGCTGACCAGTGCCAGATCAGAACCAACCTCCAGGGCACCATAAATCTAATTCAGGAGGCACATGGATGCTCATAGAGGCCCTTCCAAGTCTTCAGAACAATGCTATTGCACTTAAGGTCTGAGGACTGTGATAATGTACTTTCCATATTGGCAGGGGCTTCAAATGTGCATAAAAGATGTCCTGAAGATATTCCCATTTGGACAGTGAGGATTTTGACCTCTCTTTCTTTATTTTTACAACCCCTAAGGTTTTCATTTATCTTCTCTCTCTCTCTCTCTCGACAAGATCAAATGACTTGCAAAGCCTCTGACTGCTAACTGGTTTTGCTGGCTCTTTAAATACAACTGAGGTCACACCATAAGCATGGTTGAAAGAATGGAGTGAAAAAAAAAAATTAGGAGTGTGTCAGGTAGTGTGAACCTGCCAGGAAAAGATGAGCACACGAGAACACTCTGTATTAGTCCCTGAAACAAAACGGCAAACAAACTACTATGCAGCGACCACATGCGTGGAAGCAGCTTTACAAAATGCGAAGGTAAATATATTTCCAGATATTAAACATGCAGGTGCCTGCATATGGTGAACATAGCCAAAAGAAAGGCAGCGATGCTCAGCTTTGTCAGTCCGTAAATATACAGATGGGTCATTGACAAGCACAGCAGTGATCGTGCAACGGCTTGCAGAGGTGCACAAGGGAGACTTTGTTTGTCTAGCCATATTATGCATTTACAGTATCTCAAATTATTAAGAGCTGCCAAGGGTTTCCTGACAGCAAACACCTGGTTCAGGCTATTTAAATTGGTCGCGTTGGCAGTCTGCCTGCTCCGACACAGTCAGGAACCAATGCAGAAGCACCTTCTCTAGATCGGCTGTCTGCTTCTTCAAAAGACAAAGCTTGTGTCGTGGTGTTGGCTGGCAGTACAACAGGCCACACAGTGGGGCCCTGGGTCTGGGTCTGTCAAGAAAGGGAACCCCCATCCTTTGTAATACCAAGCTCCACACTTTTTACTATCCCAACACTGACAGATTATCTATTGGACAGTGGTGCAGAACTGTGGGCCTCAGCACGCACAGAATACCTTAAGACTCTCTACAGATGATTTCCTTAGTTCCTCTACCCCCAAGCTTGGGAACATTGACTCAAATTCAATGTTCTTTTGAACAACATGTTGTGCCTTCTTGACAATGTGCTTTTTCTGTTTGCGTGCTATACTTGACAACATTTTGGACACAAAAAAATTGGGAGAAAGACAGGAAGGAAGGAAGGAAGCAGAGGGAGAGAGAGAATGTAGACGGTTTTCAGTAAATTGAAAACAGAGGTGCTGAGGTTCCAGTACATGAATGTTGATAGAGCAGAGAATTAGAGCAGGAGAAGAATCAGCCGTCTTGTATTAAACAATTCCTTACTAAGCAAGTCTGCACAAGTTGGGTCAAGTTTCTCAGAAGCTTTATAGCATTAAGTGTAAGTCCTAATTCTTCTAACATCATCTAACTGTTTAGGTGCAATGCTCGTGAGAAACAGATAACACATTATCTTCTAAACACACAGCTTGAATTTTTACTAATTGATTGTAGCATGTGTTCACTATACTACTGTAAAATAGGTCTAGACTTGTATATGAGCAACAAAGATACTTATATTCATACACTTAGTCATGTTTTTACCTGCCATGTTTTCGTATAATGTCATTCATTTGTGTGCGCATGATCCATATAACACCTTTTCAAACAGCCATTTGGATTAATTTTGTGAGGAAGAAAAGGAACAAATGGTATTTATTAAATGCAGACTGTGAGTTAGAGTTCATGGTTTGTACAGCTTTTCGAAAGAGGAATTTGTGCATTCAAGTGTAATTTGAGTGTCTGTGTGTGTGTGTGTGTGTGTGTGTGTGTGTGTGTGTGTGTGTGTGTGTGTGTGTGAGAGAGAGAGAGAGAGAGAGAGAGAGAGAGCTGTCACCTGCTCTCAGAAGTACATTTACACCTCAAAATATGCTTTTTTTTAAAATCACTACAAAGATGAGTCTGTAAGATTTCTAATCACAAAATTAATTCCTTAAATATTAAGGATTATGCGGGTATTTTATTACAAGGTTCCCCCCCCCCCAAATTAGCAAAGCTGTACAGCAAGACGAATGTAAGAAACAAGGACTCACCTGAATAACTGGTTATAGCTGGCATTTTATCAATTAGCATAGCTTTTGCTGTTAATTCCATGCTTTTTTTATTCTATTATATTTCTGCCAAACAAGAAAGGAGAGTTTGAATAAATGAGCTAAAGTGTTCTTAAGAAGTTTGTGAATGTATTGAACGCTTGCTAACACTAACGCTACGCTACACAAGTGTCTCATCTCATCATCTCTAGCCGCTTTATCCTTCTACAGGGTCGCAGGCGAGCTGGAGCCTATCCCAGCTGACTATGGGCGAAAGGCGGGGTACACCCTGGACAAGTCGCCAGGTCATCACAGGGCTGACACATAGACACAGACAACCATTCACACTCACATTCACACCTACGGTCAATTTAGAGTCACCAGTTAACCTAACCTGCATGTCTTTGGACTGTGGGGGAAACCGGAGCACCCGGAGGAAACCCACGCGGACACGGGGAGAACATGCAAACTCCGCACAGAAAGGCCCTCGCCGGCCACGGGGATCGAACCCAGACCTTCTTGCTGTGAGGTGACAGCGCTAACCACTACATCACCATGCCGCCCGCTACACAAGTGTGCAGTTCGTAATTTGAATTTTGTCTTGTAATAGTATAACGCCTTTGTAGGCAAATTGTAAATATCTAGTCATATTTCAATTGCAGTATCCCATCCATGTGACTGCTCCTGTAGCTTTCATTTTAAAACAAATTTTAGATCAGCTGGTAGGTTGATATAAAGTTTGAGAGCAGGAAATGCCTTGGTGCTTGTAGAAGGCTAGATGTCACAGTTGCACACTTTAGGTCTGTTGTAAAGATCAGAGAAGCTAACTGCTAAAAGCGGAGTGAAACTCCATACTTAAGCAAATATGGTAATGCACCGACCTGATTTTTGATGGCTTTTGCAATCATACGATGTACGTGTACCACCACAGGGAACCCGCTCGTAGACTATCAGAAATAGGGGTACAGTAGGAGTCTATTTCTGTCCCCAAGGTACAATCTACACTAATATACCACCTAGGCCTCATTATTGGACCTCACGGTAATTATGTTTACCTTTTTAGAGCCAAAAAGGTATGTATATGTTCCCAAGAAGTATATAAAGGGTACGGATAAGTACAGGTACCTTACAGGGTCCTGCCCCAGTGATAAGCAGGTGTACCAATAAAGGTACAATAATGTACTTTATTTTCTGAGAGTGTAAGTACAAGGCACCGTATCTCATAAACACTTGAGCACCAGGCAATGAAATTTGTATCTTTATTTACATAAGGCAAATGGGGTTTTATTGAGTGCTTATTTTTAATTTGCTTTTTAAAAAATAATGTGGGATTATTTATTCCACATTTTACAGAAAATATTCAGGACAGTGTCATATAAAGTGAGTTAAAACAGGTTTATTAGTCCACTAGCTTATTGGACAGTTGTAACCAGACCAACAAGTTTGAAATATCAAGATTGCAGCTCAAACCCTCGGAGCTCATACACTGCATTTGGTGGAGCAAGATGTTTTCCAGTAGTCCTCCCCCCCCCCCCCCCCCCCCGGGTTTATCCTACTGTTTTTTAGTGGGCACCGTATCTTTGCATTGTATGCTTTTTTACCTGAATGATTTCTTTCTCTGTACACTCATGTAAATATAATTATTGTGTAGTTCAAAAGCAATTATGAGCATCTTTCCTTAGTGTTAGATAATCTAAAACTACTGCAGATCGATACTGATTAGTTCTTATGTCCGATAATATTGCATGGTAACTCTATAGTAATGATGTAAAGTGAAAGCGCTGGTTCACTGCTGTCCACCAGGCACCCAGCAGAGTCACACCATAATAAATATCATGGTGTTGTTTCTGGCGTCAAAGAAAGGAATAAATATGTATCATAACTGTGATGCGTATCTCATTATTGGTATCACTGTCACAAGACAATGCAGCAATTTATTGACGTAAAATACATGACACTACACAATCCGATGGTTCATTCATGGTGCTATAATGTTATTATTCTATTCAGGTTGTAAATATTTTGCTCATACACTCATCGGGAGCTCCGCTTTCAGGCACTGCTTTACTATCTATATTATTACAGTCAATTCTAATAAGAGAAGCAATTTGGCACTGGGGCGGCACGGTGGTGTAGTGGTTAGCGCTGTCGCCTCACAGCAAGAAGGTCCGGGTTCGAGCCCCGTGGCCGGCGAGGGCCTTTCTGTGCAGAGTTTGCATGTTCTCCCCATGTCCACGTGGGTTTCCTCCGGGTGCTCCGGTTTCCCCCACAGTCCAAAGACATGCAGGTTAGGTTAACTGGTGACTCTAAATTGACTGCAGGTGTGAATGTGAGTATGAATGGTTGTCTGTGTCTATGTGTCAGCCCTGTGATGACCTGGCGACTTGTCCAGGGTGTACCCCGCCTTTCGCCCGTAGTCAGCTGGGATAGGCTCCAGCTTGCCTGCGACCCTGTAGAACAGGATAAAGCGGCTAGAGATAATGAGATGAGATAATGAGATGAATTTGGCACTGCAGGCTCATTGGGTCAAGTGTTATGTTGTTCAATCAAATATTCGCAAGTTGTTTATTCACAATTGAGCACATTTCAAACTTTGAAAACTTTACAAATCAAGCAATTCAAAAGCTTTCAAACATCTGTATATAAGCTGGTAGGTTTGTGTTAAATATAACCCATTTTGACATTTAAAAGTAGTGAAACAAATGTTAGTACAGGTGCTACACATTTTTGTATGTAGGTTTTGTTCTGGCTCAATTTTGACCCACAGGTATTGAATAAATTACAGCGGCTCTTGAAACAGTGAAACTGTAAACCTGTGAGTTGGAATATACCTACATTGTTTGGAGCTCCAAAAGTGTTCCCATGGGAAAACAGGCACTTGCCATGCCCTAATATATTTTACTTGATAGAAATGTGGGTAAACTCATGTAAGTGTTTCCAAGCACTTCATTCCATGAGGAGCTGGTTTGGGTTTATGTCTATAGAAGTATAAGTCCTGCTTGAATTCTCGATAATTTAAATCACAGCTTTGCTGCAACGATGAAATGTTTTGGTTTTCTCAGCATCACTGTAGGAGAGCTGACTGAAATGGGGAGGAAGCATTCATTACCGTACAATATTCAGGAGATCAGGAGGACAAAGAAGAAGAAGAAGAAGAAGAGCAGAATGTGGAGCAAAACTGATCATAATTCTTCAGATTCAGATGAAAAGATTCCTGAGCAGGATGATCAGAGAGCAAGGAGAAGCATTTATATCCATATGTTGAAAAACAATATATCTGAGGGCAGTGAGGATAGCAAAGGAAATGTCATTGACACCAGTGCCCACATGACTTTCTCATTTGTCTGATATTTTATCAACTTTGCAGCTTTTCATTCCACCAGCCAAAGAAATGTCACTGAAACTACAAATATGGAAGGAATGCACAGGAAGCCCTCATTGGTCTTCTAATAGAGATCCAAGAGTGAAGCTGTTTCTAGTCTCTAGCAAGCTGAAACTGAATGATCCATTCCCCCATGTCCTTGAAAATGTTTAGAACACTATCAGCAATGATCAGATTTGACAACCATGAGTCCGAACCTGCAAGGCGAGTCAGGGATCAGGGATGTCTTGGACAAAAGGGTGGAGCACTTGCCTCAGATGTACAACCCTTGTCTTGTGATCACTGTAAATGAGGCACTTGTCCCAGTCATAGATTAGTGTACTTATTATTTTACTTTTGTTATTCTATACTATGTGCGAGGTTTTGATTGGACAGTTCGGAAAATTGATTTAAAAGAAAAAAATTTCTGTTTTTTCATGTCTAGAGGCAAACCTGGAAAATACTTATTCTCTTTGTGTTGGATTAAAGGTAGACTGCCTTTCAGATTTTTCAAGTGTAGATCATAAAAAGAATTTTCCCAGACACCCAATTATTTTTGTTTAGTGGACTGAAAACTACTGAATTCAAATCAGGCTTCCAATTTTATTAGTTTTTTTTTAAAATAGAACAATTAATGAATTTAAGGCCACATGGCCCTAAATTCTCCACTATTTTTTCCTGCTTCACCATGACCCAATTCTAGATATTACGTCATGCATGACGTGGTGGGCTTTCCCCGTTCGCACAAGGCATTGTGGGATACAAATTTGAAACAAGAGAGAAGAATGGAGGACATGAGTGTGCGAATGAAACATGAAAGACTGACTACAGTAATGGAAAGTGAGAAGAAAATAAGTTATGTTGCAAAGGAAAGGAAACGCAAGACCAAACTAATAAATATCGGTGGTCAGCGAGCACCTTGGTATGATCAGCTGTTCGTTTAGTGACAGAATGATGTAACTGTCAGTGCACGGTCAAGATAAACCTGTAGATGGCAGTAATGCAACACTGTGGATGCCAGCTGCTTTAAAATCCAAAAGAAGAAGAAGAAAGTAAACCTGCGCATGCGCACATGGACTTCCTCTGTCTGCTTGACTTCGAGAAGTGAGCGATTTCATGTACATTATTTGCTCGGGAATTCCCTCAAATTAAATAACTTCCCAGCCACAGAATGGCCAGGTGTTTTGTGAGATATTACAGAAATAAACATATATCACAATGACCAAATTTCAAAGGGAACTAAATTTCACTGATTTTATGAAATCGAAAGGCCGTCTAGCTTTAAGGTATTTTGGGAGAGTTTGTGTCTTCTTTTCTCAACAAGGAAAAGAGGAAAATAATGAGTAATGCAAAATGTAAAAAAGTAAAAAGTATATATATATCCTGAACTTTATAAATGATTTGGAATTTTCATAAATGTTTAGTGCTCCAAAGTGAGCAATTGCTCTGTTCTTTTGAAATATAACACTCAGTTTAAAAGAAAAAAAAACTACATTTAAAACATGCTAATATATTAGTAAAAGAAAATCAGTCCTTATACATTCTGCTGGTCCTTTTCAGGGATGCTATCTAGTCTTGTAATGGGTATATTAAGCATATACTGAGTAAACTGGTCATTACAAGTCATGATACATAAATAGCACAGTTTAAAAAACACTGCTGGATATACGTGCGTATGGCCTCGACTACACCACTGGCCCTTTTTCATTCAAAGAATAACTAAGGAGAGGAGACACACCGAATTCCCAGCATTTGATCCTTATGACTCAGCAGTGGAATTGGGAGGTCAGGTCAGATGTGAATGAGCTTTCAGAAGTCTCATCTTGGCCTGTAGCGGCCGGTCTCCTGACCTCGCCTGCTGGCTAGACAATAGGGAGGATGGTCACAATGTGAGCCTGGTTTTTAAATGGAGGCACAGCACTGAAAAGAAACTGCCGACTGAATGGTGTCTCATCCTGTGGTGGTGAGGACTCATAGGGGTCAAGGTTCACCTACATCTGACAGAGACGTGTGGGAAAAGCCAGGCAGGATGCCCACACATCTTGCCCGCTGCCCCTCACCCAAGTAGATCTAATCCTAAGAGCGAAAAACAAGTGGTCCTGTGTTACAAAGGGTGGGGACATTGTTTGCAAGGGGGAAGACCTACGAAAAGGACAAAGAGTGACAAAGACATTGGAGTAACTTCACATATCATGCTTTCAGTTGTCAAAAAGGCAATCAATACATACTGGCTGAATGTGCTACAACTCCTGAAAGGGGCATAATAGGTTCAATTTAGGGCAAACGTATTTCTCATTTGGTTTCTTAATCGATCTGAAGTGGTGATCTTAGTGGTGGGAAAAGCGTTGCACTCCCAGATTGTCTTGTCTGTCATATGTTTGTCTTATTAACTAGGCAACATTAACATGTCATGTGCCTGAACTTAGGACTACATAACATTATAACCCTGTGTTGGTGGAGATCATGTTGAGCCATGCGCCAGCCAGTGAAAGAAAGGCCTAAACCTGTAACCTTGCATCCCAGTCTCTTCATGTGATAACTGAAAAACACAAGAGCCAAGGGCTTTCCGGGTTCACCCATCTTACAATGGAACTTCTCCCGCCACTTCCCTTTTGAAGTCCTTCCAAAGAGGAATGTGATAGCCAGACAAAGCCCAGATCCATCAAACCACATGCAAAATGCATGTTCTCTCAACCAGACAGGCTAGGGATCATGGCATGCTCAAGCAAGGTCTGCCTGTCCTCCATGGGTGTAGAGGTGATGCTTACAAAATAGACAACCCCATACTTCTGGATTTATTTATCAAACGTCTCTGATGTAAGCTAAGTTTTTTGATCTGTTTTCACATGCTTAGGAAGATGTGCATATTGACAATGACCAGTGTTTCTTACTCATTGCACATTTTTCTAATAAATATGGTTTCGTTTCTGTACATAGACAGTCATAAATTAATGTGCTATCTGAGAAAAGAAAGAAAATAAAAAATATTATGTCTATGTCTGTGCGACTGTGTACATACACATTTTGAAAATGGTTTTCTAAAATAAATAGCGCTTATTAGCTCATCCGGCCAACAGGTGATGAGCTTATTCCATCACGTGTTGTCCGTCGTCTGTCCAGCGTTGTCCACACTTCACGAAAATCACTTCTTCTCTCTCAATTGTTCACCGATTTTTATTCTTTTTGGCAGGAAGGTAGGTCTGCCTGGAGTGCATATGGCATCTACCCAAATTTGCATAATTGCAATTACTAATGAAGATATGGAGTAATTAAATCCTAACGAGCAGTTTCCACACAAATCCCTTCTTCTCCCTCAGTTCTTCACCGATTTTGATTCTTTCTGGCATGAAGGTAGGGGCATCTAGGGTGCATAGAACTTCTACCCAGATTTGCTTAATTACAATTATTAATGAAGTTAGGGACTAATTAAGCCTTAATGAGCAGTTCAACAAAAAGATCGTTTCTTCTCGGTCAATTCCTCGCCATTTTGGATTCTTTCTGACAAATAGGTCGGTATTCCTAGGGTGTATATAGCTTCTATATATAGCTTGTATATAATATATATAGCTTGCAACATTTATTGCGCAAAGTGGCCCACTTTAGATTGTTCCTTCTGGACTAGATGGAGCTGGAGTGAGCTATGCCGTCATCGACGGTCTCGTTTTTTTTGTTGTTGTTTGTTTGTTTATTTGTTTTTTCATTCTCATCTCAATATCTCTAGCCGCTTTATCCTGTTCTACAGGGTCGCAGGCAAGCTGGAGCCTATCTCAGCTGACTACGGGTGAAAGGCGGGGTACACCCTGGACAAGTCGCCAGGTCATCACAGGGCTGACACATAGACACAGACAACCATTCACACTCACATTCACACCTACGGTCAATTTAGAGTCACCAGTTAACCTAACCTGCATGTCTTTGGACTGTGGGGGAAACCGGAGCACCCGGAGGAAACCCACGCGGACACGGGGAGAACATGCAAACTCCACACAGAAAGGCCCTCGCCGGCCACGGGGCTCGAACCCGGACCTTCTTGCTGTGAGGCGACAGCGCTAACCACTACACCACCGTGCCGCCCCTATTTGTTTTTTGTCATAGGAAAATTAAAAAAAACAACATGGTGGTGTGATGTCATTTGATGCAACATGGAGTTCCTCTTAACACCCCAAAGTTGTTAAATTTCCATAACAGCATGTCCTAAAGTGTTTCATTCCTTTTATACCACAGCAATTTGTCAGTGCTAACATATTTTATTCATTAAAGAATGACACATTGCACCTTTTATTCATTTATAATTACAGTATTTGCACTGTTGTGGAAAATCCACAAGGCAGGCATGTTTCTGTTATCACTTATGTTATAGCAGCTATTAACAGTCTTTCCCTCCATAGTCTATCATTTTTTCTATACAGTGCTTTCATTTAAAGTCCAAAACCTTGTTAAAATATTTAAATCACATAAACTGTTTGATGTTGTGATCTTTCTCTATCATGTTTCAGGTTGTTATAATGGTAAGAACTGAAAAGATACACATAAAATACTCTGAATGTCACCGAGTTAAACGAACATTTAGTAATAAAGCACTTGGCTAAACCAATATGTAGTAAATGTTATTGAATACGAGAATTCACTCTTGAGTCTTGGTTAGCCACAGGCAATCTATTTCCACAAAATGAGCTGTTGGAAGCATACTTTAGGACACATACTTGACTCAGAACCAGTACAAGTACTTTTCCATTGCTGGTAGCTTTATTTGCGGTAAAAAAAAATAAAAATTTAAAAATTTAAAAAACCTATGAAAAGTTCATACATAGAAAAAAAGAGTTTGGGTGAAAGTGATCAAATTTGAAAAGTCTGGTATTGTTCAACTGCTATAGATCAAAATCTGATGAAAATATAATTCTCATCAAAATAAAGGGCATCAAAAATGACAGTATATTTCAGTGTAAGCATATTCCAAGCTCAGAGTACCTGGATTAAACTTGGCACACAGCTCATGATGCTAAATATAAAAAAGAAATTTCTTAAATGTGACAGAATTATGCATTAAATCTGGATTTGGACATTCAGTGAGTCTTATTTACAGATCAGTTTCTGAGAAAGTAGCATTGCACATCATTTTAGTGACTAACTAATAGCATGATTAACATGATTGACTGGATTAAATCATTCTTTATTTCCTGAATTCCCATTGGCTGGTAAGTTCCGCATGAAGGAGTATTTCGTTATTCAGCAATGACCTCATTGGAAAATGGCTGCCAAAAGACCTTTTTGGAAAATATCTTAATTACAGAAAAAGACTCACTTGGCCATGGGCTCATCTTAGTGCATGGCTCAGTGTAGGCTCACATTGTATGGTACTCCTCTACAGCACACTGACATCTGTTGAATTACTTGATGGAATTTGGCAGCATGCTAGAGAGAGAGCTCTGAAACACTGACTGGCTAACACCGGCTAAATAATGTCAATTCAGCCTTCATAATGACCTTCATGCTCTTCACTGTTTTCAAGGCAATACGGTGTGCATAAAACAAAAAGTTTGGTCAGTTATACTGTTAAAACTGAAATCCCAAGCTCAGTATTTATGAAGCACCAAAGCTGTCCAACTGCTTGTCCCAAAGCACCACAAGACAATCAGTGCACTTTACTTCCATGACAACATGGAGAAGATTAAACAAAAGTATTTATTGTACTATATATGTTTAAAAAAACTCAGTTTCAATCTTCCAGTAATTAGTGTAAAAGCTTAACCATGGCTACTCGAATACTTTGAACATGCACATAACATAGAAAAGACTCCGAAAGATAGCCACAAACATGTGCATGCTCTCTCACACACACACAGACACACACACACACACACATAGTGCAAGTAAGTTTGGTTATTGTTTGAGTGCGAGGGACTCCATCTGTCAGTGCACGGAAGAACAGTCATCAGTCAGCTCCACACACATGGGCCCCAGTTGCAGGCAAACATTCGCTCTGAGCAATACCCAATACGGTACTTGACAAATTTATTGGTGCCATGTCAGTCATTAATCAGAACAGAAAACGTGGATTTTGTCCATATTTTCCTTTGGTGAGCTGCTCCAGTAACTTACATAAAGTACTTTAAGTGATTTACTTTACTATAGATACGTGATTTACTTAACTCTGAAGTAGGTGGCTTTAGTTAGGCTTAGCAACTTCTTTATGCGCCATGTTATTAGCAACTCCTGCCTTCTGCTTATTCGTGCAGTTAGCCAATCAGCCAATCATGTGGCAGCAGTGCATTGTATAAATTCATGCAGATACAGATCAAGCGTGTCAGTCAATGATCACATCAAACATCAGAATGAGGACCTCACTGACTTTACCCGTGGCATGGTTGTTGATGCCAGATGGCTGGTTTGAGTATTTCAGAAACTTGATCTGGGATTTTCATGTCTGTAGAATTTAAATATGGCAATTTGGCGTGAAAAACAAAAAACATCCAATGATCAGCAGTTCTGATCAGAGAGGTCAGAGGAGAATGGTCAAACTGGTTTGAGATGAAAGGAAGTCTATAGTAACTCAAAAAAAAAACTGCACACACTTTTTACAACTGTGGTAAGCAGAAAAGGATCACAGATCACACAATACATCGAACCGTGAGGCACAACAGCAGAAGACCACATTAGGTTCCACTCCTCTCAGCCAAGAACAAGAATCTGAGGTTACAGTGAGCACAGACTCACCAAAACTGGACAGCTGAAGACTGAAAAAACACCAGGTGACAGACTAGTGAGTATATACACAGAGAAGAAGAAGAAGACAATACATAATGATGAGCAAATATGAGATATATTACATTGCAGTTATATAAAGTTGTACTGTAAGTATCACCAATGATCTCCTTTGGTTTACTCATCAGTGCAAGAAAAAAAAAAAAACTTTGTAGACTTGCCATGTTTTGGGCTGAGTACCTGGCCCATTCCTACAGGTGGGAGGGATGTGTTAAAGTCAGTGAGGTGAACTAACGTCACAGCTGACAATGACATACAATGTGCCAGACGGCTACCAGAACTTTCAACGCTTTTTTAAATTGTGGTGGAGGATGAGTAATTGTTATCGCCACCTCATGCTCGAAAGTTCAGAATGTGCCAAGCTGGAACAGGGCATTCATTAACAATCAGCATATGAATCAACAAGCCGTCTTTGGAGTAAATTAAGCAATTAAGCATATCGGCTGTCCGCCTTGCAGACGTAGTGAGATCACACGGAAGAAACAACGTACAATGGGAAAGGTCATGCTGCATACTAATAACCTCAGATGTGTGTGTGTGTGTGTGTGTGTGTGTGTGTGTGTGTGTGTGTGCATATTTTTATATATTTTTGGGGACCTGCTAAATGCTGTAAATGGAAATCAATAAGCAATTTAAATGGAATAATCCAGAATAATCTGGATTATCTGTAGAATAATCCAGATATAAACTTACAGCAATTGATGCAAATTTTATGATTTGAAATTGACCATTGAAGTTTCTTATGTGTAAATGTACACACAGGAGCATGAGTAGGATACGAACCAAATTTCTGGTGTAAATGCTCCAACAAATGATTTACAAATAAATCCATTCCTCATCTCATCTCATCTCATCTCATCTCATCTCATCTCATTATCTCTAGCCGCTTTATCCTGTTCTACAGGGTCGCAGGCAAGCTGGAGCCTATCCCAGCTGACTACGGGCGAAAGGTGGGGTACACCCTGGACAAGTCGCCAGGTCATCACAGGGCTGACACATAGGCCAAGTTTACATTAGACCGTATCTGTCTCGTTTTCTTCGCGGATGCACTGTCCGTTTACATTAAAACGCCTGGAAACGCCGGGAAACGGGAATCCGCCAGCGTCCACGTATTCAATTTAGATCGTGTCTGGTCCGGTGCTGTGTAAACATTGAGAATACGCGGATACGCGGATACGCTGTGCTGAGCTCTAGCTGGCGTCGTCATTGGACAACGTCACTGTGACATCCACCTTCCTGATTCGCTGGCGTTGGTCATGTGACGCGACTGCTGAAAAACGGCGCGGACTTCCGCCTTGTATCACCTTTCATTAAAGAGTATAAAAGTATGAAAATACTGCAAATACTGATGCAAATACTGCCCATTGTGTAGTTATGATTGTCTTTAGGCTTGCCATCCTTCCACTTGCAAGTGGTAAGTGATATGCGCTGGGATCACACACACAGCGGCTCAGTCCCGAATCACTGCTCGTGCACTCCACTCGCGCGCTCTGTGAGCTGCGCAGGGCCGGAGTGCGCACCCTCCAGAGGGCACTCGCTGTTCAGGGCGGAGTGATTTGGAGCGCAGGATGCCTGCGGAGCCGAGCGTATCCGTGTATTGGTGTTGCTGTGTGCACGCGAATCGAGTATTGGCGTTACTGTGTGCACACTAATCGTTTTAAAAACGTTAATCTGATGATCTGCTGATACAGTCTAATGTAAACCCCACCATAGACACAGACAACCATTTACACTCACACCTACGGTCAATTTAGAGTCATCAGTTAACCTAGTCTGCATGTTTTTGGACTGTGGGGGAAACCGGAGCACCCGGAGGAAACCCACATGGACACGGGGAGAACATGCAAACTCCGCACAGAAAGGCCCTCGCCGGCCACGGGGCTCGAACCCAGGACCTTCTTGCTGTGAGGCGACAGCGCTAACCACTACACCACCGTGCCGCCCTAAATCCATTCCTATCCAGTTTAATAAATGAAGCCCTTTGTTTGGACCCTATTTTAATCACATTTGGCAGAAGATGGTCTTCAAGGTAAGCTGCTTTGAGAAGGAGTACAGCAATAAGACGGTATACAATCCAACCACACAGCTGAGGATAATGGGCCTTGCTCAAGATCCCAATGGTGGCTGTTTGCCAATTTTGGGATTTGAACTCACTTTTGAGCACTAGTTCAGAGTCTTAACCACTGAACCACCACTGGCTCAAATGGCTATTAATCATAATTAAAAAGAGTGAAACAATTATATATGTTTAGAAAACAATTACACATGTTGGGGGGAAGAGCTGGGAGAAGTAGTGATTCAGTGGTTAAGGCACTGGGATACTAATCACAAGCTTGTGAGTTCAAATCCCAGCACCATTAAGCTGACACTCTTGGGCCTTTAACCAAGATGCTTACTGTATGTCTCAATTATAAGCTACTTTGGATATCATCCAAATGAGAATAAGTAACCACTATACTGTATATTCTTCACTGTCTGCATTAAAGAAGGCTGAATTTAATTGAAAATTAGACAGAAATTGAGCTTTGTCTCAATACAGTACTATTTTTTAACAAAAAAAAAAAGAGGTGCTGAGACTGGAGAGGAAATCCTTTCAGGGTTGGAAAACAACCTAAGATTCATGTGGGGGCCATTAAAGCCACTTGCAACAATCTCACTCAAAATATGCAAAAAAAAAAGGGCCTCTTTACAGATGAGAAAATGATAACCTGTAATAGCAGAGGCCACAAAACGAATGCATATGATTGAGCTACATCCAGTTTCAGAAAGGTCTTTTCCCTTGGCTGCATATTAAGGTGTTAGGAGCTGGTAACTCAGGATTTAACACCTGTTGTATAAGAAATAAAACAGAATGTTATTTCTGTTTATAAATGTCTCCAGTCTTTTTGGTAAGAGAATATTCAAGCAGGTCAAGTGATATTTTTCGTACCTAAACAAAAAAAAGGGACAATTTCTATGAAATGTTTATTTTTAATAACTCATTTTTACCCTAATGCATCTATAAAAGGAGGTAAAGCCTAGTAATGTTCTATATTTAACAGTTATTCCACGAAATCGGGTCGTACATGAGCTGATAGTTGATGAGGCACATAGCGCCGAGTTGGCTATAAGCCATGTACGACAAGATTGAGTGGAATAACTGTTTTATTCTATCCACATTCACTGGATTTTGAGAAACAGAGCATTTTTATTTGTATTTTTTGCAAATTCGATAAATAAAAACTTTATACAAAACATCCGACCAAATAATTTCCGCTTAGAATATAAACAAACCAGTGAAATGACACTAATAATTTGTGAAAAATGCTATAATAATAATAATAATAATAATAATAATAATAATTGGGCGGCACGGTGGTGTAGTGGTTAGCACTGTCGCCTCACAGCAAGAAGGTCCTGGGTTCGAGCCCCGGGGCCGGCGAGGGCCTTTCTGTGCGGAGTTTGCATGTTCTCCCCGTGTCCGCGTGGGTTTCCTCCGGGTGCTCCGGTTTCCCCCACAGTCCAAAGACATGCAGGTTAGGTTAACTGGTGACTCTAAATTGACCGTAGGTGTGAATGTGAGTGTGAATGGTTGTCTGTGTCTATGTGTCAGCCCTGTGATGACCTGGCGACTTGTCCAGGGTGTACCCCGCCTTTCGCCCGTAGTCAGCTGGGATAGGCTCCAGCTTGCCTGCGACCCTGTAGAAGGATAAAGCGGCTAGAGATAATGTGATGTGGTGTGATAATAATAATTATTGAAAAAAATTAACCAATACCTTCTTACCATGAAATAGTTTCATTCCATATTTTGTGGTTTTTTTTATTTTTGGGGTTTTGTTTTTGAGTAGAGTTTTTATTTCGTCCTCTGTTGGTTCAGCAACACGCTCCGCCATGATGTTCTTCTTCTTTTGGGTTTTTTGGTCATTGGCAAACAACTTAAAGGTGCATTACCGCCACCAACTGGGCTGGAGTGTGGAACAGGATATATTGGGGGAAAAAATAACTATATTCTTTTAACTATTTCTGTTTCTTTTAAATACTTGGTAACAAAGTGATATATCTGACTTTATGCGCTCTGCCATTTAATTTTTCTATACTCACGGTACGGTATACGAGCTGATAGCCTAGTAGTAAGAGTAGCCAGTCAGAGTGGATTGCTCATATCCAGTGAGTGTGGATAGAATAAAAATGATTATACCATGTTCAAAATAATGTATACATTAATATATCTAATATAATAACAAAACCTCTGGATTTTTTTTTACCAGAATTGTAATTCCATTTGATTACAAATGCATTATGGATGGAGGAAATCCAAGATAGTTTCTTGCTAAGAATCTTTACCTAAGTATAAGTGAAATATGATGAGAATAGAAGCAGCAATGCTTCTCCAAGATCAGCCACAAATGAGATGTTTTTCTTCAAAACATTTTCACAACTTTCCACTCTCTTCAGACATGTTCAGGCTGATTTAATTGCAGGATCATATTAAAATAGCTTAGAATAATAAAAATGTGAGAAAGGGACAGAGACTGACAAATCTGATACTCCACCTAAGTGCAGTGGGTTGCAGTAACCCACCCTGATACAATGCCATTGGAAGATGTGTGTGGGAATAGATATCTGAATGATTTTTGGAGTCTAACCATAAATGCTTCAGGGCAGTACATTTTCAGATCAGATTTGATTGCTGTTATGTTCCATGGGGCCTAAATTACAAACAATCATAACATCCAGATCCAAATACTAGGATATCTAAAGTTCGCTAGATGTCATCGAAAGGAAACTCAATTTTTGAAGACTGTCTTTAACAAAGCTTTTTGTTTGGATTAGGAGAAAGTTGGATTTGAAAATAAAAATAATATTTCATTATAATGTTGTTTTAAGAAAAGATAGTATGATCCAGTTAACTGTGTCAGAGTTATTTGTAATGATACTCTTGGTGCCGCACAAAAACCTGGACATAAATTCAATGCATGTGAAGTTCTTTATCCTAAAATAACACATATAGACACCAAAATAAGTCTACCCAGTCAATACCGCTAATTATTATTTACAAGGGCCATACTCTGAATTCCTTTGTGAATTTGCAGATTTCGTCTCAAACCTGGGGCGGCACGGTGGTGTAGTGGCAAGCACTGTTGCCTCACAAGTGATGTTGTTCTTAAACCGTTTGACTATTTGCCCATGCAGTTTTTCACAAAGTGGTGAACCTTGACGGACATGAAAGTGGCAGGTGTGGTAGAGAAGGATGCAGAAGACAGACAGCAATGGAGACGAAAGATCCGCTGTGGTGACCCCTAATTGGGAGCAGCCAAAAGAAGAAGAAGGTGAACCTTGACCCATCCTTGCTTGTGAATATCTGAGCCTTTCCAATTAGTAATTGACCCATTTATGTTCCAAACAGGGGCGGCACGGTGGTGTAGTGATTAGCACTGTCACCTCACAGCAAGAAGGTCCTGGGTTCAAGCCCAGCAGCCAATGAGGGCCTTTCTGTGTGGAGTTTGCATGTTCTCCCCATGTCTGTATGGGTTTACTCAGGGTGCTCCGGTTTCCCCCACAGTCCAAAGACATGCAGGTTAGGCTAACTGGTGGCTCTAAATTGACCGTAGGTGTGAATGTGAGTGTGAATGGTTGTTTGTCTCTATGTGTCAGCCCTGCGATGACCTGGCGACTTGTCCAGGGTGTACCCCGCCTCTCGCCTATAGTCAGCTGGGATAGGCTCCAGCTTGCCTGCAACCCTGTAGAACAGGATAAAGTGGCTAGAGATAATGGATGGATGTTCCAAACAGGTGTTTTTTGAGCATTCCACAAATTTCTCAGTCTTTTGTTGCCCCTTCCCCAACTTTTTTGGAAGGCGTTGGAAGCATCAAATTCAGAAAAAATGTAATAACAAACAAACAAAAAACAATAAAATGTATCAGTTTGAACATTAAGTAACGCATCTTTGTATTGTATTATTCAATTGAATATAGGTCAAAAAGGACTCACAAATCATTGCATTCTGGTTTTATTTTCATTTTACACAGCATCCCAACTTTTTCGAAATCAGGGATAAAAATGCAAGTTATTTATAATCACACTATTTGGGATCACCCAGATGAGGATGGGTTCCCTTTTGAGTCTGGTTCCTCTAAAGGTCTCTTCCTCAATGTCGTCTCAGGGAAGTTTTCCTTACCACCATCACCTTCTAGCTTGCTTATTAGGGATAAAATTTATAATTCATATCAGTATGTAAAAATGGCGGCACGGTGGTGTAGTGGTTAGTGCTGTCGCCTCACAGCAAGAAGGTCCTGGGTTCCGGGGCCGGCGAGGGCCTTTCTGTGTGGAGTTTGCATGTTCTCCCCGTATCCGCGTGGGTTTCCTCTGGGTGCTCCGGTTTCCCCCACAGTCCAAAGACATGCAGGTTAGGTTAACTGGTGACTCTAAATTGACTGTAGGTGTGAATGTGAGTGTGAATGGTTGTCTGTGTCTATGTGTCAGCCCTGTGATGACCTGGCGACTTGTCCAGGGTGTACCCCGCCTTTCGCCCGTAGTCAGCTGGGATAGGCTCCAGCTTGCCTGCGACCCTGTAGAACAGGATAAAGCGGCTAGAGATAATGAGATGAGATGAGTATGTAAAAATTTATTTCTTGAATGTATATATTTATGTGAAGCTGCTTTGTGACAAAATGTGCATTGTTAAAAGTGCTACACAAATACAATTGAACGAAATTGAATTATTTTAGTTTCTTCATTCGATTGAAAAAAACCCACTACCAATATTGTTTTCCAATAACATCTAATCCCAAAATGTTTAATTCCTCTCATACCACAGCAATTTGGTAACTGTTACCATTTTTTAATCTATTAATCAATGATTAATTCTTGTCATACTTTTTAACCAGCTATAGTCACATTTAAAGGAGAACTGAAGTCATTTTTAAACTTGCTTTATTTCTTAATTAACGTGTTATTCAATTGCATTTTCGGTTTTAGTAGAATAGAATAGAAGCTTTATTTGTCATTGCATAAAAGAAAAGAATTGCCACTCTTGATCAGTGCTTCAAGACTAACAGGTAGTAAAAAAATAATAAATATGTAAACAGACAGGACTCCATACACTCTCACACACACCCTCTTTCCAGCTCCAAAGACAGCCCCACCTCTCCCACTCAAACAAACACTCCCACCCCAAGCCTATACACTACACCCCTCACACAAAACACTACTCCCTCCTTCCCTCCCAGACAAAACAAGACACTCCCCAGCACCAAAAGTATAGCATCATGACAAAACATAGCAGCACCAGACTATAAAGTGCCTCGTGATAAAGTGCAAGTGCTCAAAGTCAATGTCCAGAGGTACAGTTAATCATGGCGAACGAAGAAGGGGGGGAGGGGGTTGGGCTGGTGGGTGGCTAATGTCTGCAGGGGGATATAGCTCTTGTTAAGTGAACGTATGGCCCTTGGGAAAAAGCTGTTGGACAGTCTTGTAGTGCGGGTGTTTATGGACCTGAACCGCCTGCCGGAGGGAAGCAGGTTGAACAGGTGGTGGGCTGGGTGGGCAGAGTCTTTGAGAATGGACCTGGACCTGGAGAGGCAGCGGGCATCGGCAAGCTCTTCCAGGGAGGGCAGAGGGCAGCCTATGGTCTATTGGGCTGTGCTAATGACCCTCTGCAGAGCCTTCCTGTCTGCTGCCGAGCATCCCGCATACCAAGCTGTGATGCTGTAAGTGAGAATGCTTTCGATGATTGACCGGTGGAAGGACACCAGCAGCCTCTGTTCCAGATGGTTCTTCTTGAGAATTCTCAGGAAGTGCAGTCGCTGCTGGGCCTTCTTGGTTATTGCCTTAGTGTTGGTGGACCAAGTGAGATCTTCAGAGATGTGCACCCCTAGGAATTTAAATGATGGCACCCTTTCAACACAGTCGCCATTAAGGTTTAGTGGGGCATGGGCAGTGCATTTGCGTCTGAAGTCTATGATGATTTCCTTGGTTTTTATTGTGTCGAGAAGTAAGTTGTTTGATGAGCACCAGGTTGCGAGTGACTGCACCTCTGCTCTGTATGCTGTCTCATCGCCCCCTGAAATGAGACCGACCACTGTGGTGTCGTCTGCAAACTTTATGATGAGGTTGGAGGGGTGGGTGGGGGTACAGTCTGATGTGTAGAGAGTGTACAGAAGTGGGCTCAACACACAGCCTTGGGGGGAGCCAGTGCTGACTGTGAGCAGAGGGGAAAGATGCTGTCCGAGTCTCACCTGTTGTGGCCTATTGGAGAGGAAGTCTTTAATCCAAGCGCAGGTGGAGGGGGGAGGCGAAGGTCCAGGAGTTTTTTGATCAGAATGTCTGGGCTTATTGTGTTGAAGGCTGAGCTGAAATCTATGAAGAGTAGTCTTGCATAGTTACCAGGGTGGTCAAGGTGGCTCAGCGTTGCATGGAGAGTGGTGGCGATGGCATCCTCAGTGGAACGGTTTGCCCTGTAGGTGAACTGGTGGGGGTCGAAGGATGGAGGGAGGTAGCCCTTGATGTGCTGGGCAACCAGCTTTTCCAGGCACTTCATTGCCTCAGATGTTAATGCCACTGGCCTAAAGTCGTTCAGGTTTTTGCTGGCGGATGTTTTTGGAACTGGAATGATAGTGGCGGATTTCCAGCAGGATGGGACGATTGCTCGAGACAGGGAGGTGTTGAAGATCCTGGTGAAGACTCCTGTGAGTTGGTCTGCGCACGCCTTAAGTACCTTGCCTGGTACTCCGTCAGGTCCAGCTGCTTTCCATGGATTAACCTCCCTCAACACCCTCCTCACCTGATGTTCCTGGAGGATTAGCGGGGTGTTGGTGAAGGCTTGGGGGGGTGCTGATTGACCATTAGCCTCGAACCGGGCAAAGAAGTTATTTAACTCCTCTGCCATTGAAGCATCGTCGGAGGGGGGTGTGATGTCGTGGCCCTTGTAGTTGGTGATGCATTGCAGTCCATGCCACACTTGACGTGGGTTCTTCTCTGTGATGTATCCCTCTATTTTCCTTTTGTATTCCGCCTTAGCAGCCCTGATGCCCTTCTTCAGGCTAGCTCTGGATGTGCTGTACAGTTCTCTGTCTCCTGACCTGAATGCTGCATTATGGTCCCTGATGAGGTGCCGTACTTCACTCGTCATCCAGGGTTTTTGGTTGGGGAATATCCTGACGTGCTTAGTGATGGTAACCATTTCAATACAGTAAACAATGTATGATAGCACAGTCACTATAAATTCCTCCAAAACCTGGCTTTCAAACAGGTTCTAGTCCATGGTGGCAAAGTAGTCTTGAAGCTGGGAGAGGGCGTCCTCAGGCAAGGTTTTGATCACCCTGGTGGCTGGCTTACTTTTCCTGATATAGGGAGTATAGGCGGGTATAAGGTGCAACGAAAGGTGGTCAGACTGGCCAATGTGAGGGTGTGGCTCTGTTTTATATGCATGCTTAATATTACAGTAAACATGATCAAGGGTGTTGTTTTCTCTAGTGGCACATTGCACATATTGGGTGAATTTAGGGAGAACAGTTTTCAGGCATGCCTGATTAAAATCCCCAGCTATTATGCGTACCCCATCTGGATGGGCCTGCTGTTGTTTGGTAATGCATCCATGGAGATAGCTTAGGGCCAAGTCCACGTTAGCATCTGGAGGGATATACACAACCGTGATGGAGACAACAGTTAGCTCCCTAGGTAACTAAAAAGGGCGGCAGATGACAGTTAATGCCTCAAGATCGGGGGAACAGTATTTATGAGTGGCATGGCTTTGTGAACACCAGTCATTATTGATGTACACGCATAGACCACCTCCTCTTTTCTTACCAGAGTCACTGTTTCTGTCATTCCGGTGAATGACGCGGCCTGCTAACTGCACAGTGTTGTCGGGTATAGCAGGATGTAGCCAGGTCTCAGTCAGTATCAACACACAGCAGTCCCAGACAAAGTTGTCGGTTGCTATCCGTAGCGCCAGGTCATCCATTTTCTGCACGACAGGTCTTCCAGGAAGACGCTGGGGAGCGGTGGTTTGTGAGGATCCTTCTTAAGCCTCTTTATCAGGCCGGCTCGACATCCCCACTTCTGTTTCCTGTCCCGTCTCCGTCGCCACTGCCTGTTGGAGCCGACAACAATCCATGGAGATCCCGGTGTCCTTGATATTTTGGGCGGTATGTTGTTGGCTTGTCGGAAATAGTCCGTAACAGGAATGCTGTTTTGAAAACCGATGCTGATCAGGTTTGCACGGCTATATACACATCGTGCCTGACGGAGCTTGCCATGTAAATGCCATGAAAACCAAACTAAACACATTAAAAAGCACCAAACTAGAGGGCTACAAGCCGCAGCACTCACGTGCGCCGCCATCTGCTTCGATAAACACCTTATATCGTAACCTTATATCGTGACTCGTATTGGCAACTAATTGCAATTAAATATTATACTTATCAGCCTATTCGGTTTTTAGCCATGTTGAATTTAGTTCGTTTGGTCCACGGTAGGCATCGCTTATCCGCGCGATCTTCACAAGACTTGTGCGAGACTTCGAAACGTGAAGTGTCAGCCAGGTGTCAGTGCCGCCATTTTGAAAACTGTTTTCCAAATGAAATATTGCACAAAAGCAAGTTTAAATGATGATTACTGCCTACTTTTTTCAAACTTTCCTAATTGCTATCAAAACAAACACAGCTTCCGGCTTGATTACATCAGCATTCAAAAGAGGGCGCGCGTGTCTTTTGACAACGTTGGCAGAGGTTGGTCACTTTGATTTCCGCTGTACGTTTTACTTCCGTCCTACGATGTCTCGCACAGGTCTCAACGAATCTCGTTTACGGCCATTGCTTTGACATATGGACTGATATATTACATAGCATATTTCACACACTCATAACTTGCTATAGCAGCGACAAAATAGCCATCAAAAATGCGTTCTGATCTTTAATAAAATGAAATAAATAGAATTTTGATAATAAAACATTTGCCTTCAGTTCTCCTTTAATATTGTGTAACATACATGAGAAGAGTTTCTGTTATCACTTATAAGAAAATGCAGCTTGCCATGTGACATGGGGAAGCCATAGCCGAATGGTTAGAGAAGCAGCTTTGGAACTAAAAAGTTTGCTGGTTTGATTCCCTAGACCAGCAGGAATGGCTGAAGTGCCCTTGAGCAAGGCACCTCACCCCAACTGTTCCCCAAGCGACTCTGGATAAGAGCATCTGCTAAATGACTGAATGCATAAATCTTCCATTTTGGAGACTATTCCTGGTCATCAGTTTATACTCAGAAGGATCAGTTATAGCAGCATCAAGTGAATTGTGGCCTAAATATTATCTCTCTAACTGTATCTATTGGGTATTATAAATTCTGGATCAAAAGTGGCCCAAATGTACAACTAAGAAATGTTCTCATTAAAATTGCATTGTGTATGTGTTCTAGTAAACATATTTGCTGTTTGAGTTAATTTGATGACTATTTTATTGGTGGTATGTGGGAGGAATGGGTGTTGTAGGTATGGGAGGGCCCTAGTCCATCACACACTGGGTAACTGTGGGTTTTTGTGTAACACCATTTTACCCACTCAATCACTCCCTGAGTCATATCATTGAACTTAGCTTGCTTGTGACTTCATTTCTTTGACATTAAACATACTTCCTCTTACTGTTCGATTCCTGTTTGCTGTATTATGACTCAGGTTCCACCTGACCATTGTGTACATTTAAATCCAATCTTAAGCCTCTTCTTTACATACACCAAAATGGAGCTTTTACAGATTTAAGGTGTAACGACGAATGCCTGTGATATGAAAACAACTCATAGAACCTGCTGATGTTACTGACAGTAAACAGTAATTAGGAAAATCCTCAAAGGGTGTGGAGGTTTTTTCTCTGATCACATAAGGAACCGAGGTATTTTCATTTACACGTAAGGGCTGTGCTCGACATCACTGAAAGCAACTATTACCATTATCTATTTGCAGCTAGTAAAAAAGTGGAAATCAACAAATTGAAGAACCAAATCAAATGTGAGAAACATCAGGAACAGATGCATATCTTGTTTATACCAATACACAAAAGATTACAAGTTTGTGCAAACACACCACACAAAAGCCCTCCTGATAAAAAGCCTTCACTTTCCAAGAGGATCAACATTGTTTCTCAACTTCCAGGAACATCTGTCTCAATATCCTCACTGTTCAGCCACACACGTACTTCTTTGTTGCTAAAACCAAAAAAAATGAAAAGAAGTCAATAGTGTTTGAACAGTGTTAAGCACACAGCAAGTAAGATTTACTTCAGCAAAGGAGTGGTCCCTGTAGGACCCCAAAGGTCTAGACTTTTCACAGCACCACCAAGAGAGCTTTTTGGTATATCATGCAAGAATATCTCCAACAGGTACACACATGTCCTTCAATAATCTGGAGAATAAAATGGTTACTTTGGTAGATACATGGAATTGGTTTAGTGAAACAGCTCTGAAAAGTTCCTCTAAATATCACCTTTTGTCCAAAGTGAGATTGTATTTGTCTAAGGCACTGCGTGGTGATTCAGGTGCGGGCCCTCAGGCATCTACTTATCCTGCTAAGAGGCCTGTTGCATATAATCTGGTATCTGCCATGAGCCAGGCTTACTGATGATGCCTGTTTACAGACATCTGCTTTGGAAACCGTGTGGAACTGTGTATGTCAGAGGTGGAGCAGCATGAGTTAATGTAAACCATTAATGTACAGTAAGTCAGATTAGGAAAAAAAAGTAATAAAAGTGGACTCAGACTCTGTCTCAGACAGATTACAGGTATTTACGGTTCACAGGCTTTAAAAGTAAGTTGAGTGCAATGGTTGTCATGCTGATATGCTTGGGGTCGAGTAGTTAACACAGCAAGGTGATAAGCCTGTGTTGTGGTATGTAAAATACTACACACGAAGAAGAAGAAGCCTTTATTTGTCACATGTACACTCAAGCACAGTGAAATTCCTCCTTTGCATTTAACCCATCTACAATTCCTTGCAAAAGTATTCATCCCCCTTGATGTTTGTCCTGTTTTGTTGCATTACAAGCTGGAATTAAAATGGATTTTTGGGGGGTTAGCACCATTTGATTTACACAACATGCCTACCACTTTAAAGGTGCAGATTGTTTTTGTATTGTGACACAAACAAAAATTAAGATGAAAAAACAGAAATCTGGAGTGTGCATAAGTATTCTAACCCCCCCCCCAAAAAAAAGTCAATACTTTATAGAGCCACCTTTTGCTACAGTTACAGCTGCAAGTCTCTTGGGGTATGTCTCTATTAGTTTAGCACATCGAGCCACTGGAATTTTGTCCATTCCTCAAGGCAAAACTGCTCCAACTCCTTCAAGTTAGATGGGTTGCGTTGGCGTACAGCAATCTTTAAGTTATGCCACAGATTCTCAATTGAATTGAGGTCTGTGCTTTGACTAGGCCATTCCAAGACATTTAAATGTTTCCCTTTAAATCACTCCAGTGTAGCTTTAGCAGTATGTTTAGGGTCATTGTCCTGCTAAACCGTGAACCTTCCTCCCAGTCTAAAACCTCTGGCCAACTCAAACAGGTTTTCCTCCAGAATTGCCCTGTACTTAGTGCCATCCATCTTTCCTTCAGTCCTGGCCAGCTTTTCTGTCCCTGCAGATGAAAAACATCCCCACAGCATGATGCTGCTACCACCATGCTTCACTGTCGGAATGGTGTTCTCAGGGTGTTGGGTTTGTACCACACATGACATTTCCCATGATGGCCAAAACGTTAAATTTTTGTCTCATCTGACCAGAGAATCTTCTTCCATGTGTTTGGGGAGTCTGCCACATGCTGTTGGGCAGACTCCAAATGCGATTTTTTTAAGCAATGACTTTTTCTGGCCACTCTTCCATAAAGCCCCACTCTGTGGAATGTCTGGCTTAAAGAGGTCCTATGAACAGATACTCCCATCTCCGCTGTGGATTTTGCAGATCCCTCAGCGTTATCGTTGGTATCTTTGTTGCATCTCTGATTAATGCCCTCCTTGCCTGGTCTGTGAGTTTTGGTGGGTGGCCTTCTCTTGTCAGGTTTGTAGTGTTGACATAGTCTTTCCATTTTGCTATAATGGATTTAATGGTGCTCCCTGGGATATTCAAAGTTTGGGATGTTTTTTATAACCCAACCCTGATCTATACTTATCCACAACTTTGTCTCTGACCTGTTTGGAGTGCTCCTTGGTTTTTCTTGTTGCTTGCTTAGTAGTGTTGCAGAGTCAGGGTCCTTCCAGAACAGGTTGATTTATACAGACATGTGACAGATCATGTGATACTTTGATTGCACACAGGTGGATCTTAATCAACTAATTATGTGACTTATGAAGTGAATTGGTTGGACCAGCTCTTATTTAGGGGTTTCATATGAAAGGGGGTGAATACTTATGCACACTCCAGGTTTCTGTTTTTTCATCTTAATTATTGTTTGTGTCACAAGAAAAAAAAATGTGCACCTGTAAAGTGGTAGGCATGTTGTGTATATCAAATGGTGCTAACCCTCCAAAAATCCATTTTAATTCCAGCCTGTAATGCAACAAAACAGAACAAACACCAAGGGGGATGAATACTTTTGCAAGGCACTGTAAAGCAGTGAACACACACATGAACACACACAAGTCAGCAATGAGCACATACACATACCCAGAGCAGTGGGCAGCTATGCTACAGCACCCAGAGAGTAGTTGGGGGTTAGGTGCCTTGCTCAAGGGCATTTCAGCCGAAGCCTACTCCATGTTAACCTAACTGTATGTCTTTGTACCGTGGAGGAAACCGGAGCACCCGGAGGAAACCCATGCAGACATGGGAAGAACATGCAAACTCCACGCAGAAAGGCCCCTGTCGGCCACTGGGCTCGAACTCAGAACCTTCCTGGGGTGAGGCGACAGTACTAACTGCTACACCACCATGCTGCCTCTAATGAGGAGTTGTTTAGGAAGATGATCAATGAAAAACGTAGTCAGTTGGAAATACTCAAAGATCCTCTCCATATTTGGGAAATATTTATTGTAATTGTTTAAAAAAAAGGATTTAGCATGCATGTCTTCAGCAAGATACAATAAAGGCACACAGTCATGCAATAATTAACAGTTATTCCATGAAATCAAGTTGTACATGAGATTGAGTGGAATAACTGTTTTATTCTATTCACATTCACTGGATTTTAAGAAACAGAGCATTTTTATTTTTATTTTTTGCAAATTTGATAAATAAAATCTTCATACAAAACGTCCAACCAAATCATTTCCGCTTAGAAGGTAAACAAACTGGCAAAATGACAGTAGCAATTTGTGAAAAATGCTATAATAATAATCCTTGAAAAATAAAAAAAGATATGTTCTTCCCATCAAATACTTTCATTACATATTTTGTTGCTTTTTTGTATTTTTGGGGTTTTGTTTTCAAGTAGAGTTTTTATTTCGTCCTCGGTTGTTCCAGCAACATGCTCCGCCATTTTGTTTTTCTCTACTCATGGTATATGAGCTGATATCCTAGTATTAGAGTAGCCAATCAGAGCGCATGGTTGCTCATATCCACTGGATGTGGATAGAATAATGTATGAATATACTGTATGTGTAATTAGACAGAAGTATTTTGGGCAATACACAAAGGCATTAGAGTAAAGTCCGATAAAACATTGTTTATGATACTTGAAACAGTTTACAGTACAAACTAGCTGTCCATGTCTCAGTAACAAGTAATGCAAATTAGATTTAAGCCCATACAATATAATCGTCTCCAGATTTGTTAGCACTAGGCAAAAATAATATAAATTAAATAATACCAAAAGGCTAATATGATCATAGTTTAAGTGCTGTCTCATCAATATGCAGCTCTGAAACAACACCAAGGGTCAACGAAAGTACAACTGGAATCTGGTATTGTAGATAGATGAGACCAAAATAAAACTTTTTGGCCATAGACAGCATCATTTGCATGCTTGGAGAAAAGAACTGTATAGACAAAAGATCACCTGATTGTCAGAGGTAAAACATGATGGTGGATCACTGAGGCCGAGCCGATGTTTGTGGTTGGTGGTTCGGGGGCTTTTGTAAAGATTGATGATATGATTTCTCTATGTGCCAGGACATTTTAAACCAAAGCCTGGTTTCCACCATCATGACCATAAATTATCATAAACATACATCCTATAATTAAACAGTTGGATGAACACAATATCAGTGTTTTTCAATGACCACCTCATTTGAACCCAAATAAAAACGTGAACTGAAGAGGAAAATCCACATGCACAAACCAATGAATATGAAGTAGCTTGAAATTTTCTGCATGAAGGAGTGGTGAAAGATCCTCTATAAGTGTCTCCAACCATGCTAGACATTACAGGAAGTGACTCCGTGTTGTTTTCTCTCCAGGGAAGGCTTTGCCAAATATTTATTGTGGGAGAGTTTAAATATAAGTTGTATATAAGGAGGTTCACATGAAAGCAAGTATGTTCTTTACAGGCTTGTAGTACTCGAGTCCAGGACTCAGACTCGAGTCCAACTCGTGCCCTAATTTTCAGGACTCGTGACTTGACTTAGACTTGAGCATTGATGACTCGGACTCGTATATTAACTGCATTCGGACTTGTAAGTTGGAGACAAGGACTCAGATTTTTTCTTTATTTTTTGTCTCGTCTCGTCTCGTCTCGTCTTCTTCCGCTTATCCGGGACCGGGTTATTTTTTGTAACATGCCATAATAATTTGGCATAAGATATTTATATCTACATTAAGTTTTATACTAATCTCATGCAAGAGAATGCACATTCACCTGTTCATACGTCATGTTCAGGAACAAACTAACATTAATGGCACTAAAATGCCAGGAGAGAAGCCCCTAGGACTGTCCACTTTGTTTATACAGACTTCACGTACACTGGGAAAAAATGCACTGCTATGTGTTCCATATGTAGAAGAACTATCGAGGAGACAACGAGGACAACCTCGAACTTTAATCGTCATTTGGTAAGACTCCACCCAGAGAAGGAAGTGACACACTATGTTCATTGCCCTGTTGATAGCGAGACTTGCTTGCTGAGCGATGAACTAGCTAGTGTTAACCCTCTCTCATGTTATTTGCCCTGTTGATAGTGGGTGGGGATTGCTGAGCCATGAACAAGCTTTTTATCTGTAGCCTATTAACTAAAATGGGGCAGTCAAGCAGTAACGTTAGTCCAACAGTCAGTGCGTTTACATGCACATCCAAATCGAGCTACTGTCGGTAATCGAGCTAAGGGTCCCAGCAGGGGTGCCAGAGAAATCCAATCCTACATGCACACAAGGAAATCGAGCTATTGTGTGAGGTACATTGTGCACCCAAGCCACAGGTGGCGCTACACGCCCCATCGTGTTGGTACACTTCTGGTTGTCGTCATGAAGAAGAGCTATTCAAGAGTATAAACAAAGTTATCAGTTCCATGTTCACACAAGAAGAACGACGACGAGGACAGCAACATCGATATATATATATATATATATATATATATATATATATATATATATATATATATATATATTCAACTCCTTAAGCTGAATGAGCATGAACTCTATCTCCTCATTGCTCCAGAAGTGCATGTTTCTACTACTGTTGTCATGCCGACCGAGGCTGTTGTGTTTCTCGCTTGTGGTCTCGTCACTCGTCATTTCCGGAAGGGGCAGTGCTGAAGTAAGTAGCTCGACTACGTAGCTCGATAGGGTTTACATGCACTAAGTAGCTCGGCTACAATCGCATAATCTAGGTCGCGTAGCTCGATTACGAGAAATCCAGTTCGGTTCGATTTCAGCCGAGCTAAGGTGTTTCCATGGCATTTAGAACTTCGATTTCAGTCGAGCTATGGCAGAAATTCGATTTTCTCTATGTGCATGTAAACACACTGACTGTAACAGAGACGGTTTCACATAAAGGCAGCAACAGCCACCATCAAATGGTGCGGGTGGAGTCTTGTTCCTGGACTCGACTCGGACTCGACTCGAAATTTTTTTTGATGACTTGGACTTGACTCTGACTTGAACACTGGGGATTCGATACTGGACTCGGACTTGAAGTTTAGTGATTCGACTACAACACTGGTTCTTTATAAATACCAAAAAAAAATATTCGGGAAAAAAAGGTTAATTGTTATTTAAGATCCGGGAGCATTTGATAGACCTGTACAGTAATTACATTTAATTAAACTGTTGTAGTTATAATGGGATATTGTTTAAGTAATATTATGGTGGCTCATTACCATTGGTGCAATTTACAAAGAATATTATGAGATATTATAGAAAGTTAAAGAAGAACAATAGTATTCTGTTGCTGCAAAGACTTTTTTTTTATCCTATCCAGAGGTGGACAAAGTACCCAATTTCATTACTTAAGTCAAAGTACAGATCCCGCTGGTCAAATGTTACTCCAGTACAAGTGAAAGTTATCCAGTCAAATTTTTTACTTAAGTTAAACTACTGAAGTATTTGCTTTTAAAAATACTTAAGTATTAAAAGTACATTTTCTGTCAATGCATCATTGTATTATTGCCACAACGCTTACAAAACCTAACGCTGTTACCAAAGACAGAAATGTGAATTCACAAAATGAACGCATGCTGTGCCATCATGGTGGTTTAACATTAAGCTAGCTAGTCAGTGAAACTCCACCTGACATGCTAGCAAATGCTTTTCAAACTTGAAATCATATTGGGTAGCTAACGCTACTAGAAAAGAAAGATTTCTACATTCTGTTTATTTGGTAAGATTATGCTAAAACATATTTCTGAAAGGACATCAGATAAGTTAACGTTATTCATGTTAACGTAACTCCGTTTTTACATGCTAGCTAACAGTGTCCAAGTTAACTAGCTATGTGTTATCATTAGCCAACTTGGCAACTTGGCGGGCAAATCCATAGAAAGTCATTTGACCAACCAAACTGCATAGCTACATTTGTAACATTATCGCTAACTCTAAAAGCACAGCCAACTTCATTGCAAGCTTTCTCTTGGAATAAAATGTTTATATACCTCAATATGCTTCTGCAGGTTGGATGGTGAGTTTTTGTAGGCCGCGATGTGGTTCGTTTTCAGCAAACAAAGCAAACATTTAAAACAAAACTAATCTTTAATCCTTGCAGAAAACTGAAACATGGGTTCTAGTTATGGCCATGGGTGCGTGCATTCCCCAGAAACACCGCCTCCTTCCATTCTGCCATCAACTGATCATGTTCAAATAATGCTGCCGAGAAATCATTGAACTTGATTTTATACAGTCTGTGGATGTGACGTGACCCTAGTGATTACTGATAGGCTCTCAGTGTCACCTGTGAAAAAACCAATCACATTTTAGAAGAAAAAAAAAACATCCACTTTCAAAGCTGCTTCATAGTAACGAGTAACGAGGACCTTGATAGAAATGTAGTGGAGTAAAAAGTACAATATTTGCCTTTCAAATGTAGTGAAGTTCTCATCTCATCTCATTATCTCTAGCCGCTTTATCCTGTTCTACAGGGTCGCAGGCAAGCTGGAGCCTATCCCAGCTGACTACGGGCGAAAGGCGGGGTACACCCTGGACAAGTCGCCAGGTCATCACAGGGCTGACACATAGACACAGACAACCATTCACACTCACATTCACACCTACGCTCAATTTAGAGTCACCAGTTAACCTAACCTGCATGTCTTTGGACTGTGGGGGAAACCGGAGCACCCGGAGGAAACCCACGCGGACACGGGGAGAACATGCAAACTCCGCACAGAAAGGCCCTCACTGGCCACGGGTAAAGTCTCATCTCATCTCATTATCTCTAGCCGCGTTATCCTGTTCTACAGGGTCGCAGGCAAGCTGGAGCCTATCCCAGCTGACTATGGGCGAAAGGCGGGGTACACCCTGGACAAGTCGCCAGGTCATCACAGGGCTGACACATAGACACAGACAACCATTCACACTCACATTCACACCTACGGTCAATTTAGAGTCACCAGTTAACCTAACCTGCATGTCTTTGGACTGTGGGGGAAACCGGAGCACCCGGAGGAAACCCACGCGGACACGGGGAGAACATGCAAACTCCGCACAGAAAGGCCCTCGCCGGCCACGGGTAAAGTCATAAATTAAAAAAAAAATAAAATAAATACTCAAGTAAAGTACAGATACTCAAAAAGTGTACTTAAGTACAGTACTCAAGTAAATGTACTTTGTTACTGTCCACCTCTGATCCTATCACTCAACTACATATTAGATTATTTAATTTTAAATCATGTACTCAAGAAACAAGATAGTGTGTTCCCATTAACACTACTAACACTCAGACGTATCACACACTGCATATTTTTAGCAAAAGGCATCAACTTCAAAATAAACCTATAACTACAAGCATCTCGAGACTGTTGCTGTGAAGGTAAAATCTAATTATTTTTTTTGGGGGGGGATGATACAGTAGGTGGTGCCTTTCTAGAACATCTTGCAGGGACAAAAAAGTTTCTTGTTGTCAAAACAAGTCCAAACACATCCCATGGGCAATGCCATTCTAGAGCAGTGCAGCTGAAATCTAAAAGTAGAGACGGTGCTCACGTTACACAGTCGCGCTGTTATTTCTGATGTTTACCCAATGATATGAACAGGAACCTAAGGGGTTACTAAGAGCGGTTACTAAGATTTTCTTCAGACACCACTAATAGACGGGCGCCAAGCCATTACTAGGGTGTATTACATTGCTGTACGGATGACGACTTGAAGGAAGTCTTTGAGAGATGCTATAAATGAGGTCTGTTTTTAGAAGAACTGTGGCAAACATTAGAAGGTGAGTTTGTTAAATCAGAACTATAAAAATAAATCACTGTCAAAGATTCAGAGGTTTTCCAAAAAGCAAAAGCAGAATGGCTTTAAAACTCCAAATATCATGAATGTCATAACAGATTGCAGAATTGTGAACCAAAATGAAGATGAATCTGTTTAAAAGGTTAATAGTTTCTCTTGTCTTTCACGTTCATGCACAATTTAACATTTATATGGCAGCCTATATTGCAAAACATTATGCCAAAATAAAGCATTCATATTTTTGCGCTATTCTAACTGTATTTTTCCTTTTACATATTTAAATGTATTATTTTATAAATTTTTTTTTAAATAAGTATTTTTCTTGTTTTTTTTTTCTTTGCTGTGACAATTTTTATGATCATGCCACAAAACTGAAAAAAAAAAATAAAATAAATAAATAAATAATAATAATAATAATAATAATAATAATAATAATAATAATAATAATAATAAATGGCTCGATAGATAAAAACAATTATAACATCTCAGCTTTAACCAGTTACACTCTTTACAACATGATTGCTATATCACTGCAAAAATCCCAAAACAGAAGTCAGGGTGTTTTATTTATTTTTTTTTTTTAATGCTGTAAACAAGTACAGCTTGCTCCCTCCTTTGGTGAGAAAAAGTGCAACCTCCATAATAATAATAATAATAATAATAATAATAATAATGTGTGGAAAGAGCAGGAAGGTGCTCTGTGTTTTAAGTGAAGGAGCGACTGACCGTGTCGGCCTTTTGTGTCCCCAGGGGGCAGAGTGCATCCTCTGTGTGCCCCCAGACTCCCATGGGCCTCATTCAGAGTTAATGTACCAGACAGCACAGATTACTTACTTTGAAGGCTCTCCACTTGCCGAAAGAATCCCACACCTCCTTGCCTGAACTCCGAAGTTCTGTTATCAGAGCTAAGGGGCAAAGCTTCTGAGGCCTACTGCAGCATCAGTCAAAGAAAAAAAAATGAATGAAAAGAAAAGGGTGAAAGTAGCATTCTGGGTGGCTGAGTGTGAACTAATAAGCATCACTATATCCCTGTGTTTATGCCTGACCGCCTGCTGGTTGATTCTAAGTGCAAGCGTAATGGCCAACTACAGTAGATTTAGTACTTCTGAATGTGTTATATACATTTTAATCCAATCTTCAAAATAAGCTTTTAGACATTTTTGGAAAAGATAAGCACTACTAATAAAGAAACAGGATTTTTTTTTTTAAGTATGTTTGAATTTGACAACTCCAGTACCATTTAGTTTCATTTACAGGTCATTATTAAAGAGTCACTTGGCCATTTAATAACATTAGAGCTACGAAACAAAGAAGGAACATATATATATATATATATATATATATATATATATATATATATATATATATATATATATATAAGTCTTAGGCACATGTAACAAAATGCTGGAGACCAAAAATGGCTTAAAAAATAATGAAATGAAACATTTTAACATAAAAAAAAAACTATGAACAGCAGTACGCCATAATAAATTAAACAAAATCAATATTTGGTGTGAGACGACCCTTTGCGTTAAAAAAAATAGTAGTCTCAGGTACAGTGAGTGCAGTTTTATACGGAAATGAGCTGTAGGTTTTACTGAGCATCTTACAGAACCAGCCACAGTTCTTCTGGACACTTTGACTGTCACACTTGCTTCTTCATCTTCACTTACTATTTCAAAACCCAGTAGCCTTCATTATGTTTTGTTTTTTATCTTAAAAGTGGTCTCTTATGTAATATACTGCTGAGATACAAACTTTTTTTTCTGTAACATTTAATTTTGTGCTGGAAAACGAACAACCGTTTGGAACTCTGAAATGTTTTTTTTGTACTGACTTGATAATGTCGACGTCATAAAATAGAAATCGACAAAGTTTGTATAGGGTGCCTAAGACTATCTTAAGATAATGAAGATAAGATGTAAAAAGTGTGATTAAGTAAAGATTTGACACTAAAAGCATTGCTACAGTGACTGACTACATGTTCTGCATTATTGACATTTTAATCACTATTGCATAAAAAAAATCCCTTAAACACCTGACTTATTATTTAATGACTCATCTTAAAGCTAGACAGCCTTTTGATTTCATGAAATCAGTGAAATTTAGTTCCCTCTGAAATTTGGTCATTGTGATATATGTTTATTTCTGCAATCTCTCAAAAAAAAACAAAAAAAAAATAACCCAGGCCATTCTGTGGCTGGGAAGTTATTTAATTTAAGGGGATTCCTGAGCAAATAATGTGCATGAAATCGCTCGCTTCGCGCAGTCAAGCAGACAGAGGAAGTTTGTGTGTGCATGCGCAGGTTTACCTTCTTCTTCTTCTTCTTCTTCTGGGTTTTACAGCAGCTGGCATCCACAGTGTTGCATTACTGCCATCTACAGATTTACCTTGACCGTGCACTGAGAGTTACATCATTCTGTCGCTAAACGAACAGCTGATCACACCGAGGTGCTCGCTGACCGCCAATATTTATTAGTTTGGTCCTGCATTTCCTTTCCTTTGCAACATAATGTCTTTTCTTCTCGCTTTCCATTACTGTAGTCGGTCTTTCACGTTTCATTCGCACACTCACGTCCTCCATTTTTCTCTCCTGTTTCAAATTTGTATCCTACAATGCCTTACGTGAACAGGGAAAGCCCACCATGTGACGCATGATGTAGTATCTTGAATTGGGTCATGGTGAAGCGGGAAAAAATAGCTGAGAATTTAGGGCCACATGGCCTTAAATTCATTAATGGTTCTATTTTATTTTATTTTTTTTCATAAAATTGGAAGTCTGTGATTCAAATTCAGTAGCTTTTGGTCCAGTAAACAAAAATAATTGGGTGTCAGGGAAAATTATTTTTATGACCTACACTTGAAAAATCTGAAAGGCAGTCTACCTTTAAAGCATTTTATTCAGTAACTACTATGACTTATTTAGGAAAATTATGTAGTAACAACAGTGAGAAATGTAGGTCTGGCTCACACTGATAAGCCCTGGGAGCTTAAATGGTTAACATGTACAGGTTACTGTTATTTTACCATTTTATTACTGACTTATTACAACCATAATTACTGCCTAATTATTTAGAAACAACAAAAAAATTAACGTGCAACTTATGGATAAATACAACCTCTTACCACTATTTTCCCAATTTATTGTTGGGGTAATATCGTTACTGTTACAAGTACTGCTTTATTGTTTAGTAACGACAAGGAAATGTGTGGCCAAATACAATTTTTTAAAAGTAGCTTTATGGCACCATTACACATGTATTACAGAGCTGTGAACTACTACTATGGATATTGGCTTCATCCAGTTGATGTCAATAACAGACTGGAAAATGTGCTATTTCAAATTTTATATGTTAAAACTACATATCAGTGATTGTTATTACTTTAGGACAGCTGTTAAAGTGATGCCATTAAACTTCGGAAAGTCTTTCATCAGTTTTGTAATCACTGATGATGTTAAAAACACCACACCACCACAGACGTCCACTCTGATCGATTATACACTCAGACATGAGATGCCTTCCATATAACTATTGTATTACTACTTCTTCACAATACTTCTTTTCTTTCTTCATGCAAAAAGAATGTTCAATCATTTCATTTACATCGCTGGCAGATTTCTTCATCCAGAGCTGCAGACGTGCTTTATAGTCTCCATTAAAAAAAAAAAATACCCTCAAGCTAGTACAAATAGGCCAGGGTCTAAGAATACCAAAGCCCTGTTAGAGAGACATGTACACATGTCAAAAACAGAGAACAAATCTGGGGTTTAAAGTCAAGGTTTGTTTTCCTCCAAAGTAGGTTTAATCCCCACTTCATTCTTTCATCTTCATTTGAAGACAGCTGAGAGTGAAGTCCTGTCCCGATATTTTTTCAAAACATAGTTTTCTTTTTCTTTGTAAACTGTGTTTTGGGATTTAAAAAAAAAATATATATATATATATATATATATATATATATATATATATATATATATATATATATATATATATATATATATATATATATATATATATATATATATATATATATATATATATATATAATGTTTTTGAAAATGGCGGCATGGTGGTGTAGTGGTTAGCGCTGTCGCCTCACAGCAAGAAAGTCCTGGGTTCGAGCCCCGGGGCCGGCGAGGGCTTTTCTGTGTGGAGTTTGCATGTTCTCCCCGTGTCCGCGTGGGTTTCCTCCGGGTGCTCCGGTTTCCCCTACAGTCCAAAGACATGCAGGTTAGGTTAACTGGTGACTCTAAATTGACCGTAGGTGTGAATGTGAGTGTGAATGGTTGTCTATGTGTCAGCCCTGTGATGACCTGGCGACTTGTCCAGGGTGTACCCCGCCTTTCGCCCGTAGTCAGCTGGGATAGGCTCCAGCTTGCCTGCGACCCTGTAGAAGGATAAAGCGGCTAGAGATAATGAGATGAGATGTTTTTGAAAATGCATCTCTGTGTACAAGCCCACTGCGGTTTTGTGTGTGTTATGAATGTGCTTGGACTCTGTTTATCATGGACACTGACCAGGTTGTTACTTTGTGGTCTGTAACTTCTTATTTGACACGATGTTTGCAATTTAATTTTGATTTTGTTTTTATTACATCCTCATGTGGCAACACCAGAATATGATATGCACAGCAAATGAGATTTTGGCTTTGGATTTCAAGACTTGGCGCGTATTGATTTTGTATTCAAGTGTAACCTTAAGCAATAGTCCCAGCTCATGTTCAGTCCACACATATAAATTCTTGTGTTTGTCATTTTTTTTGTTTCAGGACTGTGGATTTTTTTTAATGGGGCATGTCACCACAAAATATTTCTCGTTGCTAAAAAATTTAAAAGTTGTTTGCTGAGATATTCTAAATCTACATTTAATTTAATTTGGTGCAGCCAATACACTGTAAAAAATTTTACGGGCGGGTGTTGATTGAACATAGATTTTACATATCATTTGACTCAGAAATGTCATTTTCACTTACAACCAACTAAACCAGGTCGGCCTAATACACTTTCTCTCATTGTGATATCATGTTGAGCTATCAAGAATTTTAACATCTTGAATTTTAATCTTGAAAATCATATTCATAGGTTGTTTTACAGTATAATATTTTGGTGACCAATGCATTATAGATTAAGGAATGTATTTATAGCAAAATTAGAAAAACAATAAGTGGGTCTTTTTTGACGCACTCTCATTTCAAATTGCTATATCTCAGGACAAACTTTTGCAACACTGGACTCATTTTGCAGTGACACACCCCATATGGAGTACAAAAAATACATTATATAAATATTTGTGTACATGTGGATGGGACCTCAGTTGCAGAGCATGTAGAGGAAGACCTATTAGATACAGTGCCCTCCACAATTATTCCCCCCCCCCATAAGGATTAGTAAAAAGAGTTCTAAAAAAAATGCACCTTTTGGTGAAGTAGTTTCATCTCACATGGAAAAAAAATCATAAAAATCCAACCTTTAATTGAAAAACATTTATTCAGAGAAAAATAAATCCATAATTATTTTCTGCAAAAACGCATGTGCCACTATAACTTGCACCCCTGCATTTAATACTTTATACAACCTCCTTTTGCCAGTAAAACAGCACTGAGTCTCTCCTATAACATTTTATAAGGTTGGAGATCCAGAGCAGGGCATCTGAGACCATTCCTCTTTACAGAATCCACCTTCATGCCAACAGATGATTTGGAATATATGCCAGAAAAAAGCCTTTTCTGTCAGTTAATCACAAACGTAAGCACCTGGAGTTTGTGAAACACTACTACAACTTTGACTGGAACTGTGTTCTATGGTCTGATTGACAAAAATGGAGTTTTTTGGCAATAAACACTCAAGGTGGGTTTGGTATAAAAAGAAAGATGGCTATAATGAAAAGAACCCGATCCCAACTGTAAAATATGGTGGAAGTTCTGTGATGTTGGGGCTGGTTTTCCTCCAAAGGCCCTGGAAATCTTGTTAGGGTACATGGCATCATGGACTCCATGAAATACCAGGACATTTTAAACCAAAATCTGGCTCCCTCTGCCAGGAAACTAAAACCGGGTCATCACTGGATCTTCCAGCAGGACAATGATCCAAAGCATATGTCCAAATCAGACCTTTATCAATAGATGCCTATGAAGGATATTGAACATCTACTGGCCACAGAAAGATCAGCAATGCTGCATTATGGAAGATGATGGGACAAGAACCAGTGGAGAGAGACATCCAGCAAATGAAATGGAGATGGCTGGGACACACCCTAAGGAAGCCTCCAAACAACATCACCAAGAGGGCCCTAACATGGATTTCCCAGGGAACGAGGAAATGAGGAAGACCACAGAAAAGCTGGCACAGGGATCTAGAGGCGGAGGTGACAAAAACAGAGCACAGCTGGAGGGACCTGGAGAAGATTGCCCAAGACCAGGACAACTGGAGAGTGGTCACTGATGGCCTATGCCCCACCAGGGGCTATGGGCCTAAGTGAGTAAGCATTTGTCCAAGTCAATACAAAAATGATTCACTGACCACTGAATCAAGCTGACCCTGGCCATCTCAGTCTCCTGAGCTGAACCCCACTGAAAATCTGTGGGGTGAGTTGAAGAGGAGAGAGCACAAGAAAGGACAGAGGACCCTGGATGATCTGGAGAGGTTGTGTAAAGTGGAATGGTCTCAGATACCCTGCTCTGTATCTCCAACCTTATAAAATGTTATAGGGGAAGACTCAGTGGTGTTTTACTGGCAAATGGAGGTTGTACAAAGTATTAAATGCAGGGGTGTTAATAACAGCAGCACATGTGTTTTTGTTGAAAATAATTATTTCGTGATGAGGGATTTGTTTTTCTCTGAATAAATGTATTAAAGGTTGGATTTTTCTCATTTTTTCAGCATGAGATGAAACTACTTCACCAAAATGTTGATTTTTTTTCGAAACCTTTTGACTAATCTTTACAAGGGGTGCCAATAATTGTGGAGGACACTGTGCGAATTACAGTAGTCAAATTCTGAACTCTCAAGATACTGAACAAGTATCCGAGTGGCTTCCATGTAGAGAAAAGGAACCTACATGACCAAGTCAGGTTAGCAGAATGAGTAAAGATTAGCAGGTGGTTGTCCAGAACTACGTCAAGGTTTCATGCATTAATCACTCACTGTGATCACAGAGTTTTCGAGGGAGATGACAACAGTTTGATGTGGGGCTGCATCTCTAGAGATAGTTAGCAACTTCTTGTTTGGATTCAGTTTCAGGTGATGAGCTGCTATCCATGATGAGATGAAACCTGAGTATGTAAAGGAGGAATGGGGAGGATGAGCTGTGTGTCATCAGCATAGCAGTAGTCTGAAAAGCCAAGTGGGGATTACTTTGCTGAATGACTGGGTATAGAGAGAAGGTAGAAAAGGACCAATCAATGATCTTTATGAGATACCGGTGGAGAATGTGCATGTGGGAGATGTGAATCCTTTCTGTGTCACCTGATCTGACTATTCTTCCATGTAGGAAGCAAACCAATGCCATGCTATGCCACTGATTCCTAATCTCATGAGGATAGATAAAAGACCCTTGTCGTCAAAAGCAGTTGAGAAAATAAGGATCTGGATCGATGATGCTTGATTTATGAAGCTAATTGATGATTACTTGGGCTCATTTCCAATAAGCAGAGTCTTCTCTACATTACAGTAATGGCATTTAGCAGACGCGCTTATCCAGAGCGACATGCAACATACCCAGAGCATCCTGGGGAGCAGTTGGGGGTTAGATGCCTTGCACTTCAACCATTCCTACTGGTCCAGGGAATCAAACTGGCAACATTTTGGTCCCAAAGCTGCTTTTCTAACCATTAGGCCATAGCTTCCCCTGTAGTCGTCTAATACTTATACACAAAATATCTCATTATTAACCAATATAGAGACTGAAATAAAACTTTTATGTACGTAACAACATTCTCTTGCCAAGTGTTAGCAGTGATAGTATTCCTAAAAAGGCTAATGCATTGTAATTCTAAATGAATAGGTAGAGAGTCCAGAGGAATAAGAAATAACACATTAGACACAAAAAGCAGAGAAATAGAGGGCTCCCAAGTAGTGAACAGAATCGTCAGGAGATTGTGAGTTCAAATCCTGATGATGCAACAGCTATCCATGGCCAGGAGACTGGCAAGCAAAATTGGGCATGTTGTCTGGGTGGGAGGGATGACGTACACTCTTCCCTATTAATCACAAGGATGCTAGCCAATCACAGGCATCTGTGAACCCATGTACGTGGAAGAATGTAGAAAACACTTTCTTTATATTGTGGTATGTTGGCCTGTGATGCAGCAGTTCAAAAAGATGTGCACTCATTGGCTACTTCAGCTACTTTATTAGGAAAACCCATCCACCTGCTGTTTTACGCAATTCTCTAATCAGCCAATTCCTTGACAGCAGCACAATGCATAAAATGATGCAGATACAAACCAAGAGCTTCAGTTAATATTCACTTCAAACATCAGAATGGGAAAAATTGTGATCTCAAAGTGTGACTTTCACTGTGGCATGGGTGTTGGTTTGAGCCAGATGGTCTGGTTTGAGTATTTCAGAAACTGTTGATCTCCTGGGGTTTTCACACACAACAGTCTCTAGAGTTTACACAGAATGGTGTGAAAAACAAAAAACATTGAGTTGAGTGAGTGACAGTTCTGTGGGTGGAAACAAACGCCTTGTTGATAAGAGAGGTCAGAGGAAAATGGCCAAATTGGTTCGAGCTGCCAGGAAGGATATAGCAACTCATAGCAACTCTTTGCAACTGTGGTGAGCAGAAAAGCATCTCAGCATGCAACAGCAGAAGACCACATTGGGTTCCACTCCTGCCAGCCAAGAACAGGAATCTTAGAATCAAGAACAAGTTCCTATTAAAGTGGCTGGTGAGTGTATTTCATACCTGTCAACTTTGAAAAAAAGGGATATTTCCCAGATTTTTAACTCAAAATAAGGGAAAATTTCGGAAAGTCATACCCTTCACCAAAAGTGGGTGTGTAGTTGAATGGGGGGCAATTTTCTATCTAGTATTTGTGATTTCCTGTACTCTGGTGCATGTTGGTGATAGCCAAGACCCAAACTCAATATGCTTATGGTTTATAGAGTGCATTTGTGAATAAACTATACATTTATTTTTATTTGCTTTCAGCGGTACCAGTTATTTCCCAAATTAAGGGCTAAAATACGTATCTTATGTTAAAATAAGAAAGGTCATTATATAACCGGTCAATAAATTCAATTCCATTGCAATTTATTATGGTTTTACCATAATCATGGCCTCGGAACGATAGATAGATAGATAGATAGATAGATAGATAGATAGATAGATAGATAGATAGATAGATAGATAGATAGATAGATAGATAGATAGAGTAATAAAGAGTAATATAAGATATTAAACCAAGAATGATTTAAAATGGGTAAGTTTCAGATAGAAAATAAAATAGACAATGAGTGGATAAAACAGTTAATACACCAATTAGTTTACACTAGGCTATTTATGAGGTCTTAGCCAGGACATACTTAATGTAAACATGTGTAGCTTACCTTTGATTATTTGGGAGGCTTTCGTTTTCCCCATGGAAAATTTCTTTGCGATGGAAGAGTCTGGGAACATTCCAGCCACGCACTTGTTGAAATCATCAAAGAAAGAGAGGCTAATGTTTTTCTTAGCTATTAGCATTGCCATCTTCACCTCAGACCTAATCAGTGTTGCCAGATACTGCTGACGTTTTCCAGCCCAAAATATGTTCAAAACCCGCCAAAATGCACTTGAAACCGCCCAATCTGGCAACACTGGACCTAATCACTTGCTCAGCCTCGCCTCTGGACGTAGTTATGTAATTACTGATGCCTGAGAGGGCGGGGACGGGAATTCATGGCCCGACTTCCTGCTGTAAACTCCTGTCAGAGGCGCGTCATGAATTCTGGACCTACCGACGTTTTTATATTGTGAAAATACGGGACTTTTATATAATGTCAAAATACGGGATATTTTCGGGAAAATAAAAAAAACGGGAAGACAGCGGGAAATAAGTCAAAATAAGGGATTTCCCGGGAAAAACGGGAGGATTGACAGGTATGGTGTATTTGGCTGGCTTTATGTGTCTCCATTTGGTAGCTGTTGCATGATAGGTGAGATCTGGCTGGTGAGCAGGAATCGGAGGTGACCAAATTGAGAACATTGTTCAATAGAATGTTCAGTCATTTCACATAAAGGTATTAAATGCAAACCACCAGAAAAGCACATAACAAATACACAATGTTCAGTTACATAAACAAACCCCAAGCGGGATCATTCCCTGGTTCATAAACAGCCCATCATATCATATCCCACGATAATGGAGTGTACCATGAATTACACACAAACAGCCAATCATTTAACAGGTGTATCTTTTGGTTGCACTATTGACATGCGACAAAACAACAAACAATGTGGAGTGAGTAAATGAGCAGTGTTTCCCACAGGTCTTAAATATACTTGTGGTGGTAGTTGGTGGAAAGAGTCAGTATTACCTGCCAGCATAAAAATGATCTACTACATGTGATTTCGGATTGCACTGAAATCAGCTCCGCTCATGTGGATTGGAATTTGCTCCACTCGAGCTGCTCAGTAAATCACACATGGTATCTATCAGTGACAACCACAAGCTTCAGTAAAATGGACTCTTTTCTTTTTATTTCATTTTTTGACTTACAAAGAGGGAAAAACAAACATGAAAAAAACAAAAATGCCTATTAATTTCTGTTACTGACATGAAAACTGAGTGTTCCATGTTGTCATGGTAACGTTGATAATAACACGTAATGTACACACTGATTAAGATCGTCTACAGCGTGAAAGCTCTGTTCATGTGGCCGCCTATTTGGCCAATGATTCCAGTACAACACAGCTCCTTTTAGTGATAGAGTACATTATATTCATTATTTATTTATCTATCACTCACAGAACATTCTAGTTCTTCATACTTATTTGCTAAACTGGGTTGCCAAATATACTTTGGCGATAAGTATGAAGGGATAAATAGTATGAAGTTATAAATAGTTAATTGTTACAGAACTTGAGAAATGTTTAACCATGTTCCAGTGTATTCATAAAATCTAGCCACACAATGGCAATCCAAAATAGTAAGCAGTTTAATCATTTTAAAAATGGATCAAATGTCTTGTACAGATAAAGTGCAAACTCATGATATTCTGCTATTCACTGCAACAAAGTTTGACATAGGCCAAGTTGATATTAAATATCTTTAAATCGATTCAGTTTTATTTGTATCGCGCTTTTAACGATGGACAGCTTCACAAAGCAGATCTATCCATCCATCCATTATCTGTAGCTGCTTATCCTGTTCTACAGGGTCGCAGGCAAGCTGGAGCCTATCCCAGCTGACTATGGGTGAGAGGCGGGGTACACCCTGGACAAGTTGCCAGGTTATCATAGGGCTGACACAGAGACAAAAACCATTCACACCCACATTCACACCTACGGTCAATTTAGAGCCACCAATTAGCCTAATCTGCATGTCTTTGGACTGTGGGGGAAACTGGAGCACCCGGAGGAAACCCACGCAGACACGGGGAGAACATGCAAACTCCACACAGAAAGGCCCTCTCTGGCCTCAAACCCAGAACCTTCTTGCTGTGAGGCGACAGTGCTAACCACTACACTACTGTGCCGCCCCCCAAAGCAGATCTACAGAATATATAAATTCCAGATATAAATTTTTAAATGTATTAATTTACAAATTTATCTCTAATGAACAAGCCTGGGGCAGCACGGTGGTGTAGTGGTTAGCGCTGTCGCCTCACAGCAAGAAGGTCCGGGTTCGAGCCCCGTGGCCGGCGAGGGCCTTTCTGTGCGGAGTTTGCATGTTCTCCCCGTGTCCGCGTGGGTTTCCTCCGGGTGCTCCGGTTTCCCCCACAGTCCAAAGACATGCAGGTTAGGTTAACTGGTGACTCTAAATTGACCGTAGGTGTGAATGTGAGTGTGAATGGTTGTCTGTGTCTATGTGTCAGCCCTGTGGTGACCTGGCAACTTGTCCAGGGTGTACCCCGCCTTTCGCCGGTAGTCAGCTGGGATAGGCTTCAGCTTGCCTGCGACCCTGTAGAACAGGATAAAGCGGCTAGAGATAATGAGATGAACAAGCCTGAGGAGACAGTGGCAAGGAAAAACTCCCTGAGACGACATGAGGAAGAAACCTTGAGATGATCCAGACTCAGAAGGGAACCCATCCTCATCTGGGTGATAACGGATAGCATGATTATACTCGCTATAACTCGCTTCTCTAACTGTGTGCTATATGGTCAAGAAGTGCAATTGTGTAACCAGGAAATTCATTATACAGTACTTTTAACACAAAGTCTATTTTGTTGACGTTATCAACTGTTTATTGATAAAGACTTCAGTGCAAGACTGTTCACAGCAACTGCAGCCCTAAAGTTATCCTTGCAATTGTAGTCCTCAGCCATCACCGTGAAACTGTTTGTATTAAGTGTCCAAAGCTGTCTTCTAAGTGTATCTTTAGGCAGTCCATATGGGGCCATCCTCCACAAGAGCAAAGTGATGAGAACTCCAGCCAGAAGTAAGGCACTGCTTCTAGCAGTGTCAGATTTGGCAAAGGACCAGCAGGACAAACAACAATCATGAGTTTGAAAACAGTTAAAACCAGCCCAGACAAACAGACAGACAAAACAGTGTCTAAACTGCCAGGCTGGGAGGGCCTGAAGTGCTGAACATGATTTACTACAGAGGGACCATCAATGGCCAGTGACACACGAGAGACATTAGACTGTCCATGTACAGTGGTGCTTGAAAGTTTGTGGACCCTTTAGAATTTTCTATATTTCTGCATAAATATGACCTAAAACATCATCAGATTTTCACACAAGTCCTAAAAGTAGATAAAGAGAACCCAGTTAAACAAATGAGACAAAAATATTATACTTGGTCATTTATTTATTGAGGAAAATGATCCAATATTACATATCTGTGAGTGGCAAAACTATGTGAACCTTTGCTTTCAGTATCTGGTGTGACCCCCTTGTGCAGCAATAACTGCAACTAAACATTTCCGGTCACTGTTGATCAGTCCTTAGAGGAATTTTAGCCCACTCCTCCATACAGAACAGCTTCAACTTTGGGATGTTGGTGGGTTTCCTCACATGAACTGCTCGCTTCAGGTCCTTCCACAACATTTTGATTGGATCAAGGTCAGTACTTTGACTTGGCCATTCCAAAACATTAACTTTATTCTTCTTTAACCATTCCTTGGTAGAACGACTTGTGTGCTTAGGGTCATTGTCTTGCTGCATGACCCACCTTCTCTTGAGATTCAGTTCATGGACAGATGTCCTGACATTTTCCTTTAGAATTCACTGGTATAATTCAGAATTCATTGTTCCATCAATGATGACAAGCTGTCCTGGCCCAGATGCAGCAAAACAGCCCCAAACCATGATACTACCACCACCATGTTTCACAGATGGGATAGGTTATTTTGCTGGAATACAGTGTTTTCCTTTCTCCAAACATAATGCTTCTCATTTAAACCAAAAAGTTCTATTTTGGTCTCATCCGTCCACAAAACATTTTTCCAATAGCCTTCTGGCTTGTCCACATGATCTTTAGCAAACTGCAGATGAGCAGCAATGTTCTTTTTGGAGAGCAGTGGCTTTCTCCTTGCAACCCTGCCATGCACACCATTGTTGTTCAGTGTTCTCCTGATGGTGGACTCATGAACAATAACATTAGCCAATGTGAGAGAGGCCTTCAGTTGCTTAGAAGTTACCCTGGTGTCCTTTATGACCTCACCGACTATTACACACCTCGCTCTTGGAGTGATCTTTGTTGGTCGACCACTCCTGGGGAGGGTAACAATTGTCTTGAATTTCCTCCATTTGTACACAATCTGTCTGACTGTGGATTGGTGGAGTCCAAACTCTTTAGAGATGGTTTTGTAACCTTTTCCAGCCTGATGAGCATCAACAATGCTTTTTCTGAGGTCCTCAGGAATCTCCTTTGTTCGTGCCATGATACACTTCCACAAACATGTGTTGTGAAGATCAGACTTTGATAGATCCCTGTTCTTTAAATAAAACAGGGTGCCCACTCACACCTGATTGTCATCCCATTGATTGAAAACACCTGGCTCTAAGTTCACCTTAGAACTTAGAACTGGTCTGAATTACAACCAGAACTATAACCAGAGCTGTGCTGTTAAAGAAAATTAGTATAAATATGCAGGTGATTATAGGAAATCGTGCATGCTGATTGGTTGAGAAATTCGGATTGTTTCTCGATAATCACCTTAAGCGACTTGGCAAAATGGCGGACAATCACTTTGTCACCGTAAGTGAGGAATAATTACAAATCTCATCTCATTATCTCTAGCCGCTTTATCCTTCTACAGGGTCGCAGGCAAGCTGGAGCCTATCCCAGCTGACTACGGGCGAAAGGCGGGGTACACCCTGGACAAGTCGCCAGGTCATCACAGGGCTGACACATAGACACAGACAACCATTCACACTCACATTCACACCTACGGTCAATTTAGAGTCACCAGTTAACCTAACCTGCGTGTCTTTGGACTGTGGGGGAAACCGGAGCACCCGGAGGAAACCCACGCGGACATGGGGAGAACATGCAAACTCCACACAGAAAGGCCCTCGCCGGCCATGGGGCTCGAACCCAGACCTTCTTGCTGTGAGGCAACAGCGCTAACCACTACACCACCATGCCGCCGGAATTGTGATTTATTTTATCTATTTCAAAAAAGTATTTTATGAGTCGGCATAGATAAGTGACACAGGTCTGTGTCGCATTACATTTGCATGCTGCTTTTGAAGTTTGAAGTAAATTATTTTTAATACGATTTTTTAATGATCACCTGTGTATTTATACTAAAACAATTATCCGCCTCAGGCTCAATGAATATTGGTGAACCTCAACTTCATCTCGGTTATTATTCACCAATATTCACTGCGCATTCGGCGAATAATTAACAGTTATTCCATGAAATTAAGTCGTACATGAGCTCATAGCCGACAAGGTGTGTAGCCATGTATGCCATGTACGACTAGATTGAGTGGAATAACTGTTTTATTCTGTCCACATTCACTGGATTTTGAGAAACAGAGCATTTTTATTTTTATTTTTTACAAATGTGATAAATAAAAACTTTATACAAAACGTCCAATAAAATCATTTCCGTTTAGAATGTACAAACCGGTGAAATGACAGTAGCAATTTGTGAAAAATGCTATAATAATAATAATTCTTGAAAAAATAAAAAAGGTACATTCTTACCATCAAATTCTTTTATTCCATATTTTGTTAGGTTTTTTTTTTTTGTATTTGGGGGGGGGGGGGGGGGGGGTTTGTTTTCAAGTAGAGTTTTTATTTTATCCACAATTGGTTCTGCAACATGCACCGCCATTTTGTTTTTCTCTACTCACTGTATATGAGCTGATAGCCTAGTAGTACAGTAGCCTATCAGAGTGTGCAATTGCTCATATCCAGTGAATGTGGATAGAATAAATTAAGATATTACTGTATTAATCTTGAATCACAGTGATGCTGAGAAAAAACTGTTGAAACTCTGAGGAACTAATGTCCATGATAAACAGCTTGTCTTATTCCATATTTGCTTGCTTTTTTTTTTCTGTATTTTCTGGGGTCTTCTTCTTCTTTAGGGTTTTTTTGGTGATAGGGAAACCAACTTAAGGATGCATTACTGCCACCGACTGGGCTGGAGTGTGGAACAGGTGATATTGGGGGGGGAGGAACTATATTCTTTTAGCTATTTCTGTTTCTTTGAAATACTTGATAACAATTTTTGGGGTTTTGTTTTCAAGTAGAGTTTTTACTTCATCCTTGGTTGGTTCAGCAACACACTCCACCATTTTGTTTTTCTCTACTCACGGTATATGAGCTGATATCCTAGTAATAGAGTAGCCAATCAGAGCGCACGATTGCTCATATCCAGTGAATGTTGATAGAATAATTGTTAATTAATTAACACATTCTGGGCAATCAGATTTGAGAATTCAGCATTATTGTGGTGGAATTAAGAATAGATATTTCAGTACATGCATGAAAATGTGACAGAAACTTTAAGCTGCTGAAATAAAGCACATTCGTGAAACTCTTCGAACAGATGAGTAAATTTGTGTCAATAAATTGCTGAGGAAAATGTTTCTTAAGACTCTTCAGTGGGAATCACCCCAGCTACTGCACGTCTCTACACTGTCTCTCTGCTATACTTGCTTCAGTACCGCCTAACTATACTGCACTTGTTCATAGAGCTCCACCTCGCTGGCATTCTGATCAACCATCCTGCAATTATTGTAGAGACAAATTACATGAGGTTTAGCGTCATCTGTGTTATAGTACATATATATTATTTATCAGAGGGGCGGCACGGTGGTGTAGTGGTTAGCGCTGTCGCCTCACAGCAAGAAGGTCCTGGGTTCGAGCCCCGGGGCTGACGAGGGCCTTTCTGTGTGGAGTTTGCATGTTCTCCCCGTGTCCGCGTGGGTTTCCTCCGGGTGCTCCGGTTTCCCCCACAGTCCAAAGGCATGCAGGTTAGGTTAACTGGTGACTCTAAATTGGCCGTAGGTGTGAATGTGAGTGTGAATGGTTGTCTGTGTCTATGTGTCGGCCCTGTGATGACCTGGCGATTTGTCCAGGGTGTACCCCGCCTTTCGCCCATAGTCAGCTGGGATAGGCTCCAGCTTGCCTGCGACCCTGTAGAAGGATAAAGCGGCTTGAGATAATGAGATGAGATGAGATATTATTTATCAGCTGGGAGGTCTGTATCATGAAATACCGTGACCAAGGTCTTGAAAATACTAACCGAGGCCTCTGGGCCAAGGTCAGTATTTTCAAGACCTCGGTCACGGTATTTCACGATATGGACCGACCTTAAGCTGGTAAATAATATACTTATTTTTTTCTTTACCAAATTCTAACAGAAAATGAGAGCGCCCGAAAGGGAAACCATATTTAGAACAAACCTGCTACAAGCTCGTTTTTGGCTTTCTCCTGAAATGTTTTCTTTTATTTCGTCTTCATCAGGGTAGTAAAACTCGCTTTCGCTGTGAACACTGTCTTTATCGCTATCCATGCTGTAAAATTAATGCTATTATACTGAGAAATGCAAAAATAAATGTTGACAAAAAATTGCTACTCTGTTTGTTGTTGTTGTGAACGAGTGAGTCGCCAAAGGTCCGTAACTGGGGTCCAGATCATAGGATTCCGGACCGCTCGTGAGCCAATCAGAGTGCACGATTTGATGGAAGCTGGACCGTGAATAAAATAAAGGATTATTATTATTACCTGTTTAGTGACTTGGATGACAATGCACCAAAGAAATGCTTTGCTTTTCCAGCATTTTCCGTCCCTCTTCTAGTACGAAGAAATGTATCACTCAGATCCTATCGAGGCCACATTTATAATTTCCTTTGCATTAGTTGGGGCTTGTAGTAAGAACACAGCAAAGACAGATGACCTATGATTCATCCCACTGTTTCAAACTGTATTTAATCATCTGCGAGTAGGGAGAGATTCAGGTGAACTGTTGCTCTCTTGTAGGGCACCAGGCCAGCATACTATTATTCGTCTACACCCTAGCTGCACGCAGAGGATGAAATAAGCAGTCTCTGCTCACCATGTAACTTGCAGGTGGTGCTCAAAGAGCTGGCCTGCAGATTTGACTCTCTCACCTTGGGTGAGGTCATCTATAAGACTTACAAATCTCCAGAGGTGCAGGAAGAAGTCTCAAGCCCAAGACTTGATTTAGGTGAAGTGTGTGTTGACAGTGAGGTAAAGCAAAGAAGGCAAAGGAAAAGCATCTCAAATTTCTGACCTAGAAAAACCATAAAAATCATGTTCAGTGAGCCCAATAGTTGTGAGTTTGCTGAACCATTACAGGCCCTCAGTTTCTGTTGCAGGCCAGATAGCCCTGACTTTATCTCTTCATCATTTCATTATCTCATCCTGGTCCATTCAACTCCCCATAACATCCTGCTATTCCCTGTAACATCCTCTACCTTTGAGTCAGTATATTGGATGGACAGCCCTTGATATTATTAAGCCTTGATATTATTAACATTTAACAGTTATTCCACGAAATCGAGTCGTACATGAGCTGATAGCCGACGAGGCGCAAAGCACCAAGTTGGCTATAAGCCATGTACGACGAGATTGAGTGAAATAATTGTTTCATTCTATCCACATTCACTGAATTTTGAGAAACAGAGCATTTTTATTTTTATTTTTTGCAAATTCAATAAATATAAACCTCATACAAAATGTCAGACAAAATAATTTCCGTTTAGAATGCAAACAAACCAGCGAAATGACAGTAACAATTTGTGAAAAATGCTATAATAATAATTATTGAAAAATAAAGATACGTTCTTACCATCAAATACTTTTATTCCATATTTTGTTGCTTTTTTGTATTTTGGGGGTTTTTGTTTTCAAGTAGAGTTTGTATTTCATCCTTGGTTGGTTCAGCAACACACTCCGCCATTTTGTTTTTCTCTACTCATGGTTTATGAGCTGATAGCCTAGAAGTAGAGTAGCCAATCAGAGCGCGCGATTGCTCATATCCAGTGAATGTGGATAGAATAAATTAAGATATTACTGTATTAATCTTGAATCACAGTGATGCTGAGAAAAGACTGTCGTAACTCTGAGGAACTAATGTCCATGATAAACAGCTTCTCTGGGGCTGTATCTCACCAGCAGAAACGGTCGTTCTTGATTATGCACAGAGCACATATACAGGAAATATGCTACAACATGACAGTGAACAAGTAAAGCTGATATTCTGTGACCAGGATTTGTACTGTATATAAAGGTAAGTCTGGTGAATATGGTATTCAAGGATATTAGCTGGCATTAATAATCTTTTAAGTAGCTTGGAAGTTACTAAGTTACTGCTTTTCAATCTAGCCATCGTGAAGAGGAGGTAATCATACAGACGTAGCCATAGTCCCCTTCTGGTGTGGTTTAGTTATAGCAATATCTTGTAGTTTCACTGTTGTATGTTTTAAAAAAATGGTTTTTTTTGTATATATTTATATAAAATGGCCATGCCCTAATGGTTAGAGAAACAGCTTTGGGACCAAAAGGTCACTGGTTTGATTCCCTAGACCAGCAGGAGTGGCTGAAGTGCCCTTGAGCAAGGCACCAAACCCCCAACTGCTCCCCAGATTGCTCTGGGTATGTTGTACATCGCTCTGGATAAGAGTGTCTGCTAAATGCTATTAATGTAATGTAATAAAATGTGATTTCAGAATTACTCCCCTTAAGAATGTATGCTATCAATCTCCATTTTAATAGAAATTCTATTACATTCTGTATGTAATAAAGAAAGCCATTTAATCCCAGTCCATTTAATCCGAACACACTGGAATTTAAAAAGTCTTTAAAAATACACTATAAAATACCCCCACAAGACTCCAAGAGCATACAAATGTACCAAAAAAAAAAAATCTGATACAGATACAATTCATTTTTGACGATCTCATCGATGCAATTATTATGTGCAATAATATAGGCCCTAAACTATTTTTATGCATACTTTATATATATATATATATATATATATATATATATATATATATATATATATATATATATATATATATAATTTATGTATATATGTGTGTATATATACAGAGTCTACCTGTAATGTGCAATTTTTCCGAGCCTCTCAATAAGGCAATTTTTCTATACTTTTTCACGGTAGATAATGCAAATAGCCCTCTGTATTTAATCCTTCGTTTGTCTAATTTTTATTTCAGTTTTATTTGTTATCTGTTTGACATTTTCTTGCTACTGTAACACATGAATTTCCCCGATGTGGGATGAATAAAGTCTAATCATTCCAAAGAGATGATTAATGTTACAGTCCCGTGTTTTATTGGCAATGACTTTCTCTATTCCTCACCTATCATACCAATTTCCACTTGGAAGTGTTTCAAATATGTCACAGAAAGGATATTTTGGCACCTCTGTATCCTCCACATGATACTGTAATCCCATTTACCCTGCAGCCATGTCTGCAAAACTCAGACAGTTTACATGCTCTAGTGAGAGATTAAGGGGTTGGCTATTCAGTGTGATACAATATACAACAGTTAACCCATTCATTACCTACAGGTGGTACTGTGGTACTAACAATTTTCTGAAATGTTCCTGTTGGCATTGTTAGCTCAAGCGAACACCATCTACGTATAAATACAGTATACAGTTGTTTCTCTACAGCTATGATACTATACACATTGGGTTAGGGCTGAGCTGGGCTTTTTGGTCAGGTCAGTTCAGTTCAAGTGGGTGTTGGAGGCTGTAAGGTGTTTAGTGGTGTTCGTGGAGAAGGGAGTTATTACTGCATGCATATATATATATATATATATATATATATATATGGGCGGCACGGTGGTGTAGTGGTTAGCGCTGTCGCCTCACAGCAAGAAGGTCCTGGGTTCGAGCCCCAGGGCCGGCGAGGGCCTTTCTGTGTGGAGTTTGCATGTTCTCCCCGTGTCCGCGTGGGTTTCCTCCGGGTGCTCCGGTTTCCCCCACAGTCCAAAGACATGCAGGTTAGGTTAACTGGTGACTCTAAATTGACCGTAGGTGTGAGTGTGAATGGTTGTCTGTGTCTATGTGTCAGCCCTGTGATGACCTGGCGACTTGTCCAGGGTGTACCCCGCCTTTCGCCCGTAGTCAGCTGGGATAGGCTCCAGCTTGCCTGCGACCCTGTAGAAGGATAAAGCGGCTAGAGATAATGAGATGAGATGAGATATATATATATATATATACACACACACAGTGGGGCAAACAAAAAAGTATTTAGTCAGCCACCAATTGTGCAAGTTCTCCCACTTAAAAAGATGAGAGAGGCCTGTAATTTTCATCATAGGTACACTTCAACTATGAGAGACAGAATGGGGGGAAAGAATCCAGGAAATCACATTGTAGGATTTTTAATGAATTAATTGGTAAATTCCTCAGTAAAATAAGTATTTGGTCACCTACAAACAAGCAAGATTTCTGGCTCTCACAGACCTGTAACTTCTTCTTTAAGAAGCTCCTCTGTCCTCCACTCGTTACCTGTATTAATGGCACCTGTTTGAACTCGTTATCAGTATAAAAGACACCTGTTCACAACCTCAAACAGTCACACTCCAAACTCCACTATGGCCAAGACCAAAGAGCTGTCAAAGGACACCAGAAACAAAATTGTAGACCTGCACCAGGCTGGGAAGACTGAATCTGTAATAGGTAAGCAGCTTGGTGTGAAGAAATCAACTGTGGGACCAATTATTAGAAAATGGAAGACATACAAGACCACTGATAATCTCCCTCGAGCTGGGGCTCCATGCAAGATCTCACCCCGTGGGGTCAAAATGATCACAAGAACAGTGAGCAAAAATCCCAGAACCACACGGGGGGACCTAGTGAATGACCTGCAGAGAGCTGGGACCAAAGTAACAAAGGCTACCATCAGTAACACGCTACGCCGCCAGGGACTCAAATCCTGCAGTGCCAGGCGTGTCCCCCTGCTTAAGCCAGTACATGTCCAGGCCCATCTGAAGTTTGCTAGAGAGCATTTGGATGATCCAGAAGAGGATTGGGAGAATGTCATATGGTCAGATGAAACCAAAATAGAACTTTTTGGTAAAAAATCAACTTGTCGTGTTTGGAGGAGAAAGAATGCTGAGTTGCATCCAAAGAACACCATACCTACTGTGAAGCATGGGGGTGGAAACATCATGCTTTGCGGCTGTTTTTCTGCAAAGAGACCAGGACGACTGATCCATGTAAAGGAAAGAATGAATGGGGTCATGTATCGTGAGATTTTGAGTGAAAACCTCCTTCCATCAGCAAGGGTATTGAAGATGAAACATGGCTGGGTCTTTCAGCATGACAATGATCCCAAACACACCGCCCGGGCAACGAAGGAGTGGTTTCGTAAGAAGCATTTCAAGGTCCTGGAGTGGCCTAGCCAGTCTCCAGATCTCAACCCCATAGAAAATCTTTGGAAGGAGTTGAAAGTCCGTGTTGCCCAGCGACAGCCCCAAAACATCACTGCTCTAGAGGAGATCTGCATGGAGGAATGGGCCAAAATACCAGCAACAGTGTGTGAAAACCTTGTGAAGACTTACAGAAAATGTTTGACCTCTGTCATTGCCAACAAAGGGTATATAACAAAGTATTGAGATGAACTTTTGTTATTGACCAAATACTTATTTTCCACCATAATTTGCAAATAAATTCTTTAAAAATCAGACAATGTGAGTCTCTGGATTTTTTTTCTCATTTTGTCTCTCATAGTTGAGGTATACCTATGATGAAAATTACAGGCCTCTCTCATCTTTTTAAGTGGGAGAACTTGCACAATTGGTGACTGACTAAATAATTTTTTGCCTCACTGTGTATATATATATATATATATATATATATATATATATATATATATATATATGCACTGCCTAAAAGCAGAGCTCCTGATGAGTATGAGCAAAATATTTTCAGGGGCACAAAATCAACTTGAATAGGAACCCATTAGGGCTAATTACCATGCACCTGTTCCAAAAATTTAAGGCTCATATTCACACTGACATGGAAAAAAATATATATATATATGAAACGTGCAAAGTTGTTGATAGTAAAATAATGTCTGTACAATACAGATGAGATAGTAGAGATGAGATAGTTGCTATCATATGATAAGCTCTCTAAAATAAAAGATAACACAATGAGGAAGTCTGAGGATTTGCATTGTGCTGCAATGTGCCAGTGTTTTTGCGCTTTTTATTTATCTTGCTGTAGCAGGATCTATGAGGACTTTTCTGAAGAGATGTCAATCTTTAGAATCTTTTAAAGGCATAAGCCCCTGAATAGACATCCGTAAGCATTCACATTATCATTATCACACTTTTCCACTTGGCATGCTGTGGTTTCCTATTCACGCTGTGGTCATATTGCAGTTTTCTTCCTTTAAAGCTATCCTTTTGATACCTGCCTGTTCTAATTGAAATTTATTAAAACTGTCAATATGATATAAACCCAAGCTTTTTTGGCATGTTTGGCACCAAATGAATGAATCACACAATGTACCCACACATGGATTTCCTTTACATAAAGAAAAGTGCTTGCTTGTGGTAATTAACTCCACTTCCTCAATAGGCTCAGTGATATTGTGCATGTTTGTGTTTGGATAAGTGAGTAGAATCAGTATTTTTTCATACTACACAAGTGGGTAGAGCTTTTAAAACATGCAGTCCCTGTGCGCAGAAAAACGACTAGGTGTTTGTTCGTGCGAGACATGCGTTTGTTTGGTTACTACGTCTAGACACAGCTGGCTTGGACTGGGCATGTTAGAGCGACACACCTTATGCCTTGTATCTGCATGACTTGCATGAAAGTGCAGACAGACAGACAGATTTAACTATTAATACATAATGAGAAACCCACTTAAAGGAAGCTTTCAATTGTTCTGCCCTTCCTGTGGTGCTTTCCTTCTGTGTTATGAATATAGGATGGTACTGAACGATACTACAGACCCCACATGAAAGACTTCCATGGAAAAACGGTGAAATATTGGGGTTTATGTAATGGAAAAGTACAGTTAAAAAGAAAGACTCTAAAGGCTGATTGGATGATAAAGTAAGAACATTTCCTTAATGGAACAACCACCATAAACCACAATCACTTTGTTGTGCAAGAATAATTTTAAAATGTCCAGCTATTAGTCACGTAGCCACAGGCCAGTATTAAAGTTAACTTTTGAAAAGTTAAATGTAGATAGATAGATAGATAGATAGATAGATAGATAGATAGATAGATAGATAGATAGATAGATAGATAGATAGATAGACACAACACTACAGCCTAGTGGTTGTAAATACAAAGCCTATATTTTACTCTACATTTCAGAACCTTGTCAAAGATCCCAGGGTTGTGCAGACAATCAAAAACAACTTCCCATAATGCCCTATGGATTAGATTATGAAAGCAGGTAGCACTGCCACCTTATCACTCCAGGATCCCTGGTTCAATCCTGAGCTCAGGTCATAGTCTGTATGAAGTTTCTGTACATGTTCTGTCCGTATTCGTGTAGGTTTCCTCAGGGTTCTTCTGGTTCCTCCAACCTCCCAAAAACCTGCAGGTAAGTGGATAAGTGACTCTAAATTTGCATTGTGGGGCAGCACGGTGGTGTAATGGTTAGCACTGTCACCTCACAGCAAGAAGGTTCTGGGTTCGAGCCCAGCAGCCGATGGGGGCCTTTCTGTGTGGAGTTCGCATGTTCTCCCCATGTCTGCGTGGGTTTCCTCCGGGTGCTCCAGTTTCCCCCACAGTTCAAAGACATGCAGTTAGGTTAACATGGGGCGACCATGGGCTGAAGTACCCTTGAGCAAGGCCCCTAACTCCTAACTCCTCCCTGGGCACTGTAGCATGGCTGCCCATTGCTCTGGGTATGTGTGCATGTTCATTGCTCACATATGTGTGTGTATGCATGCTGTATGTTCATAGCTTCACATGGGTTAAATACAGAGGATGAATTTCACTGTGCTTGAGTGTGCATGTGACAAATAAAGACTTCTTCTTAAATTGCTTCTAGGTGTCAATAAGTGTGTGAATGTGTGTATGTATGTGTGGTGGCATGTGATGACCTGGTGTCCTTTTCAAGTGTATTCCTGACTCACACTCAGAGTTCCTAGGAGACCCTCAGACCTACCATGACCCTGACCAGGATAAAGTGGTTACTAACGATGAATTTGTATGAATATTTTGCCATTTATCTTTAAAGGACTGATATGTTAAAACATAGCTTTATTCTGTCAGAATTCCTAGCTACAAGGCGATATCAAAGAGTTGCTAAAAGCAGTGGTCACCCGTGCTGACGATGCATCAGGTAAAATTATAATAACAGGGATAGTGTGTGAAATGTATGCTGAGATAAAAGTCTGCAATCATCAAGAAAAATAGACAAAAGCTACTGAGAACACTCACAAATTATTTTTAGGCATTGTAGCTCAAGCATTAAGGTTACTCATTTTGCCAGATGACAAATAAAACAAGGAGTGTGGTCCTTTTGTTTTCACCAGGAAGAGGCGATGATGATCAGCGAGCAGGTTGTGTGTAGCTTAAATTGGGGGGAGGGAGGATTTTCCCAGTGAAAGGAAGCAGCAACTATATGCAAAAACATGGCAGATCATTATCAGCATACAAGAAATTATTGTTATTGATAGAAAATGAGCTGTTAATAGAACAGTCACATGATGGCTGCTTTGCTGTATGTGAAGTATATTTAATTTGTATTGGAACATTTAATTGCAATGCCTTTTTCAAGTCTCAAACTCTGGTATTATTAAATATTATAGAAATACTGGAAGGAAATTCACTTTCACACTCGCATAGCCTTTCCAATTCTTTTAATGAAAACAGATTGCAATTGTGTTACAGTTTGCAGTTCTACACTAGAGTGACTGTGTTACATCGTCCTGCATAGCATTTTGACCCTTTGTCCTGAATCCTGCATATTGTGATAACTGTCCCACACTTTAATTGGTCATATTTTTTTGATTGGAATTAAATGAAATAAAACCAATAAGAACACATGGATGTACAGTGTTACCCAACAAGCACAAACTACACTCAAAAAAATAAAACATTGGATTTACTTAACCGAGTTATGGCAACCGGTCCAATGAAACTGTGTTAATTTAGATGTATTGAATACAGTTATGTGTTGAAAAACTCAAGATAACTGTATTCAATACATCTAAATTAACACAGTTTCGTGGGATCGGTTGCCATAACTCGGTTAAGTAAATCCAATGGGTTTTTTTTTTGAGTGTATGTTGTTGGCTCCAGCTAAGACAACATAGTCTAAAAGTCTGGTTTTCATCCAACGAGACCGTCAGTGATGACGTAGCTCACTCCGGCCCCGTCTAATCCAGAAGGAATGATCTAAAGTGGGCCACCTTGCACAGTTCTAACTTCAACCAGTCCAGCTCATTTGCCAGAAAGAATGCAAAATGGTGAGGACTTGACTGAGAAGAAGCGATTTTTGTTGAACTGCTCATTAAGGCTTAATTAGTCCATAACCATTAATAATTGTAATTAAGCAAATCTGGGTAGAAGTTAAATGCACCCTAGGTACCCCTACCTTCATGCCAGAAAGAATCAAAATTGGTGAAGAATTGAGGGAGAAGAAGTAATTTGTGTGGAAACTGCTTGTTACTCCATATCTTCATTATTATTTACAATTATGTAAATTTGGGTAGAAGCTATATGCATCCCAGGGAGACCTACTTTCCTGCCAAAAAGAATAAAAATCGGTGAAGAACTGAGAGAGAAGAAGCGATTTTCATGAAATGTGGACAATGCCGGACGGACAACGGATGATGGACGGACAACGGACAACGCATGATGGCATAAGCTCATCGCCTGTCGGCCGGATGAGCTAATAACCAAGAGAGCAGTAAAGCCGATTATCAAGAGGCTGTGAGGGCCATGAATCAAACTGTGCACACGTGAAACTGTGCGACGGCACCAAATCCAAACTTATGCTGGGATCAGACTACATGAATTCAGCTCAATTTTGACACGATTTTGTTGTGCTCGACAAATTACCAACACCGGACCCGAATATGAGTGTCAGAAATGACGAACGGGCCTTGTAGAGTGACATAATTGAAGAACAGTGGGAGCTGCCACACAAAACCCAGACAAAAAGTCTAGCATGTCAGAATTAAATTTTCTCGCCTAGTTTGACAACTCCTACAATATGTCCATGATTGACAATTTCTTGACCCTCCTCCCCAACAACACACAAAGATGTGAACAATTACTGCTCAGGGTCAAAGTTGTAGAGTTGCCAGTCTCCCAAACAAGACAGCAAGAATTTATGGCACGATGATTGCCTCACCTGACATGGTAACCATCGTGAAAGACAAAAATATAGTGTAGTCTGCTGCCAACATTTCACAAACTCTATCAGTATGAAGGTGTACGCTGCCAAGCCACATCATTGCAAAGAAACCAAAATGTTCTTTGAGTAAAGAATGGGTTGTAACATATTCCTGGGAGAGGCCAGTGGACGGGGATTCCCAGAGAGTCTTCTGCAGTCTTTATTAAGGCATTTTTTCCATTTCTCAGGGAAGGGAACACTATGTGAAGTGACACAGCACATGTGAGTTTCACAAGGGTACTAAAAACAAAACATCCAAATCAATGGATTTATTTCTGCTGAATTCCAAAGCAGATAGCTTACTAGCTTGGTTTTAGTTTGATGGAAAGATTTGCTTTGTCTTCTTTTGGCTGCTCCCATACGTTTGAGGTTGCCACAACAGATCTGTTCCACATATTTGATTTGGCATAGGTTTTACACCAGATGCCCTTTACTGACGCAACCCTCCCCAATCTATCCAGGCTTGGGACTGGCACTAAGTATGCACTGGCTTGTACAACCCTAGTGGCTGGGTATTTTACCTAATCTGCATGTCTTTGAACTGTGGGGGAAACCAGAGCGCCCAGAGAAAACCCACAAAGATATGGGGAGAAAATGCAAAATCCACACAGAAAGACCCCCGTTAGCCATGAGATTCAAACGCAGAACCTTCTTGCTGTGAGGCAACAGTGTTAACCACTACACCACCATGCCAGCCCATTTCATTCATTCATTCCTTTATTATGTTGTGCCTTACTATGTTGTACTTGGATTTGATCATGAATATACACTCACTGGTCACTTTATTAAGAACTTGTTCTTGAGTCTAAGCCCATGTTTACATTAGACCATATCAGCGGATCATCAGATTAACATTTTTAAAACGATTAGTGTGCACACAGCAACACCAATACACGATTTGCGTGCACACAGCAATGCCAATACACGGATACGCTCGGCTCCGCAGGCATCCTGCGCTCCAAATCACTCCGCCCTGAACAGCGAGTGCCCTCTGGAGGGTGCGCACTCCGGCCTTGCGCAGCTCACAGAGCACGCGAGTGAAGTGAACAAGCTGTGATTCGGGACTGAGCCGCTGTGTGTGTGATCCCAGCGCATATCACTTACCACTTGCAAGTGGAAGGATGGCAAGCCTAAAGACAATCATAACTACACAATGGGCAGTATTTGCATCAGTATTTGCAGTATTTTCATACTTTTATACTCTTTAATGAAAGGTGATACAAGGCGGAAGTCCGCGCCGTTTTTCAGCAGTCGCGTCACATGACCAACGCCAGCGAATCAGGAAGGTGGATGTCACAGTGACGTTGTCCAATGAGACACCAGCTAGAGCTCAGCACAGTGTATCCACGTATTCTGAATGTTTACACAGCACCGGACCAGACACGATCTAGATTGAATACGTGGACGCTGGCGGATTCCCGTTTCCCGGCGTTTCCAGGCGGTTTAATGTAAACGGACAGTGCATCCGTGAAGAAAACGAGACAGATACGGTCTAATGTAAATGTAGCCTAAGATTCCTGTTCTTGGCTGCAGGAGTAGAACCCAATGTGGTCTTCTGCTGTTGCATACTGAGATGCTTTTCTGCTCATCACGGTTGTAAAGAGTTGCTATGAATTACTATATCCTTCCTGGTAGCTTGAACCAATTTGTGGTGGGTTTCCCAAAGGCCTCTTAACGCTAAGAGCATCTTAACTGGGAGAGAGAGTGTTCATTGTGCTACCATTTAACGATGATCTTTGTGCTATGATGCTTTTGGGAAACTTGGCACTGGCCATTTTCCTCTGACCTCTCTTATCAACAGGACATTTCCACCCACAGAAGTGTCGTTCACTCAATGTTTTTTTTGTTTGTTTGTTTTTCGCACCATTCTGTGTAAACTCTAGAGGCTGTTGTGTGTGAAAACTCCAGGAGATCAGCAGTTTCTGAAATATTCAAACCCATGGCTGTAGCCAGCATTTTAAAATCACCCAGGTCCGTGATGCGCACGCAAAGCGCGCGCCGAAAAATTTGACATATTTAAAATGAGAGGGGTGAATTACACGTCACACAAGAGATCTATTCCTGAAATTACTTTTAATGGTGTTTGAACTGAATATCATCAGTTTTGAAAAAAAAAAATCATGTATGTGGCAAGAGTAAGAATAATTTAAGCTTGTTTAATGGTTTGATCTGGCCCAAGCAATGAGGACAAAACTGCGCTGCTTCGAAAATGTAAATTTAACAGCTTCATGAAAGTGCGCTGATGGTTACCATGAAAAACCTACGTCTTCTGCACTGCGTTCCTCCCCCAAGTCGCGCATTCATTCGGTTTTGTGTTCTTGGTCTCAGAGCCACACGAAACAGACACAGAAGACAGAATCAACATTTCACATAATTAACAATGCACTTTTCACGGAGACGTTTTAATGTTATTCTTTATTTTTTTTATCCAGTTGAATATTTAGCATACAAATGTATTTTCAGCTCTTAAAAATGACCGAGGTCCGGACCTCAGTGGCCTCATAGCTGGCTACGGCCATGCTCAAACCAGTCCATCTGGCACCAACACCCATGCCACCGTGAAAGTCACAGAGATCACAATTTTTCCTATTCTGATGTTTGAAGTGAACATTAACTGAAGGTCTTGATTTGTATCTGCATGATTTGATGCATTGTGCTGCTGGCAAGGGATTGGCTGATTAGATAACTGTATAAAATAGTAGGTGTATGGGTATTCCTCATAAACTGGCCAGTGAGTGTAAATTGAAAGACTTGAGCTGAAATATATCTGTGCAGTTGCCTTTGATGGGTCTTGTGGCCAATGTATGCAACTGTGTCTATCTGTAGAGACATGTTGAAAAACTAGTGTGTCTTTAGGATGACAAACAGCACTATGCTCATCATGTCTTTCAGAAACTGTAGAAACTGTAGCTGGTATCTTTTATAGCCTAACTGGCATCCAGTGGAATTGACTTGAGGCCATAGTATAGGTGTTTATGGGCCAAAATGTAGAAAACAAATGTTTTGTATTCATTTAGATCAACATTTTAGGCTATTCTTCAGCATCAGTAATATGTCCCACATTGTTCCACACAAACTTGGAAAGCTTCACCCTATTCTGCACCCAAACATCAAGTTTTCTGTGAGAGCTGCACATAATGTTTTTCCATATTAATAGCAGATACCTCAATTTTATTTACTATTAAAGCCTGCATTCCAGATAGACATAGCTGCTTATTATGTGAGTCTATTTCATTTGCAATGTGCCCACTGTTTACAGCGCTAAATCTGACAGAAAGATAAGACTTAGTAGCTGACAGAGAAGACTTTTGAATGGTGTGTAGCCCTTACTTTGCCATGCTGTCATTCACACACTGGTTTACATGCACACACACTCTACATAACCCACTTTCCCTTTGCCCAGGCCCCACAACAAAAATACCACCCAGGGCTCTGTACACCACTTGAGGCAGTCCTGCCCAGCTACATACAGTATATTCCTGTAATAGATGTGTGAGAATCCATATGTGGGAGGTTTATTACAAAATCCACAACACAATCTAAGATCAGAGTCAGTGGCAAGTAAAGGTCAAACACAGATATCCCAATGCAATTGGACAAACGAGCAAATCCAAAGATTAGTCATAAATGAGAAAACACAGCAATGACATCATGGAAACAAAATATCTGAACTTACACAAACATGAAAAGGCAAAAGACTTTGTTTGATATGAATATTTGAATTGATTTAGAGTTGCATGGGTAGAATAAAACATTGTTAGTATTCAGGGGATAGAGCCGTCTGCAGGCATGGAAGCATAATGTCCAGGTGGATGTGACAATTTCGTTTTCCATCCATCCATTATCTGTAGTCACTTATCCTGTACAATGTCGCAGGCAAGCTGGAGCCTATTTCAGTTGACAATGGGCGAGAAGTGGGGTACACCCTGGACAAGTTGCCAGGTCATCGCAGGGATTATTATTATTATTACTACAGGGTGGTATGGTGGTGTAGTACTGCAAGCTGGCCTAGTGGTTAGCGTGTCCACCTCTCAATTGGGAGATTGCGAGTTCTACTCACAGTCAGGTCATACCAAAGACCATCATAAAAATGGTACCTACTGCTGTCTGGCAAAGCATGCTGCAATACAGATGTGAGTGGGGAGTCAAACTCTCATGGTTACCAGAGGACCAGTCCCCCACCGTAACCCTAGCTGTATAGGCTAGAGGCCGAGGGCTACGGAAATGGAGATCAGCGCTGCTCAATGCGCCTTAGGTTAATATGGGACTGCTTCTGTGGTTAGGTTAATATGGGACGGCTTTGGGCTGAGGTGCCCTTGAGAGAGGCACCAAACTCCCAACTGCCATGTTAGCCATGTTAGCATGGCTGTCCACTGCTCTGGGTATGTGTGTGTGCATGTGTGTGTTCACTGCTTCAGATGGGTTAAATGCAGAGAGGAATTTCACAAGTGTGTGATGAATAAACTTCTTCTTCTTCTTCTTCTTAAGGGCCTGGTTAGTACTGGGACGGGAGACTGCCTGGGAAGACCAGGGCATGGTGCGGGAAGGACTTTAGACTTTAGGTGGTGGTGCAGTGATTAGCACTGTCACCTCACAGCAAGAAGGTTCCGAGTTTGAATCTCACGGCCAATGGGGGCCTTTCTGTGTGGAGTTTGCATGTTCTCCCTGTGTCTTTGTGGGATTCCTCTGGGTGCTCTGGTTTCCCCCACAGTCCAAAGACATGCAGATTAGGTAAAAATACCCACCCACTGGGTTTGTGCAATCCAGTGCATACTTAGTGCTGGTCCCAAGCCTGGATAGATTGGGGAGGGTTGCATCAGGAAGGGCATCCAGTGTAAAATCTATGCCAAATCAAATATGCGGAACAGATCTGCTGTGGCGACCCCGAACAGGAGCAGCCAAGAGAAGAAGATTATTATTACAAAACTTTTACCTACGTAATAACAGTTGTAGTTTTGGAGTAAAATCAAGACCAGTTATAGAACAGACAAGGTAAACCAAAATAGCCACACACACACACGCACACACACTGTTCACTCTGCCTTGAAGCTCATTGCAAGAGTTATCAAAATTCCTGGACATTGCAACAAAGGAAAAATGTCCTGATGAGTTCATTTTCTTGTGCTAAAGTAGAGTATTTATTCATGTTCAACTGACAAATGAAGGGATGTTGCCAGTTTGGAGTATGATCACATTACAACAATGAAACACTCAATGCAAAAAAAAAAAAGAAAAAAAAAACATATCTGACCTGAATTTTCCAAGACACTTGTCCAGATTTAGGAGTAAATTTCAAAGGAGAGATGCAGGCATGCACAAATAATTGTTTTTGGGATTCAACAAACAAATGACACAGCCGCAAACAATTAGCCATGGTTCATATGGGAATCAATGGAGTGTCAAACAGCTAATTTGCACAACTGATTATGTGTTTGAAATGCTGGATATACAAGATGGAATAGTATGGGGTGTATCAAATAAGCTGTGTGCTTTGTTTAAGCCTAATAAATTATGACAAAAGTAGATGATGAACAAACAGATGTATTTTGCGCAGAGGCAGTCTACCGTTATAGCACTGAACGCACTTCGAACGCGTGCTCACATGGGTGGCATTGCTTTGTCACTACATATAAGCAACATCAGCTTTGGCTTTGTTGCACTGAAACCAGATGTGAATTAACTCATAACAGACATTGTTTTCTTCAAAGAGAACTGATTCACAGGAAAGCTGCTAATGTCTACAATCAGGGAACAAATGATGGGCTGAAAAGTGCTCTAGTTTTGGCATTATGTCTTCAAAGTCATGGACTAGCACACATGCTTTCATATTCCAGTATAGTAGGGATGCAAGTGTAATTAATTAAAATCAGAATGAATAAACAGATTCTACATTGTTCTGTACACATCAGTGAAACAGTGACTATTAGCACTCCAAAGTTGATTGTTTCCAGTAATAGTACATCCTGAAATGTGTTAATCCTCTTATACCAAGTTGACAACACTAACAAGTTTCTTCTAATTAAAAATCAATCAATCTGTAGTTATATTTAACGTTGTTGTATGGCTGAAGTTTGGAATGGCTAATCATTCTTTCTTGCAGCTGAATAACAAAGGACGCAGCTCAACATGGCCAAGTCAAAGGCATACAAAGGCACTGCGAGCAGTCGCCATGCTATTCATGTCTGACCACAGAACACAGCTCAGATATTCATACCTATAGGCAATTTCGAGTAGCCAATTAACCTAGCTGCATGTCTTTGGACATGAAACCAGAGCACCCAGAGGAAACCCACACAGACACAAGGAGAACATGCAAACTCCACACAGAAAGACCTCCCCCGTTGGCCACTGGGCTCGAACCCAGAACCTTCTTGCTGTGAGGTGACAGTGCTAACCACTGCACCACTGTTCAACCAAAGCAAGTTTGCAACTGGTCTTGTTGTTTGCAAAACAAATTTATTCCTGTTATCACTTATATCAGATATAAAAAAGTAATTTTATTACCAACCGGGCAGCATGGTGGTGTAGTGGTTAGCACTGTCACCTCACAGCAAGAAGGTTCTGGTTTCAAGACCAGTGGCTGATCTGAGCCTTTCTTCAAAATGTATACTGTTCTTACTCATTAGGTGACATTGGGCATACCTAACAACCTGCATTTTCTCCCCCCCCCCCCCCCCGTCCCTCTGAGTTACATGTCGATCCTGAGACCAAGATGCTGACCTCTTCTGCTCCTCGGACCTGCCTGATTCATCCTGATACCCTACATCTGGCTGGAGTCTCATCATGTTGCTCCTGTGAAGGACGGCCCCATATGGACAGTCAAAAGTTGCACCTGGAAGATGGCTCTGGACACTTACAGTAATACTTTTATGCCTGAGGACTACAGTTAACTTTAGGACTGCAGTTGTCATGAACAGTTTTGCACTGAAGTTTCCATCAATGAACAGTTTATAACTTCAACAAAACAGACTTCATGTTAAAACTATAATGAATTTCCTGGTTGCACAGTTATACTTTGTGACTATATGGGACACTATTATAGAAGCAAGTTATTTATAATCACATTGTTATCACTCAAATGAGGATGGGCTCCGTTTTGAGTCTGGTTCTTCTCGAGGTTTCTTCCTCATGTCATCTGAGAGAGTTTTTCCTTGCCACCATCGCTACAGGCTTGCTCATTGGGGATAAATTAGGGATAAAATTATCTCATGTTTAAAGTCTTTAATTTTCTGTCAAGCTGCTTTGTGACAATGTCTGTTGTTAAAAGCGCTATAAAAATAAACTTGATTTGACTTTCTGTGTGGAGTTTGTATGTTCTCCCCGTGTCTGCGTGGGTTTCCTCCGGGTGCTCCGGTTTCCCCCACAGTCCAAAGATATGCAGGTTAGGTTAACTGGTGGCTCTAAATTGACCGTAGGTGTGAATGTGAGTGTGAATGGTTGTTTGTCTCTGTGGGTCAGCCCTGTGATGATCTGGCGACTTGTCCAGGGTGTACCCCGCCTCATGCCCCTAGTCAGCTGGGATAGGCTCCAGCTTGCCCGCGACCCTGCACAGGATAAGCGGTTACGGATAATGAATGGATGGATGGATTTTCTCACCACCCTCTGTCTCTCTCTCGAAGTTAACATGACAAAAACTCAGCTTTTCCTCTGTCCAGAAGACATTCTCTTGTTGGAAAACCTAAAATTAAAGCTCTACCTTTGACTGCTACAAAGCACTGACATTGAAGACGCCTTCCAAAAGTGTTAAAAATATGTCTCTATCCAGAAAACCACATCAACAATTACAATGTTTTTAATCTGTGAATTTTCTGGGGAGCATATGGCACACAATGTTTAAGTTGCTACGATAGCAATGAACAAGTGCGTTAATAAAAAACCTTGCAGCCAGAACAACTGTCAAAGGTACCAGTGTAGGAAATTCATCAACATCTTCTCACCAATCAGAATCAAGTTTTTGGCAACACCTTCCACCTTCTAGTTCACTGAATTATTCATAGTAGAAAATGAACAATAAGCTTTAAGTGGAATAACTGAATAACAAACTAATAAAGTAATTCAGTATATGCTATTGGGTAGACAGTATTTAAAATGGCTGATTTAGCATGGGTAAACTTAATCAGCAGTCCAGTAATGTATCTACTAACTTATCCAGCCTATGTTCAGGAAACATGTATAAAGCAAGCAGCAGTCCATCAGGCTAAAGCATCCACACAGCCTGCTTTGTTAAGGTGTTGTATCAACACATGACTCCCCTCTCTCAACTTGCTTCCTCTTTGGGCCCCAACAACAGGAGATTGGTGTCAACAAGGAATTCTGCCTTATGTATGTTTCACTCGTAAAAACAAGTCACACACAGTGGCCCGGTGAGGCATTTACAGTCCCATTGAGTCTTATAAAGTGCAATCCAGTGATCCAGCACTAACACCAAAATCACTAACGTATCACCATATGCTAGTGGTAACTAGCTTGCATTTAACAGCATGTTAAATCCCTGAGCCTGTTTTTACTTCATCACAATGTGCACTACATATGTGCATTAGCTGTTCTCCAGCTTGAAAAGTTGTACACAAATTTTGGCAAAACTTTATATTGTCATTGTGAGTACAACACTATAATCAAACGTATATAACATTCTAATACAGATTCTGTTATCTGTGAAATTTTTTTTTTTTCCCCAAAGGTTTTTTACATAAAATTTTCCTAATCCAGATCAGATTTCTGTCCTTATGGAAAGATTAAGACGATGTCAGTTCTTACACTTGTTGACAGAACTTTGAGGAAACATTGTGTGTTAGTAGTGGGCAGTGATGACCTGGCTGATTATGCATGATGACACAACGGGTTCCGGGAAGCGTAGGCTGGTTCTGTGTTGGCAAGTGAGTAAATGTGCTCTTTGGTACACATATTTTGTTTACTCTACCTTCACTACTACTGACACCTGAGTCATAATACGTAATAAAAACCTTGCACGTAAGTAGCAGCTCGTAAACAGAACGGCTTCAATAACATTTTTTCTCTTTGTCTTTTACATATGTCCTATAAACATTTAATAGACATGCAAAATGATCAGCAGTACTACAATGAATATTTGGTGAAGCCTTTCCTAGAAAGAATAATTGTACTGAATCATGTCCTGTACTATTTTAAAATGCTGAAGCATTCGTTGAGGATTTTGGACCATACAGAGTATTTCCAGTTCATTTAAATTCATGCATGTGGACTTCCCTCTTTAATTCTTCAATTCAGACCACATGTTTTCAGTAGGGCACAAATATAATCATGATATCATAACTGAGGACCGCGAGCTGGCCTAGTGGTTAGCGTGTCCGCCTCTTGACCGAGAGATGGCGGTCATAAAAATGGTACATACTGCCATCTGGCAAGGCACCCTGCAATACAGATGGATGCGAGTAGGGAGTCACTGTAGTAGCCCTCCACTGTAACCCTAGCTATGTAACAGGCGAGAGGCAGAGGACTATAGAAACGGAGATTGGCGCCACCCAAAGACTGGTTAATGCTGAGACAAGAGACTGCCTGGGAAGACCAAGTTCTGGTGCGGGAGGGACTTTGAGCATAACTGAGAGATATTTTCTTTTTAATTAGCGCACTATTCCCATTTGCACGTCTTCTAAACGTCTTCTACAGTGAGCTCAGGGACAGAACATGCCCGATCGGAAGGCCAAAGCTGCAATATAAAGACACACTGAAAGCAAACATCAAGCGTAAAGTCAAGCAGTTAGTCAACAACTGGGAAGAGGCAGCAATGGACCGATGGTGCTGGCGTGGCATCATGAAATCTGCCACGGAAACAATTGACAAGAACCACCAAGCAAAATACAAGCAACAAAGCGCAGCAAGACGTGCCAAATGGTCACTCCTCCAGTCATAGTTGGCAATGACTGATGGCCAGAAAGAAAAGAAAGGAAAGATTCCTATTTGCTCATTTCCTTGACAAATACCAACAACAATCATGACCATGATCCTACATGGGTAGCTACTAGGTCCCCACAACATCAGGTTCATCATACAGCCATTTTCATCAACTTGAACGACCCAGGTGCCTTGGCAGTCCTCCTACATGCAGATATTGGACTGTCGAAAGAGGTTTCCTTCACAACTATTGTTGTCTGTATATTAAACTTGTCTCTGTTTCAAATCCCCCTCAGCACATGATGCATTTCCCAGTACAACTAGCACAGCGTGTTCAATATTAGTGTGACATGTGCTTGCTTTTATTTTGCATCCTGTTCCAATTCTTGGTTCTGGCTCTACCTCTGAACTTTATTTCCTTCTCACACTCCTCATTTTTGTTCATTAACTCTGTACATTTAAGAACACATTCCCTGATATTTCAGGGTGAAGTTTTGTTATTTCATTCTGATTTGCATTTCTGAGCATATTTCCTGATTGTCTTTCTGATTTTGTCCTTTTTCCTGTTTTCTCTTTTGTTTTTTGTTTTTTTCAGCTTTACTCTGTTTGCAGGATTGACTGACCTTTTTGGCTGTGTCTTTTGCTTGTCAGTTTGGATTGTTTTGCTCTCCACCATATCTACCAGGCTCCTGAATTAATAAGTTTCAAGGGTTTTCTGCATGGCCTGGCCAGCTATTGGGGAAGCCATGGTCTAATGGTTAGAAAAGTAGCTGTGGGACCAAGAAGTCACTGGTTCAATCCCCTAAACCAGCAAGAATAACTGAAGTGCCCTTCAGCAAGGCGCCTAACCCCCAACTGCTCCCCAGGCTGCTCTGGGTATCCTGTATATCACTCTGGATAAGAGTGTCTGCTGAATGCCATGAATTTTAACAGACAGTACTCATGAATAGTACCAATGGCATATTTTAATGAGAATTGCTCAAAGTCTTAACTGTTTTTTAGGTCATTGAGGATGAAATTCACAGAAGTACTGGTGCTGTTCTTTATTAAAGATAATAATTATTCAACATTCTGATTGAGTTGACATTCTTTCTTTTGATTGTGAGAATAACTCAAGGTGTTGTACTCTATTGAGGATAAGAATTGCTACTGGTACTCCCCTCTCCAGAGGGTAAGGATCATTCAGATTATCTCAGAGTGCATGGGCTGTGATGAAGCAGCACTCAGTCTGTAAAATCTTGCGAAGGTAGATGGCGAACTCCATCCCACCAGACCTCTTAGTGCTGCCACATATTGTATCAAATCACATTTAATGGAAGAAGGCACCCCTTGATCTGTATTCAAGTATGTTTGAAGAATCTCTTCTTTCACCTGATGGGTTACATTTTATGGTTACCCTTTATGGTTCTCCCCAAAGCACACAAAAAGTTGGTCAGTAACCAGCTAACTGCCAGTCACTTCCATCTGAGAGCTTGACAGTCCTCACTGGACCCAGGCTTGGCCTGGGCATATTCTCATCTGCAAAAGCAAATAGCTTTATTAATATACCATGGCATTAATATCTGGCAGGAAAGCATGGGTTTGGCCTGAGCGTGACATGTTTTATGTTCGGTTCCCAACAAAGACACTTCATGTGACCAACAATTCTCCATCTGCTATCAATATCCCTGCCAGAGTTAGAAAGTTTACATATGGGCAATGTGTGGACACACTCAGTTTTCTCACTATATTCATAAACGTGAAAGATCTGCCTTCTGTCAAAAAGACTCTCATGACCCATGTGTCATGCAGTCTGCACTGGTGTCAAATGACTCTTCGTATAGTTGACTTTCAAATCTAAAGATGTAAGATCAAGAGCTCTGTCTGGCTCATTACTTGCTGTTGGGACAATCCATATAGCACCTAGTCATCCAGGTAGGGAATTATGCACAGACCCTGGGTGCTAAAGCTAATCCAAAGGGAGTCACTCAGACCCTCATTCAATCAGAGTAATCATTTGTGTTTCACAGGAGGTGGAATGTGGAAATACTGTATGCTTTTTCCCCTCACATCTATGGTTACAAAGTAATTGTGTTTGTTTATCAAGTCTTCTGCCTAATTATGTCTTTTTTCTTCTCAATAATCCATCTCTGCTACTTGCTTTACTCCTCATGGTGGTGGCAAAACAATGAATAAGTAGCTTTTTGCCCAGTTCTAGGCATGTTTTGTATTTTGCTTAACAGGATTAAGCTGCACTTTTGGTCAAGGTTCTGCAAAGGCCTGTTACAAATGTACATGTTCCAAACAATTTGCGCAACAATCATGTTCATCACTTCATCAGGGCTTGGCAGAACAAACAGATTGCAAATGTATCATGGAAGACAAGAGGTTGAGAAAGGTGCCAAAGTTTCAACAATCCGTAAGTTATGCGTTTATGGACATGTTAAAATGACTGTATCAGATTACTTACACTGCACCAATACTGTATATGTTGACCCAAAGGATTGACAAGAATGGGAAAGGAAACTGGGCGGCATGGTGGTGTAGTGGTTAGCACTGTGGCCTCACAGCAAGAAGGTCCTGTGTTCAAGCCCAGCCTTTCTGTGCGTAGTTTGCATGTTGTCCCTGTCTCTGTGTGGGTTTCCTCTGGGTGCTTTGGTTTCCCCCACAGTCCAAAGACATGCAGGTTAGGCTAATTGGTGGCTTTAAATTGACCATGAGTGTGAATGGTTGTTTGTCTCTATGTGTCAGCCCTGTAATGACCTGGCGACTTGTCCAGGGTGTACCCCACCTCTCGCCCATAGTCAGCTGGAATAGGCTCCAGCTTGCCTGCGACCCTGTACAGGATAAGCGGCTACAGATAATGGATGGATGGATAGATGGGAAAGGAACCCAGCAAAAGGGAATACTGTACTAAATCCATAGGAAACCACTGATAAACAATGCAACAGTCCCACAACCATTTCTATTCTTTCTTCTCTCAGGTGCTCCCATTTGGGGTCGCCACAGCAGATCCGTTCCTCATATTTGATATGGCATATATTTTACACTGGATGCCCTTCCTGACACAACCCTCCCCAGTTTATCCAGGCTTAGGACCAGCACTAAGTATGCACTGGCTTGTACAGTCCCAATGGCTGAGTATTTTACCTAATGTACATGTCTTTGAACTGTGGGGGAAACTGGAGTGCCCGGAGGAAACCCACGCAGAGAGAACATGCAAACTCTGCACAGAAAGGCCCCCATCGGCCATGAGGTTCAAACCTGGAACCTTCTTGCTGTGAGGTGACAGTGCTAACTACTGCAGCATTGTGCTGCCCACCCACAACCATTTCTATCAATATGGATTAATATTTGGGGTCATTATATTGCTGTGGAAGGCCTTCTTTTCAAAGTGCTGGCATCTAATACTTGATCAAATTTGATGTTTGGGGTCCTCTCACCATCCTCTTTGTTTCTCACACCATCATCTCACTGTTCCAAACATTTGGGTTATGGCCGTAATTGCACTCAGCGATATTTTTAACTCCTTATTCATTTTTATGTAAGCATTACTTGGCTTGTACAGGTCGAGAAGCATTTTTCAAAGGAAACAACAGACTTTTCATAAAAGGAAGATTTGAAAACAATACTTTTTCAAGGATGGCCATTTCTTTACGGTTGGCAAATTTTTCACCATATAAGTTTTGAGAAAAAAATACCATAGGATATGCAAATTAGTTTTGTCATAGTATCTTCTAGCTTATTCTGCATATAATTCGGAAGCTTATTATACAAAAGAGAAATGATGTGAATGTAAGCCTGAAAGAGGGGCTGAGGATAAAGGCTGATAGAAAGCTTGCCTATCTGGCTTGACTTGAGTTCAGTGGTTCACCCATTTGACTTTGATGAGCTGACCTCAGACTTGCCCCTTTTACTGTGTTACTAATAAGAACACTAATAAGAGCCTGAAATTCTAATCTCGACTGTGACCATTCACCTGGAAGACACACACACACACACACACACACACACACACACACACACAGAGTTCATCCATAGGATTAAGCTAAGAAAAGCAGTTAACAGGAAGGTCAGTTCACCCCTTACTGACATGGGAACTAATTTGGCACTGGAAATAAAAACAACCGCCCTTAGTCACAGTCATAGTGTTTTAGTGTTTGCAAACAGATAGGTGCAGTCAGTCACACTGCTACGTCCATCACTAAAAATATCCAAAGAAAAGCGTAGCCTAAACAGGATGGCTTTCACCAGGCCACAACTGATGACCCCAATGAGGCAAAATAAGGATATATGTGGCCGATTTACCCTCAAGACATGTGAATATGAATTTCAGACGACTTCTTTGACGCTTAAGCAAATGCTACATCTTCAAAATTATTATAAGGCTAGCACACAGTCTTATAGGCTTATAGAATGTGAAGATCAACAAAGTGAAACATTAATCCAAAGTTATTTCAAACTCATAGAACCAATGGTGAATTCTGTATATCTGTGAAATGATACTTTATTGGTATAATGGCTGAAGGAATTTGTATTTTCCCTGAGCCTGAAAAAGGAAAAGCTGTTTATCTTTCATTTTATACCATAAGAGGCTTGTCTGAAAGACAACTGCATTATATTACCTCCATATTAGGAGTGTAATGCAATGACACTATCTGTATCTGTATCTGTTTAGTGTATTTGGATTTAAACCTGAACTGGCTATGATCTAACCTGGGAGGTTTGTTTGTTTGTTTGTTTGTTTGTTTGTTTGTTTGTTTGTTTGTTTGTTTGTTTTTATATTAAGCATGAACCCTACCATTATGAACACTGGAAACACTGGAAAACACCCAGAGCTGGAAATGTCATCAGTGTCATCAAGGTATGTGAATTCTGGTACTGATAGTTCCTCAGCCTCAGCTGCATCACTTGTGCACATCCCTCATGTTAATCCTCCTCACACAGTTAACAGTTATTACATGAAATCGAGCCGTACTGTACATGAGCTGATAGCCGATGAGGTGCATACCGTAGCACCTAGTAGGCTATAAGCCATGTACGATGAGATTGAGTGGAATAACTGTTTTATTATTATCCACATTCGCTGGATTTTGAGAAACAGAGCATTTTTATTTTTTGCAAATTCGATAAATAAAAGCTTTATACAAAACGTCCGAAAAAATAATTTCCGCTGAGAATGTAAACAAACCTGCGAAATGACAGTAGCAGTTTGTGAAAAGTACTATAGTAATAATTCTTGAAAAATTAAAAAAAGATACTTCTTACCATCAAATACTTTTATTCCATATTTTGTTGCTGCTTTTTTTATTTTGGGGTTTTTTTGTTTTCGAGTAGAGTTTGTATTTCATCCTCAGTTGGTTCAGCCACATGTGCCACCATTTTGTTTTTCTCTATTCATGGTATATTAGCTGATAGCCTAGTAGTAGAGTAGCCAATCAGAGTGTGTGATTGCTCATATCTGGTGAATGTGGATAGAATAATTATTCTTGTACCAGCCTATAATATTTCCTAAGAATTTAGTTGGTTCTATTTCCCAAAATATTAGGAAAAAATTTCAGACCCAATTTAAACCACAGAGACCCGGACCAGGCAGTTACTAAGAATGAATGAATGAATAAATGAATGAAAAGACTCATATTCATGAATGTCATTTGTCTTTGTCCCTCAAGCTTCATATCTGACTGCTCACCCACATGACAGTAAAAACCTCCTTTTTTCCCACGATGAACACCTCTGGTATCTCTAACAGAACCAGAACCTCTAACCAGAAGCCCTTTCCAAAAAAAAGTACACTTCCTATTCATATCCGTATTTGTATCTGTTAAGAACACATTATCTGTTCAGTCTGAATAATGTATTCATATGCCATTACATTCCTGCGTCATACAGAGCAAGAAGTGAGCTAGCCAACATATCCTACATGAAACCTCTCTGCCCTCATCAGAACCACAGAGGACAAGGCTGGGTGTCACTTTCAGAAGCAGCCACAATAGCTGATATCACTTTTCTCACTCTCTCCCCAGTGACTCATGTTTGTTAGCCAGTGACATAACCAGTATCGCCACTGAATGTCAGCACCGGCTTCCTGTATGGCACCTTGTGATGACAGCTCCTGTTTGTGGCACCAAAAGTGGCCAGACACAAGGTTGGTGGAAGATGTTTTGTGTGAACTCTGTGAGTCGACTCATTAATGAAAAACCACGTTTCATAATATTATTTTGAGCCCAGCAGATCCCATTAGTGAATGGTTTTGGGAGACTGAAAACTGCTATGGAGTTTTTGAGTCATTAAATTCCACAGGTTACACCTTATCATGAGAATATTATGAGGAACATAATTGTGTTTGATCTTGCATTGCCCTCCAGTCATAAAACCAGTCATTTGGGAATCAGTGTGACGCATTACATTATGGGCTTGAGCTTCTATGTTGTTGGCTCACACTCCGTCCACATTACATTATCTGTTCCATGTAAACATAGGATGTAAACAGTCCATTTTGGTTTGGCTGTGACAAATAAACACTGCATAACATGCTGAGGGAGCACTCCAAACATATAGAAGTTCATATGCATAAATGTTTTAGGGAAGCAGAAGAATGAATATGAAGTTGATATTGCACTCATTCAGACCTGAGGTCTGTCCTGCCTTCACTGTGACGCACATCTACAGCACAGATTATGATCTTGGTTTATCTCATTTCATCTCATCTCATTATCTCTAGCCGCTTTATCCTGTTCTACAGGGTCGCAGGCAAGCTGGAGCCTATCCCAGCTGACTACGGGCGAAAGGCGGGGTACACCCTGGACAAGTTGCCAGGTCATCACAGGGCTGACACATAGACACAGACAACCATTCACACTCACATTCACACCTACGGTCAATTTAGAGTCACCAGTTAACCTAACCTGCATGTCTTTGGACTGTGGGGGAAACCGGAGCACCCGGAGGAAACCCACGCGGACACGGGGAGAACATGCAAACTCCGCACAGAAAGGCCCTCGCCAGCCACGGGGCTCGAACCCGGACCTTCTTGCTATGAGGCGACAGCGCTAACCACTACACCACCGTGCCGCCCATCTTGGCTTATCTGTTAAAGATAAACCTAGGCAGCATTGTCAGGCATGATGGAGGGGCAGGTAGCGATATTAAGAGCAGAATCATCAAAGCCCAAAATGCCTTCATAATGTTGAATAATGTATGGTGGTCACCCCAATATAGCACCAATACCAAGCTAAGATTATACAAGAGCTGCATTCTATCTGCACTTATATATGGTTCAGAATGCTGGAGGATGACTGAGTATGACATTTCCAAGCTCTCAGCATTCCACACCAAGAATCTGTCAAATTCTATGCATCTTCTGGTTGAGAACCATCTCTAACCAAGAATTTATAACTCGCTCAGTGTAATCAGGATAGCATGAAAACCATTATCATGTGAAGGCAATGGAGATGGATCAGACACATCCTTCGAAGAGAGCAAGATAACATCACACCTATTGCTCTACACTGGACACCAGAAGGACAGCGTAAGAGAGGGCGACCCAAGAACAAATGGAGACGTACAGTAGAGTTAGAAACGAAGACTCTGAACCACACTTGGGGTACAGTACAGGAATTGGCCCAGGACAGACAGAACAGAGTTATTTACAAGACAGAGTTACTTATGTAACTCTGTCTGTAAACAGATATTGTACAAGAAGAGTTTAACTGTTTCTACAATGCTAAACATCCTGACAAGGTTGTAAGAGTATTTGGAAGTTTGGGAAGTGGTAGCCGGTGGCACAGTGGTGTAGTGGTTAGTACTGTTGCCTCACTGCAAGAAGGTTCTGGGTTCGAGCCCAGTGGCTGACGGGGGCCTTTCTGTGTGGAGTTTGCATGTCCTTCCTGTGTCTGTGTGGGTTTCCTCCGGGTGCTCCGGTTTCCCCCACAGTCCAAAGACATGGAGTTAGGTTAACTGGTGGCTCTAAATTGATAGTAGGTGTGAGTGTGAATGGTTGTTTGTCTCTATGTGTCAGCCCTGCGATGACCTGGAGACTTGTCCAGGGTATACCCTGCCTCTTGCCCATAGTCAGCTGGGATAGGCTCCAGCTTGCCTGCAACCCTGCACAGGATAACCGGTTACATATGATGGATGGATGGAAGTGGTAGTTCAGCAGATACGGCTCAGAGTTAATGAGGGGAAGATTGTAATTTCAACCAGAGGTAAACCCAGGACAGAAGGATAATCTGACTCTAATGTTCTGTTTAGGCCTCATGGACTTATGATACAGAAGCACTACCTTCTCCTACCTTATTATTTAAAAGTTTGTGGACAGCTGACCAATATGTGGCTCTTCCAAAATCTGTTGCCACAAAATTGGAAGCATGCATTTGTCTAGAATGTCTTTACACTGTATGCTGTAGCTTTACATTTTCCCTTCACTGGAAGTTAGAGGCCCAAACATGTTCCAGCATGACAATGCCCCTGTGCATAAAGCAAGCTCCATGAAGACATGGTTTGCTAATGCTGGTGGTGAAGAACTTGAGTGGCCTGCACAAAGCCCTGGCCTCAACCCCACTGAACACCTTTGAGATGAACTGGAACACCAAACTTCTAACCCAGCATCAGTGCCCAACCTGATTGAATACAAATCCAATACAATACAAATTCAACAACACTGAGTCCTTGTAGGTTCTTTTGCTTCTTTGCTTCTTAAACCCTCCTCAAAATTTCTTGAGGAAAAATCAACATAGATAAACTCCAGGTGGTTTCATCAAATTTCAATTTGTTGTAAACATAAAATTTTATCTACTTTGTGTAATTTTAGATTAAGAAAAGTTTTAGGTTGAGCCCTAAAAATGCATAAGTACAATCACGTTTCTGTATAGGATCTTTAGTAGTAGTAGTAGTAGTAGTAGTAGTAGTAGTAGAAGTCGTGAGCTACTAGCAATCAGTACTGTCACAGTAATAGAAGGATATAAATGGAAGTTGCTTGACCTTAGCAGGTTACCCTCAACTACTAGAGTTTATGAGGTTTATTAGGTGCTTTAGACAATTCAAATTCCTAAATGGTTAACAGTTAGATATTTACTCATGTTAGAAGTTTTAACTTGCCAGATTCAGACCATCGCATTCATCCTCAATTGTTACTTGGAGTACTCTCTGCCTTAAGCGATCCACCTCTTTCTAAGGTTTCCTCAACATATACACAGACCATTACTCAGACAGCCCACGTCATTCTGTGTTTACGCAATCAGCTCTCGCTCTGGAAAGGACTGACGGGGGGAGTACCTCTTACACTGTCAACATCAGCTCTTATTGCGTGGCAACAACACACCACAGCCTGAGAAATGCACAGTTCCCATTGCTCAGTCCAAACACTTCAGAGTGTGTGTACATGTGGGAGCCAGCGACCTATGGTGGAGGAGGTTCAGAGAGGAAAATGGTGCTAAGGCCCAGGAAGGTCCCTGAGTGCTATATTTGGTATGGAAAGTTACCGTACCTCTGGGACAGAACGGGCAGCTGGTGAATCTTGGTGGTTGGCAAGGATGAGGAAGGGGAGTGTGCAGAGCTGAGGGTGCTGCAGGGCCAAAAGGAGTTCAGATCGGCAAGCCTCCATCTTCTCATCCGAAACAGTGCTGTCAAGAACGAATACCACTCCTTGGGAGCCTTGGTAGTAGCGGCTCCAGTGTTTCTTGATATTGTCTGCCCCTATAATAAAAATAAAAAAATAAACACCATGTAACCCACTAATCTTGTGTTTTAATTTCATTTATATTGATGTCTAGATTTGTGAGACCATTTTTAAAGAAATGTCATTTATTATCATTAATTACCACCACACTCTCATTGTCTCTTGTGTAAATTATAAACCTGTGATTTGTGGCTCTGAGCATGAAATTAACAAGTCTATGTCATACTTCTCTACATTCTCGCAAGGGGGACATAGCCACTGTAGCCGCTTATCCTGTTCTACAGGGTCACAGGCAAGCTGGAGCCTATCCCAGCTGACTATGGGCGAGAGGCGTGGTACACCCTGGACAAGTCGCCAGGTTATCGCAGGGCGGGGGACATAAATATAAAATGTAAACTTCTTTACTAACTGCCTGAGTAGTATAAACACGCATTTGCACCTGTAGATGATTAAGTGAAGTTTTACATAGACAACATGTGGGCATAGCCTACAACCATATGAAAGAAGGCAAACAGCCAAATTGCATGAGTTATTTGACTAGCCTATAAGATGAACAAGGCTAGGCAAGTTTAGTTTTTGCTTCAACACAGATAAGTTGCATGAGAGACAGGTATGAGACAGGTGTGTTAAGCAACGTTGGAGAAAGAGAGAACCGATTTTAACGTCAGTGAAGCCCAGTGATAATAGACTGAGGCAAAGAGAGATGAGGACAAGGGCATTAAGGATACCCTTCACCCTTGATGCACAACTGATCAGAGCAGCAGTGATTAAAGTTCCTGGTGAGGCTGTGTATGGCCAAGAACAACTGTCCAAGACCAGAAGAACACGTGAAAGAGGGTGGAGTAAGCATCAAGTCCTGAGTTGAGCTTTTCTACCAGTTTTCAGCACCTGCAGTCAGTTGTACTAGCTGAACAGAAGCCCTATTGTAACCTAGTTGGAATATTAATGACACTACATTTGAGTTTACTAACTACTTATTGGTTGCACCAAGTTTTAACAGAGTGGACACCCTGCAGAAATAGTTTGTGCCACGGTAAAGATTACACAAGTACAAGTAGGCCATTTTTATATCGGTTTTTATATCCTTGTGCATCATAAGATATCATCAGCTTGAGATATTAGCAAGGTAGTGTACACCACAAATGGTTCTCTCCACATTTACTGGATATGAACAATTGTGCGCTCTGATTGGCTACTCTACTACTAGGATATCAGCTCATATACCGTGAGTAGAGAAAAACAAAATGGCGGAGCATGCTGCTGAACCAACTGAGGACAAAATAAAAACTCTACTTGAAAACAAAACCCCAAAAAATACAAAGAAAGCAACAAAATATGGAATAAAAATATTTCATGGTAAGAGCATATCTTTTTTATTTTTCAAGAATTATTATTATGGCATTTTCTTCACAAATTGCAACTGTCATTTCGCCGGTTTGTTTAAACTGTAAGCAGAAATTATTTTGTTGGACATTTTGTATAAAGTTTTATTTATCGAATTTGCAAAAAATAAAAATGCTCTGTTTCTCAAAATCCAGTGAATGTGGATAGAATAAAACAGTTATTCCACCCAATCTCATCGTACATGGCTTATAGCCAACTCGACTATCACCTCATGTATGACTCGATTTCGTGGAATAACTGTTAAATATGTTTTAAGTATACAATTAATTAGCGGGGCGGCACGGTGGTGTAGTGCTTAGCGCTGTCGCCTCACATCAAGAAGGTCCGGGTTCGAGCCCCGTGGCCGGCGGGGGCCTTTCTGTGTGGAGTTTGCATGTTCTCCCCGTGTCCGCGTGGGTTTCCTCCACGTGCTCCAGTTTCCCCCACAGTCCAAAGACATGCATTTTAGGTTAACTGGTGACTCTAAATTGACCGTAGGTGTGAATGTGAATGGTTGTCTGTGTCTGTGTGTCAGCCCTGTGATGACCTGGCGACTTGTCCAGGGTGTGCCCCGCCTTTCGCCCGTAGTCAGCTGGGATAGGCTCCAGCTTGCCTGCGACCCTGTAGAACAGGATAAACCGGCTAGAGATAATGAGATGAGATGAGATGAGATGAGACAATTAATTAGCACAACTTTATTCATCACACACTTGTGAAATTCCTCTCTGCATTTAACCCATCTGAAGCAGTGAAAACAGACATGTGATTGATTGATTGATTGATTGATTGATTGATTGATTGATTGATTGATTGATTGAGTCTTACCATTAATACCATTAATCTAACACTGTTGTTTAGCATATGTTCAGCAAACGTAGATGAAGATTGCAGGTGTTTTTTTTTTAGTGCTTTGTGACTAAAATACCATTAAATTTGTTTCACAAGTGCCCTGGCAGCAGAACAGAGCATACCAGAATAAAACACAAACACAATTTCCATCTCTGACAAAAGTTTCCTACTACCTTTATATCAGTTCCGCTTAGATCAGAATAAATCCCTGGAAAACAGGCACAGAACGGAACAGTATACTAAGATTACCATGTTTCCATCATGTTGTGAGGTCCAACTCTGAGAAAAGAGGAAGTGGAACTGAAACCCCATAAATAAGTGAAACAATTTGGCAAATCTCAGGAATTCCTGTATTTTCTTTGCAGTTCTGGATTTGAGCCATGAGCATGCAGCCTTGAGATGCTGCTTCTCGTACTCATTCCTTCTGTCTGATCATTTATCCAAGAAAAATATCAACGCTGTTCAAACAGGGTGCAAAAACAGCTGGTTTCACCCACTAGAGGTAGCAATAGTCCAAAACACTAAAGCATCTGGAGAGAGACTGGGCAGCAGTACAGGTGTCCGCAAAGGTGTTAACATTATCTTCTGCTTTCATCACTGACAATGTTTTCTGAAACATATCACTCAGGATGGAATTATATACGGCATGAAGAATCTTATACAAACCCACAGACAATGATAAAACAGAGAAAGACTGGCAAGCAGAAAAAAAGAGTCAAGAGTCAGTACACAGAAACAGCTAGACAGGAAGAGAAATCTGTGAATTTACAGAATGCGTCTATAATTTAAGAACATGTGAAGGTGATAATGAAGGATAATGCCAAGGAGACGCTGAAGTCTGGCAAAGCCCAGGTAGAAGTACAGTAGGTGAGGATAAGAGTGTGAAAATGCTTTTTTTAACTAAAATTTTAACCTAAACTAAAAGGAAAGGGTGAGAGAAATTAAAAAGTGTTTATCATGTTGATATAATTTAAACAACAGTATTGCAGTTTTGTTAGTTTAGGTTTGAAAATCCAAGGGAGGGGGGGATGTTGAAATAATCTCATGATATATTTTCAGTCAATTCATGAAATGTTCATCTTTTCCACTCGGATCCTGTCAGAGCTTTGATTTGCTACTTCCCAGCAAGTTCAAATATAGAAAATGGACCTTTCAGCACAGGGTATGCATTATTAATATGAGCAACAGATGAGATCTCAAACTAAACACATATACAGTGGTGTTTGAAAGTTTGTGAACCCTTTAGAATTTTCTACATTTCTGCATAAATATGACCTAAAACATCATCAGATTTTCACACAAGTCCTAAAAGTAGATAAAGAGAACCCAGTTGAACAAATGAGACAAAAATATTATACTTGGTCATTTATTTATTGAGGAAAATGATCCAATATTACATATCTGTGAGTGGCAAAACTATGTGAACCTTTGCTTTCAGTATCTGGTGTGACCCCCTTGTGCAGCAATAACTGCAACTAAACGTTTCCTGTAACTGTTGATCAGTCCTGCACACCGGCTTGGAGGAATTTTAGCCCGTTCCTCCGTACAGAACAGCTTCAACTCTGGGATGTTGGTGGGTTTCCTCACATGAACTGCTCGCTTCAGGTCCTTCCACAACATTTCGATTGGACTAAGGTCAGGACTTTGATTTGGCCATTCCAAAACATTAACTTTATTGAGTCTGAAGAGACTCAATTCAGCCTGTTTAACATGTGTCAAAATCATCCTCACCAGCCTCCTGTTCTTTCTTTCTTTCTTTCTTTCTTTCTAGCCTTCATCTAATATTATATACCTTGCCAGTAGCTCACTCCACAGATTTTATCCCATCTCATCTCATTATCTCTAGCCGCTTTATCCTGTTCTACAGGGTCGCAGGCAAGCTGGAGCCTATCCCAGCTGACTACGGGCGAAAGGCGGGGTACACCCTGGACAAGTCGCCAGGTCATCACAGGGCTGACACATAGACACAGACAACCATTCACACCTACGGTCAATTTAGAGTCACCAGTTAACCTAACCTGCATGTCTTTGGACTGTGGGGGAAACCGGAGCACCCAGAGGAAACCCACGTGGACACGGGGAGAACATGCAAACTCCGCACAGAAAGACCCTCGCCGGCCACGGGACTCGAACCTGGACCTTCTTGCTGTGAGGCGGCAGTGCTAACCACTACACCACCGTGCCGCCCCCCACAGATTTTATATATATATATATATATATATAAAATTACATGGTTGCACAAAAATATTAAGTTTATCTTCGAATGGTGAACACATTCACGAGTAAGGGAAGTGAATGAGTGAAAATGTTTTCAACACGAGAAAATAAACTTCATGTCTTTGCATCAATGTGTAATATTTTTTATTACATAGACACATCCACAAAAAAAAATGCAAGTTAATCAACAGAATTTTAATTCTGAACCAGTTCAGCATTTTGACAATGCACATCTAGTCAGCAGGAAAACACGGGAAGTGACATCATCGGAGTGAAATATCAGGAAATATTATACATACAGGACACTTTTTTGATCAAATAAAAACGTGTTCTATTCCCTTCTAGCGGGTTTCATTCATTTGGTTCGAAAGCATGCAATATTGTTAGCATATCACTTATCCTATGTGTATTACGTCACTCTACCCAATGGAGAATGAGCGTTGAATATGGTTTACGATATTGCATGGTTGTTAAGACAACATGATGTCACACGTTGGAGACATAAAACTTCCGTGCTAGTGAGCGGCTGTGACAATTTGTAAACAAACATGGCAGCCAGGTTTGCTTTGTTAAATACAGAAGAGTTTGAGAGAATTTTGAAAATAAAGATGCGTTGAAAACCCAAAAGGAATGTGTATGTATAATAATAATAATAAGAAGAAGAAGAAGAAGAAGAAGAATATTGGCTGGCTTTTTTTCATGATATATCAGATATATTCCATTCAGCTAACTCATCTTTGACTCATTCAACATCATGCTAGCTAAATGGAATATACAGTGGCATGCAAAAGTTTGGGCACCCTTAATGAAAATGTCTGTTACTGTGAATAGTTAAGCGAGCAGAAGATGAACTGATCAGCAAAAGGCATAAAGGTAAAGACGAGACATTTCTTTTCAGCGTTTTCTGCAAGATTTGTGTATTATTTTTGTTTTGTACAATTGGAGAGTGAAAAAAGAAAAGGAACACCATGCGAAAGTTTGGGCACCCCAATACATTTGAGTTCTCAGGTAACTTTTACCAAGGTTCCAGACCTTAATTAGCTTATTGAGCTGTGGCTTCTTCAAATTCTTCATTAGGAAAGGTCAGATGATGCAGATTTCAAAGTTGTATAACTTGTCTGACTCCTCAAACTTGTCCCTAAAATCAACAGCAATGGGCTCCTCTAAGCAACTCCCTCGCATTCTGAATAATAAAATAATTGATGCTCACAAAGCAGGAGAAGGCTACAAGAACGTACCAAAGTGGTTTCAGGTAGCTGTTTCCTCAGATTGTAATGTTATTAAGAAATGGCAGTTAACAGAAACAGTGGAGATCAACGTGAGGTCTGGAAGATGAAGAAAACTTTCTGAAAGAACTGCTCATTGGATTGCTAGAAAGGCAAATAAAAACCCCTGTTTGACTGCAAAAGACCTTCAGAAAGATTTAGCAGACCCTGGAGTGGTGGTGCACTGTTCTACTATGCAGCGACACCTGAACAAATATGACCTTCATGGGAGAGTCATCAGCAGAAAACCGTTCCTGTGTCCTAGCCACAAAATTCAGTGTCTGAAGTTTGCAAATGAACATCTAAATAAGCCTGATGCATTTTGGAAACAAGTCCTGTGGACTGATGAAATCAAAATAGAATTTTTTGGCCACAATGTGCAAAGGTATGGTTGGAGAAAAAAGGGTGACAAATTCCAGGAAAAGAACACCTCTCCAACTCTGAAGCATGGGTGTGGATCGATCATGCTTTGGGGTTGTGTTGCAGCCAGTGGCACAGGGCACATTTCATTGGTCGAGGGAAGCATGGATTCGAATAAATACCAACAAATTCTTGAAGCAAACATCACACCATCTGTAAAAAAGTTGAAGTTAAAAAGAGGATGGGTCCTATAATAAGACAACGATCCAAAACACACCTCAAAATCTACAATGGAATACCTCAAGAGGCACAAGCTGAAGGTTTTGCCCTGGCCCTCACAGTCCCTGACCTAAACATCATTGAAAATCTGTGGATAGATCTCAAAAGAGCAGTGCATGCAAGACAGCCCAAGAAACTTGTAGAACTGGAAGCCTTTTGCAAGGACGAATGTGTGAAAATCCCCCAGGTAAGAACTGAAAGATTATTAGCTGGCTACAAAAAGTGTTTACAAGCTGTGATACTTGCCAAAGGTGGTGTTACTAGGTACTAACCATGCAGGGTGCCCAAACTTTTGCTTCGGGCCCTTTTCCTTTTTTGTGATTTTGAAAATGTAAAAGATGAAAATAAAAAATTGTTTTTGCTAAAAATATAAAGGGAATGAGTCATCTTTAACTTTATGCCTTTTGGACATCATTTCATCTTCAACTTGCTTAACTGTTCACAGTAACAGCAGTTTTGACCAGGGGTGCCCAAACTTTTGCATACCACTGTATCTGATTTACCACTCAGAGCTGCAATGCATTTCATATGGAAAATGCGAGGTTTTCAACACAAGAAGATAAACTTTATATCTTCAAGCCAATGTGTGAGTTTCTTTTTATTATATAGACACATTCACAAACAAAAGTACCCAAATTTAACAAAACAATTCATCGATTTCTTCATGAGTGACATATAAAGATTTATGTCACGGTTTTGAATTTCCATGTCCCAGATGTAGCTCATATGAAAAATATGAGTGGTGTACATCGATATTATATTGTATACACATTTGTGGTTAACTGACAGAAAATGCTTTTTTTTCATACCTTCCAAATAATCTGTTGGCATGAAGGTGGCATCTGATGGTGGTTTTGAAGACTTGGAAACCCCAAGATTTTACTTTTTCTTGTAATTCACCAACAGTGATCCTTGGGTTTTTTGTTTTGTTTTGTTTTTTTCTATTTTACCTCCTCACTGTACATGGGGCAAAATAATCTTGGGTCCTCTTCCAGGCATGTTTGTAACTGTTCTACTTGGTGTTCACTTTTTTTTATTATTGCCTTAACAGTAGAAATGGACATTTTCAGGCAAGTAGCTATTTTCATAACCATTCCCTGACTTATGAAGGTCAATACACCTCTCCCTCATTTGGTTTGTGTGTTCACTTATACTACCGTTCAAAAGTTTGGGGGTCACTTTGAAATGTCCTTATTTTTGAAAGAAAAGCACTGTTCTTTTCAATGAAGATCACTTTAAACTAATCAGAAATCCACTCTATACATTGCTAATGTGGTAAATGACTATTCTAGCTGCAAATGTCTGGTTTTTGGTGCAATATCTCCATAGGTGTATAGAGGCCCATTTCCAGCAACTATCACTCCAGTGTTCTAATGGTACAATGGGTTTGCTCATTGCCTCAGAAGGCTAATGGATGATTAGAAAACCCTTGTACAATCATGTTAGCACAGCTGAAAACAGTTGAGCTCTTTAGAGAAGCTATAAAACTGACCTTCCTTTGAGCAGATTGAGTTTCTGGAGCATCACATTTGTGGGGTCGATTAAATGCTCAAAATGGCCAGAAAAATGTCTTGACTATATTTTCTATTCATTTCACAACTTATGGTGGTAAATAAAAGTGTGACTTTTCATGGAAAACACAAAATTGTCTGGGTGACCCCAAACTTTTGAACGGTAGTGTACCTCCCATGTTGATGGATGAGAAAGGGAATTTGGCCTCTGTGTCACCTTATATTTGTTCCCCAGTTAATCAGAAAGTCATGGATTACAGCTTGACAGTTCCAGCACACTCCAGTTAACTCAAAAATGTACAATTTAAATGGAAAACATGCTTCAGTTACATTGTGTTCTCTATAATTTCCGGAGGGCAATAATAGTGGCACATGTGTTTTTCTTAAAAAGATTTTTTTTTTCTTGATGAGATGGGAATGAGATGGATTTGTTTTTCTGAATAACTTTATTTCAATTAAAGGTTGGATTTTTCTCATTTGTTCAGTGTGAGATGAAGCAACTTCACCAAAAGGTGGATTTTTTCTAACCAATTTTACTCATCTTTACAAGGGGTGCCAATAATCATGGAGGGAACAGTATAAATATAAACCTGTACCCCTGTATATTCATGCAATTATCCAACCAGCACAATACATAAAATCATGCAGATGCATGTCAGTTAATGTTCATATCAAACATCAAACTGAGGAAAAATACGATTTCAGTAACTTTGACTATGGCAAGGTTGTTGGCTCCAGAATGGCTGGTTTTAGTATTTAGAGAAACTGTCTGTCTGTATGGATTTGTTCTCATAGTCAGAAGTCAGAAAGGCAGACTCAGTTAAAGTTCACAAAACCATCAACATTATCAGTCAGTAAACAAAAACCCAGAACACTATAAACAGAGATGAACAAATGAAACAAAGGTGCTAGACTCTATGCAGAACTGCTTAGGTATCCAAGATTTTGCATGAATCAGGGAAAAACAAAGAGCTTAAATCAGAACCAGAGAGAGGAACCAAGCTTACGTAGCAGGAAACAAGTACTGGGTGAAACCAATTAACCAATTAGCAAGAGTTAACAAGAACAGGAAGCAGTGACCAAATATGGAAAGTACCGTATGATACAAGTGACCCCACACAGGCGAATACTATATGAAGGTTACACAGAGAAAAGAGATAAACAAAAACAGATGATATAGCCATAATAGGATTTTTCTCATCTTTAAAATCACCTTATTTGGTCGTCACAAAATCAATTAGTCAATCACCTGTCAGTCACCATTCACTATTATCACCATTCAAATCACTTTTTTTTTTTATTTAAAGCACAGTTCTCCTCCGCAACCTAAGAAGCCAGAGCAGCAGTGATCTGGTACAGATAATAAATAAATGTTATCATAGTAACCACTGGAGGCATCAATGTGTATAAAACTATCTGTAACTGGCTTTGACCTCACCTAATGGAAGATCTTTAGATCATGCTCAGCATACATTTCTGCCTCTGACCAAATTTGGTTAGGATTCCCCTTGGTGGTCCCATGTTCTTGTTTTCAGTTGTTTTCGTTTTAAGGGTGCTGATGTTCCTGTTGTGTTTTATTTGGGCCTCAAGTCAACATACACAGCACACCTGTTCTGTCCCCTAAATCTCACAAAACACATAAATCACCCTGACTGCGGTCACTACTAACATTCACATTCTCAGCCTGGAAGATTTTTTTTAGCTCTTTAAGACACCAAAAATAAGTGTCTTCTCAGAAGATGTCTAGACCATGAAAGCATGAAAGTGCATACACTTGATATTGATATTTTAGAAGTTCTGCTAGTTCTTTGGAGGGGGAAAAGGAAATATATATACTACATACTACTCTGAATTCATTTATTTTATTCTTCTGCATCCTGATATACTACTTGATCACTAAGATGATTGGGAAATGATTACAACCTTGATGTTTTCTCCTCTGCTCCTTAGCAGGCCCTTCTGCCAAAAGTTCAAACAAGTGGAGCAATATTTATGCAGTGGGTAAACAGTCACTAAAGCTGTATTAGTTCTTCAAATTAGCCGAGCTTTGATTTTTCTACTGGACATAAGAGTGGAATTAATCTACGTCTATGAAATCATTGACTTAATCTGTTAATGAGAGTTGAGTTCAACTCTGTAAACCCTTTCTAAACTATGAAGTAAGAGGTTAAAACATAGAACTTATTGGAGCAGCACAACAGCAATAAAGAAAAATGTTAACACTGTATTGTACGGGTAATACATGTTCACATTACCTCCAAGTTCCTTCACATTCAGTACTGCATTCGGGAAAGCCACTGCCTTGATGCTGAAACCTAAAAGAGATGACAGGATACTATTTACATGGTGAAATAAATGAAAGCCCATGTTTTTTTCTTGACTTTCGCCAGTGTTGGCAGACAGCACACAACAGTTCCAGAAATTAGATGAAGAAAAGCAGTATCACAGTCACACAACAACTGAAGATTTACTCAATCACACCATGAACCTCATGTTCATTTCAAAACAATGCATGCAGAGACGGGGCCAGGCACACATTCTCAAGCGATTAACGCAAAACATATGAGGTTGAGCCTCTTAACTTGCCACTTTTTGACTTTGATACCAGAGTTAATCAGACAAGTTTCATCAAGTTCACAGCAGAGGACAGTAAATGTGGACAGTAAAAGTCATGCAAGACATAAGAGGTTCAGTCAAGGTCTTAACTGAAGGAGCAACAGATACAGTAGAATAGATATGATGTTTCCGAACCAAGTCAATATGTCATAGTGTCACAGTGACTCGCTATAACACTATTAGTGAAAGGTGTCCTCCATTCAATCCTGTGCTCCGGTTATCATCAGTGTGGAGCTTCACCTGTTCTCCCCATGTGTTCTCCCACGTCCTCCAGGTTCCCTAGTTCCCTCCCCAAATGTCAGTAGATGGACTGGCTATGTTAAATTGATCCTCATTGTGAATGTGTGTGTGCATTGCGCCCTATGGCCTGATGTTGCATCCAGGGTGTGTTTCCACCTCATACCCAGCGTTCCCAGGATAAATTTCAGATTCACCTCACCCTGAAGATGAATTATTTGTACAAGGTTGGTACTGATGATAATATATCATAATGGATAACACACTTTACATCACATATGTAACAGTGTGGGAAATAAGGAATTTAAAGCAGACTGTCACAGGACAGACAAGTCTGAAATGTTGTCTGTCTGTCCGTCCAAATTTCAATTTGTCTGAATGACAAGTCAAAGGCCTGGAACAATGTGGCCAGGGATCTGGGGCCCACCTTAGAGCCCTGGAAGCTGAAGGGCTTTCGATGCCTGGAGATGGCTTCTCAACCATTTCCAAGCAAATTTTTGTGATCTTCAAAGGCCAAATTTCACTAGACATTAGTTGCTAATTACACTACAAACTGAATATAATTTACAAGAAAATGTCAGAAGATTAAAGAAAAAAAATGCTTTAAAAGTTATACCAAAGAAAACAGTAGCACACGCAGGTCAGTTCCATGTCTAGAAAAAAGTATGGGGGGCAAGGATGTTCCAGCTGGTTATAACTTACTGGTACTCATATATAGGTACTATAATAACACTCATGAAACATTATGTCAACAATGACTATTTTTATACTATGTTTATAATAAGCCTATCAGAAATTTAGTAATTGACAATGCAACTATTCTTACATAATAAAGTTACATTTTTAAGTGCAAGATTCTAAGTGACTTTGGAACAAAATGACTTTTAAAATGACTCAAAACTAGACACAGTCATATCATTTGGCATTCAGACTCAAATCTGCTGGACTAGAACTTAGAAAATAGAAGAAAATAAAAACTCTATTAAAATATAAATCTACATTCTACAAAGCATATGACTATGACTGTCATTCTTATTATGAATGAAAAAAATGCACATAATAATAACATCATCATCATTGATTGGCAGTTTGGCACTTAACATAATACTTTACTGCAAAGTTTCATGTCAACTGAACTCTTAATCAACTGACTGGATCAGTCAGATACTGTCAACCCTAAAACACTAGTTCAACTGCATTGTGCAGTAAAAACAACAGTAAATATTGAGTGTATTGTTGTTGTCTTATTTAGTGTGCCACTCAGGGAGAGGGATGTGCCTATAAATTTTGGCAGGGCTGGGTCATTCAGTGGCCAAGTTATGAATTTTAAATGCTGGCTCGAGCCAGGGCCCATATTAAATTTTTTGGCAAGCAGCGCTCGTGCGGGGGTTTCATGGGCGAATAACGGGCCAAGGTGGGGTTGTACCAGGCCATGCCTAAGCTGGTTTGAAAGGGCTTGGGGAGTGGGAGGTCCCTGTAAATTTTGGCAGGGCAAGGACCATCGGTGGCCGAGTTATGAATTTTTAAAGTCACGGCACGGGGGCCCCAGTTTCATAGACCATGTTATGACAAGCTGACCTCTTCTGCTCCTCGGACCTGCCTGATCCATCCTGATGTCCTATGTCTGTTCGGAGTCTCATCACATCGCTCCTGTAGAGGACGGCCCCATACGGACAGTCGAAAGTCACACTTGGAAGATGCTCTGGACTCTTACAGTAATGCTTTTATGGCTCTCTGCATGTCAAGAGACACTCAAAGTTGTCAAGTAAAGCAATGATGCTGAGGTGACCAGTTAAAAACTGAGCTAATATTGAGATTTGGATAATTGGAAAAGTGTGTCAAAGGGGCATTTGTAAACGCAATAGGAGTCAAGTTTGGAAGTCTGGCTCAATATTTTATGTCCACTGGGTGCTTAATAATTTTATTGAGAGTCTTTGGGTCACCAGTTCAAAATAAGTGCCTGGGGATTATAGTGTTGATTTATATTACAAGGCTGAGACATGGGAAAGATACTGTATGTGTACAACCCCGATTCCAAAAAAGTTGGGACAAAGTACAAATTGTAAATAAAAGCAGAATGCAATGATGTGGAAGTTTCAAAATTCCATATTTTGTTCAGAATAGAACATAGATGACATATCAAATGTTTAAACTGAGAAAATGTATCATTTAAAGAGAAAAATTAGGTGATTTTAAATTTCATGACAACAACACATCTCAAAAAAGTTGGGACAAGGCCATGTTTACCACTGTGAGACATCCCCTTTTCTCTTTACAACAGTCTGTAAACGTCTGGGGACTGAGGAGACAAGTTGCTCAAGTTTAGGGATAGGAATGTTAACCCATTCTTGTCTAATGTAGGATTCTAGTTGCTCAACTGTCTTAGGTCTTTTTTGTCGTATCTTCCGTTTTATGATGCGCCAAATGTTTTCTATGGGTGAAAGATCTGGACTGCAGGCTGGCCAGTTCAGTACCCAGACCCTTCTTCTATGCAGCCATGATGCTGTAATTGATGCAGTATGTGGTTTGGCATTGTCATGTTGGAAAATGCAAGGTCTTCCCTGAAAGAGACGTCGTCTGGATGGGAGCATATGTTGCTCTAGAACCTGGATATACCTTTCAGCATTGATGGTGTCTTTCCAGATGTGTAAGCTGCCCATTCCACATGCACTAATGCAACCCTATACCATCAGAGATGCAGGCTTCTGAACTGAGCGCTGATAACAACTTGGGTTGTCCTTCTCCTCTTTAGTCCGAATGACATGGCATCCCTGATTTCCATAAAGAACTTCAAATTTGATTCGTCTGACCACAGAACAGTTTTCCACTTTGCCACAGTCCATTTTAAATGAGCCTTGGCCCAGAGAAGACATCTGCACTTCTGGATCATGTTTAGATATGGCTTCTTCTTTGAACTATAGAGTTTTAGCTGGCAATGGTGGATGGCATGGTGAATTGTGTTCACAGATAATGTTCTCTGGAAATATTCCTGAGCCCATTTTGTGATTTCCAATACAGAAGCATGCCTGTATGTGATGCAGTGCCGTCTAAGGGCCCGAAGATCATGGGCACCCAGTATGGTTTTCCGGCCTTGACCCTTACGCACAGAGATTCTTCCAGATTCTCTGAATCTTTTGATGATATTATGCACTGTAGATGATGATATGTTCAAACTCTTTGCAATTTTACACTGTCGAACTCCTTTCTGATATTGCTCCACTATTTGTCGGCGCAGAATTAGGGGGATTGGTGATCCTCTTCCCATCTTTACTTCTGAGAGCTGCTGCCACTCCAAGATGCTCTTTTTATACCCAGTCATGTTAGTGACCTATTGCCAATTGACCTAATGAGTTGCAATTTGGTCCTCCAGCTGTTCCTTTTTTGTACCTTTAACTTTTCCAGCCTCTTATTGCCCCTGTCCCAACTTTTTTGAGATGTGTTGCTGTCATGAAATTTCAAATGAGCCAATATTTGGCATGAAATTTCAAAATGTCTCACTTTCGACATTTGATATGTTGTCTATGTTCTATTGTGAATACAATATCAGTTTTTGAGATTTGTAAATTATTGCATTCCGTTTTTATTTACAATTTGTACTTTGTCCCAACTTTTTTGGAATCGGGGTTGTAGTAAACTGAGTGTGTTTGTCACTGGAGTAGTACCTCCAAGTGTACCTCTTGGGAAAATATAGAAATTTTAAAACTGATTTAATATACAGACTTTCTGTTTGCACAGAAAATATAGCGTGATATTTACAGTATATGATTATTTCATATATCTTATATTAGTGGGATATGACTAAAACTATTAATGAATCTAATAAAATAGTGAAACTATTTCTGATAGCACTTGTACTATGGTGAGTGATATAAAACTTTACCTTGAGTGGGTACAATTTCATCGAGACCTTCTCTGCAGAGCCGTCTAATGAGACTGGTTTTGCCAGCACCGCTGAGTCCAATACACACCACATCATACTCTGGTCTAGGAATGCGGGGACCTTTACAGCACAGTTTTCGGAAGCACTAGTGAGAAAAAAGACAGAGAGAAACAAATGGTAAGGACAGAATCAACTAATACTGTATATTATTATACATACAGGACACTTTTTTCGACTGAATAAAAACATGTATTCTATTCCCGTCTAGCAGGTTTCATTAATTTGGCTTGATAGCATGCAATATTGTTAGCATATCACTTATCCTACATGTATTACATCACTATCTGACAGAGAATGAGCACTGAATATGGTTTACAATATTGCATGGTTGTCAAGACAACATGACATCACACATTGGAGCTGATGCAAATATCCAATGAGAAAGTTTTCTGCTGCGCATGTGCAGAAGCATTTCTTTGTCTACCGGGAAAGAGAAGGACGCGTTGAACACCCGAAAGGCTACCAAAACTTCATTAGATATTCTTCACACATATTAGTCCTGGGTATGACTTTAAACTGCAACCGGTGGTGAGTCTCAGGTCCGGGAGGACTTGAGCATTGGGGAAAGTGAAGTTACCCCTTAATCACCATTGCTCCCAGGTCCACTCTGACCCAGAGTGGTAGCACCTTTCTGGGTTCCAGCTATAGGTTAAGTAGTACATCACCAATAAGGCGCTGGCAGCAGGGCACTTTTCAGTGCAATGTGGCAGATGAGCCCAACAGGGTCAATGGTACACCACCAGATGGCATGCGGAAGAGCCACTCAAATGGCCAACGGATGGCATCACTCGGCAAATCAGTTGTCACTGCGGGGCAACTTTCATATCCGTCAGATCTGTGGCACTTTTGTGCACCACTTGGCATCAGGTCTGGAGGTCCAGAGGGACAACACAATGGGGGCACAACATCATTTGTCTTACCTTACTGTGCAAGGCACTTCACTAGGAGAGGAGAATAGTATACGAGAGTTCGCGAGGCCAGGCATTCCATGGTGGCTTGGCCGGGCCATTCATGCCGCTGCTGCGGACGGCTCTGTCGCTCTGGTTTGGGCCTCGCGGCCCATCTGCGTTTCTGCGCATCCTAATGAAGCAGTCATCATCACTAGCGATGGACTGCCGCCGCCAACAACGCATATTTACAAGAGAAAAACATACCAACAGACATCGAAAAACTGGAAAAGAGTGTGTACACTGTAAAACATTTCAGCCTTGTTTAGTTATGTCCACTTACTTTTTCTCTTTAACTCAATGAGCTCTGAAAAGTGTTTTAATTTGAACTAATCTGTGCAAGTTTTCAAAGGTTAGACTTGAATTACTTAGTTGTCTTGACTAACTGAGACTTTTTCTGACTTGAAACAAAGATAATTGTCAAATTGAGTTAACTTGCATTTCCAAGTTAAACCAATTTGAAATGTTTCAGTGTATGTATAATAATAATAATAATAATAATAATAATAATAATAATAATAATAATAATAATAATAGTAATAATAATAAGGGCTGGCTTTTTTTCATGGTATATCATATATTCCATTCAGCTAGCATGATATTGAACTCATCTTCAACTTGTTCAATATCATGCTAGCTGAATGGAATATATCTGCTATACCACTCAACACCAGCCAATATTATTCATTTATAGTATATTAATGTAACAGTATATAAATTTTGAGAATTTGGAGATCTCTCTGGTGGAAATATGAAATGTTCCTGTGCAAGTTATATGCAATAACATAATATTTAATGTGATGGTTGTGAGTGGAAAGTTAATATACACTCACAAACCACTTTGCTGGAACACCTGTACAACTGCACATTCATGCAGGTATCTAATCATGTGGCAGCAGCACAATGCAAAAATTCATGCAGATACAGGTCAGTTAATGTTAGTTTCAGTTAATGTTCAGATCAAAGACCAGAATGGGGAGAAAATATGATCTCAGTGTCTTTAACCGTGGGATGGTTCTTGGTGTCAGATGGACTGGTTTGAGTATTTCAGAAACTGCTAATCTCCTGGGATTTTTATAAACACAACAGTCTCTAGTGTTTACACAGAATGGTGCAAAAAAAAAAAACATCCTGCGAGTGGAGGGTTTGCAGGCTTAAACACCTTGTTAATGAGAGAAATCATAGGCGAATCAAAGACTCGAAAAAGACCAATTTCTTCAACTAGTTTCTGTGAGCTTGTGCCCATGATAGCCACAGATTCCTGTTCTTTGCTGACAGGAATGAAACCCAATATGCTCTTCTGCTGTTGTAACCCATCCACCTCAGAGTTCAATGTTTTGTGCACATTGAAATGCTTTTCTGCTCACCACAGTTGTAAAGAGTTGCTATGAGTTGCTGTATCCTTCCTGGCAGCCCAAACTAATCTGGCCATTTTCCTCTGACCTCTCTTATCAACCCACCCACAGAACTGTCGCTCACTCAATATTTTTTGGTTTTCGCACCATTCTGTGTAAACTTGTAAACTGCCTTTCTGGTACCAACATTCATCCCATGATCAAAGTCACAGAGATCGCATCTTTTCTTCATTCTAACTGAAGCGCTTGACTTGTATCTGCATGATTTTTTGCATTGTGCTGCTGCTACATGATTGGCTGATTCGATAACTGCATGAATGTGCAGTTGTACAGGTGTTCATAATAAAGTGGGTAGTGAGTGTGCATTCATAGAGTATTCAAGCATTCAAAACATGTGGGATGTAGGCTGATTATCTGCTCCCATTATCAATGTCAGTCCTACAAAAGCACTAATGACAGCATGGTTTCACCAGCTGTGGTCTCTTTGATGGTAAATGCCAAGTAGTGAGCTTTGTTTCAGAGTAGTGAGGGATGAGATATGAAGCTTGAAAATCTGGATGCTATTTTAAAATGCAGATGCTGACAAAATAGAGTAGTGTGGTTATGTAATTTCATAGAAACTACTGTTAACTTCGCAGACCACCACTTGGCCACCAGTCTTCCAGTGATTAAAAAAATAATTTTTTAACCACTGTGCTAAAAGGCATTGTACTGTTGTAGATTACTTTGGGGCACCCTATGCATTGGGTTACCAAAACATATTAATATTAAAACAATGAGTGGCATGTAATTGTCAATATGTTCTGTGTATGAATTTACGCAAATGTCCATCCATCCATCCATCCATCCATCCATTATCCATAACTGCTTATCCTGTTCTACAGGGTCACAGGCAAGCTGGAGCCTATCCCAGCTGACTATGGGCAAGAGGCGGGGTACACCCTGGACAAGTCACCAGATCACTGCAGGGCTGACACATAGAGACAACCAACCATTTACACTCACATTCATACCTACAGTCAATTTAGAGCCATCAATTAGCTTAACCTATGTCTTTGGACTGTGGGGGAAACCAGAGCACCCGGAGGAAATCCACGCAGACATGGAGAGAACATGCAAACTCCACACAGAAAGGCCCCGTCAGCCACTGGGTTCAAACCCAGAACCTTCTTGCTGTGAGGTGACAATGCTAACCACTACACCACCTTGTGCAAATATAACATTTAAAAAAATTATATCAGCAAATAAGGTAGCAAATTTACACATTTTCTTGGGACATTTGGTCCTAGAGTGGCATATGAGATAATCACACTAAACGTAAGCAGATACTTTGACTGACTCCCAGTTGACCAAGAGAAGTCAAAATTTCAGTGCCCCATGGAGCATTAAAAATGGGGTGGGGGGAATGGAAAGAGCACCATTAAAAATGAAAAGAAGATGGGATATTCACACCTCTGCCTTTAGGTAGGTGTCCATGAAAACTCAGTGAGCAGGTAAGGAGGGCATCAGTGAGGAATGCTAAGAAGCTGCTCAACAACTATAACCCAAATACTCCACAAAGCTGGACTTCATGGAAGAGCAGCAAGCTATATAAAATCCCATTTGGAGTTTGCCAGAAGCCACGTTGGAGACACAACAAACATGTGGGAAACGTTCTCTGGTCTAATGAGACCAAAATTTGACATTTTTGTCCTTGGAACAGAGCTCTACATATGGTGGAATCCAAAAACTGCTCATCACCATGAGAATGCAATCCCCAAAATAAAGCATGGTGGTGGTAGCATCACGTTGAGAGATATTTTGGCAAACTATATTGAATTTCCTCCCACATCAATATTTAACAGGTATTCCACAAACTTGAGTCATACATGAGCTGATAGCCATGTACAACAAGACTGAGTGGAATAACTTTTATTCTGTCCACACTCACTGGATTTTGAGAAAAAGAGCATTGTTATTTTTATTTTTTGCAAATTCGATAAATAAAAACTTTATATAAAACATCCAACAAAATAATTTCTGCTGAGAATGTAAACAAACCGGTGAAACGACAGTAGCAATTTGTGAAAAAAAAGATATAATAATATCCATCCATTATCTGTAGCCGCTTATCCTGTTCTACAGGGTTGCAGGCAAGCTGGAGTCTATCCCAGCTGACTACAGGCGAGAGGCGGGGTGCACCCTAGACAAGTCACCAGATCATCACAGGGCTGACACAGAGACAAACAACCATTCACACCTATAGAGCCACCAATTAACCTAACCTGCATGTCTTTGGACTGTGGGGGAAACCGGAGCACCCGGAGGAAACTCATGCAGACATGGAGGAACATACAAACTCCACACAGAAAGGCCCTCATTGGCCGCTGGGCTCAAACCCAGGACCTTCTTGCTGTGAGGCAACAATTCTAACTGCGGGTGGCACGGTGGTGTAGTGGTTAGCACGGTTGCCTCGCAGCAAGAAGGTTCCGGGTTTGAACCCAGTAGCCAGCGAGAGCCTTTCTGTGTGGAGTTTGCATGTTGTCTGTGTGGGTTTCCTCCAGGTGCTCCGGTTTCCCCCACAGTCCAAAGACATGCAGTTAGGTTAACCTTGGGTTGAAGTGCCCTTGAGCAAGCTACCTGACCCCTGACTGCTCCCCGGGCGCTCTAGTGTGGCTGCCCACTGCTTCAGGTCATAACTGTGGCTGCCCACTGTGTGCGTGTGTTCACTACTTCAGATGGGTTAAATGCAGAGGATGAATTTCACTGTGCTTGAAGTGTACATGTGACAAATAAAGGTTTCTTCTTTCTTCTTCTTCTTCTTCTATAATAATAATTCTTGAAAAATAAAAAAGATATGTTCTTCCCATCAAATACTTTTAGTCCATATTTTGTTGCTTTTTTTATTTTTTGGGGGGTTTTGTTTTCGAGTAGGGTTTTTATTTCATCCTCGGTTGGTTCAGCAACACATGCCGCCATTTTGTTTTTCTCTACTCAGAGTATATGAGCTGATAGCCTAGTAGTAGAGTAGCCAATAAGAGCACACAATTGCTCATATCCAGTGAATGTGGATAGAATAATGTGGATTATTTTTGTGTAGATTCATGCCAGTTAATATTAAAACTGTAAGGATCCAAATGCTACTTAAAATCCATTTGAAAGAAGTTCAGGAAACGGGGACGTGCACATTTTTATTCAACCGTTTTTCATACTTGTATAATGCAGTGATAATGAAGAAATATCAGTGAAACCCAGTGTTTTAGTTTTAACAAAATGTCTCAAGGGTTAAAACAATATTCTTTGTATTTTTCATTTTACTGTAAGCTTTTGCACTGAATTGTGTCAGTCTTGTGGTGGATTTTATTTTCCATTTCAATGTTTGACAGGAATTCAGGTCAATTTTTTCTTAACTATACAAGCTACATAAACAGGTTGTTTATGAAACAAAATGTTGAAATGTCTGTTTGTTTGACGCAGAGAGACAGAGAGAGAGAGAGAGACAGAGAGAGAGAGAGAGAGAGAGGTCCTGGTGACAGTTCTGTCAGTTTATGAATCACTGCCTCTGACTGGAGGCCTGCTGGGAGATGTTAGGAGCTAAACGCAGTGTGAACCATGAATGAGCTCATTATGTGAAGAGCCACAACTGAAGAGAGATATCTAACAGACTAGTTTGAGTTAGGCATTTAGTAAAACAGTAGTTATATAACACAAGTACTCTATATATTTTTACATCAATAAGTATAATTCATAGACATTTCACCAACACTTAAACAAGAGTTCTTACAACAACAAATCATCAATACAAGCAACATGTGATTGTCTTTTGGTATTCTTCCTCCCTAAAATGCACTAATCACTTTCACAGGCTTACGGTACACAGCAAATATGCCACACGTGATCAGTCAGTAAAGACGCACATGCTTCCTCTTTGTCACACAGCGACCTGGACATCTGGTTCTGTAAGTGCCAGGAGGTCTTGTGACCAGAGATACTAACATTGAATTCACCACATTCGCACCCCCACAAACATCCATTCACTTACAGTGCACAAAAGCAGATGATAAATTCACAGCAGTCGCTTAAACCGAGTCACGGAACTCTGACCTTTTGCCCATCGGGTCATCAAACAACAGCCACATGCGAGTTGACCACACAGTCACAGAAATATTCTGAGAGCCGTTTCAAGCAGTTAGCTTGAAAAGATCTCAGGAGTAGAATGGGGCTTTAAATATACTGTATGTGGTTTGAAGTATATTGTGAGTAAAGACATACCACAATAATAATAATAAATATGCACAATACTGTTTTTATGAACATTTTAAATAATTATAACAAGCCCAGCATTTTAGTTGGAGGCCGCCTAGGTGGTCAGCATTTGGGGCAGAGTTTGAGAGATAAAATCTTTCTCAGTCATAAACTAGAATGGCGCATGGTAGCGTGCATATCTCTGCCAAACCATGTATTATCAAGATCAAAATCAAATCAATTGAACCTTGGATAATACTAAAGCTGTACACCAAACTTCATCAAAATCCGTTCACTGCTTTTTGAGTTATTTTGGGAAGAGCCAAAAAAAAAAATCCTGGATCCACATGCATATCTGGATTTGCATCAAAATCAGATCAGTTGTTCCTTGGCCCATGGCCCACCTTTCCTCAAAATTTCATCAAAATCTGTTCACTACTTTTTGAGTTATGATGGGAACAAATAAACAAACAAACGGAGGCAAAAAAAAGCCCCACCTCATCCAACAAAGTTAGTGGAGGTAACAAAACTGCATATCAGTTGGTTAAACTGCATGTGTTATTCATGTAATAAAGTATATTCATATTTACTAAGAGGTCAAGAAGTCTAATTAACCAGGTATAAAGCTGCCCCTGTTAACTAATTTAACCAAAAGGGTGCTCGGTAGAGCACATACCTCTGCCAAATCACGCATTATCAACATCAAAATCAAATCACTTGAACCTAGGATAATACTAAAGCTGTACACCAAGTTTAATCAAAATCTGTTCACTACTTTTTGAGTTACACTGGGAACAGACAAAAAAAATCCTGGATCCACATACATATCCAGATTTCCATCAAAATCTAAACAATTGTTCCTTGGCCCATGGATCACCTTTCCTCAAAATTTCATCAAAATCTGTTCAGTACTTTTTGAGTCACGTTGAGAACAGGCGAGCAAGCAAACAAACAAACAGATGTGAAAACATAACCTCCTCCAACAAAGTTGGTGGAGGTAAATAACACTATGTACCGTAACACAATTTTTCTTCCTGGGTTGTAAGTGTTATTTTCTAATGGTTTATGCTTTATGGCTGTTAATCGCCTTAAACTTTGTAATCAGGACGTTAAATAAATAAATAAATAACATGTATTTGTACTAAATCTGGACAAATATGACCATAAAAATATGATTCAGTATTTTTTTTAGATGTACAATTATATTGTAAATTACTTTCATGAATCTAGCCTCGGGGCAGCACGGTGGTGTAGTGGTTAGCGCTGTCACCTCACAGCAAGAAGGTCCGGGTTCGAGCCCCAGGGCCGGCAAGGGCCTTTCTGTGTGGAGTTTGCATGTTCTCCCCGTGTCCGTGTGGGTTTCCTCCGGGTGCTCCGGTTTCCCCCACAGTCCAAAGACATGCAGGTTAGGTTAACTGGTGACTCTAAATTGAGCGTAGGTGTGAATGTGAGTGTGAATGGTTGTCTGTGTCTATGTGTCAGCCCTGTGATGACCTGGCGACTTGTCCAGGGTGTACCCCGCCTTTCGCCCGTAGTCAGCTGGGATAGGCTCCAGCTTGCCTGCGACCCTGTAGAAGGATAAAGCGGCTAGAGATAATGAGATGAGATGAATCTAGCCTCCAAGTGTAGTCTCCCATCATGTTCTTGTTATATTGTCCTTGGTGGCATTCAAAGTCCAGGTTATCCTTGCGGAAGCACTTGTCTTGCTCCAAGTACACTCCCATGTTCTTCTTGAATTTATCAAGATGACCATAAAGGAAATGGACTTTCAAAGACATCCCATTGTGTCATAGTTCTTTACAAGAGTCTCAATCAGCTCCAGATAGTTTTCAGCTTTGGGATTATCCAGGAAGCCCCAAACTACTGTGACAAAGCTGTTCCAAGCCACTTTCTCTTTCCTACGGAGCTTCTTGGGGAATTGCTGCACTCCAGGAACATCTTTAGCTGTGGTCTATGGCCTCAGACAGATTAGGAAAGAGAGTCTTGAAGGCACTTGAAGGCTGTCACCTCCTTATCTAGAGCTGTGTCAAATTGTTTCATGAGGACTAATTTGATGTCCAGTGGCAGCATCAGCACCTTCTGGGGTCCACCAGTGGCTTGAAGTTGTTCTTCTCCACAGCAAACTCCGCATTTTGACATTGTCTTTACCTTTGCCATTGTCTTTACCTTTGTGGTATAAGCACTTAGTACACAAGAACAAAACAAAAAAAGTCACAGTGTAATCTAAGGATCTCGGCTGTGTTCTGTGCAACATTCTCATTTGCTATGGTGAAATTTTCCGTAAGGAGATGTTAATTTAACATTTTTAGGCTCCAGTCAGTGCCAAAGCTATAACTTCCAGCATTGGAAATAATTTAAAATGGAGGACTTTGAAGTTTGTAACACAACTGTGGGTTTTTTTTTGTCTTATTAACTTCAAGAGAGAGAAAAAAGAGACTTTTGAGGGAACAATCTTATGTTGTGTAATAACATGAGTGATATCAGGAACTTTTTTTATGGCTGCTCCACAACATGTAACTATAAACCAACAAAAATGTGATGTTGTTTACAAACAAATCATTAATAACATTAGGGCATGTGATCATTGTAAAATAAAAATAATTAACTTTGTGACAACGCATCACACCACCCCCATCACTGATTATTTTCCTATAACAGCATGTCCCATCATGTTTTTATGACTGTGTATTGGGTAATTGTAGGTTAAATAAAATACAGAGTTGAGGGAGGGGGTAATATTCAGCCAAAAAAAAATACCTCTGGCTTTCTGAGATTAAAGTCAGAAATTTACAAGAAAAAGCTCAGATATTCTCTGAGATTATAAAGTGCGAAATTTGTCAGGAAAAAAAACTTGAATTCCAAGAAATTCTAACGAGAACCAGACTGCTTCACTTTGCAAGGTTGGATCAACGTCATCACACCACAGATGCCACGGCTGAGCCCAGAGTTATAGAAAATGCAGTCTTTCCACCTCAATCATGCATATAAAAAAAGCACTAAAAGATTTTCAACTGTATTCCCCAGATTGCACTGAAGCCGGGAAGCAAGGGATTGATTGTTGTGCTTCCTGGATGCAGCGGGAGATGAATGTATAAAGCTCACGAATTTGTTCATCTGTGTCCTTTTTTGTCTTAGCTGTTTATAAATGTACAATTATTGTGCAAGTTCAGTTTTCCATTACTTTCAGTGTATTGATTTTTCTCATCTGCTCAAATCTGTTAGTTTGAAACGGCTGAGCTGAGAATTATAGGAAATGTAGTCTTTCCTCCTTGATCAAGCAATGTAAAAGAATAAATCGCTAAGAGATTTTCCAAAATGCACTGCAAGCAGGAAGCCGGGCGGGAAGCATGATAGTTTTTTTCTCATCTATTTATGATTTTTTAATCTTGGAATTTCTAGTGTTTTTCTCGGAATATTACCCTCCCTGCTGCAGCTCCATTTTGTTTTTGTTTTTGTTTTTTTAATCTACAATGGCCCTAATATGCCTGATGTTTTATAAGTTACTTACGGTACAGAAGTTATTAATATAATATGTAATTGTGTTTATTCTATCCACATCCACTGGATATGAGCAATCGTGCGGTCTGATTGGCTATCAGCTCATATACCATGAGTAGAGAAAAACAAAATGGTGGAGCGTGTTGTTGAACCAACTGAGGACGAAATAAAAACTACTCGAAAACAAAACCCAAAAAATACAAAAAAGCAACCAAATATGAAATAAAAGTACTTGATGGTAAGAACGTATCTTTTTTTATTTTTCAAAAATTATTATAGCATTTTTCACAAATTGCTACTGTCATTTCATCAGTTTGTTTGCATTTTAAGTGGAAATTATTTTGTTGGATGTTTGTATAAAGTTTTTATTGATCGAATTTGCAAATATAAAAATAAAAATGCTCTGTTTCTCAAAATCCAGTGAATGTGAATAGAATAAAAGTTATTCCACTCAATCTCATCGTACATGGCTTATAGCCATCTTGGCATTATGCACTTCGTCGGCTATCAGCTCATGTACGACGCGATTTTGTGGAATAATTGTTAAATATACCCATTCTGGAAATCTACAGTTACATGCTGTCTACAGTCTTCGGAAAAACAATTCCATAAGGCATATCTGGATGTTTAAGGGTTCCAGCTTTCTAATGTGTTTCTAATTGGAGCCATTTTGGAAACACTGTTGTATGCTTCTACAGGAAACCTTAATGGCCCTAGAGAGAAAAATAGATGATCCCTTTAGGGTGTGTGATATATATCCAAGATTGAAAAGTATTCATGCACTAATTACAGTTTGGAAAATTGAAGTCAAAACTGTTGTAGTTAACAGAGGTTTATTAGTGCATCTTGCCCTCAGAGTAAAAGTGTCTTGGCTGCAATATTTTGTTTAAAAGGACATCAAGACATTACCTCACTGATGTTGGAGCAGAAATAAAAGCTAAGTAGTTAAACTTAATTAAATTTGGAGGTTTGGGTATGTATATATTTCATGCTGATATCAGCAATAACACTGCTGTGATGTGTTTTTAGGGGAAAAAGTTTTGTTAAAAGCACAAGATAAGCCCATAACCCGTTTCTCATTAAAAAAAAAAAAAAGACGTCAAGACATCAACGGCTGATGTAATTAGGAGATCTGGCTGAGGTCCAGTTTCTGGCAAGAAAACAAAGATCTAACAACGCTAGGCCTCGACGCGGCAGATGAGGGAATACAGCCGGGCCAAATCCACTCAGCAATGCTGCAATACTGAATCTTCAAACCTGATCGAACCAACACAGAACAATGCCCCACTGCAAAAACAACTCACTCGCCTGCCAACTTCTCCTGAATGGAGCCCCCAGTGGAGTGTGGGGAACCTTGTCTGCCCTTCACAATGTGGAAAAAAGGGACAGCCAGCTAAATTCTCTCAGGAGGAAAGGAATGTGTTTGCACTGCACTGGATCTGGAGACGAGTGGTCATCACTAGTTCCGGTTATGATGACCACTTCGGGAAGACTGTTGGCATGGTGTAAGCAAGAGGCTTAATCCTCGGAGACTGGCGAGCCAGGCTGTCCTGAGGACAGACGGCCTAACTGCTCATTCTGCTGAACTGTCTGTCAATAAGAAGCTCTATTTTAGAGGACACTCTTATATTTTTAGAGCCAATAAACAAGGGGGGCAAATGAGAGAGAAGCACCACACAGACGACCATGGCTCACATTTCACTCGTTTGCCCTCAGAGGCTGCAGAAACAGAGCTAAGTGTTTGCGTGGAGGCAGTGTTGCCATCCCCCTTCAAATATCTCGCTAAACCTTTGCTGGGGCTTTGTCTGTGCTTTGACAGTTGCATTCTTGGGCCCCTGCTCTCACGAAGGGAGCCAGTGATGTTTCCATCATCTCTTCCCTGATGCCTCAATAATCTACTGGGAAATTGAAAATATTAGAAAAACAAATTTGTTCCACTGTTTTTAAATGTTATTCCCCATCCTTGTGTAAGGCTAAGAATGAAATCCACTCGTGATCTGCAGTAGAACGCATTTCCCTCATTATTAATCCTATTGTGGCACACAAGCAATGATTAATAATCTAATATCATTCAATCATTACATAATAAGAGCAGCATGGTTAGTAAGTATGTTTTTTCTTCAAGACAGATGTGAAAAAGAACACCATTTGGTAGGCAGTAAAAGCCTTGGCAACACACAGCCACTATCCTTTCAACTCCCATGACAGAAAACTTGTTGACTGTTACAAAGCACTGACATATATCACTCATTTGGCAACAATTACAGTACAATTTATATTCTTCTATCCACATTCACTAGATATGAGCAATCAGTGCTCTGATTGGCTAATCTACTACTAGGATATCAGCTCATATACTGTACCATGAGTAGAGAAAAACAAAATGGCGGAGCGTGTTTCTGAACCAACCGAAGACAAAATAAAAGCTCTACTCAAACACAAAACCCCAAAAAACACAAAAAAGCAACAAAATATGGAATAAAAGTATATGATGGTAAGAACGCATCTTTTTTTAAAGTTATTTTTCAATAATTATTATTATAGCATTTTTCACAAATTGCTACTGTCATTTCGCCGGTTTGTTTACATTCTAAGTGCAAATGAATTTGTCGGACGTTTTGTATAAAGTTTTTATTGATCGAATTTGCTAAAAATAAAAATATAACCCCGATTCCAAAAAAGTTGGGACAAAGTACAAATTGTAAATAAAAACAGAATGCAATGATGTGGAAGTTTCAAAATTCCATATTTTATTCAGAATAGAACATAGATGACATATCAAATGTTTAAACTGAGAAAATGTATCATTTAAAGAGAAAAATTAGGTGATTTTAAATTTCATGACAACAACACATCTCAAAAAAGTTGGGACAAGGCCATGTTTATCACTGTGAGACATCCCCTTTTCTCTTTACAACAGTCTGTAAACGTCTGGGGACTGAGGAGACAAGTTGCTCAAGTTTAGGGATAGGAATGTTAACCCATTCTTGTCTAATGTAGGATTCTAGTTGCTCAACTGTCTTAGGTCTTTTTTGTCGTATCTTCCGTTTTATGATGCGCCAAATGTTTTCTATGGGTGAAAGATCTGGACTGCAGGCTGGCCAGTTCAGTACCCGGACCCTTCTTCTACGCAGCCATGATGCTGTAATTGATGCAGTATGTGGTTTGGCATTGTCATGTTGGAAAATGCAAGGTCTTCCCTGAAAGAGACGTCGTCTGGATGGGAGCATATGTTGCTCTAGAACCTGGATATACCTTTCAGCATTGATGATGTCTTTTCAGATGTGTAAGCTGCCCATGCCACACACACTAATGCAACCCCATACCATCAGAGATGCAGGCTTCTGAACTGAGCGCTGATAACAACTTGGGTCGTCCTTCTCCTCTTTAGTCCGAATGACACGGCGTCCCTGATTTCCATAAAGAACTTCAAATTTTGATTCGTCTGACCACAGAACAGTTTTCCACTTTGCCACAGTCCATTTTAAATGAGCCTTGGCCCAGAGAAGACGTCTGCGCTTCTGGATCGTGTTTAGATACGGCTTCTTCTTTGAACTATAGAGTTTTAGCTGGCAACGGCCAATGGCACGGTGAATTGTGTTCACAGATAATGTTCTCTGGAAATATTCCTGAGCCCATTTTGTGATTTCCAATACAGAAGCATGCCTGTATGTGATGCAGTGCCGTCTAAGGGCCCGAAGATCACGGGCACCCAGTATGGTTTTCCGGCCTTGACCCTTACACACAGAGATTCTGCCAGATTCTCTGAACCTTTTGATGATATTATGCACTGCAGATGATGATATGTTCAAACTCTTTGCAATTTTACACTGTCGAACTCCTTTCTGATATTGCTCCACTATTTGTGGGCGCAGAATTAGGGGGATTGGTGATCCTCTTCCCATCTTTACTTCTGAGAGCCGCTGCCACTCCAAGATGCTCTTTTTATACCCAGTCATGTTAATGACCTATTGCCAATTGACCTAATGAGTTGCAATCTGGTCCTCCAGCTGTTCCTTTTTTGTACCTTTAACTTTTCCAGCCTCTTATAGAGATTTTGCATGTGACGTCACAGCCGATCCAGATTGTGACAGACGCCATCGTGTTGGTCAAACGCCATATTCCGCCTTCTACTTCTACTTCTGGTTCTACTTCTGCTTTTACTTCTACCTTTTCTTCTGGAAAACCCTACTATATACAATTCTACTACAACAGCTGCGGCTACAAGATCTCCCTACCTGTGCACGGTTTTTATGTTTTTTGTGTGTATTTTTGCGTGTTGTTCGTCTGTACCGGACTTCAATATCCACTACAACCGTATGGACTTACTGGACATTGGTTTCCAGCAGAAAATGACGGTTTGTAGCGATTTCCATCGCATGCACAACATTCCGGACGAGAAAAAAAAAAAAAACAACATTCCGGACGAGACCAGATTGCAAGACCAGCGGGGTCTCCGTGGATTGTTATCGGAAGCAAAGCGAAGGAGGCGGCGCCGGGAGCCGAAGCAAAAGCGAGGCTGCAGGTGTTAGGGTTTTGCTGGGATTTGAACCTGGTTCATTGGTGTGATAATCCAGCAAACCCCCACTAGGCCACCAGGGGGATGACTCAAATGCAGAGGCGTGAGGCAGAAGTAGAAAAAGTATCAAAAAGGTTTATTTACAATATGTACAAAAAATATCCAAAAAGTAAAAATACAAAAACGCTCAGAAGATATAAGGGAAAAAATAAAAAATCCAAAAGTACAAAACAAAAGCCAAAAAACAGAAAAGAAAAGGCAAAAATACCAAAGCTCAGAAGATCCAAAAAACACAGTAACTACTAGGTCCAAAAGAAAAGCAAAATAAAGAACACGGTACAGAGGAAACTGGAGATAAACATAACAGCACAAAGACTCCGTGACCAGAGGACTGAATTAAGGGGGTATAAATACACAAACTAAATAGAACACAGGTGAAGATAATCAGGACTAAACAGGCAATTAACACAAACACAAAACACAGGAATAGTGGTGGCCTCTAGAGGCCAAAATAAACATGACACGAAAAGGAAATAACAGCAGCCTCTAGAGGCCAAAACAGTCCTAGTCCTAACAACAGGCAGAGCTGGCCTGTTGACTAAGCTCAGAAAACAGCTACTCAAACCTCCACTGCCAAGCCTCTACCTCTCCAACGCCAGATCCAGTAAACAACACGGACGATTTGGAATTACCTTATTCTATAATCGGCTGGTCAGTGCTATACTCAATACTTAAGTGACTTACCCATCCAGTGAGGATCATTTTCTTGTTTACAAGATGCCACATCTGAGTCGCTGACAAATCCTGAATTTCTGTAAAGAAAACTGTCCAGAGATTTATAGGCATGCAGTGCTTCACCACTGAACAGCGAGGGAAAGTTAATGAGGTAATCATACACGTCCGGGTATTCCGCTGGCAGTTCAAAATCCGGTCGTGAAAACTCCGTCCGGTAAGCCATAAGGGTCACTAATCTGTAGATCGTTTATTTTAGACATATCTAGTTATCTGTTCATTAGAAAAATGAGCCGTGTAGTCCGTCGGTTGAAATTGATCCATTCTGTACACGAGTGCAGCAGTATTCAGCGGTGTTTTTGACCGACAAGATGGCGGTTGTGTACTTTCCGGTCACGTGACTGCAAGATCTCTATTATTGCCCCTGTCCCAACTTTTTTGAGATGTGTTGCTGTCATGAAATTTCAAATGAGCCAATATTTGTCATGAAATTTCAAAATGTCTCACTTTCAACATTTGATATGTTGTCTATGTTCTATTGTGAATACAATATCAGTTTTTGAGATTTGTAAATTATTGCATTCCGTTTTTATTTACAATTTGTACTTTGTCCCAACTTTTTTGGAATCGGGGTTGTACTCTGTTTCTCAAAATCCAGTGAATATGGATATAAAAAAACAGTTATTCCACTCAATTTCATCATACATGGCTTATAGCCAACTCAGCTATCAGCTCATGTACGACTATTTCATGGAATAACTGTTAAATGTATTAATGAACAACATATTGCACTTTTTATTTGTTTATATTTACATTTAATGTTATGGAACATCCAGGAAACATTATTATTACTTATATTATATCAGCTATAAATGGTCTTTCCTTCACCAGTCTCTATTATCTTTCTCTCCTGAAGCTAATAAGACAATGCAAAGCTAATACAAAGTTCTCAGTCCTCTCTGTCTGAACACTGGAGACTCCTTCCATAAATGTAATAATGTTGCATCTCCTGAGCAAAAGCTTCACCATATGTATTCATTGTTAAATAATAAACAAATCTGTTTATTATCAGCCTTAGATGATGTGGCGAGTTGGCTGTACAAACCTCTGTGATTAAGTCGTTACTATAGAAACAATTACATATTACAATGAGCCACTATGAGAACTACTCTCAGAGTCATGCTGTTATCAATTAATTCAGATTCAAGACTTCAACCATGCTGTGGTACAAGTAAGGAATGATACATGACGGGTCATGCTGGTCTCCCACACTTAGAGATAGTGCACCTACTACTGCCACAAGAAAGTCCTTTGACTTTAAACAGCTTTACCTCAAACAGTTACAAAGTGCGGCGGCACGGTGGTGTAGTGGTTAGCGCTGTCGCCTCACAGCAAGAAGGTCCTGGGTTCGAGCCCCAGGGCCGGCGAGGGCCTTTCTGTGTGGAGTTTGCATGTTCTCCCCGTGTCCGCGTGGGTTTCCTCCGGGTGCTCCGGTTTCCCCCACAGTCCAAAGACATGCAGGTTAGGTTAACTGGTGACTCTAAATTGACCGTAGGTGTGAATGTGAGTGTGAATGGTTGTCTGTGTCTATGTGTCAGCCCTGTGATGACCTGGCAACTTGTCCAGGGTGTACCCCGCCTTTCGCCCGTAGTCAGCTGGGATAGGCTCCAGCTTGCCTGCGACCCTGTAGAAGGATAAAGCGGCTAGAGATAATGAGATGAGATGAGTTACAAAGTGCAGACACTGGAAACTCCTTCCATAAATACAAAACACAAGATAACTTCATTGGCCACGTGCAACTATTGCATTGGGATTCTTATTCATTTCCGCTAACCCAGTTACAGACAGAACAACGGAGCATGAAGTGCAAATAAGCAATGTCAAAATGCAAGTATCAAACATATTAAAACACTATGAATAGCAATATAAATTAAATGCTGAATAAGATGCAGTTTATAGTGAGAAGCAGCATAATTATTAACACTGTGAAGAATATTAAGTTCAGTCATATAATGAGTCCACTACCTTATTGTATAGGGATATAATGGCTTGTCAATGGAGCAGGACCCTCTAAGGTACTTATTTGTTCTATGTATATACTGCTTGGGAACATATATGTATCTTTTTGACCCTAAAAAGGTATACAGTGGTGCTTGAAACTTGTGAAGCCTTTAGAATTGTCTATATTTCTGCATAAATATGACCTAAAACATCATCAGATTCTCACACAAGTCCTAAAAGTAGATAAAGAGAACCCGGTTAAACAAATGAGACAAAAATATTATACTTGGTCATTTATTTATTGAGGAAAATGATCCAATATTACATATCTGTGAGTGGCAAAAGTATGTGAACCTTTGCTTTCAGTATCTGGTGTGACCCCCTTGTGCAGCAATAACTGCAACTAAACATTTCCGGTAACTGTTGATCAGTCCTGCACACCGGCTTGGAGGAATTTTAGCCCATTCCTCCGTACAGAACAGCTTCAACTCTGGGATGTTGGTGGGTTTCCTCACATGAACTGCTCGCTTCAGGTCCTTCCACAACATTTCCATTGGATTAAGGTCAGGACTTTGACTTGGCCAATCCAAAACATTAACTTTATTCTTCTTTAACCATTCTTTGGTAGAACGACTTGTGTGCTTAGGGTCGTTGTCTTGCTGCATGACCCACCTTCTCTTGAGATTCAGTTCATGGACAGATGTCCTGCCATTTTCCTTTAGAATTCGCTGGTATAATTCAGAATTCATTGCTCCATCAATGATGGCAAGCCGTCCTGGCCCAGATGCAGCAAAACAGGCCCAAACCATGACACTACCACCACCATGTTTCACAGATGGGATAAGGTTCTTATGCTGGAATGCAGTGTTTTCCTTTCTCCAAACATAACACTTCTCATTTAAACCAAAAAGTTCTATTTTGGTCTCATCTGTCCACAAAACATTTTTCCAACAGCCGTCTGGCTTGTCCATGTGATCTTTAGCAAACTGCAGATGAGCAGCAATGTTCTTTTTGGAGAGCAGTGTCTTTCTCCTTGCAACCCTGCCATGCACACCATTGTTGTTGAGTGTTCTCCTGATGGTGGACTCACGAACATTAACATTAGCCAATGTAAGAGAGGCCTTCAGTTGCTTAGAAGTTACCCTGGGGTCCTTTGTGACCTCACCGACTATTACACGCCTTGCTCTTGGAGTGATCTTTGTTGGTTGACCACTCCTGGGGAGGGTAACAATGGTCTTCAATTTCCTCCATTTGTACACAATCTGTCTGACTGTGGATTGGTGGAGTCCAAACTCTTTAGAGCTGGTTTTGTAACCTTTTCCAGTCTGATGGGCATCAACAACGCTTTTTCTGAGGTCCTCAGAAATCTTCTTTGTTCATGCCATGATACACTTCCACAAACACATGTTGTGAAGATCAGACTTTGATAGATCCCTGTTCTTTAAATAAAACAGGGTGGCCACTCACACCTGATTGTCATCCCATTGATTGAAAACACCTGACTCTAATTTCACCTTCAAATTAACTGCTAATCCTAGAGATTCACATACTTTTGCCACTCACAGATATGTAATATTGGATCATTTTCCTCAATAAATAAATGACCAAGTATAATATTTTTGTCTCATTTGTTTAAATGGGTTCTCTTTATCTACTTTTAGGACTTGTGTGAAAATCTGATGATGTTTTAGGTCATATTTATGCAGAAATATAGAAAATTCTAAAAGGTTCACAAACTTTCAAGCACCACTGAAGTTACCTTGAAGTCCAATAATGAGCCGTAGGGGGTACATTAGTGTAGATTGCACCATGGGGTACAGAAATGGACTCCTACTGTACCCCTATTTCTGACAGTGTAATGTGCAAAATAAATACTTAAAATAAAATGAAATGAAACTTAAAAACAAATATCCTTACAGAAAGCTTCACCATATCAACAATTATATGTTCTGTTAAAAAGCAGCACATTTCTTATTCCTTTAATTATTAGGCTTAAGTTATGTGGTGCATCTGCCATACAAGTCCATGTGAATTACAGTGAGACCATCAATGACGGCGTAGCTCACTCTGGCCCTGTCCAGTCCAGAAGGAACGATCTAAAGTGGGCCACCTTGTGCAATAAATGTTGCAAGCTATATACCGGTACACTATATACAAGCAATATATAGAAGCTATATACACCCTAGGAATATCAACCTATTTGCCAGAAAGAATCCAAAACGGAGAGGAATTGACCGAGAAGAAGCGATTTTTTTTTTTGCTGAATTGCTCATTAAGGCTTAATTAGTCCATAACTTCATTAATAATTCTAATTAAGCAAATGTGGGTAGAAGTTATATGCACCCTAGGTACCACTACCTTCATGCCAGAAAGAATCAAAATCAGTGAAGAATTGAGGGAGAAGAAGCGATTTGTGTGGAAGCTGCTCGTTCGGGCTTAATTACTCCATATCATCATTATTAATTGCAATTCTGCAAATTTGGATAGAAGCTATATGCAGCCCAGGCAGACCAACCTTCCTGCCAAAAAGAATAAAAATCGGTGGAGAACTGAGAGAGAAGAAGCGGTTTTTGTGAAATGTGGACGACGCCAGACGGACGACAGACAACACATGATGGCATAAGTTCATCACCTGTGGGCCAGATGAGCTAATAACTATTACTATAGAAACAGCAATGTAATAGAACAAGCTTATTATACTTCATAGGTTATGGTATAATGACAGTTTACTAGTCAGGGAAAACTGTTAGCTCAGTTCAGCTAAAGTACATACACGTCTTGCAACAAAGAATGGTACATTTTTGCCAATGTATTTCTTTATTTATTTCAATGGAAATTAATGCAAAAGTATGTATATTCTATACAAACTCTATTCTTAAAAAATGAGTACGTACAGTATGATTGTAACAAATATTTACACCAAAATAAAGGATGCTCTTAAATACAAAACAGATTTGTATTTGATCATACAGTTACGAGCATGTAATAATTGTTTATAGTTAATATTGCAAATGGATGTGCATGAAATTGTATGACATGTACTAAGTCTTTGATCAAATTGCTTTTAATTTGCTCAACTACACTCTTCAAAATAAATATGCTCGAGAATCTTTAGAGTGAGGTCTTGTTCCAAAGAGTTGGGTTTTTTTTGTTGCTGTTGTTGTTGTTCCCTCAAGAATCTTTTGAATAAAGGCTCTTTAACCAGCTAAAGGAAATTTCCCACCACAAATGTTACCATTATGTGGAAAAATCTTTTTTTGTGGAAGATAGTTAAACAATTATAGTTACTGATGTTAAATTGTCCTTTTTCTGGAATAATGGTAAGAATGTAATATGTAATTCCAGGACGAAGGGGGGTGAGGGCATTCTTTCAAGTTCCTTCTGCTGATCAGCAGGTTTTCACTTCCTAAAGGGGTTCTCCTTCAGGTTTTTTTTTTTAAACCAAATGTGTCATTTGTATTTAATTTATTCCGCTTCAAGGAAATCTATTTGTCTATGACGTAATGCACTGGCTGCGCTTTTACAAACATTAATTAAACTAATTAGACAAAACTGCCAATAGATATTTGACTAGGACTAGATTTAATGTGTCTGGAAAAGTGTACAATGAGACGACTTGCTGCTATAGCGTGCTACAGTGCAGAAGAATGGGCATAAATACAAACGCAGGATCAATACCCAAACAAATATCCAATGCACATCATCTATTTCTATGCAATAATCATTATAAGAGTGCCTTTCCAAGGCAGTTTTTGTTTTCGGTTGTTTTTCTGGACGATTAAAAGGAGAAGCCGACGGGATTGAAGAAGGGAAGCAGGGGGGAGGGGAGCAGAGAATAGTCGCAGACACAGCAACACAGACAGCAGGGAGGACCCAGGCGAGCCAGCATAGACCTGGCATTCCCTCAGTGAGCACACTCGTTCCAGCCGTGACCCTTCCCTGCCCAGACGACCGCTAGCAACACTTGTCTGCATGGCTCTCTGGTGACCTTTGAAATGACAGTCCTTTATATGGGTGTCCAGATGGAGCAGGGCAGCAGTAGTGCTAACTGATACGTGTGTAACACACACCAGTCATAACACAGCCCCCGACCGCACAGCAATCCATAGTGAGAAGCTGCTGCTGCCGTCTCAGTCGAGAAAGGGGGGGTGGTGGTGGTCGTGGTGGTGGTGGTGATGGTGGTGGGGAGACCTTCATTCATCTTTTCCCCGTCCTTCATGTTGATGTTCGTGGCTTAGACAGAGGACTGACAGCCTTACAGGGGGCAGATGCAGCTAGATACGGCCTGGTACAGTGGGGTTTGTGCCAGGGAGGTGGCATGCCACATTTAGAGAGGATGAAAAATAAATGCTGGCGAGACTGTTGTTTCCTTTGTTGTCGCCATACCAACCACAGACTGGTTACTCAACTGTCATGCCTGTTGTGCAAACCCTACACAGGCAGAATCCACTCAAGTCTTCTGATATTTGTAAGAAAGGCTTTTATTTTAATTTTTTTTTCACACACAGAGCCATCAGACATTCCCTTTCTCACATTGTGTCAACGTCCAGCACAGATGTTTTCTGGGTATCCACTAAAAATATAAGCATTTAAGAAGTATCCAATTTAAAAGTGCTGTTAAAGGATTACAAAATCTTGATCTTTGTCAGGTGTTGTGAATTTACAGTCATGCTTGCCATTGTCTCAGCGGGAATCCCTGTACCACAGCCAGTTCCCTGCGTCTGTTTTCAGGCTTGTGACCCATGTGTTTGTGTGAGGCCGTGCTGTAGGTCCAGACAGCCACAGCAACAGTACGTGTCACTATGTTAGGCTACAGCACCCCCTAGCTATCTTTCAAAATATCAAGCTCAATTCAGTACTAGAAACTTTATCTCGTAAAAACAGAGAAGACAATAAATTAAAAAAAAAAAAATCCAAAATATTTCCATGGTGATAGATGCATCAGGAAGGGAGATCTACCAAATCCTTTAAAAAAATTTTCAAAATGTATATTTTAACTGGGCGGCACGGTGGTGTAGTGGTTAGCGCTGTCGCCTCACAGCAAGAAGGTCCAGGTTCGTGGCCAGCGAGGGCCTTTCTGTGCAGAGTTTGCATGTTCTCCCCGTGTCCGCGTGGGTTTCCTCCGGGTGCTCCGGTTTCCCCCACAGTCCAAAGACATGCAGGTTAGGTTAACTGGTGACTCTAAATTGACCGTAGGTGTGAATGTGAGTGTGAATGGTTGTCTGTGTCTATGTGTCAGCCCTGTGATGACCTGGCGACTTGTCCAGGGTGTACCCCGCCTTTCGCCCGTAGTCAGCTGGGATAGGCTCCAGCTTGCCTGCGACCCTGTAGAACAGGATAAAGCGGCTACAGATAATGAGATGAGATATTTTAACTGCAAATATGGAAAGAGGGGTGTTTTTTTTTTTTTTTACAGGACGTAAAAATGCCACTTGACACTTTAGCTCTAAATGGACAGTATTTGTTTTTCAGGATAATTAAATATTTGCATTAAGATAAACCTCTTATATCCACATGGCTATAAATTAACTTGGGACAAGGAAGTTACTAGCCTACTGTTTTCCCCAACAAACCCATTACATGGTGTTTACATTGTACTTGTTGAGAGAATCAGACATTTATTTATAGAACACCACGCTTTCTATGAAACATATTGTTCTGTACTTTAATAAAATCTGAAGTGCGTCTGTCATTTTTAACTGCATTAACTGTATCTATTAAAGTAACCTATTACATGAGCTTTTGGGATCTTTTTTTCTTCTTCTAAACACTATAAAGGCATGTGAATATACTATTTGCTTGCATACATTATTTCCTGATTTATCATTTCTAGATTTTTTTTTATTTGGTATAGATGTCTACAAAGAAAATTGGTGTAGATGTCAAAAATTATGGTGTGTAGCCAGGTTAGGGTTAGGGTTAACCCTGACCCAAACCCTAACCCTATAGGGTTAACCCTAATGCTAACCGGTGGCAAAATGCTTTCCAATGGAAAAGGAAAACTTTGTTTGTAAAATCACAGAAATGACTTATCCAGGTATGACTAAAATGATGAAATCAGCCTTGGATTTGATCAAAATTGGTAGATGTTTTAGGACAATAAGATGTTTTAGGACAATAGGACACTGCAGCATTGTGCGAAAATAAATGAATTTGCACTAGTGATTAAATTCAAAGGGAAAAAATAAAGTTTGGTTATTCAGATGGAACAGCCAAATCAACCTAGATGATCTACTGAAGTTCCTAATTAAAAAAAAGAGCACAATGTCAAGAAAACTTGAAAACAACTGTCCTTCAAATCACAATAAGTGACAATATCACTACTTCACAAAGAACTGAAACACCAGCAACATGAAAGCCAGAATTTATGCAAGTTACGTCTAGACTGAGACAAACTACTAAAAGAATGATAGCAATGTGAGATTGTGTAAAACGGAAATTATGACATTCAAAGGTTTGCCCCTTTATCTGTGAAATAGATCTGCTTAGCGTGTATTCACTTACATAAACTGCTATGAACAATATTACTTCAGATGTACACCGAAACACATTGTCTTCAAGATTGGACTTGAATATGCTGCACCACCCAAATGTTTTAATCGCTCAATAACACAACACACCCGTTTTTTAAAAAAATCTTTCTCAAAAATTATCTGATCAAGGCAGAAGAATTTGACCCAAATGGTCTTTTTAAAATTGATTTGATCTTGGTAACTTGAATGTAAGAACCATTTTATCCTGGTCAGGGTGTCTATAATGGGAACACTATGCACAAGGTGTACACATTATTAATAATAATAATAAGAAGAAGAAGAAGTAGTTCAATTTATATAGCGCCTTTCACAAACCCAACGATGCTTTACACAGGAGTTACACACAAAAAAAGCCACACTAGGAAGAGTAGTGTGACGTAAAGAGAAAAGTTTTCAAGTTAGCTTTGAAGGAATAGAGAGTGGAACAGTCACGAGGCGATTGTGGTAATGAGTTCCAAAGTTTAGGAGCAGCAACACTGAATGATCTGCCACCCATAGATGCCAGTTTAAAACGTGGGACAGTCAAAAGTCCACAGACAGAAGATCTGAGGGAGCGGGAGGGACAGTACAAATGAATTAGCTCACAGAGATAGGAAGGGGCGAAACCATGACGAGCTTTATAGGTTAAAAGCAAGATTTTGTATTTAATCCAAACATTGGATGGGATGTCAGTCCATCCCAGGGTACCATACACCAACATTCACATATTAATTCATACCTATGAGAATTAAACCTCAGAAAACCAGAGAGCCCAGAGGAAACCCATATGGATACACAGAGAACATGCACCACACACTATGGTCTTCTTCCAAAACATAATATGGTACTCACTATCGCTCTGTCAGTCCCCTCAGACCTGCTTAATTGTGCTGCCTTTCGAAGAAATAGCCATGATTTCTATAGCTGAGCATAGAGTACTCCCTATACCCATATAGGATACTCCCTAAAGAGTAATACTATAACATAGTGACAGATAATGGTTCAAATTTGATATGAAAAATCAACAAAGTGTCTAAATCTAGGAAGGCTGTGAGTCATTATTATTTATTATAATAACCTTCCCAACAACCAGAATTGGCTGTGACCTTTTTCCTAAAATCGTAGTAATGGCTGCTCATCTGTCAGAGGTAAGATCAGAGCTTAAGAGCAGCCTTGGAAAAACATTTGGACTAAGAATGGACTGGAATATCAGTCAAAAGGTGATTCCCACCGAGTCCCCATGCCTAGATCAGGTTACCACCGACTAGCCACATGAAAGAGCCCCAGTAATCCACATACACAGGCGTCTACAACTCCCCCTCGAGCACCTCATCATAGCTTCCTCACCCCTTTCCCCAAAAACAGGAGCAGCACCAGACACAGCCCATGTTCCACAAATTACAGCCTCGTCATGGAGGATTATCAAACTCTATGTATGACCTAGCTTGGTTCACTCTGTCTACCCAGAAAGTTGTTTTTCTCCAGGGTCGTTTCGTTTGGCTGTAGCCCCCAGGGCTACTGAAGGGTGTGGGGAGGTGATCAGACCCCCAAATAGTGCAAGAGGAGGGTGCAGCTGTAAATCTTGATGTCACCAATGGGTAGGCAGTTGCAAACCATTATCATAAATCTGACAAACGCTAATTTGATGGGAGGCTGTATCTGTCTGGACTGGCTGGTCTAGACGGTCTATTGAGAGATCCTACAGCAGGGGGAACTGTTTGTTCCCTCACCATGACCATCTGGATATAGCAATAAGCAGTAAGCTGCACAGTTCACAGACTGACCAAAGTGGGCCATTTCCATTGCCATTGTGAAGGGTAAGTTCCTTCAATGACTCTCCTTTACAATATACTTTACCCTGGGCATTCCAGGACTGAATAACTCAAGTTCATCCTTAATTCTATTTTTGATAAGAAATGATTTTTAAAAGCCAGGGGTGTTTTTTTTGTTTTTTTTTGTTTTTGTTTTTTTTTTTTTGGGGGGGGGGGGGGGGGGGGGGGGGGGTTTGTAGCACAGTGAAAAGGGGTCACGTATATACGTGGGCACTAGTGATGTACTCAGGATGAGACAGATGTAAAACTAATTTTAGGCCTTAGGTTCAAACTGATGTTAAGAGAGGCTGGAAAATGTCACTCAAAGAGCACAGTGAGTTTATCCAGAAGGGTTTAAGTGAGGCATGTCAGTGATGGATCCAAGAATATTGGCAGATCCACCATTCACCACATGGCCCTCTGGGTCCAGTTCATACCATCAAGTAGGTTACTGTCCAAAATTTATCTCCAGCCAGACTGAGAATTTTCTGTACTTATTAACCTTTGTACTACATTTTCTTTCTCCCTGTAATAATTACTCCCATGTTAACTAAAATAGCACCAAGGAAGTCTTTACTTCCTTACTACGTTGACTCTTTTTCCGATCTGACAGCAAAACAAAGGATGGTTAACCTACTGTGAAATGTTTTTGTTGGCACTCATTCTCACACAAATGTTGGGTAATCCTGTCCTTCTGCATAATTGGTCAGGAAAGAAAGAAACGGCGACATGAGAAATATGATCTGAACAGCATGTCCTGCAGAGCCTTTGAGAGAATATCAGAACCCAAACTGTCTTCCCTGGTGAAATAAAGATTAAACATTTATCCGTCTGAAGATTATCCCGGAACAAATTTAACTTTGTTACCACATTAACAGTGTACAAGAACCAGGATTAAGAGTTGGGGGTTGTTTTTATGTTTCTTCCTCTTTAATCCCATGGCAACAATTATGTACAAAAGCTACCTTACAGGGAGCAAGAGGAGCGCATTGGGGTGGAATAGGAGTTTGGAGAAGCATGCATTTTGGGAATATGTATGTCATTACTGGAAAGGATGATTAGTTTGAACATAGCAAAAGGCAACCAAAAGTTTGGTTTTCAACACGTAGATGAAAAGATATTTTGTGCACCAACATAGAGGATTAAAGCCCGAGGGCCTCCTTTTGAATGACTGAATATAAGATGGCAAATGGGGCACGGGGTACCCTAATATCAAGATATGGCATAGGGAACCCACTATATATATCATCTATCAGGTTTTTTTTTTACAGACCATCAGTTCTACGGTTCTGAGGCCAATTTTTTCTATTTAAAAAAAATGGAACAAATCTATTTTGTTCATTTTTAAGTATGGAAAATTTTTCTTTTCAAGCCAAAAAGCCCCTCCCTAACTGGCATCTTGAGGCCCCACAGAGACAAGACGAGGAAGCTCTGAACAGATATGTAGTGAAAGTTCATTATGTCTACCTATTGAAACTATTCTTTAAATTCGTTTCTTAAGACAAGGATTTTTTAAGATGTTACCTTGACAGTTTCGGCGATAAACTTCCGCCTTCTTCAAAACAGTCTGTTTTGAAGAAGGCGGAAGTTTATCGCCGAAACTGTCAAGGTAACATCTTAAAAAATCCTTGTCTTAAGAAACGAATTTAAAGAATAGTCTCTGAACAGATAATTTGGTTTTTATACGTACTGCGGTATCCAGGAATTGTGCTGACAGGGCAATGTTTTCAATGCCCATTTTTTTTTAATTCCCATAAAAGATGACAAATTCTAGACAATTTGATGTACATCATCAATCAAACTAATAAATCCTTCAAGCCTTCCATGATCATTCAAAGCAATTAATTACTGTGTTATTTTGACATTTCTCAGTATCAACTGATAAGCATAGTATAAATGTATTAGGCCAAAGTTGTTAGCCAATCACATAAGTGCTATATAAATAAACTTGAAACTTGACATATCTTGCCTGTAGGGAAAAAAGTGAAAACAATTTCTAACATGCTTCTTCATCGTATTTCAAAGGCAGCCAATATACCCAACATGTTAAACTTTGCAATACAAGAGCATGCTTATTCCCAGGAAATTCATTGTAGAGAGTTTGGCAACTTGAATGGTGCCTTCATTAGAGGGAGTTTGTGTCAACAGTTTATTATGCAAATAACCATAGCCCCTTCATGTGCTGGCAGGTTCCAGCCCCCTTCCCCCCCCCCCCCCCCTTCACCGCCACGCCACAAAAAAACACACCAAGCACACTATACTATTGGAAAATTTAACAAACATCCTCTATACATCTCTCTCACTCTGGCTATTTTCAATCCGAATACAAAATCACCTTCAGGAGGGAAGGATCCATAATGGCAGCCATTGTGGTCTCTAAGCTCCAAACAGTCCTTTTCCATCAAAGAACCTCCGGAAGGTTCTTGCTGGGTGCAGCTGCATGCCCACTTAGTCCCCATCCCGACCCCTGTGGTAGGGTAAAGGTTGAACCCATCCAAGGGACCCCACACCGAAATAGTCAATTAGGCAAAAATGCATGACAATGAATTTCACCATTGTTTCAATGATGGTAATGAGAGCCTTTCACCTCCCTATGAGACAGCTGATGTCTGGGCATGTTTCAAAGACCACAAGGCTAATGAGAACTCATTGCCACGGTTCTCAAGCTTTGCCACTCTTTGCACATGTTAATGTTTTCCTAATACAATTTCCAAACATTTTGTATGTAATCACAAATTCTAACAAAAATATATCTAAATGTTACTCAATATAATATGCACAGTCTATACTATAACGTCCATCACTAGTTTTGGTTCCATTTGTCAGAGAACCTCAGAAGATGGCTATCACCACAATATACAAAATATACTTTTGATATCTATATAAAATAATATTTACATTATAAATGAAAATATATATATTTTTATTGTAATGCTAGTTGATTTAAAGTTGCTCTACTCTAGATTTAGTAATGGCCTGCGTGTACTGTATAAACCTAAGAATTATGAACATGCCATACGAAGTATTTCACCTTTCAAATGAGTGAAATAAAAAGGCAGTTTTGCAGATCGCTGTACTCTTTATTTGGGATCTTTGCAAATCAGGATGTGAGTAATTTTGATTTGACTGGATTAATTGGTTGCAATTACCAGTTTTCAACTAACATGACATTTTAACCTAAAACTGCTCTCCTACTTTACATCCACACAGACCTGTTCAAACGTCTAACAAAGACTACTATCATTAACTATACATTTCAACATTGTCTACGTTGTACATTGCCTATATCGTACTGTGCAAAAGTCTTAGGCACCCTATTTTTTTCATACAAACTTTGTTATAGATTTCTATTTAATGACTTCGAGTCAGTACAAAAACATTTTAGAATCGAAGCGTTCATTTTGCAGCACAAAATTAAACGTTACAGAAAAAAAAAGTTTGTATCTGAGCAGCATATTACATAAGAGACCAGCTTTCAGATTAAAAAAGAAAACATAATGAAGGCTGATGGGTTTTGGTGCAAAATGAAGAAGCGAGTGTGACAGTCAAAGTGTCCAGAAGAACTGTGGCTGGTTCTGTAAGATGCTCAGTAAAACCTACAGCTCATTTCCGCATAAAACTGCACTCACTGTACCTGAGACGACTACTTTTTTAAAGCAAAGGGTCGTCTCTCAACAAATATTGACTTTGTTTCATGTATTATGGCTTACTGCTGTTTATAGTATTTTTTTAAATGTCGAAACATTTTATTTCATTATTTTTTAAAGCTATACGGCCTTTCAATGTCATAAAATTGGTGAAATTTAGTTCCTTCTGAAATTTGGTCATTGTGATACATGTTTATTTCTGCAATATCTCAAAAAAAACAAAACAGGCCATTCTGTGGCTGGGAAGTTATTTAATTTGAAGAGATTCACTAGCAAATAATGTGCATGAAATCGCTCACTTCACGCAGTCAAGCAGACAGAGGAAGTCAGGTGTGCACATGCACCGGTTTACCTGCTTCTTCTTCTTCTTCTTCTTCTTCTTCTTCTTCTTTTCCTTCTTCTTTTAGGTTTTACGGCAGCTGGCATCCACAGTATTGCATTACTGCCATCTACAGGTTTACCTTGACCGTGCACTGACAGTTACATCATTCTGTCGCTAAACGAACAGCTGATCGCACCGAGGTGCTCGCTGACCGCCGATATTTATTAGTTTGGTCCTGCGTTTCCTTTCCTTCGTATATAATATAACATCTTTTCTTCTCGCTTTCTGTTACTGTAGTCGGTCTTTCACGTTTCATTCGCACATTCACGTCCTCCATTTTTCTCTCCTGTTTCAAATTTGTATCCCACAATGCCTTGTACGAACAGGGAAAGCCCACCACGTGATGCATGACATAGTATCTTGAATTGGGTCATGGTGAAGAAGGAAAAAAAATAGCGGAGAATTTAGGGCCACATGGCCCTAAATTCATAATTATTCTATGAGAAAAAATAATAATAATAACATTTGGAAGTCTGTGATTGGAATTCAGTAGCTTTTGGTCCACTAAACAAAAATAATTGGGTGTCAGGGAAAATTCTTTTCATGATCTAAACTTGAAAAATCTGAAAGGCAGTCTACCTTTAAGCCATTTTTGGTCTATAGCATTTCTTTACATGTGCCTAAGACTTTTTCACAGTACTGTACATATATATATTTTCTTCTTTTTCTGTATCCCTGGAAAAACACCAACTGCCAGAAGCAAATTCCTTGTGTGTCAACATACTTGGCCAATAAATCTGATGCTGATCTGATTTTGATTTCAGTGGTTTAAAATGTCTGTATCTAAAATTTAGCTTAGAGATACAAAATGTGTTTTTACTTTTACTACACACACCTTATTACTGCTATGGACACGAAAGCAAATTTACCACCAGTAGGTTCAAATACCCTGGTATACAGTGTCTCTGAGATATCTGCCAAATGCAAGCCATGCCACTGTGTATGAATCAAGTGATAAAACATGACAGAAATAAAAGAGAAAAATCCTGAAGTTGATTCCTTTCCGATAACAGCACGTCTTGAAGTACCAAAGCAATTTGCCAACAGTATAATCTTTTTGGTTAACGAATGACACATGATACTTTTCATTTCACCGATAATTAGATATACTGCTGTGAATCAGCCACAGAACAAGTTAGATCATGTTATCAGTTACAATCTAACAGTTATGAACTAAAAGTCACTCTCTCACAAGCTTCTCTTTTTTCCGTCTTGATGTTAGAAAGAGGAAAAAGTTGCAGCTTTGTCATGTTCCTGAGAAACTGCAGAGTGCAGTCATCTGACCTGAAGCTTTCTTGTGTTGACATTGGACACTCCTTTCCAAAATGCGAAATAAACATCTCCTTATATAAAGCCTTAGCCAGGCAACAATCACACGTTGTCTTAATCCATTTACATTGGACTTGGACCCATATAAGTCCCTGTGTACTATAGGAACGATAATATATTAGAAAGAGAAAATTAATATAAACCTTGCAGTTGGAACTACCATTAAAGCTGCTGTTATCGGAAATAAATCAATCAATACCTTCTGACCAAATGAGAATCAAGCATTTAATAGTGCTGCAGTATAAATGAGAAATAATGCCACAAAAGCTGCTAGGTCAATGTAAGATGTTTACACGTTTACAAGTATTCCAGTCATTCCTACAATTAATTTGGGATGAAACCAGCATGCTGCCTGAGGGGTGAACCCTCAGTCCTACATACTTTTCCTACACTAGGGGATCGGGAGATTTGAACTAAAATATGAGACAAAAGGTTCTCATTTCATCTCATCTCATTATCTGTAGCCGCTTTATCCTGTTCTACAGGGTCGCAGGCAAGCTGGAGCCTATCCCAGCTGACTACGGGCGAAAGGCGGGGTACACCCTGGACAAGTCACCAGGTCATCACAGGGCTGACACAGACAACCATTCACACTCACACCTACGGTCAATTTAGAGCCACCAGTTAACCTAACCTGCATGTCTTTGGACTGTGGGGGAAACCGGAGCACCCAGAGGAAACCCACGCGGACACGGGGAGAACATGCAAACTCCACACAGAAAGGCCCTCGCCGGCCACGGGGCTCGAACCCGGACCTTCTTGCTGTGAGGCGACAGCGCTAACCACTACACCACCGTGCCACCCCACAAAAGGTTCTTAAATGCCAAAACCAACATTTAACCACACCTTTGTGAAGGCTGGGGGGAAAAATAAGCTGTTGTCTGTTGACATGAGAAATGTCATTTCATGTTATCTGAGGACACAATAGTATGTTTTATTAGATTTTATTATGCAGACAAAGGTGTTTTCCTGATAAATATGCCATTCATATTTTTCATACGAACTATAACCGGGACATTTGAGTAACATTTAACAGTTATTCCACGAAATCGAGTCATACATGAGCTGGTAACTGAGTTGGCTATAAGCCATGTATAACAAGATTGAGTGGAATAACTGCCTTCTATCCAACAAACTCATTCCCGCTTAGGCAGACTTCTTAAAAACCTATTAATGGCTTAGAATGTAAACAAACCAGTGAAATGACAGTAGCAATTTGTGAAAAATGCTATAAAATAATTCTTAAAGAATAAAAAAAACATACATTTTTACCAGCAAATACTTTTATTCCATATTTTGTCACTTTTTTTGTATTTTTGAGGGTTTTCTGCCTCTTCTTCTTCTTCTTTAGGGTTTTTTGGCGGTTGGCAAACTAACTTAAAGGTGCATTACTACCACCAACTGGGCTGGAGTGTGCAACAGGAGCTATTGGGGGGGGGGGGGGGGGACAAACAAACAAAAACTATATTCTTTTAGCTATTTCTGTTTCTTTTAAATACTTGATAATTTTTGGGTTTTGTTTTTGAGTAGAGTTTTTATTTCGTCCTCGGTTGTTTCAGCAAGACGTTCCACCATTTTGTTTTTCTCTACTCACAGTATGTGAGCTGATGTTCTAGTAGTAGAGTAGCCAATCAGAGTGTGCAATTGCTCATATCCAGAGAATGTGGATAGAATAATTTCCAATATCCTCACTTGTGAGGATATTGATGAATTGTTTTGATTAACTTCCATTTTTTTTTTTGTGGATGTGTCTATAAAAGATAAAGAACATTACATGGTGGCATGAAGATATGAAGTTTATCTTCTCGTGTTGAAAAATATTTCACTTGTTCACTATGCTCACTCGTGAAACACACATTCACCACTCGAAGATAAACTTCATATCTTCGCACCACTGTGAAATGACCTCTCTATTCTGTATGTGTCACAGAGCCTAAGAACCACTCTCAAATCCATAATACTACATTTATAAAGAGAAGGCTATTTTTTCCCCTCACTTCTAAACTCACTCTATGTGGAAAGCATCCAAACTTGCATAATACACTCACTGGCCACTTTCACAGGAACTTGTTCTTGATTCTAAGATTCCTGTTCTTGGCTGGCAGGAGTGGAACCCAATGTGGTCTTCTGCTGTTGCATGCTGAGATTCCTTTCTGCTCACCACGGTTGTAAAGAGTTGCTATGAGTTACTATATCCTTCCTGACAGCTCGAACCAATCTGGCCATTTTCCTCTGACCTCTATTATCAACAAGACGTTTCCACCCACAGAACTGTTGCTCAGTCAGTGTTTTTTGTTTTTCACACCATTCTGTGTAAACTCTAGAGACTGTCTGTGTGTGAAAACCCCAGGCGATCAGCAGTTTCTGAAATACTCAAACCAGTCCATCTGGCTCAAACCAACACCCATGCCACAGTGAAGTCACACTTTGAGATCACAATTTTTCCCATTCTGATGTTTGAAGTGAACATTAACTGAAGCTCTTGATTTGTATTTGCATGATTTTGTGCACTGTGCTGCTGACAAGGGATTGACTGGTTAGATAACTGCATAAAACAGCAGGTGAGTGTATATGCATTAACAACAACAAAAACCTACCTGAACAAGCTTCTGTTCAAGTTGCAATATGTCTTAGACACTAGGACATATGCAAAGCTAATCATGTCTTACTTTATTAGAACTCCTCTGAAGTGTGACAGATCTTGCAAACAGAATTCAGGAACAAAAATAAATGAGATCATGAGAAGTCAAACAATTTCTTCCCTTTCATTATAAAAAGCCATATGAGTGGAAGAATATTTCCATACTCTAACACACATGCTCCATGTGCAAGAAGGGACTACTCGATGTGTGTGTACTCCCAAACACATTCCATATTACCAGGGGAAACATGGATTCAGGACGTAAGAGTTGTGGACATACAGTACATAAGAAATTACTGCGAATCAGAACATTCCTGGACCATGCATCTGCTGTTGCCCACAAGGTTGAAATCATCTGGACTAGAACTAGAGCCATTGCCTTGCAAATGCTTGCTTTCAGCTGATGATCAGTGGATTATCCTCACACTTTATTTTTGCCTGACTTCAAAGCTCTTCAATGGTGTCCATGAGCACATCTATAAGGTGACAACAAGTCAGTGTTTTCCAGTATTGTATACTGCATGGATATGGTCAAGGGTCAGGATCCATATTTACTGCTCTACAGCACAGTAGCTTACTTAGGCCAAGTTTACATTAGACCATATCTGTCTCGTTTTCTTCGCGGATGCACTGTCCGTTTACATTAAAACGCCTGGAAACGCCGGGAAACGGGAATCCGCCAGCGTCCACGTATTCAATCCAGATCGTGTCTGGTCTGGTGCTGTGTAAACATTGAGAATACGCGGATACGCAGATACGCTGTGCTGAGCTCCAGCTGGCATCGTCATTGGACAACGTCACTGTGACATCCACCTTCCTGATTCGCTGGCGTTGGTCATGTGATGCGACTGCTGAAAAACGGCGCAGACTTCCGCCTTGTATCACCTTTCATTAAAGAGTATAAAAGTATGAAAATACTGCAAATACTGATGCAAATACTGCCCATTGTGTAGTTATGATTGTCTTTAGGCTTGCCATCCTTCCACTTGCAAGTGGTAAGTGATATGTGCTGGGATCACACACACAGCGGCTCAGTCCCAAATCACTGCTCGTGCACTCCACTCGCGCGCTCTGTGAGCTGCGCAGGGCCGGAGTGCGCACCCTCCAGAGGGCACTCGCTGTTCAGGGCGGAGTGATTTGGAGCGCAGGATGCCTGCGGAGCCGAGCGTATCCATGTATTGGCGTTGCTGTGTGCAGGCGAATCGTGTATTGGCGTTGCTGTGTGCACACTAATCGTTTTAAAAACGTTAATCTGATGATCCGCTGATACGGTCTAATGTAAATCCCACCTTAGGTTACCTCTGGTGACAGACACTGTTGTGCCTTAAGTGTTATCTTCATTACAGAAGGGCTTTATTTGGTTCTTAGGCCCATGCTTATGCCCATTTAACTCTGGAGTCAGTGCTCATTATACTTCTTAAGGCATTTGTACAGGATAAGTATTTGCTCATGTGATCAGAGATCAAGTCATATTATGTAAGCAGCAGTAAGATCACTTGTCATACACTGTTAAGCCTGGCTTAGACAATACTGCATTTAATAATAATCCAGTAATAAATAACGAGACTGTCAGTGACAGTGTGGCTCACTCTGGCCTTGTCTCGTCCAGAAGGAACGATCTAAAGTGGGCCAACTTGTGCAATAAATGTTGCAAGCTATATACACTATATACAAGCTATATATAGAAGCTATATACACCCTAGGAATACTGACCTATTTGCCAGAAAGAATCCAAAACGTCGAGAAATTGACTGAGAAGAAGTGATTTTTGTTGAACTGCTCATTAAGGATTAATTAGTCCATAATTTCATTAATAATTGTAATTAAGCAAATCTGGGTAGAAGTTATATGCACCCTAGGTCCCCCTACCTTCATGCCAGAAAGAATCAAAATAGATGAAGAATTGAGGGAGAAGAAGCTATTTGTGTCGAAACTGCTCATTCGGGCTTAATTACTCCATATCTTCATTATTAATTGCAATTATGCAAATTTGGATAGAAGCTATGTGCAGCCCAGGCAGACCAACCTTCCTGCCAAAAAGAATAAAAATCAGTGAAGAATTGTGAAAGAAGCGATTTTCGTGAAATGCGGACGACGCCAGATGGAACGGACAAGACATGATGGCATAAGATCATCGCCTGTTGGCTGGATGAGCTAATAATCAGTCAAAACTTTAGAAAGTCATAAACTGTTCATTTGTAAATCCACCTGATGCTTAAAACATGTTTTTATCTTTGTAGACATCCATTACAGATTATAAAACATGTATATTTTTGTTCAACAGGAAGTTGCATCATCCAGATTTCTTGAAGATCACGGGAAGAGGAAAAGGACATTCTCACATTTTTTTCTCCTTCTTCTTTATTTTCACTGATATTGACATTGATAGTGACTTACAAGGTCAAAACAGAGATATTATAGGTATGTGGCATGAGAGATATTATATATTAGTTCATCATGTTTTGCGTATTTGCTAATCCTGTGCTAACTTTCAACCCTGTTACTCGTTTAAGAGTAAAATGCAGCCATTGTCACCAATGAACCATTGTTTTTGAATAAGCAGGGTTAACTAAGAGGCTGTCCACACGGCAACGGATTCAGGTGAATCTGAGAAAATTGTTTATCATTTCAGCCTGGCGTCCACACGGCACTGGCGTTTTGGGTGCCCCAAAACGATATTTTTTGAGAACGGGTTCCAGAGTGGAAAAATCTGGCAACGGCACCATTGCGAAGTTGTCTGGATGAGTAGAACGGATTTGTTTACGATGACGTCACAACCACATGACTAGAACAAGCAGCACTCTCGCTGTTTTGTATGAACCACTGCATTGCATTCACTTTTGTATACAGCTTTTCTTTTAAATAAACAAGTAACTGAACCATTTCTTGAATTTCTTTTTTTATTGGATAAGACTGCTTTTCAAAATGTTCACACACAATATAAAAAGTTATATAAATTATATAAAAATGCTTTTCAAAATGTTCAAACACAATAAGAAAATTAAGTTATATAAAACTATGCACACTAATAAAACTAATTTGTACACACAGAAGGCACGATTTCCTCGCATAGTCACAGCCATCTTCTTCTTGTTGTTGTGTGTTTGTTCCTGTGTGCTTCACGCCGGGTAGAGGAAGGGGTTTATGCGCATGCGTCCTACTTCTTCTATTGTTCTGGTGTCTCCGATGGGACCGTCTTACAGCGCACGTAGAGGTGTGACATGTGTATTGCATCGTTTTCAGCAAGCATTGCGTTGCCATATGTACCTGATATTTTACTGATCCGTTGCCCATGTGGACGCGATATTTTTTTTAATAAAATCTCGTTGTCGTATGGATGTAGCCTAACTTTAAAATGGTTTAAAGTATCTTCACTTAAATTCAGTGTTGGGGGGAAAAACATTTTAGAAATTAAAATAATAAAGATTTACAAGGACTAAATGGCATCTCAATCTTGGAATCACCCGCAAATTAAAAAAAAACCCAGCTATTGTCACTATCTGTCCCCTAATAAAGCTAGCTCCTCGTGATTTTTCTTTTGTATTTTATGTGAAATAGTATAAACAGGTATTTCATTCGAGTTAAATTGACTACTTAGAGTTTGTTGGATTCCTCTGTTTGAATATAACTGAAATTGACACATCTTTTCATAGAGCCTATTCTCTGTTGTGCCTCCTTTAAGAAGTAGTCTTGGTTGAAATGTACTAAATAAACTGTGAAGCTTGGAATGAAACTCTCACTGGAACAATGTTCTTTATCCATTCACATCTGGATCCTTTGGGAGACTATGCAAAGATGCATTTCCTTCCCACCAAACAAACCAGCACAAGTTTTGAACACCTGGTTCAGGTGTGAACAAGTAAACTACAAAATCTGGACCATGTAGAGAGGGGAGCGTAAAGGACTGGGTTGGAAAACACTGTTCAACGTTGACGATTATATAATAATATTCAAACCAGAGCTGGAGCTCAATTGCTGAGACCATCCATCATCAATGTTAACAAATAAATGACAAATACAGATAAATTCAGTAAACACCATGCACCAAAGATTTATTCAGATAACATTAATCATGGCTTTTATTTAAAGCTGACTTTTTTAAGTTAACTTTTTAAAGTTGTTTTCTTTTATTTAATTTATTTGAGGGTTTTTTTATTTAAAGTTGACTTCCTTTTTTGTAGCTGACTAAAAAAAATAGACTGTATTCTTTCACATTTGACCTCTTTTTTTAAGTTAACTTTTTTAAGTCATCTTCTTTTCCTTAAACTTTACTTTTTAAAAATAGACTGTATTTGACACCTTTTAATTTGAAATTCACTTCTCTTTTTGAATCTGACTTTTTAACTTAATTTTGGATTTTTATATATAGATAGATAGATAGATAGATAGATAGATAGATAGATAGATAGATAGATAGATAGATAGATAGATAGATAGCGGCACGGTGGTGTAGTGGTTAGCGCTGTCGCCTCACAGCAGGAAGGTCCTGGGTTCGAGCCCTGGGGCCGGCGAGGGCCTTTCTGTGTGGAGTTTGCATGTTCTCCCCGTGTCCGTGCGGGTTTCCTCCGGGTGCTCCGGTTTCCCCCACAGTCCAAAGACATGCAGGTTAGGTTAACTGGTGACTCTAAATTGACTGTGAATGGTTGTCTGTGTCTATGTGTCAGCCCTGTGATGACCTGGCGACTTGTCCAGGGTGTACCCCACCTTTTGCCCATAGTCAGCTGGGATAGGCTCCAGCTTGCCTGCGACCCTGTAGAACAGGATAAAGCGGTTAGAGATAATGAGATGAGAGATAGATAGATTGATTTACTTTATTAATCCCAAGCTGGGAAATTGTTGTGCTCTAGCAGTATCAGACATGAGAAAAGAAAAAGACACACTATGCAACATAAAATAAAATTTAGTAAAAATAAATAAATAAATAAATAAAATCCCGAGAACAAGCCAACTATACAATATACAGATTATATATATATATATATATATATATATATATATATATATATATATATATATATATATATATATATATATATGCTTTGTACAGGTAAGTGTGCATTAATAATGCTAAAAATTAAAGTGCTAAATACTTAAAGTTGACTTTTTCTTTAAAGTTTTTAAATTAAAATTTCACTTCTTTGATTTAAAATGAACTTCTTTAAAGTTGATTTTTTTTAATTTCATGTAAAGATCATTTACTTAAAGTTAATTTCTTTTATTTAAAGTGTATGTAATGTCTTATTGTAATGCTTTAAAATTTATATATATATATATATATATATATATATATATATATATATATATATATATATATATATATATATATAAAATTTATATATATATATATATATATATATATATATATATATATATATATATAAAATGAATTAATAAAGCGGGGGGGAATAATGTAAATTATTTGTTATTTTATTATCAAACACAAAACTATCAATAAATTGCAGCTTCCAGATCCTGGAAAAAGGCAGCCTTGCCCCAGGGCTAATCTCGCATGATGTCACGTGTGGAACCCTGGTTATCTGAGTCATTTCAGTTCCTCTGACGCCGTGCTTGTTTACTCACTGAAACTGGATATTGTTGATGGAATCTTACAAAAATAACAGAAAGTGCTGTGTTGCGTTTGGATGTTCAAATCCATATAAAACAGTACATTCAGTTCACAAATTTCCAAGAAAGGACACTAATCTAAAGCAACAGTGGGTGAAGTTAGTGCAAACAAAACGAGCAGGTTTCGTGTTGCCTACTAATAATACATCTGATTCATCAAGTGTTCATCACCACATGGGAATTATTGGAGCAAAAAAGAAACCCATTTATTCAGTAAATGATATTTGATCTGACATTTGATCAGTTCATCAAATCCCCTATTATCACCCACTTCAGAGTTTCTTTCAATAATTACACTGAATAAGCGTACATTTTAAAGATTATATTTCTGCATTTATTGAGGCACATGTAAATATTTTCCCTATATTTTGCAGCAGCCAGTTTAGAATAAAAATCCACAAACCAATCTGTGCTTCCAATTCTCTCTGGCTGGTGGTGCGCTATCGGCTGTGAGTAGGACTGTCATGAACTGGCATCTGTTTCTCGTCTTGGGAGCTCGAAAAGATAACCATTTACTCCGGAATATCCTTGATAATCATCTGCCCTTTCATCCGACATATAAGAATCCCAATCACTATCAGAATTCTCTCCATAACATGATTCCATATCAAGACTGGTCTAACCACTGCTGTGCACAGGAACGAAATTGATACCTGGATTGTTACACATTACGTCACGCACCCCTTTGGAATCTTCCAGATCAGTCTCGTCAGATTCCATGAAAATCGGTGGATCTTATTAATTTTCCATTAATTTATGGCCCTTTGGATCAGCTATGGTTTGAAAACACATGGTCAATCAACATAATGATTGTTGCTTTGTACAAGGAAAAAATTGGGGTTTAGGGATATTAAATTTACTTTAAATTTTAATTCTGTTTTTTTAAGGTGATACATTTTATTTAAAGTGGACTTTTTAAAGTTGACTTATAAAGCTCTTTTTATTTATAGATGACTTTTAAAAAGATGACTACTTCTCCTTTTTAGGGTTATATAATATATGCCATTAAAATTAAACTAATTCGAATTGCTAGTCCAATTTTAGCCTCCGTAGCCTGAGACACATCCGTGGATGTTCCGAGAATAGTGTGAATGTGTTTCATGATCACTTGCATCCTACTAATAAACATGTTGCTAGCTGAAACGGTCAGTTCTCGTACACAGAAATATTTTTTGCTCCAATGTTCAATTCCTCTGTCAGGACTCTGACTGTTTGTCTACATCCAAGACTTTATTATCTATAAACGACCCTGGAATCTTGTGTCCAGCTCAAAAAATCTAATTGCTGGTCTCTTTGTTGTTTATACACCAGATTTGAATTTGCATTCATTTGTTTGCTATTTTATTTTTCGGCGATTCCTCTCGGATCCAAGGTCTTGAAAACAATCTCATTGCTTACAAAATTGTAAATTCAAACCAGATTGGGACCTACAGTGCCAAGCCCACCCATCATCAAAGCACATGTGTAGATACATAAAGTGGTTTGCATCGTAGGCAACGCGCATCCAGATGACAAGGGCAGTGTATTAGTACTTAATTCAGGAGTACAGACTGTATTACTGGTTTTAATCACTTTCAGGTCGAGCATACTGACAATATTATTACTTTGGCAGCATATAAAGAGGAGGCATGACTTCAAATCATTGTGCCAAAAAAATCCCAGATACATAATAATGCACTATGAAATCATTACTTCAGATTTATGTGTTAGAGGAGTTGTTTATTGCAGCCCTCGTGTTTAGATGCAGCTGTTTTGATGATCACACAGTGGTTTCTGAATATTTGTTTCACTGCTTATACACAGTACTGTTGAATTCTTGAATCTGATTGGTCAGAAGGTGTTGATTCATTTTCTATAAAAGCAGGTCTGACAGTTGTTCTGACTGCAAGGCAAAATATAGGTTTATATTAATGAAGTCTTTCTTATACGCTATTGTTTCTATAGTAACAGCTCATTTACCCTGACTTCTACAGCAGATACATCATAATGATCTGAGACTAATAATAAATGGATTTTTTTTTAACATAAAAGTGTGCCATCATTAACTAAGATATAAACTTATAATCAGAGATATGGTGACATGTCCAGTGTTACAGTCAGTAGTTTTCCACCACAGGAAAGTCTTTGAGCTTTCGGGATTCTCAGCAACTGAACAAACTTTTTTTTTTTGGTCTTTTTAACTATTATGAGAGACAGAAAGATGATGAGGGAATGATTATCTATGGCTGTTACAGTGGTGCTTGAAAGTTTGTGAACCCTTTAGAATTTTCTAGATTTCTGCATAAATATGACCTAAAACATCATCAGATTTTCACACAAGTCCTAAAAGTAGATAAAGAGAACCCAGTTAAACAAATGAGACAAAAACATTATACTTGGTCATTTATTTATTGAGGAAAATGATCCAATATTACATATCTGTGAGTGGCAAAAGTATGTGAACCTCTAGGATTAGCAGTTAATTTGAAGGTGAAATTAGAGTCAGGTGTTTTCAATCGATGGGACGACAATCAGGTGTGAGTGGGCACCCTGTTTTATTTAAAGAACAGGGATCTATCAAAGTCTGATCTTCACAACACATGTTTGTGGAAGTGTATAATGGCACAAACAACGGAGATTTCTGAGGACCTCAGAAAAAGCGTTGTTGATGCTCATCAGGCTGGAAAAGGTTACAAAACCATCTCGAAAGAGTTTCAACTCCACCAATCCACAGTCAGACAGATTGTGTACAAATGGAGGAAATTAAAGACCATTGTTACCCTCCCCAGGAGTGGTCGACCAACAAAGATCATTCCAAGAGCAAGGCGTGTAATAGTCGGCGAGGTCACAAAGGACCTCAGGGTAACTTCTAAGCAACTGAAGGCCTCTCTCACATTGGCTAATGTTAATGTTCATGAGTCCACAATCAGGAGAACACTGAACAACAATGGTGTGCATGGCAGGGTTGCAAGGAGAAAGCCACTGCTCTCCAAAAAGAACATTGCTGCTCATCTGCAGTTTGAGAAAGATCACGTGGACAAGCCAGACGGCTATTGGAAAAATGTTTCGGGGAAGGATGAGACCAAAATAGAACTTTTTGGTTTAAATGAGAAGTGTTATGTTTGGAGAAAGGAAAACACTGCATTCCAGCATAAGAACCTTATCTCATCTGTGAAACATGGTGGTGATAGTATCATGGTTTGGGCCTATTTTGCTGCATCTGGGCCAGGACGGCTTGCCATCATTGATGGAGCAATTAATTCTGAATTATACCAGCGAATTCTAAAGGAAAATGTCAAGACATCTGTCCATGAACTGAATCTCAAGAGAAGGTGGGTCATGCAGCAAGACAATGACTCTAAGCACACAAGTCGTTCTACCAAAGAATGGTTAAAGAAGAATAAAGTTAATGTTTTGGAATGGCCAAGTCAAAGTCCTGACCTTAATCCAATCGAAATGTTGTGGAAGGACCTGAAGCAAGCAGTTCATGTGAGGAAACCCACCAACATCCCAGAGTTGAAGCTGTTCTGTACGGAGGAATGGGCTAAAATTCCTCCAAGCCGGTGTGCAGGACTGATCAACAGTTACCAGAAACATTTAGTTGCAGTTATTGCTGCACAAGGGCGTCACACCAGATACTGAAAGCAAAGGTTCACATACTTTTGCCACTCACAGATATGTAATATTGGATCATTTTCCTCAATGAATAAATGACCAAGTATAATATTTTGGTCTCATTTGTTTAACTGCGTTCTCTTTATCTACTTTTAGGACTTGTGTGAAAATCTGATGTTGTTTTAGGTCATATTTATGTAGAAATATAGAAAATTCTAAAGGATTCACAAACTTGCAAGTACCACTGTATGATGTAAATGATAACAGGAGCTAACTTTTTTTTCAGATGTTAAATGTAAATATAAATGCATAAAAGTAGTATTTAAAAGACCAAGAAGCACAGTCATCATATTCTCACATACAGTCGTGGACAACATCTTGCAGTGAAATCTGTGCATTTAGGACAGATTATTATTAGATTAGTGTAATAATGTCCACATCTTTCTCATTCGCTCCTCATGACAGCTCATTTGTGTAGTTTCCTTACAGCTAGCCTTATCTATACTGATCCCATGATCGTATTTAAAGAGCACTAAAACCTTACACTGTAGACAGATTTACTAAGCAACTGTGTATGAGACGTACTCTAAAAAATTAAATGCATATTTCTCAGCATTTGGTTCTTTTTTTTTTTTGGATAAGCCCATGACCATGCTAATCAGCTGTACAAGTACCTAAGTACATGCTCGGATTATATTTGATGAAATGGTGCCACACAGTGGTGAAATGTGAAATGGTTCTTTGGTAATAAAAAGCTACAGTATTTGAGGTCTTCAAATGTCCATCCTTTGTCCACCCCCTATTTACTAATAAATGGTCTGCAGTTCTGATTTTTTTTTTAAATGGTCTTGAGGGTTCTTTGGATAGATTAGGGTTTGTGTGAAACCATCTCTGACAGGGAAACCCTCTGCTTTTCCCTAGAATTTTTATGAATCTTTAGAGGTTCCGCCAGAGGGACAAGCTGAAGAACCATGAAGACCCTTAAGTTGCTAGAACTAATTTTTTGTACATAGAGTCAACATGATATAAAAATGCAAGTGGTGCAGTGGTTAGCACTGTCGCCTTACAGCAAGAAGTTGCTGGGTTTGAACCTCATGGCCAACGGGGGTCTTTCTGTGTGGAGTTTGCATGTTCTCCCTGTGTCTGTGTGGGTTTCATGTACTACAACACTAGTGAACACCAAGTACCAAAGTTGGTTCATAGAGATAATGTCAACTAGAATTTAATGGCAATTAAAAAATGCCTTCCATGGGTGTGAACAGTAAAATATTACTGCATATATTTATATAATGTTAAAGAGGCCCCGGCTGTATTTAAAAAAAAAAGAGAGAGAGAGAGAGAGAGCCCTATAGCTTGTCACAATGGATAATGTTTACAACGGAAGAGTTTGGGTGGCACAGTGGTGTAGTGGCTAGCACTATCGCCTCACAGCAAGAAGGTTCTGGGCTTGAGGCTGATGGGGGCCTTTCTGTGTGGAGTTTGCATGTTGTCTGCATGGGTTTCCTCTGGGTGCTCTGGTTTTCCCCCACATTTCAAAAGACATGTAGGTTAGGTAAAATACCCAGCCACTGGGATTACACGAGTGAGTGCATCTTTAGTGCCAGTCCCAAACCCGGATAGATTGGGGAAGGTTGTGTCAGGAAGGGCATCTGGTGTAAAACCTATGCGAAATCAAATATGCGGAACAGATCCGCTGTGGCGACCCCAAACGGGATCAGCCGGAAGAAGATGATGTAAAAATGTAAAACTAGAATGAGGGAAATTAAGCTCAATTATTGCCTTTATATCAAAGGTTCCAAATAGTTCTTTCTTCAAGCCATCTATTAATCTGCACTTCATCCAAGTACTCTCCACTGGGCTTTTATAGTGTATTATACCAGGAATTTTAACTTGTATCTTAGAAATAAGATCTGGCCGCTTCCAGGGTTTTAGGCTGTGATTTTCTACAGTGTTACTGGGTGGAAACCAGTATTGTAGACAAGACCACCTAAACGGAAACCAGTTATGATCAAGACCAAAGTGTATCAAGACTGAGTCAAGACCAAGACCAGACCAATGCAAGTCCCACACTGCGTGACAGACTTACGATAAAATTTGAAACCTGTAAACCATAGGCACTTCTCAAATTGATCTGAAAGATCCACATTCTCATAAAAACAGCCATGCAGAAACAAACACCAGAGCTGAAATCAACTTCAACATCTTTATTCCACACTCCTTTTTTACGTTTTACAGTCCACCTAAAACAATACAGTTTCTTTTTTTTTTACTGGTGATGACATTATATCCTGAGTCCTCCATGTCTGAGAGTTCAAAAAGTGATCTCGAGTGTTAGACCTATCTCATGTTCTACAACACTAGTGAAAACCAAGTACCAAAGTTGGTTCATAGAGATAATGTCAACTAGAATATAAGGACAATTAAAAAATACCTTCCATGGGTATAAACTCTGTGAAGAGTAAAATATTGCTGAATATATTTATATAATGTTAAAGGGGCCCCTGCTCTATTAAAATAAATAAATAAATAATTGAGAGCCCTATAACCTGTCACAATGGACAATGTTTACAACGAAATAGTTTGGGTGACAGTGTGGTGTAGTAGTTAGCACTGTCACCTCACAGCAAGAAGGTTCTGGGTTCGAACCTAGTAGCCGATAGGGGCCTCTCTGTGTGGAGTTTGCATGTTCTCCCTGTGTCTGTGTGAGTTTTCTCTGGGTGCTCCAGTTTCTCCCACATTCCAAAGACATGCGGTTAGGTTAACATGGGGTGGCCATGGGCTGAAGTGCCCTTGAGCAAGGCACCTAACCCCTAACTGCTCCCTGGGCACTGTAGCATGGCTGCCCACTGCTCTGGGTATGTGTGTGTGCTCATTGCTCATGTGTGTGTTCACTGCTTCAGATGGGTTAAATGCAGAGAGGAATTTCACTGTGCTTAAGTGTACATCTCATCTCATCTCATTATCTGTAGCCGCTTTATCCTTCTACAGGGTCGCAGGCAAGCTGGAGCCTATCCCAGCTGACTACGGGCGAAAGGCGGGGTACACCCTGGACAAGTCGCCAGGTCATCACAGGGCTGACACATAGACACAGACAACCATTCACACTCACATTCACACCTACGGTCAATTTAGAGTCACCAGTTAACCTAACCTGCATGTCTTTGGACTGTGGGGGAAACCGGAGCACCCGGAGAAAACCCACGCGGACACGGGGAGAACATGCAAACTCCGCACAGAAAGGCCCTCGCCGGCCACGGGGCTCAAACCCAGGACCTTCTTGCTGTGAGGCGACAGCGCTAACCACTACACCACCGTGCCGCCTAAGTGTACATGTGATAAATAAAAATTGTTCTTATGAGGTCACATCAAAAATAGACAGCACATTCAAAAGAAATTGCTACTAGCTTTTCACTCAGCTATATTGCACTGTCTTGAAGTACTACATAGTTTGGCATTTTATTACATTACAGACATTTAGGATTAGGTGCCTTGCTCAAGGGCATTTCAGCCATTCCTGTTGGTCCAGGGAATCAAACCAGTGACCTTTTGGTTCCAAATCTGCTTCTTTGACCATCAGGCCATGGCTTCCCTTTTATGGTTTCCTTCCACTTTGCTAATACTCAAATTCATCTCAGCCCAGGCTTATTAGCAAGCTAACAATTTACATGGGAACAGTAGAAACACTACAATGTAGAATGGATACTCCAGATCCTGGGTTGAAAAATATTAGCATCATGTTATATTATCACATTATTTTGCGATATAATAAAACCCTCCTGCTTCACTGGGTAGCGTTGCCACCTCACAGCTCCATGGTGTCCGATCCTGAGCTTGGATTTCTGATCTATTACTCTCACCTGTGTGTAGGTAGTTTCACATGATTCTTGTAACCTGTAAATACACATACAGTGTTTTGTGTCTTTGCAAAAAATTGTATTGTTATTATGTCAACTTGTATAAATTCTAAACTGGGTTTCACAGCTCCTAGTCACATGTGTCTTCAGGTTTCCTACTGGTTTGCATGTTGTCACCTTGTCGTTTGTGTTTCTAGTATTCTCTGTTCATCAACTTGATCTGCATTTTTGCCATTATTTGTTATAATAACCACGTCTCTGTATGATCTGGGCCATTTTTAAAGCTAGACGCCCTTTTGATTTCATAAAATCGGTGAAATTTAGTTCCCTCTGAAATTTGGTCATTGTGATACATGTTTATTTCTGTAATATTTCACAAAAAAACAGGCCATTCTGTGGCTGGGAAATTATTTCATTTGAGGGGCTTCCCAAGCAAATAACGAGCATGAAATCACTCGCTTCGTGCAGTCAAGCAGACAGAGGAAGTCCATGTGCGCATGCACAGGTTTACCTTCTTCTTCTTTTGGGTTTTACAGCAGCTGGCATCCACAGTGTTGCATTACTGCCATCTACAGGTTTACCTTGACCGTGCACTGAAAGTTACATCATTCTGTCGCTAAATGAACAGCTGATCACACCGAGGTGCTCGCTGACCACCGATATTTATTAGTTCATCCTGCGTTTTCTTTCCTTCACAACATAACGTCTTTTCTTCTCGCTTTCTGTTACTGTAGTCGGTCTTTAACATTTCATTCGCACACTCACGTCCTCCATTTTTCTCTCCTGTTTCAAATTTGTATCCCACAATGCCTTGCGTGAACGGGGAAAGCCCACCATGTGATGCATGACGTAGTATCTTGAATTGGGTCATGGTGAAGCAGGAAAAATTAGCGGAGAATTTAGGGCCACATGGCCTTAAATTCATTAATTGTTCTATTTTAAAAAACTAATAATATTGGAAGTCTGTGATTCGAATTCAGTAGCTTTCGGTCCACTAAACAAAAATAATTGGGTGCCAGGGAAAATTCTTTTTGTGACCTACACTTGAAAAATCTGAAAGGCAGTCTACCTTTAAGAATGAGAGGAATACAGTGTAAATAAAAGGTAACTGGGCAAAGTTTAGGTATGGCTCAAAAGTCTGGAACCATGACTACGTGTGCTGTGGCTTGGCAGACCAATGGTGTCTTAATGAAACCACTTCAGGGGTCTAATGAGGAGCATTAAGGCTTCCAGCCTCAGAGCCACAGCTGTTGCCTGGACACGCCATAGTCATTGTTTAGCCAGGCCACACTTTTTCCACATTGTACGCAGTTGTGCATGAGTACTTTGGACATCTTACACGTGTCACAGCACTTGATTCTACTTAGCACAGGGTTTAAAAATTGTCCGAGAGTAACATGAGAATTTCAGTTTTGCCCATGATTAAATGATAATTGGCAAGTGGAATTTAATGTCATGATATCATGAGATCATTCTGACAGCTGCTTTCAGTCATGATACCATTATGCATGCCAGGACATGCTCTTTAGATCTGAACTCAATTAGATTGCATCACTTCAGTGTTCTAAGGACAATAGTTTAGCTCTTTCTGTTCAGTTTCAGATTAGTGAAAGAGAGTAAAGCATTTAGACTGGTGCAATAGTTTGGTGAACCATAAGCATTTCAGAGAAGACCTTTGAGACAAAACTAATATTCACAGAATGAAAAACGAGTAGAAATAAAAAACATTCATTCTGTCTTTCTTTTTTAATAATTAAAAGCATATGCTTGTTTTTTTCCCATGACATGAGAAACTCTATTTCGTGTATTAATTTGCATTTAACTTCTTAAGATGGATTTTTCTAGAAACGATATTATTCACAAGTCATTTAGCACCAGAGCAGGTGAAATATTCAGCTTGCAGTTTAAACTGTCATGTACACCTGCTAGACTTTAAAGATTCACAGTGACATTGAGAAGAGTGAAAGTTAATGTTCATCTTCTGTGGTGTAATGATTTTTTTTTTTTTGGGAAGGTTACAAAAGTGCACTACCTAATAATTGACTGAAATGTTATCTGCCACAGTCAGACAACCTGTGTTTATTATTCCTTTAAACCACCAGGACACGTTGGCAGGTTCAGACTTATATTTTCACTCATGTAAGATTATATATATATTTTCTTTTAGTGGAACTGCTGGTACTGAGTAATACGCTTTAGGAGGAATAGGAACTGAACAATAAGTTGAGGTTTCAGGGGGTAAATGTGTACAGCGACAGCTCATTAAGTCTTTGAAATCAAGGATCAAATTGAAGTTAGACTTCGAAATGAAAGGTAAAGTCGGGATGGATGGCTGTATGTATGATTGCAAACATTGAATGCAGAGTACAATTCATGATTTTTAACTTTAAAAAAAGAAAGTAATCTAGAGGCTTTTAAATGTTCACTTGTAAGTTAATAGAATATAGAACAGATTAGAAACCTAGAATGTAGAGATATAAGTTGAATTGGCATAATTAGACAAGTTAAAGTTACATAGAAGGTTAAAGAACCAATGAAAGAAGGTTGCACAAAAACATTTTTTTTTAAAGTCAATTATTTTACAGAGTGCAGTTTCAGATACCATTCAATCCTATCAATCACAATCCCATTATATCCCAGTGGGCCAATCCTTAGAGTGATTCAATCAAAGAAACTGATAACTACTAACAGCAATCTCACATAAAGTCACATTGGACAGCTCTTACCGTGTAAAAAGCAATCCTGCACAAAGCTATGGAGAGCTGAATGCGTTCAGCCATGTACAGTGCCTAGCAACAGCGTCACTGATGACAACCAAACACGCTGAGCTGGAGGAACTGAATGAAGATCTTGTTGTCGTAATGAGACAAAGCCCTAAAGATCAACAAGTCAACATGCAAGGGAGGTGGTCCGTGTCCTGCTTTTATCGACTCACAAAATAGGAGGAGACCACTTACTTCATTTCAGACTCGAAAGCAAACAGGGAGGGAGGGAGAGACGGAGAGAATAGAAAGAAGAACATAACAAGCAGAAGAGTCATAGATTAGTGTACTGCTTCCCTCCAGAGATTATCAGCTGAGCAGCAACCATCCTTCAGAATAAACCTTGCTAATTGGATTGTGTAGTTTTTCACTCCAATAGTAGACAGTGAGTGAAAACATATGATACCATGGCACTGTCTCAAGGGCTCTTCAGATAACATCTGATTCACATTAAACACTGACCTGAAACAAAAAGCAATACATTGAGCAAGTATGTTGAGAAATGTATTTAAACCTAACGTGCAAAGGCACTACAGCTTCGTCTGGATGCTATTAAAATTCCTGTGTAATTCAGTTATATGGAAAAGAGTATCAGAATCAGACATGCCATTGGCAATACAGGTTTGGAGGCAGTGCACACTTGTTTGCTGGGCAGAGCCAAATTCTAACTGTTGGCCAACTGTTGGTAAAGTGGATCTAAAGGTGGCTAAAAGTTATTTGGACCAACACTACCCTAAGAGAATGTTTGGCTTTAAACCAACATTGGACCAAAACTGACATTAGTCCAACTTTGATTCATCTCATCTCATTATCTCTAGCCGCTTTATCCTGTTCTACAGGGTCGCAGGCAAGCTGGAGCCTATCCCAGCTAACTACGAGCGAAAGGCGGGGTACACCCCGGACAAGTCGCCAGGTCATCACAGGGCTGACACATAGACACAGACAACCATTCACACTCACATTCACACCTACGGTCAATTTAGAGTCACCAGTTAACCTAACCTGCATGTCTTTGGACTGTGGGGGAAACCGGAGCACCCGGAGGAAACCCACGCGGACACGGGGAGAACATGCAAACTCCGCACAGAAAGGCCCTCGCCGGCCACGGGGCTCGAACCCGGACCTTCTTGCTGTGAGGCGACAGCGCTAACCACTACACCACCGTGCCGCCCCCAACTTTGATTGACAAAGACCTAATGTTTGGTTGACTTTGGCAAGGTAGGTTTTAGGTGTGTTGACCCTGGTGATCTCGTGTTACCAACTTTTCCCATTGGACAAAATTACACTGGGCCAAAGTTGGCACCCAATGTTGGCCCAACAAGTCTTGAGGCAAATGGGTAAAGATACTGCTAAGAAATATGTAAATCAATGCATTTTTGCTCTCTTCAAATTCTCAACACTCTTAAACAAAACCTTAATGATCTAATTTAATAAATTGTCCAAGGTCACAAAACTGTCCTGCTTATAAAAAATGAAGCCATTGGTGGAAGACAATGCCTAATGGTTAGAGAAGCAGCTTTGGGACTAAAAGGTTGCCGGTTTGATTCCCTGGATCAGCAGGAATGGCTGAAGAACCCTTGAGCAAGGCATCTGCTCCCCAGGCTGCTCTAGGTATGTTGTACGTCACTCTGGATAACAGTATCTGCTAATGTAAAGATAAGAAGCCCCTGCATGCAACAGCACTATTCTGGATGTGTTGTTCTTACAAGAGAAAAATACAGTGGGGCAAAAAAGTATTTAGTCAGTCACCAATGCTGCAAGTTCTCCCACTTAAAAAGATGAGAGAGGCCTGTAATTTTCATCATAGGTATACCTCAACTATGAGAGACAAAATGAGAAAAAAAAAATCCAGAAAATCTCATTGTCTGATTTTTAAAGAATTTATTTGCAAATTATGGTGGAAAATAAGTATTTGGTCAATAACAAAAGTTCATCTCAATACTTTGTTATATACCCTTTGTTGGCAATGACAGAGGTCAAACGTTTTCTGTAAGTCTTCACAAGGTTTTCACACACTGTTGCTGGTATTTTGGCCCATTCCTCCATGCAGATCTCCTCTAGAGCAGTGATGTTTTGGGGCTGTCGCTGGGCAACACGGACTTTCAACTCCCTCCAAAGATTTTCTATGGGGTTGAGATCTGGAGACTGGCTAGGCCACTCCAGGACCTTGAAATGCTTCTTACGAAGCCACTCCTTCGTTGCCCGGGCGGTGTGTGTGGGATCATTGTCATGCTGAAAGACCCAGCCATGTTTCATCTTCAATGCCCTTGCTGATGGAAGGAGGTTTTCACTCAAAATCTCACGATACATGACCCCATTCATTCTTTCCTTTACACGGATCAGTCGTCCTGGTCCCTTTGCAGAAAAACAGCCCCAAAGCATGATGTTTCCACCCCCATGCTTCACAGTAGGTATGGTGTTCTTTGGATGCAACTCAGCATTCTTTCTCCTCCAAACACGACAAGTTGATTTTTTACCAAAAAGTTCTATTTTGGTTTCATCTGACATTCTCCCAATCCTCTTCTGGATCATCCAAATGCTCTCTAGCAAACTTCACACGGGCCTGGACATGTACTGGCTTAAGCAGGGGGACACGTCTGGCACTGCAGGATTTGAGTCCCTGGCGGCGTAGTGTGTTACTGATGGTAGCCTTTGTTACTTTGGTCCCAGCTCTCTGCAGGTCATTCACTAGGTCCCCCCATGTGGTTCTGGGATTTTTGCTCACCATTCTTGTGATCATTTTGACCCCACGGGGTGAGATCTTGCGTGGAGCCCCAGATCGAGGGAGATTATCAGTGGTCTTGTATGTCTTCCATTTTCTAATAATTGCTCCCACAGTTGATTTCTTCACACCAAGCTGCTTACCTATTGCAGATTCAGTCTTCCCAGCCTGGTGCAGGTCTACAATTTTGTTTCTGGTATCCTTTGACAGCTCTTTGGTCTTGGCCATAGTGGAGTTTGGAGTGTGACTGTTTGAGGTTGTGGACAGGTGTCTTTTATACTGATAACGAGTTCAAACAGGTGCCATTAATACAGGTAACGAGTGGAGGACAGAGGAGCCTCTTAAAGAAGTTGTTACAGGTCTGTGAGAGCCAGAAATCTTGCTTGTTTGTAGGTGACCAAATACTTATTTTACCGAGGAATTTACCAATTAATTCATTAAAAATCCTATAATGTGATTTCCTGGATTCTTTCCCCCCATTCTGTCTCTCATAGTTGAAGTGTACCTATGATGAAAATTACAGGCCTCTCTCATCTTTTTAAGTGGGAGAACTTGCACAATTGGTGGCTGACTAAATACTTTTTTGCCCCACTGTAAGCTAGGAATGTTAAAGTGCTTGTGTTACAGATTTGCATGGGGTCTTTTTATATGTTTTTTTCTTCCACTTAATGACCACAATAGTGAGTGTGAAAAATACTAACACCTAAACACACAAAGTATAGAAAAGAAAATAGCTGGAGCTTTTTCTCTTGTAGTATTAAATCACACCACAAGGTGGCAGCAATGATGTGAAAACAATTTACTGTTTATATTTAATTGAAAAAACATTTTGTTTATTAACTAAAGTCAAGCATGTTTCATTTGTGTGTTCAGGATCAGTACACATTTTGTTGTTTCTGTGACATTTACACACCTGTACTAAAGTGTACTTACACTAAACCAATCAGTTGCTCGATTGATTGGTTGGTGTGAGAGGTGGGACACAGTAAACATCTATTTCTTTACACACTTGTGATAATCCTTTCACCATGTTTCCTTTTTTGGTCCTTCTTTCAATGATGAAATCAAGTAAATTGTCTACGCATGGAAATCAGGGATCTACATTTATCTAAAAATGTGGGGATTCGATCCATGGCTTATAAAATGATAAACATGTAACCTACAAATAACATTCTAAGCTTATTATTTGATTTAACTGCATGGTAATTCTATTACTCATCTCAATACTATTTTATGGTAGACCAGGCATTAACACGTGACCACATTCTTGCTCACACTAAAAAAAGGACTCCGTCAACACTGCCCCCATGCATGGGTCAGAAACATAAGCTGATCTTATTTTAGATTTACTTCAACCTAACGTGACTTGGTCAGATTCAAGGAGTAACACGACAGATTTCAATCTCTGAGTGCCATGGAAGAACAGGGAGTCACCATTTCTCATGGAATCTCATGCCCGGTACGGTACAAGGAGCATTTTGAAAACAAGGACCTAGAAAAGTGTCGAGAAATCCATCATTTGTTTGCCTTGCCAGGACCTGGACTCCAGGAACTTAAACTGGACACCAGAAGCAGTACTGGATTTGTCAGTAGTGACGAGGATTTAGGGGAACCCCTGTTCCGAATTCTCCTGGATGTGACCCAGTTCAAACCCGAAGACATTCTTATCCAGGTGTTTGAGGGGTGGCTGATGGTCCGAGGGCAACACGGAGCACGGATGGACGAGCACGGCTTCGTGTCACGAAGTTTCACCAGACAATATCAGCTGCCTGATCATCAAATGCAGGCAGGAGACTTGACAGCCATGTTGTGTCATGATGGAATACTGGTGGTGGAAACCAGAGAAAGATGGTGGGCAGCATCTGATTAGCTCTTGGCAAAGCTTTCTGAGTCTTGACCACATGCATCAAGGAAGGAAGGGTTATCGTTTTAAGATTGCCGTTATTCTCTGAGTGGTAAAAGGAGATTAGTGAAACGTTGGTTGATTGTGTGCTGTAATCACTGTGAGTTGTGCCCTTATAACCTCCAACTTTTTGTGTCCTGTGTGCTATACTCCATTCTTCCTGGCATTGTCTGGCTTGGCCATGCACTTCATACCCTGCTTTCTTCTGATCAGATCTAGAGACCGAGGGACTCATGAAAATAACATGACTGTAAAATAAAGGCAATAGAATTTTCCTTTTCTTATTCAGTAGGCAGGATTTTTGACTTAATTGTACATATAAGCAATTTAATTCCAAAAAATCAGTTTTAACATCTCTTAAGCAACCCCACAGTATTCAAAACGCACTTTGACAGTGTTAAAATGATCTTGTGTTATATGCTATACAGATGTATATATGTATGCATTAATATGTATGGACATAGTGTTATGAGAAAATAATCCACAGTGATATGGTGTGATTAGATTAGATTAGATTAGATTAGATTAGATTAGATTAGATTAGATTAGATTAGATATCAAGCTAAACCCATGCCGAACTGGATTTTTTTCCAATAACAGCATGTCTCAAATCATTGTATTCCTCTCATACCACAGCAGCGTTTTAACCATTTATAGTTACAGTTAATGTTAGGGAATGTCCACAAGACAAGTTTATTCCTGTTATCACTTCCATCATTGCAGTTATGGTTCGCTTACTAGCCTCGATTGTTTCTATCTCTTGAAGTTAGTAACACAAAAAGGGCATATTGTTGTCATGTTACTGAGTAACCAGAAAACACAAAGCCCTCTGGAAATGTATTGATTGTTAAAGTACTCACACTGGAGAATCCTTCCATCAAAGGTAAATAAATGACTTCATACATAAAGCCTGACCCTATCAATGATTATATACTTTTCTTGATGAAATAATGTGTTTTTGAATTCATCTCATCTCATTATCTCTAGCCGCTTTATCCTTCTACAGGGTCGCAGGCAAGCTGGAGCCTATCCCAGCTGACTATGGGCGAAAGGCAGGGTACACCCTGGACAAGTCGCCAGGTCATCACAGGGCTGACACATAGACACAGACAACCATTCACACTCACATTCACACCTACGGTCAATTTAGAGTCACCAGTTAACCTAACCTGCATGTCTTTGGACTGCGGGGGAAACCCACGCGGACAACATGCAAACTCCACACAGAAAGGCCCTCGCCGGCCCCGGGGCTCGAACCCAGGACCTTCTTGCTGTGAGGCGACAGCGCTAACCACTACACCACCGTGCCGCCCTGTTTTTGAATTAGTTTATTATTAATCATAGACTATGTAGAGAATCCTCTGTACAAGTCTCTAAACTATAATGTATTATAAGAGCATCAGTAGACACAGGTGATTTGAATTACAGCCAGAACTATTGTCAGTGCTGCTGTCATAGAAAATTAATCAAAACCTTCTGACTAATCAGAATCAATAATTCAACAGTGCTGCCAAATAAATAGTTTATGGCTGAACTACTTACTATATGATAAAAAGTTTGCGCACGCCTGATCATCACACCCATATGTCCGTTTTGAACGTCCCATTCCAGAGTTAGTCCTCCTTTCCTGTTATAATAATCCCCAATCTTCTAGGAAGACTTTATATTTTGGAGTGTGTGAGTATTGGGACTTTTAGTCATTTAGCTACAAGAGCATCAGAGATTTCAGGCACTGATGTAAGATGAGGAGGAGGCCTTGGGTGTGGTCGGTGTTCCAGTTCATCCCAGAGGTGTTCACTGGGGTTGAACTTAGGACACCTGAGCTCTTCGACTCCAACCTTGGAAAAACCATCCATCCATTATCTGTAGCTGCTTATCCTGTTCTACAGGGTCGCAGGCAAGCTGGAGCCTATCCCAGCTGACTATGGGCGAGAGGCAGGGTACACCCTGGACAAGTCTCCAGGTTATCGCAGGGCTGACACATAGACATAAACAACCATTCACACTCACATTCACACCTACGGTCAATTTAGAGCCACCAATTAGCCTAACCTGCATGTCTTTGGACTGTGAGGGAAACCGGAGCACCCGGAGGAAACCCACGCGGACACGGGGAGAACATGCAAACTCCACACAGAAGGGCCCTCGCCGGCTGCTGGGCTCGAACCCAGGACCTTCTTGCTCACCACGACACCACTATGCCGCCCATGTGGTTCTAGTAAAGGAAAACTGAAATGCTCCAGGATATAAAAAATGGGCGGCACGGTGGTGTAGTGGTTAGCACAGTCGCCTTACAGCAAGAAGGTTCTGGGTTCTGGGCCGGTGAAGGCCTTTCTGTGCGGAGTTTGCATGTTCTCCCCGTGTCCACGTGGGTTTCCTCCGGGTGCTCCGTTTTCCCCCACAGTCCAAAGACATGCAGTGGGCGCTTGGACTGAGGTGCCCTTGAGCAAGGTACCTGACCCCTGACTGCTCCCCTGGTGCTGTAGTACGGCTGCCCACTGCTCTGGGTGTTTGTGTGTGCAAGTATGTGTTCACTGCTTCAGATGGGTTAAATGCAGAGGATGAATTTCACTGTGCTTGAAGTGTGCATGTGACAAATAAAGATTTCTTCTAAATAAATTCTAGACAATTTAATTGTGTGCTTGTAACTTTGTGGAAAAAATGTGTCCAGAGACAATATAACATGTAAAAAAAAAAAAAACTTATCCAGTGTACAGTAATTGAAAAAGTTGCTCTTTTTTATTTTTTATTTAGGCGACACATATCAGACTAGACAAGTACATACACGTGTCGGGGTACAATATAGACATATCGTAAGGCATAAGTAGGCCACAGGTATAGGCAGGAGGACAAGAAATAATAAAAAATAAACAAATAAAAGTTACAAGTGAGTTATACAATAGTTCCATACAAAAGTACAGTTCTCTAGGCTTTACCATTATTGGAGTATCTTATTGTTTCAGTGTAGTTATTCACATCGATCATGAAGGCCAGAAAATAAGGTTTTCTATCACTAAACTTGCATTTGTGGATGTGGTACTTGGCAAACAAAAATAACAAGTTTATAATGAAGTATTTGCTCTCATACTCCTTTTCATAGTCAAATATACCAAAGAATACATCTTTAAAACAAAATGAAAGATTGATATTTAGGTCAGTGTGGATAAATTTTTGGACCTCTGACCAAAATTTCACAGTGTGAGGACAGTTCCAAAACATATGTGAAGTGTTTTCTAGCAGTACATTACAAAAGGAGCAATGAGTATCAATGTCTTGTTTATAACGTTTAAGAAAGGATTTCACAGGGTAAAATCTATGAATTAACTTAAATGTGACTTCTCTTACTTTATTTGTAACAAAGTACTTGAATGGTAAAGTCCATACCTTCCTCCAATGTATGTTCTCTACAATACCATTCCAGAAATGGACAACATATGGGAGAGAAACAATGTCACTTTGAAATACAGCTCTGATTTTTCTATTGATGTTGTGATGTTTTGAGGATAAGCACAGATTGCCTATAACCGTGTCAGATAAAGAGGTCAAATGAGCAAAGTGTGATGGCAAATTGCCCTTTAACAGCATAATGATCCCTGTAGGGGGCAGCACGGTGGTGTAGTGGTTAGTGCTGCTGCCTCACAGCAAGAAGATCCGGGTTCGAGCCCCGTGGCCGGCGAGGGCCTTTCTGTGCGGAGTTTGCATGTTCTCCCCATGTCCGCGTGGGTTTCCTCTGGGTGCTCCGGTTTCCCCCAAAGACATGCAGGTTAGGTTAACCGGTGACTCTAAATTGACCGTAGGTGTGAATGGTTGTCTGTGATGACCTGGCGGCTTGTCCAGGGTCTACCCCGCCTTTCGCCCGTAGTCAGCTGGGATAGGCTCCAGCTTGCCTGCGACCCTGTAGAACAGGATAAAGCGGCTACAGAAAATGAGATGAGACAATAGCATATTCCTTAACAGTAATAGGTATACCATACATTCTTAAAAAATCAGAGTATTCATATAGTCTACCATTGGAATCAAAAAGCTGGCTAACTAGGATGATGTTGTTTCTGAACCAGTTATCAAAGAATAAAGTTTTCCTTTTGTAAAGAATATCCTTATGTAACATCTATGCGGTGAGAAATCGTGTTTATATTAACATGACCAGATGTCCCGATTTGACCGGGACTGTCCCGATTTTGAGTAGCGTGTCCCCAGTCCCAACAAAGGTCCATCGGGATGCTGAAATGTCCCGGTTTACACCAAACACTAACAAACTGTCCCGGTTACAGCGATCATATATAGCCAACGAGATGTCAATAAAGCTTCTAGCAATTCAGCATCAATGTGCGTGTGTCGGCAGTCAACCTTACAATGTATCTATTTGTACAATGTTGTAATATAGAGGCCGCGTTATAACGTTTTTTTGCGCTAGCGGCTATCAACTACTACGCGACAATGCCGAACGGATGAGCGCTGGGCGGAGATGTTCGCGCACTTCAAGAGTAGGGAGAGTCCTTACAGCAATGTCAGCCAGCTCTGCCAGTTTGCCATGTGCCTACCTGGCACCAATGCTCCAGTTGAGTGAATATTTTCACTCATGAGCAACATCTGGACTGATGAGAGGAATCGCATGACCATGCCTACTCTCGAAGCCTTGCTCATTACCCGGGCCAATTTTGACGATACTTGCTCGCAGTTTCACAGCAGGCTCTCGGGCAATAAAGTGCTACTGGAGCAAATTCACTCATCATGTAAATATATGCGGCGGCACGGTGGTGTAGTGGTTAGCACTGTCGCCTCACAGCAAGAAGGTCCGGGTTCGAGCCCCGTGTCCGGCGAGGGCCTTTCTGTGCAGAGTTTGCATGTTCTCCCCGTGTCCGTGTGGGTTTCCTCCGGGTGCTCCGGTTTCCCCCACAGTCCAAAGACATGCAGGTTAGGTTAACTGGTGACTCTAAATTGAGCGTAGGTGTGAATGTGAGTGTGAATGGTTGTCTGTGTCTATGTGTCAGCCCTGTGATGACCTGGCGACTTGTCCAGGGTGTACCCCGCCTTTCGCCCGTAGTCAGCTGGGATAGGCTCCAGCTTGCCTGCGACCCTGTAGAACAGGATAAAGCGGCTACAGATAATGAGATAAGATGAGATGTAAATATATGCAATAAAATGTCATCTTCTTTAGGGAGGATGGGTTGGGTGGCTGTGTTTCTGAAACATTTTTTGTTGTCTTTCATCTGTTTCATCTGTCTTTAATCTGTATCACAGATTGTCTTGACTTGTTTGATGCTGTTGTCAGCTCAGGGTTCACGTTTTCAAAATAGCCTACACTGGTTAAGATTAAACAGAGGCATTTTGTGTAAAGGTTCGGAGGTGACAACGATTAGGCTCATGCACTCGTTCCTGTTACAATACATAGCCTATTGTTTTCGCATAAAATGTTGATGTTAATATGCAAGCAATGCATTTTCTTGGCGTTTTCACAAAGGTGAAATAAATCAGTTGAAATTTAGGCTATTGGCCTATTCCCTATCATCACATCTGTTGTCTGATTTTCTTACTTTAACTGAATTATGATAGAAGTACATGTAGATAACAAGAAAATACTTGATTATTCTCTGAAATGTTGATAAAAGTGAGCTTCTACAAAATGATAAAAGCACCTGTCTGAGCCATGGTTTGAGCCGACGCATGTTTACATCAAAACGCGTGTGTGTGCATGAGTATCAAGGTCACACGCAAAGTGTCCCGGTTTTAGACTCAGGAAATCTGGTCACCCTAGTTTATATAGGAGAGACCAAGCCAAGAGCTTTATTATTTTTGTGAAAATAATAATAATCTCATCTCATCTCATTATCTCTAGCCGCTTTATCCTTCTACAGGGTCGCAGGCAAGCTGGAGCCTATCCCAGCTGACTACGGGCGAAAGGCAGGGTACACCCTGGACAAGTCGCCAGGTCATCACAGGGCTGACACATAGACACAGACAACCATTCACACTCACATTCACACCTACGGTCAATTTAGAGTCACCAGTTAACCTAACCTGCATGTCTTTGGACTGTGGGGGAAACCGGAGCACCCGGAGGAAACCCACGCGGACACGGGGAGAACATGCAAACTCCGCACAGAAAGGCCCTCGCCGGCCCCGGGGCTCGAACCCAGGACCTTCTTGCTGTGAGGCGACAGCGCTAACCACTACACCACCGTGCCACCCCAATAATAATAATAATAATAATAATAATAACTAGAGACAATTCCCCTGTGGGAAATTGTGAGAGTGATGCAGTGCGCGTAGCAGTCGCTATTGCAGGAGCTGCACTGAACTGTGTGAATGTGTGACTTGCCATGATCCTACAAGCTTGTGTCTCTCATGATGCCCCTTTTCCACCAAAGCAGTTCCAGGGCTGGTTCGGGGCCAGTGCTTAGTTTGGAACCGGGTTTTCTGTTTCCACTGACAAAGAACTGGCTCTGGGACCAGAAAAAAACAGTTCCAGGCTAGCACCAACTCTCTGCTGGGCCAGAGGAAAGAAACGCTTACGTCAGCGGGGGGGGGGGGGGGGGGGGCGGAGTTGTTAAGACCAACAACAATAACAAGACCGAGAAAGATCGCCATTTTTAAGTGACGAGAAGCAGCAGCTGTACAAACGCGAAGTCATCCGTTATTATTATTGTTGTTGTTGATGCTGCTGCTGCTTCTTCCGGGTTGTTTTTGCTTTGATATTCGCGCCAAGGTTTATGCAAACGTAGCGACATAACTGACGTATACAGCGAAGTAATGACGTATACAGCGACGTAATGACGTGTCTTCTCTTAGCACCGCGAGCTATGGAAAAGCAAACTGGTTCTCAGCTGGCTCGCAAGTTGAACGAGTTGTGAACCAGCACCAGCACTGGCCCCGAACCAGCCCGGGAACTGATTTGGTGGAAAAGAGGTATCTGGGAGCAGCCCCTCCCTCCTGTGTGTGTGTGTGTGTGTGTGTGTGTGTGTGTGTGTGTGTGTGTGTGTGTGTGTGTGTGAGAGAGCGAGCAGCCCCTCCCCCACCCGCGCGCTGAGCGCAGAGACACAGAGTGTCACACAGAAAGTGAAGGATTTTCTAAGAGTGCACCCTCCAAACAACGGGGATTTACACGAAAACGGAAGGAGATATTAACAAAATTCTTTCACACTGAGCACCACAAGGCTCTCATGAACACATTGATGTAATTCTTTTGTTGGTAGTGTAAAAAATGAGGACAATAGAGCAAGTTAAAAACAAGTGACTTTTCTGATTTTGCAGTAAAAGCGCTGCCACGTTTATAATGGGAGTCTATGTGGCTGCGCGCCTGTCCTCTCCTCACTTTCAGGCTTCTCATTCAAAAACTGTACAGTAAATCCTATCGTTCAGGTAGACACATTGTGTGAATCAAGACAAGTGTGACTACTACTTTTGAGAAAATTATGTGTGTAGAGTGAAAATTGTGACTGAAAACACAGTTTAAATGAGAAAGTTTGAGCTTTTTTTTTTCAAGCTGCCTACACTCTAAATTCCTGAGCCCCACTGGTGTGTAACGCAATAGACACCCATTATAAAGCCTGAATTTCTCCAGATTTGCTCATGGTGTTTGAGCTGGGACTGATCCAAAAGTATAGAACCTAGCAAAAAAGTTGAATGCCAGATCCACAGAGAAGTTTGTCTATGTTTTAAAGTTTGAATCATGTCTCTAGGTGAAAGCATGCCAGAGCAGCGGATGTTTGAAAAAGTGCTATGTTTTTCAATTAATTCCATAGAAACGAATGGGAAATTTTGGACGATTAATTAGCACACCGAGTCCGATCGAGCCGCACGTTTTGATATATTGCTTGTCTGTGTGCGATGTACGGTTATTGGGCTATTAAGAATCGAAATTGGTACGGAAGATGAATAAGAATAAGAATAAGAATAAACACGCAGAAGAACAATAGTGATGTGTGCCTAGCACTGCATCACTAATAATAATAATAATAATAATAGGCTGCACGGTGGTGTAGTGGTTAGCACTGTCGCCTCACAGCAAGAAGGTCCTGGGTTCGAGCCCCATGGCCGGCGAGGGCCTTTCTGTGCGGAGTTTGCATGTTCTCCCCGTGTCCGCGTGGGTTTCCTCCGGGTGCTCCGGTTTCCCCCACAGTCCAAAGACATGCAGGTTAGGTTAACTGGTGATTCTAAATTGACCGTAGGTGTGAATGTGAGTGTGAATGGTTGTCTGTGTCTATGTGTCAGCCCTGTGATGACCTGGCGACTTGTCCAGGGTGTACCCCGCCTTTCGCCCGTAGTCAGCTGGGATAGGCTCCAGCTTGCCTGCGACCCTGTAGAACAGGATAAAGCGGCTAGAGATAATGAGATGAGATGAGAATAAGAAGAAACACACAGAAGAACAATAGTGATGTGTGCCTAGCACTGCATCACTAATAATAATAACAATAATAATAGGCGGCACGGTGGTGTAGTGGTTAGCGCTGTCGCCTCACAGCAAGAAGGTCCTGGGTTCGAGCCCCATGGCCGGCGAGGGCCTTTCTGTGCGGAGTTTGCATGTTCTCCCCGTGTCCGCGTGGGTTTCCTCCGGGTGCTCCGGTTTCCCCCACAGTCCAAAGACATGTAGGCAGGTTAGGTTAACTAGTGACTCTAAATTGACCGTAGGTGTGAATGTGAGTGTGAATGGTTGTCTGTGTCTATGTGTCAGCCCTGTGATGACCTGGCGACTTGTCCAGGGTGTACCCCGCCTTTCGCCCGTAGTCAGCTGGGATAGGCTCCAGCTTGCCTGCGACCCTGTAGAACAGGATAAAGCGGCTAGAGATAATGAGATGAGATGAGAAGTTGCTCTATAGTGAGAACCCTGCTGAGTGAGGTGAGGTCAGTGTTATCCCCGCCCACTCAGACATGATTGGCGCTGCCTGATGACGTAAGGCGCTGTTGGAGAGACAAGAGCGCTCGGCTGAGAGCAGGACGGGCGCGCGCGCCTCACTGAGAGCTGGACGGCTGAGGCGATGGAGACCTGATTTTTTTTTAAGTAATATAATTATTATTAAAAGTAAAACACCTCGTTAATGGACTCAGGATACGAGGTTGAAAGTTTTCCAGGGATAAACGAAGAAACCGGACGATTCTGGGTCTCATTTTGGTCTCTGACACGTAAGCGACGCAGAAAAGTTGAGTCGCGCGCGCGAGTTGGTTTGTATTTACCACAGTTAGCTTGCTAGCTAAGGGTCGCTAGTCAGTGTGAAGGAGTTTTACTACTCATTTTGTTGTTTTTAAGCATAGTTGTTTTTATAATGGCGTGTCTACGAGCTAGAGTGTTGTATGACTTTACTTCTGAGAACCCTGGAGAGATATCAGTGAAGGAGAATGAGATAGTGAGTCTGTATAGTGAGAAGGACATAGAGGGCTGGCTGGAGGGACTGAACAGTACCGGAGAGAGGGGACTCTTCCCTGCGTCCTATGTCGAGATCCTGAAGAATGAAATCTCCTCTTCTTCATCTAACAACAGCACTTCTGTAGATGCGCACCAGGGCTCTCAAAGGGTTAATAACATTTCTACTTCCACTTTTGCAAGTGGTTTCACAGCACCACCTCTACTCCAGCAGCAGCAGCAGAGTTATCCAGCCAGCCAGGGTAGTGATGATGACTGGGATGATGACTGGGACGACAGCTCGACAGTGGCTGATGAACCAGGTGTCAGACATGGAGGGTTCCACGATTTAGAAAATAACGGCCCCAACACCTACAGGGTGTCGACGTCCTCCATGGCTCGAAGTAGCAACACTCAGCAAGCCAAGAGTTCCGCTACGGTTGGTAGAAACCTTAACAGGTTCTCGACTTTTGTGAAGTCCGGAGGCGAGGCGTTCGTGCTTGGTGAAGCATCTGGCTTTGTCAAGGATGGCGATAAGATCTGCGTGGTGATGGGTCAGTATGGCCCAGAATGGCAGGAAAACCCATATCCTTTCCTGTGTACCATCGATGATCCGACCAAGCAGACGAAATTTAAGGGCATGAAAAGCTACATCTCGTATAAACTAACCCCAACGCACACGCAAAACCCGGTGAACCGAAGATATAAGCATTTTGACTGGCTATACGCTCGGTTAGTCGAGAAGTTCCCGGTCATTTCTGTTCCACACATCCCCGAGAAGCAGGCTACAGGCCGCTTCGAGGAGGATTTCATTTCAAAGAGAAGGAAAGGTCTGATTTGGTGGATGAACCACATGACGAGCCATCCGGTGTTGGCCAGGTGTGATGTTTTCCAGCACTTTCTAACCTGCAGCAGCACAGATGAAAAGAGCTGGAAGCAAGGCAAGAGGAAGGCGGAGAAGGATGAGATGGTCGGGGCGAATTTCTTCCTTACGATCAGCACGCCACCCTCTTCGCTCGACTTCCAAGAAGTCGAGAGCAAGATCGACGGATTTAAGGCCTTCACCAAAAAAATGGACGATAGTGTGATCCAGGTGAACGCCACACTCGGTGAGTTTGCGAGGAAACAGATCACTGGATTTAAGAAGGAATATCAGAAAGTCGGCCAGGCGTTTAAGTATCTCGGCCAAGCTTTTGAGCTCGACCAACAGACGTACTCGGGCGGTCTGAACACTGCGATTGCGTACACTGGTGACGCTTATGAAGCCATCGGAGACTACTTTGCGGAGCAACCGAAACAAGATGTGGACCCGGTGTTGGATCTCCTCGCACTGTATCAAGGACATCTCGCCAACTACCCTGACATCATCCATGTTCAGAAAGGTATGTAGCGCATGCTCATATTTTCATATTCAGAGGGGCTGAAATGGTTGGGTTTGTCTAAACCACAATGGGTGTTTGCATGACACTATTTGTTTGCTTGAAACCAGCAAGTGTAATCTGCTACTGGTTTCATTTGACTACTGAGTCACATGGACTGATGTGACGTGTATGTTTTTCCATTGGCAAATACACACTCGGAGAGGACTTGGTGACGGTGTGTTTCTTTGTGGAACGTAATCCACTGTTTACATACTGGAGCTGATTGTATGACCTGTAGCAGCAGGCTTCTGATTCTGGGTCAGAAATGTTATAGCAGTGGAACAAAATAAAGAAAATCACAGATCAGGGCTATTTTTAATCTCACATCTTGGTATTACAGCAGCTACTCTAATACTAGTGAAGAGTAATCTAATAAGAGAATAAAATATATAAACTGTAGACTGTAATTTCTCTCTCGGAGCTGTCTGTGGATTCATTTTGCAGTTCAGGGAGTCGTACATAAAGTGTGACCTGAATGTACACACAGAGTAGCTGTCTGTGTGCAGTTATAAAGTGTTTATGCAGTGTCATAGCATGATGTTTAAGACTTCAGCCAATAACAAGCGTCAGAAGAAGCAAATCAGCTGACCAGTCATGTACAACATGGTGAACAGCAAGAAAGTTCTGTTCCTGTCACGTTATACAAAATTTAATTAATAATAAAACCTCAGACTGTTACATTTACATTGCGTGTATTTAGTAGATGCTCTTATCCAGAGTGACGTACAACATACCCAGAGCAGTTGGGGTTAGGTGCCTTGCTCAAGGGCACTTCAGCCATTCCTGCTGGTCCAGGGAATCGAATCAGCAACCTTCTGGTCCCAAGGTTGCTTCTCTAACCATTAGGCGTGTGTGTTAATCATAACGGGTTATTTTTAAAAAGATTGTTGAATTATATTTATTGTCATCGTTGACAATCAAATCACAGTGAAGTAACGTTTTTCCTCTTCAACATTGATGTTAACCGAACCATTTCTTAATCCAGAATAACTATAAGGAACTCCACATAAATTATTAAATGCCATCATTAGTGCCCACGTTGTGCAGGATTTTTGCTCCTTAGTCAACTCTACCAAGGTTCTGGCTCTTTCGTAAACTGTTATGGCTTGTCTAACGCTACAAAAGTTGACCAAGATGTGACTCAGCTTTACAGACTGACTTATCCTCTCGCAACAGCGTATCAGATGAGCGTGAACACAATACCTCTGTCTGTATCCCTTTCATGCTTCAAATATTTGTCTACATCTGATTGAAACCAAAAGTAAGCACGGCTTGAACTTGAATTGAAGTTGTATATGAGCCCGGTCACACTATCCTGGAAACACATGGATAAAATGGAGAAGAAACCAGGTGGTAGAAATGGCAGCGCGGTCAGTGTGGCGTGTGAATTCTGGCTCGGACAGTTTCTCAGCCTCAGCTACATCACTCCAGTTCATAACTGAACTCAAACAGCTTTGACTGCGACTGTTTTTGTTTTTAAATCTTGCATATGCATTTATTAATTTTGGTTTCTATCTCAGCATGATTGGGATAGGCTCCAGCTTGCCTGCGACCCTGTAGAACAGGATAAAGCGGCTAGAGATAATGAGATGAGATCTCAGCATGATGGTTTAAAGCAAATTTAGTTGGTTCTATTTCCCAAATTTTAAACGTTTTTTTAACAGTTTAATTTAAACTACCAACAACCAGTTTAATCTGCCAGTTGGGAGTACGCTGTGCACGTTTTGGCTGCCGCTTCTCACCGGAACTTTTTTTTTTCTGCGTTTATGGTTTGTTCTTTGTTAGAATGTATCGTCTGCCGGTTGTGGCGTAGCTCCAGACCCGGTTTTGGCTGTCAGTTTCCTCAGGCCTTGGTCCACCATGGGTGATGTGTGTTCTGCTTGCTGTGGACTGCAGTGAGCTCGTTGTTCTCTTTAACATCAGGGTTGGTCCGTGCTTCTGTGCTCACTTTGTGGATCCATGGCACAGTGTTCTGAACACTGGTGGCTTCGTGGTGGCTGTGTAGGGTTTACCCTTGTGCACCTTTTGGTGGGACTGTGGGCAGTTACGCCACTGGAGTTACATCCTGACCTCTTTTGGTGAACTTTTTGTAATTGTAAAGTGACTTTGGGTGTGAGAAAGGTGCTATATAAGTCGAACTATTATTATTATCATTATTATTATTACCACAATCTTGACCAGGCAGTTACTAAAGATAAACTCATGAACATTATAAATGCAGCAGCTTGTGTTCATATTAATGAATCTTCTCCTTTTCTTTGTCCAGCAACCTTGTATATGATCGCTCACTTTTTTTCTTCTGTGGGCTCCAAATCTCGTTTCAACTAGATTCCTGGCAAGCTTTCTGTAAAAAAAAAAAAGAGGAACATGATTGCTTCATATTTGTATCTGTTTCTATTTTTGAACAAGTTATCTCTTCAATCCAAATAATATATTCAGATAGAGAAGTAGTTTCAAGGTCTGAACACAGATTACAGCTTCCTGGTGAAAAGATGTCTTCTCCAGTCCTAGTGTTGCGTTTTTAAGTAAGTTAAGGTGGTAATTTCACTTTTGGTTTAGATTTGACTAACAAAACCCTAGTTTTGCTCAGAGAGGAATGGCTCTGGACAAAACACTAAACGCAATCGGATGCTTTGATTGAGCAATAACTGTATCGTTACAGAAACGTAACTGCTGAGAGTCTGTGTAGTGGCACCAGGAGCGACGCCGTGCTGACTCTGCTGTAACTTAATCAGCTTTTCACTAAATGTTTAAATCGATTTGCTCTACTTTAACCTTTCGAGACCTGTAAAAGCAAGACCATTAACTAAAAATCTTGTATTACTAGAAAGGTACTTGTTCTTTACTCTGTGTTCACAGGTGAGTGCCGCAGTTCTCATGCGGTCAGGTGTGGTAATAAACTTTCCTCTCTGGTGATCATTTATTGTGCTGTAAAATGAGATCATGGTTTTGTTATAAACTGGTTCCCTCTTACCTGATCTCCTCCCACATGTGACATTTGTTTACTCATAGCTGCTCACTTGCTAGGTTCTTGTATTTCATGAGGTAAAAATGTGTGTGTGTGTGTGTGTGTGGGGGGGGGGTCATTTTTTAGGTTTTATTAAACAAGACTCACTTAGCCAGTTTCTCTATCTGTGGCACTGTCGGATTAACCTTTTTATCTCGGCACCATCAAGTGTTGCACAAAAAAAAACCTGGCGTACCTCAAGTAATACATACAACAAAGGTGTGTGTACACAATAACAAAATAGTGTGTGATGAGCGGCACAGTATATTCAGGGGAGGATTAATTAGTAGCCCGGGTGCACAGGATAAACAATTTCATGTTCAGACTATTAGTTTACTTTCGTTTTTGTCCTGTTGGCAACAAGAAGAAGAAAAAAATACATTTATTGACTTTCACGAAACAAATTTTCTGATATGTAGTCATATTTAATATCTTAACATTTGTTTTCCTTCTTTACAAGTAAGAGAGAGTGTACAGCAAGCTGGTCATTATTGTGAAATAAAACCTGACGTGAAGCAAAGGGGTCTTGAATCGCCCTGAAGGGGTTTATTTTTGTGATAATGATCAGCTTGCTTTACATTATCCCACTTATTAGACAGCTACTTACTAAAGAAGTCAATAATTTGACACAAAATATTGATTTAAAAAATGACTCTTGCTTCTGCTGTTGCTTCAAGTCCATAGCAACGATCTGAATTATTATTTTTTTAAGTATGTTTTCAGTATCAATCAGAATCGAGAATAGGAATAAATTGTGTGCATGTTTTTAACTTGCGCAAGTGCCCTTTATGTAAATTGTTAAGCCTGAAGAGCAATTAAATTTTTAAATGATTTGTGTTCCACCCACAATTTCACATTTCGTAGCATTTGGCTTTAAACTACACAAGCAAAGGAAACCACAAAGCCACAAACAGTAATGAAGCGTGAGCCCTGGTCAAAGTAAGCCTGCGTTCATCTGAAGATTGTGCTTTTACTTAATCAAAGGCTTCTTTTGGAGAGAAAAGGCAAGAACTTGGTTTGTATGCAGGTTGTATTGTCCTCTGTTTTGTAACGAATCTGTAATTCAGTCACTTGTCATTTGTTGCACGTTCTCGTTTCTCGTCCCCAACCAAAATGATTTAAAGGATGCTGCAACAAGGCCATTTCCTCTTATTTTGGAAAATAACTGGTCCTGAGTGCTGTTTCACCACCATCACAAATAATTACAGTTGTAATGACAGTCTGGTCACGATTCAGTTAACAACACTGGTTTCACAATTAGATTCATCTCAATTCTCTGGATATTTTAAACAAAATTTTAGTGAAGACAAATTTTGGACAGAAAAGACTCCCTTTTTTTATGTCTGAATCTTAAACATGCAAATCGGTATGCATTTTGTATGAAACTAAATAAATCAAAGTGATCCAAATGGAGGTTTAACATAGTAAAGTATACTGCAGATTCACCGTATCTTAAAAAATTAATAAGTAAATTTATAAGTTCTCCCAAAAACTTGATTGAATTAAATAAACCGGTTATCCAGTGGGGCAGCACGGTGGTGTAGTGGTTAGCACTGTCGCCTCACAGCAAGAAGGTCCTGGGTTCGAGCCCAGTGGCCGGTGAGGGCCTTTCTGTGTGGCGTTTGCATGTTCTCCCCGTGTCTGCATGGGTTTCCTCCGGTTTCCCCCACAGTCCAAAGACGTGCAGGTTAGGTTAATCGGTGGCTCTAAATTGACCGTAGGTGTGAATGGTTTTGTCTCATGTGTCAGCTCTGTGATGACCTGGCGATGTGCCCAGGGTGTACCCTACCTCTCACCCATAGTCAGCTGGGATGGGCTCCAGCTTGCCTGCGACCCTGTACAGGATAAGCGGCTACAGATAATGGATGGATGGATGTTATCCAATGAAAATGAATGAATGATTGAAACATAATGAGTTCTGGTAGCAGGATCTGGAGGCATCATTTCAACCAGATATAGAGCTCCAAAGTTGGTTAAAATGCCCATCTCCTGCAACCCCTTTCTTGGGCACCATAGATTGCAAATGGGGCAGGGCTGCCATTGTTCGAAAGGTACTGAAGAGATTTTTTAACTGTTATAACATGGGTATAATGATCCCTGGTTATGGCACCATCTGTGGCTTATTGTGTAAAGTTTAAAATTCTGATCCTGACCTATAAGACACTTCATGACATGGCTCCTGACTACCTCAAGAATCTAATTACTCCTTACAAGTCACCACGTCCCCTCCGTTCCTCCAGTAGGAATCTCTTAAAGAAACCTTCCTTCAATCTCAAGACCCGTGGAAGTCATGCTTTTTGTATTGCTGCTCCTGAACTGTGGAACAACTTGCCAGAAGACATCAAGGACTGTATTAACATCGACTGCTTTAAACTCAAGACACATTCGTTTAATCAGGACTTTTGAACTGTAACTTGTTTCCAGTGCTATTGAACTCATGGAAATGGTGCTTTTATAAGTCCGTCATCATGACCAATGTGATCGTCTGAGCAGCGTACTCGCTGTAGATGACTTGCAACCACGTGATCTAAATGTTCTACATCATGAGCGTCCACCATGATGGTGGATATACAAGCAACTAGGACGGCAGCCGCTGAAAGCGTGTCTGTAAACAATGCTGAATTTTCTCAGTATTACCACGATTTGAACGGTCGAGCGAAGAGTCGATACAAAGAGAAGATATGTGTGGTTTTGACCCATATTATTTTAAAAAGTCACTTGACAATTTTACCGACCATCGAGTACCCAGATATCATGTTCTATCTGGTTTGGCTGCCGAAGAATCAACTCTGACCTTGGACAAAACGTAGCCCATTTTCTGAGTGGGTGCCCAGTCTGGATTGTTTCTATCGTATAATTTTGCTGGCGCTCCTAGAAGCTAAATGGTAATACATGTGTTTTAAAATTATAACAACGATCGAGTGAACCACGACAAGAGAACGCTAATTTTATAGCAAAATTCTAGCAACACGAAATAAAATTCTTCCATGATATTACTGAGAGTTTTTGAATTTCACCTGAGGTAAAATGATCACTGTAAACACGAGCTGTTTTTTGGTTTTAGCCTTAGATCAGCCCTGCCAATGTTGTTCAGCCGTGCTCGTCTCCTCTCCGTACTAAGCTTCAGAGTTTCCTTGCCCTCTTTCCGAATCACGGACGGAATTCTAAAATCGGAACGTACCATGGTCACGAGTACTGTTGTGACCACAGCCGTATACACAGCACAAAGATATGGGTCAGTCCATGAAATGGGGTTACCAAAATGTGACATAGAGGGAGTCACTTAAAACAATTTACAACTGAAAACAACTTTTATTTCCATGAAGCATTGACCATATAAGAAAATATAACATAACTCCTGCTCTACAATGTATGATAAAATCCATAAATATTTGGATACAAGTGTAACATGGACACCGAGTCTGAGTTACATTCAAAACCATTCAGCTTGAAAGGGGTGTTGCTTAAAAGATAACCTGTTATTTACAGCCAGTTTTTCTCAAATTCATTAAAACCTGTAAAAAAAAAATTTTTGTTTGAAATATCTTCATAAGCCTTCATTTTCTTTTTAATTCATCAACTAGGGTTTCGATTGTAACTATAGACACCATGTTCAAAAAGAGTCTAATCGAAACCTGTTACGTTTGCAACCGCTGGTTGGCGAGGAGTCTACAAGGGTGGTAGGAAGTAAAATTTATGATGCATTTTCAATTTTTAATGATTTTAAAACTATCGGTAGTTTATCACTGATAATTAAATTAAACGAGCCGATCATGCACCAAAACGGCTGATAAACGTAACAAAGACACGACAGCGAATAGTGTCTGAAAACATAAACAAGTCAAAATCTTCCCGTCAAAACAGGCGATCAGATTGTCGGCGTTGTGACAAATGTTTAGCTGTAAGATGATATCGTCGTGTTATACAAGTCACAATAACATAGTAGACTTCCTTATCACATAATATCACCAACTGTCAGTCAAACGCAACATGGTTTTAAGCGTAACTTTGCTGGACACGCTGATAATATCACCTACCTGCTCTTGCTGGCCGCCATTTTGATGCCATTGATAGCGACGAGAGCACGTGTTGTGGTGTGTGAGATCCCGCGAGAAGTTATCTCGCGTCAGTTCAGCTGACCTAGATTGAGTAAATAGGTCTCGCAGGTTGTGAACGAACCAGGAAGTGAGTGGACGCTAAGTTAGGATGTGAGAAAAAACATCGATAATTTCTTTTATTGCCGTTTGTTTAAATTTCTTTCTACCTACATCGTTTTATAGTATATTCTTCTTTATATTAAAAACATCAATCATGATTTCAACTCGTTTTATCATTTTTTATAAGCCTGGTTTCTAACGTAACACAGTAGGACATCACAATGTTACGTTCACAACCTATTTTTAGTGGATGAATTCGAAGCTAAATAGTTTATAGAACCTTCTTAACTTTATTATGTGAGTGTAAAACTAAATTGCAAGTACCATGAAACTAATTTTATTGAAATTCTCAGAAAGTAATGGTTTATTTAAGCTCAAAGTCAGCAAATATTCCATGTCACAAAAAACGTGTCATCCGTGTCCAGTCACAGGGGAAGAAAATGTTTCACATTTCTTTATTTCAAAAGAAAACTTCATTTTTTTTATTTATTTTATTTCTTCAAACAATATTTATGGATAATCTGCTAAATATTTCTTTAAATCATGGAAATTAAAGATGAAATGATTATGTAAACCCGGACCAATGAAAAGTAACATCATTTCATGGACTGACCCATATGGCATAGCTGAAAGAACACTTAAAGCAGTGGAAAAACTAAGAGTTGTGCACACGTGACTGTTTTGTATGAAATGTCACTTGACCCCGCATTTGTATATCCACCAACATGGCCGACATCCAGGTTTCTATTTTGCTTTGATGTCACTTGCAAGTCAAGGATGTATTTGAACTCTATGGGTTGTGCAGATCAGGACCTCTGGTGTTCAAATAGTGCAATTGCATTAGACGTAGAATTCATTGAATGCTAATCTTGCATATTTCCACAATGGACATCGCCATGTTTTTGCATCACAATGCATCGTCACACGACTACAAATGAACTAAAGAGCATTAACCTGTCAATGATCATTAGATACCTTTTTATGTGGCTCGTGTTTTCATTAGATCTTTTTTTTTTTTTTTCTGGATCTCTTACCTACCCATCAGGGGAAAATGAAACCTGACCTGCTTGTGTATATGAACATAACCTATTGATCTGTGTTACTATAAAACGTCCATTAGACATCTCAAGCCTTTAGTCCGTGTCCTGACCCCCTGCTCTTGCCTTTTGAGGAATGTTCTTTGATCAGTTCCCTTTTCTGAGCAGTTTTAAAATGCAGTAGAAAAATACAGTTCCTATGTCAGTATAAGGAAGTAGTACAGCATGTGACCACAGATCATTCTGCGTTTTCAGTAACCTGACCTCAACAGATTTTCCAGCTGTTCTTACAAAAGAGGGTCAAATGTGCTGAATGGGAAGCATGTGTTTCCTCTCTCCACTCTGATCCACCAGTCTGTTGAAGGTCTTTATTAAACTGGTTCATATGGTGGATTTAAACTTCTCCTCAAGTGCCTCCTGAAGTAGTGCACAAGTGGTTTACAGTTTGTGTAAATGATTTGAGATGTATCGCTTTCAGAGACACATCAGGGGCGGCAGTTATAGCCAAGACTAAGTTTGGATGGTAACGGTATCGCCAGTTATCATTTTGAATTTCTCCCAGGATCAATAAAATCTCTATATAGCAGTCTTTTTCCACAGAAAAAAATTAAAGCCCTAAATTCTGGCATGATAATGCACAGACAATTGAGTGCCAATGGTGTGAAAGCAAGCGCCAAAGGTGCGAAGCGAAACTAGGGGGTGGGGGGGCATGCTCCCCTGGAAAATATTTTGAAAATAGATGCTCCCAGGTGCATTTTCAGGGTCTCTGAGAGGTTTTAGATACATGATTATAGGATAGATTTTACCAGTGTTTCACTGATTTCTGACCTAAACAGTATTAATGTATACACATTTGAAATTTCACCTTAAAGTTCAACATGCAAGTTAAACTGTTTTGTTATAGATTACTGAGGTATATGATAGATTTTCAATCTACGGGGATCCCTTAATTACCTATGATCAAGTAGTGTTGTAACAAAAATGTGCATGAAAATATGACCAGTGGTTTGCTCCATCTTATGCAATCCAATGAAGAGAATCGATCATCATGACCTCCTGTTGATCACAAAGGGATCTGAACCTAAGATCTGCCACCTTAAAATAAGTTGCTGTATTACTATAACTGTAATGATTTAGAATGTTTCGGATGCAATTACCATAATATATGTATAACGAAGATGCACTGAAAAGAAAAGTAAGGCGACTGCTTATTATAAAGTTTAAATTTTGGCGCTTTATTAAATGGACTAGCTTAAGATTAAAATATATTTAAAGGAAAAGAAAACTTCATTCCTACATTTAAGTTTGCAGAAAGATTATGTACTTATAAACACATTCTCTTCATGAATTTGTTTATAAGTGTCAAATGTAGCATAATTGCGAATAATAATGATGAGCATATTTGACAGTGTGATGTCACTGTGACCCTTTAACAAAAGAATAATCCGGAGCCTTCTTTTGTTAAATGGATCCCAGTGGCATCACACTGCCAAAAATGCTTATGATTGTTATTTGAAATTGTGCTGTATTTGACACATTTGGACAACTTCACTTCGTGAGAGTGTTTATAAGTACGTAATCTTTCTGCAAACCCAAACTAATGAATTAAGTTTTCTACTCCTTTAAAGCAGATTAATTCTCCTTGGCTTTTGCTTGGCCCAATGTTGGGCAGCGCTCTCATAGTCCATCTCGCTGTCATCCATGCTGATGTGGATTAATTTGTCCAGCGAGTCTTCTCCTAGCTTATTAGAATGAGTCGGCTTTGTCCGTCTGGTGGGGAACAACATCGGCAGCCAATGAGATCGCTTATAATGAATCTGAAAATTCCGGGATGTCTGACGTTTTCTTTCGATATTTTTATTGGACGGTTTGAACATGTGATCTTGACATAGCAAACAGATTAGTTTGTTTACATCATACCACGCGGACATATTACTTTGACAGAATCAACACAAACATTGAAAAAAAGACCGCTTGTTTAACACAAATATCAATCAATATGTAAATGGATCTGTTATTTGCTCTCCTATGTATCTAGTTACTTGTGGGTAGGAAATTTAACGTATCGGTATAAATCTAAGCGTATCGGATTTTTAACTAAAGCGACTAAGCGTATCGGCAGGCAGAGCAAGCGTATCGGGCCCGATACGATAAAACGCTTTGGGGAAAACCATGGTATAGTCAATTCTTGATGCACCGATTCCTTAATATTTAAGGAATTTTTATATTAATATTTAAGGATTCCTTAATATTCTGATAATATTTCGACCAAAACTATCGTTGTCTATGTCCGTGTGATGCACCAGGCTTTCTGACTTGAGTCAGGTGTATTTGAAGCCTTTGTGCCCCTTAAAAAAAAGTGTAGATGTTTTGATTCGTTCACCTTCACCAAGATGTGCTAGACTTTGCTCACCCATATTGGGAGAATGTTTCTGCGACAGTGGTTGAAAGTAGAAGTGAGAAAGACGTGTTTCTGTCTTTAGAAACTTTTTTCCCTATTTATTTATTTATTTATTTATTTATTATAAGTTAAGCTGAATAAACATAAGAAAAAAATTATTTTGAATTACAACAGAGAATTAAAACCTGACCTCCAGATGCTTGTTGTTTATCCTGGGTGTCTCTCTCGTGAAAAGACTGCTGTTGCCAGAGGTCTGGGTGTGCAGCGTTTTTTGGGGGATGGGTGTCTCAGGAATGTCCTGTGTGTTTTTCTTCAGTGAGAAAGGAAGTCAAACATCTGTGTTCCTAAATTCTTTCTGTGTTGCGCTGCAGGACACAAAATAAAACATGCGTCCACACAATTGTGTAATGAAATATTTGTCGACTGAATGAGAGTCAAGACACAGAGGTGCAACAAGTATTAATAATTAAAATAGCGTAAGAATGGTGAACGATCGATTCTGATTGATCAGAAGTTTTCTGAGAATAGTTTCAGCTGCAAAGTTCATAATAATCCTCTAAAACACTGCAGCATTTCACTGAGAACAGAAGAGAAATTCCTTTATTTTTTTTTTGTCTTCCGGTAAACAGTTTTCAAGAAAAATGATAACTGCAAGTTGTTTGAAAGAGCATAAATTGTATTTTAATGATTAGTAACATTTACAAATATTAAATTACATAGCTTTATATGGTGGTGTAGTGGTTAGCACTGTCGCCTCACAGCAAGAAGGTTCTGGGTTCGAGTCCAGTGGCCAACAAGGGCCTTTCTGTGCGGAGTTTGCATGTTCTCCCCGTGTCCGCGTGGGTTTCCTCCGGGTGCTCCGGTTTCCCCCACAGTCCAAAGACATGCAGGTTAGATTAACTGGTGGGTCTAAATTGACCGTAGGTGTGAATGTGAGTGTGAATGGTTGTTTGTCTCTGTGCGTCAACCCTGTGATGATCTGGCGACTTGTCCAGGGTGTACCCTGCCTTTCACCCATAGTCAGCTGAGATAGGCTCCAGCTTGCCTGTGACCCTGTAGAACAGGATAAGCAGCTAGAGATAATGGATGGTTTTAAGCAGTATTTATTACGCATTTTGTTAATAATTATTGAATTATTTATCAAACACGCCTGAAACACACTGATAAGAAATTAGCTGAGAAGTTAATTTTTATATATATATATATATATATATATATATATATATATATATATATATATATATATATATTTTTTTTTTTAACACCTTTTTATTCTGCCTTGCATTCTGTATAAAATGTCCTAATGTGGAACAGGGAGTGTGGTGTTCTGCCTCTGAGCCAGAATGACAGCTCTGGTAGTAACAGAGCTGTAATCGACAGCCGTGTTAAAGGGACATCCGGCACAGCGGGATATATATATATATATATATATATATATATATATATATATATATATAATATATACACTAGGGTTGGGCGGTATTACGGTAAGAAGGTATCCCGAGGTATCCAAAAGTACCAACGGTATCAGTCTCATTACCGTCATTTTAAAAAATATATATAATATCTAAATAAATATGGAGTACATGAGGTCATAATATAAAATAATAAATTGAAGATCATCCCGAATAACTGTGTGATCGTATTTTCACTAATTCTATCAATTTCCTAAAGAAGTTCTCATCGCGTGCAGGGTTGTTTATGTCGTTACCATGGCAACCCTGCGTGACATTTGGAGACAGAAAGCTTCGCAAGAGACTGAGACCGCGGTTGAAAGATGGCAAGTCAAGATAACGAGTTAGTGGCAAAAAAAAATACAACATCGGCAGTGTGGCAGTATTTTGGTTTCAAACCAAACGAAAAGGAAGAGCCAGCAATAATGTAAATGACCGCGCAAAATCGAAAAAAATCTAATATGTCCCCTAATGCACACCATAGCCTGGGGTAGGCTACTCCACTTCCACGAGATCTCTCCAATGAGTTGTGTTTTGAGTAGGTTACATGAGTAACAACAAGGTAAAATAATATAACGTATGACATTTGGGATGTGGGTAATAAACGTTTGAAATGTCATCTACTGAAGAAACGGAAGAAAACATCGTAGCGTAAACTGTTAGGTTTCTGGTGGGAATTAGCAATGCGCTTGCTATCTTTGTTGGGTGTGTTAAACCGTATGGATTTAAGTGGAATAATTGTAAGGAGTTATGTGATCAAGACAACGTTTTAAGCAAGGTAAGGCCATTTGATTATTAATTTCCCCGCCATGGCATGACGTGGGCCCATATGATTTTGCCTTGTGCAGCTATCACGCATTTGAATTAGGTTCGCCTCATTTGCGCTGAAGAATATGGTTTATCGCGCAGTCTAAACGGACTTGGGTGTTGGTTGATTCTTTTTCTTTTCTTTTTTTTTTTATTTCCCATGCTTGAAAGGGTATGATCCTGCTCATCGTGTACTTTTTTTGATGGAGTAGGTGAAATAGTGCTGCAAATGGCGTTTCAACGCAGACATGTGTAAACGACAGTTGAATGCTATTTTCAAGATGAAGGAAGAGTTGCGTGATGCTTTGAAATATCTCTTAATCCATTCATCAATGCACAAAATTCGCTTTGCTGCTTAATCCATACCACAATGCACATAATTCGCTATGCTGCTTTTAAATAGTACATTTGAGGCATAGGCGCAGGTCTGGACAAGGTCCACCGGTATAGGCGCACGTTACACAGTAGGCCGAAACAAAATATTTTTTTCTCGGTAATACCGTATACCCCGGGAAAACACAGAGACAGTTTAAAGGTATCAAAATTTGGATACCGCCCAACCCTAATATACACTTTTTTTTTTTTTTTAACACATTGACCACTTTCTTTCTGAGACCAGCACGAATTCAAACGTCTCTGTCTATGGTTTTTAAGGGCTGCACGCCTTTCTGACTCAAATTTCTTCCTACTTTCTCCTCACATAGTTCTGATTGCACAAACGTGTCTTGCACAAGTCTCTCCACACCTCTCTCTCTCTCTCTCTCTCTCTCTCTCGCTCTCATTTCTCCAGTGGCGTACATGTACAAGATGGTAACAAGTCCACTATGTAATTATGCATATAATAATTAATTAGGTCATTGTTGTACCTTCAGCGTGGTCACGTGATGCATAGCATGTGACACTTGGAGATAAATGTCCAGAACCGTTTGTCTTGTACCATGATTGTGTTTGCACTGGAGCTGTGTAGATTTCAGATAAAGTTAATGGTTAGTGATTGTTGAGCGGAACATGTGATGCAGCATTGTTGTTATCAGATAAGATTTTTAAGATTTGACTGTGCACAAGTGAACAGTTTTGTTAGAATTGAGAGAAGGAGAATGCATGGTGGCATGTTTTTAACATTTTGTTTCTTGTGTATTTTGCCAAAACTAATTACTCTTATGCCATGTACACACGTAGCCGGGTATTTTTAAAACCGAACATTTTCCCCCCCTCCGTTTATAAAAATGTTTTATCCACACCACCTCGTCTTCGAAAAAAATCCCTTCCACACATAACCGAACATCTGCGTTTTCAATCACATTCATAAGCATTCCAAACCTGTAGATGGTTATTTCCCCAAATCCTACCCCCTAATCACATCGCCTGTGCTCTTGGAGCAGTAGTTGGGCTTCTAAAATTAAACATGTAAATAGCACCTGCACAATAATTAACGCTTTCAAGGCACTACTCCGATCCATTACTCTTTAGCTAGCTGCACACTACGCCGATTTTCAGCGTACCGAGCCAACTGAAGTCGCGAGTCAGGCGTAAAGACTAGTTTTCGATGGTACCGACTCATCTCACAGCCGATTCGAAAAACTAATCGGGAGCCAGACTGATCGGCGAGAGTCGCTAGCAATAGCCAATCATATCTTTCGCATATAACACGTGACATCATTAAACACAATTTCTAGCGCGAGAAATACATGTTGGTAGCACCTAATGCAGGTATATACTGTAATTCCATAGACTGAAGCTTTATCCATAGACACAGTGGGCTGGAAAGCCACTCTGCTCAAGTTGTGTGGCTGAATTCCAAATCGCTTTAACTCCCCTATATAAGTGCACTATTTAAGGTTGGGAATAATAGCTCATGCAGCCTAGATAGTGCGCTACATATTCCGTGTTGTGTCATTTGTAATTCAGCCTGTAGCATCTTCAAGTGTTGGATTTAACAGTAACGATATCCAATAGCCAATCACAAAGCTATTAAGTTGTCACGTGTCGCTTCAATCGCGACTGCACTCGTCAACAGTCGGGGGATATGTGCGTGCCCTGTCGGGAGTCGGCTCTGAAATGGGTCGGTTCGGTACCGCGTGGATCGCTGTGGTGTGCGGCTAGCTTAAGTCCATGCTTAATCTGGCTTCTGCAGTAAACAAAGGTTGCACGTTTGACGTCAGGGCAGATTTGTTGTCATTTTTTTGGCGCAGATTGTGACGTTCTAAAACGCAAAACTCCGGTTATCTCTGTCTACACGAAAAGGCATACACAGAGTTTTCAAAAATCTTCAGTTTGCCCGGAGTTTTTTTAAATATTCGTTTTTGATGTGTTTTCATGTGGATGACAGGCCAAAACGTAGAAAAATATCTTCGATTTAGCAGATACCCGGCTACGTGTGGACGGGGTCTTACTCTTTATAGACAGCCACGCAGAGGTTTGACTGCGCACCTGATATAAGCACCTTAATTGGGCGTGTCCAAATTCACCAGGGATTTTCCTGTAGTGACACTCCCGATGGATTTTATTATGCGATGCTAGTAAGGGTAGAGGAGGTCTGCTTTCTGCTACCATGTTGGCTTGACTGACTCACAGAAAGATTAGACTGACTTTTGGCATTGTGTTTGATGCAGTGTGAGCTAATAAACTGTAACAGAAGCTGGTATTAATCTGGATTAGGTCTTTTTTTTCCCCACTACTACTCACTTTAAACAAATGTTGCAGTGCTACTTTCAGGTCCACACACGTTTGGACATTGAGAGTTATTGTTATTTTTCTATCTTTACCACAATATTCAGGTCAGGTGTTTTGACTTGGCCATTGGAGAACACTCCATGACTTTGTCTTGAAAGTCTTTGGTTGCTTTCAAAGTAAGCTTCAGGTCCTTATCCGTCTGCAGCGAGAAGCACCATCCAGTGGGTTGTGAAGCTTTTTGGCTGAATCTGATTAGATTGTATAGCTCTATATGCTCCAGAATTCATCCTGCTTCCTTTTTTGTCACCAGTCACATCAGTAAATGTTTTACTGGCATCCATGCTATAATATGAGGTGTTCTACTTCAGATCATAAGCACTACTTCCCTTTTCCATACTCTTCCCTTCATTCTGATGCAAGCTGATCTTTGTACCAATCTGTCTCCATAGGATGTTGTTCCAGAACCATACGGGTGTTTTTTGTAGGTTTATTTATTTATTTTCCTGGGCAATCTCCAGTAGGGTCTTCTTGTTTTTGAGGCTTATGGATGTTAACATCTTTTGGTAAACCCCTCTGTATTAACTCTGGTCAAGTATTTTCCTCGTTGTTCTCTTTAATACAGATACATTTACCTAATGGAGACGTTCTTGATTTGACCAACTGTCATTCACTGCAGGTGTTTTTCCGTGGTCTTTGAGGCCTTTTGGTGTTCTTAAGCTGCTTTCTTTTTACGAACGTCCCAGATAATTAATTTTGACCACAACTAAAGTTTTTGCTGTGTCTCTGAGTTGGTTTTGATATTTCAGCTTAATGATGGCTTGCTTCACCAGGGTGTCTTGTTTCATTCCCATGCTGTGGATGAAGCACTTCAATCCCACACTAGTGACAGAAAAGTGATTTGATTTATTTATAATCTCATTTCAAAAGCAGGTAAGGCAACTAACTTATTTGCAAAATTGATTTGCAGCTAAGGGATTTGGGCTCCTCATGGTCCCCTTGTTGACTTTTATGGTTTTATGTGGGCGGCAAGGTGGTGTAGTGGTTAGCGCTGTCGCCTCACAGCAAGAAAGTTCTGGGTTCGAGCCCAGTGGCTGACGGGGCCTTTCCATGAGGAGTTTGCATGTTCTGCGTGGGTTTCCTAGTCAACTAGGATTGGCTCCAGTTTGTCCATGACCTTGCACAGGATAAGCGGTTACGAATAATGGATGGATGGTTTTATTATAGATTTACTCTTGTGTTTTAACGACCAAAAAAAAAAAGTATCTTTCAGAAATGAAGTGTTGATCTTAATTATTTGTGCTGGTCAGGCTTTATGGTTAATAATATCCACAGCAGTCATTTATTCATAACTGCATCACGTCAACTCTTTCTCACCCTTTTGATGATGCATACAGTTCATCTACTTTTTTTAGTTATTTATTGAAAGTTAGGATTTTTTTTTTTGTATTTTTACTTTTATCGTTCAGAATGGAACATGAGAGAAAGCTGAGATTTCAGTATTAGTATGCTTGTTTTACATGAAAATATTCATCTTTTGTATTGTTGAAACAAAATGGAAACTCTGGATCCGCAATCCGCCCCCACCCACCCAATTTCTTGATTTCAAACTGGATATGAACTGAATGGATGGTACAAAGGCTCTTTCCAAACATCTGTTTTAAAGAGAGTGTGTTTTTATTAAGACAACACTACTCGCTGGCTTCCAGGCTGCTAATGTAATTGATCGAGTCGTGATCAGCTCCTGGGAGTTAAAGGGTTCACTCCTTCTTCTACTTGAGCTGTGAAACTGACAATTAAAAATCCTCCAGTGATCGTGTGGAAGTGTCCAGTGGCTGGTGACGCACACCGTGTTCTCAGCTGCTGGAGTTTCCCTTTTAATGTTGTACGTCATTCGGTTTGAACGTTTTTGTGGACCGAAGTGCTGCTTTGTTTAGTGCCCGTCAGTCTGTAGTGAAATTCTGTGGGTCTGCTTAAGTAGACTCTACTTCCTCTCTTTAAGGACGTCCACGCAGCTTGTTTTCACATGACTCCGTGTTTCCTGCCTGAATGCCCTTCTTGCTGAAATACTCTAAAATCAGTGCCTCGAGCTTCTGAGACAGAATCAGGTGGATGGATGAACAGTCACTGCACAATTGTTATATTCACTCTCTTAATTTCTTGTCGGATTTTATTTCAGTGATTCAGTCTCACTAAATTGTCACTGATTTGATTCCTGAGGAATTTAACCAATACGTGTTCTCAGACACTGGCACAGGGTGGTGCTTGTCTAAAATGAAACTTTCTGGTAGAACTATGGTTTGGAAAAAGCACTCTTTCAGCAGGTCCCCCCCCTCCTATTTATGAGCTACAGACCTTTGCAAAGATTGTGTAGAAATGTCAGGTCCTGTGACAGGGTTTTACAGTGAGTGTGTTGTGCTCACATTTGTTCCTTTATGTTTTTTTTTTTTTTAAAGCAGAATTTGGATTTAGAATCAGGTTTTGGCCACTCGGATTCAGTGTCATTAACTCTACGAAGTCTGTACTAGTTACTGTGTTATGTACCATGTTGCTTTCTTATTGATGGCTTTTCTGTCTACCTAAGGAAGGCTCCACTTCATATTATCACACGTTATAGACTCCCTTTTGCTTGTGTAAGTTTGTTAAGCAAAGTTAGTAAATGTTTGTCAGAGCCGATGCAGTATCTTGCGTCATGACCTGCGCTTGGAGACAGTCAGGTGTGGAGTTGTCTCTTGTTTCTCTACTTTATCGCTGATTTATTTAGCGACTGTCAACTCGCATGCAGAAATCCTATAAAACGGAGGATATTGCATATGGCACTGTTACAAACTTATTTACTAATGATGGTAGTAAAACATGTCGTAAAGCAAAGATGCTGATCAGACAGCACAGTCCATAACCAAAGGCAGCCATTAAGTTTTGTCAAAGATGCAAGCTAGGCTCGAGACGATTGAGGATAGCATCAGGAATCGCTGATGGATTCCATCGGTTGTGTTGGCTGTCAAACAATGAAAATGTGCTGTCTGAAGCTTAAAGATCAATAAAAATGTGTGGTGTCTCCTTTTAGTCCATTTTGCAGTCGTATGCTTTTGCTGATGCAGCTTAGCTTCTGTCATCTGTGCTGAAACAACACCTTGGTTATCAGGGTTACATCAGGATATGAGAATTTTAATAAATCTCTATTCAACACCGAGCACACGTACATGCACGTGTCATGTACAGTATATAATTGCCTTCAATTTTATAAGAAGCTTGGTCATAGCTAATAACTGGTTAGTTTTATTTACACTCCCGACTTCACTTCCGCAAGCATTACTGACCTTGTTAAAAGCAGATTAAATGCTAGCAATAATTTAATTGTAGTATAATGGTTTAACACACACAGATGTAGCACATTGCATATTTCGAGCCACACCCCCTTATCTTTCGCCAGAGTCAATGTCTGTTACAAGCAATACTTAAAGTGCATATCACGGGTAAATTCAGGAGCAAGATCAATGTAATTCTCATATTTTATATTAAACTTTGGTCAAATATCTGTCACATTTTGTGCAATTTTTTTACCTTGCGCAATACCAGAAAAATTCAGTTGAAATCAAGCCATGTGAGGCGAATTCGTTCACCTCTGAAAAAACTTGGTGTTTGGATTTCCCGGCAAACATTGATTGATTTTCGTGACGTCACGTGCGGGATGCCTCCTTCTGAATCCTACGTCAGCGCTGGTTTGTTTATGAGAATACGACCTGGTGGTTTTCTGCAAATTTCTTCAACGTTCTCAGGTAATTTATTAAAATGGTTAACAGATGTATCCTAGGAGGGTGTAGCAACACCAATCTTGATGGGATTAGTACTCATCGTTTTCCAAAAGACCGGACAATGAGAGAGAAATGGGAGTGCTTTGTGCGAGGCACCTGGAAAAATTGGCTACATTCTACAGATTACAGCATAATTTGCGGTGCTCACTTCACAAGGCCTGACGACTTTGAGAACTATTTGCAGTAGGAAATGAGCTTCGCAAGGCAACTTGATCTGAAAAAAAGACGCAGTTCCATCTGTCAGAATGCCCAAAGCAACACCTTCTCCATCTGTGTCAGCGTCACCAAAGGAGCCAGCCGTGTTCGTCTCCCCTGACAGAAGGCGAAGTGCCGCATCCACTGAGGCCCTCGAAGCCGAGGACCAAGCAGAGCCGAGAAAAAGACCAAGAAAATCGGCAATTCACAAGTTGACTGCCAGGGTAATAAATAAGAGACTATAAATTAGGTGTTCCTGTGTTTGTGTGGTACACGGATAATGTTATTTATTGACGCACACAAAAGTAAACAACACGAAAGCGCTGGGCGATAATACGCTTACTTCACATGTATCAAGGGATATGCGTGTCAGGGCTTGAGATCTTGGGACCTGTCAAACACATTAAATGTATATACAACCCTGCTTAGCCGATTCCATGTGTGTAGCTTATGAAATCTTTCTCCTACAGTAGGCAGTACTCTTCTAAATGAAGAAATATATAAATACATAATAGTAATTAGAAAAAATATGATTTATGTAACAATAGATAGATAGATGAGCATTGATGCATGAATCCATGGGTTTAGAAGCTGACGCTGAAGGTGACAATTCCATATTTCAATGCAAAATCGCTAGCTGCTAAACTTGGTCTACACAGGCTGTGCACTGAAACCGTGCAAGCTCTCGCTGGCAGATCCGCAGGTGACGTCACGAATCTGGCTCCAGACTCCCTTGGGATTTTTCCAGACGTTTTTTTTTTTTTTTCCTGCTGTAGACAGATGGTCTTGGGCAAAATTACCCTTCTGGATGAGTGTGTAAAGGGACATACTTTCATATAAAAAAAAAAACGAAATTGGTCCAGGATATGCACTTTAAGTTATTCCATGAAATGAAGTCATACATGAGCTGATAGCTGGCGAGGCGCGTAGCACCGAGTTGGCTATAAGCCATGTACGGCGAGATTGAATGGAATAACTCTTTTATTCTATCCACATTCATTGGATTTTGAGAAACGGAGCATTTTTATTTTTTGCAAATTCAATAAATAAAAACCTATACAAAGCGTCCAACAAAATCATTTCCACTTAGGCGGGTTTCTTAACCTATTGATGGCTGCACAAACTGACTTTTTAGTGGTGGTGTTGTGGATTTTTTGGTTTTGTAGAAAGTGCCGTCTTGCTGTCGTGCCGAGGTATAAAATAGCTTTAGACATTTATTTAATTCTTCCTTGGAAAGGAATTACAGTTCTGTAATTTTCAAAGTTCTCTGAGCTTCTGAACCAGTCTAAAAAAAAAAATTCAAATTTTAAAGCTTAAAGGTGAAGAATGCAAATAAACCAGCGAAATGACAGGAGCAATTTGTGAAAAATGCTATAATAATTCTTGAAAAATAAAAAGAATCTTTCTTACCATCAAATACTTTTTATTCCTTTTTTGGGGGGGATTTTGTTTTCAAGTAGTTTTTATTTCATCCTCGGTTGGTTCAGCAACACGCTCCCACTGTTTTTTTTTTTTGTTTTTTTTTTTGTTGTTTTTCTCTACTCATGATGTATGAGCTGATAGCCTAGTCGTAGCTTAGCCAATCAGAGCATGAGATTGCTCATATCCAGTGAATGTGGATAGAATAAAAGTGATTGTTACATGTACACTCAAGCACCGTGAAATTCTTCCTTTGCATTTAACCCATCTGAAGCAGTGAACACACACGTGCACACACAAGTGTGTAATGAGTGCACGCACATACCCAGAGTAGTGGCCAGCTATACTACAGCAGCCGAGGAGCAGTTGGGGGTTAGGTGCCTCGCTCAAGGGCACTTCAGCCATGATACTGAATACTGTTCATTCACTCAACTCGCCTCACATTTTTCTTGCTGGTCCCAGGAATCAGACCTTTGGGCCCAATGGTGCTTCTCTAACCTACGGCATCAATCAGCGATGGTTTACTGCAGATGATCTCAAGCCTAGAGCGAAATAAGTGTGTTGGGATGTTTTTGGTTAGAAAGCAGATTTGATGCTGTTTTTAATGCACCAGGACTCCTTTTTTGTTGTTGTTGTTGTTGTTGTTGTTTTTGTTTTGTTTTTCCTGCTGAGAAATCCTGTTTGGCTGCTAGACAGGTCAAGTTTGTATGCAGCAAAATCCCTGGTGTTGAATTAACACCTCTAGTGATATACCCAGTCATCCATGTTTTACATACGAGGTAAATGTTCTCTGAAAAAGAGAAAATTCAACATGCTAAGCGTTCATTCACATTAACGCTGGGATTTGTTGTGTAGGTGTATGAGAAGAGAAGACTTTAAGATTTACCAAGTTATAAACATAAGATGTTTCAAGAAAATAACACAACAGCAAATGTTTTATTAATGAAGGAGGGCGATTTGTCAAATGAGTCTTATTTTTAGCTTTAAAGTGGTTCATATGCAGTTTGCTTTCTCTGATAGAACAGTCAGTAATGACCGGCTCGATCTGCTGTTGACCAACTGTAAACTTTCTACTCTTTAAATAACTGTCTTTTTTTAGGAACTATCTTGAGCTTGTGCATCATATGTGACAAGCTTCTTGTATAGATGAAAGTCTTCCGGATTTACCCAGAAATCCGGATATTTGACAAAACTCTTGAAAATCTCCAGTTTCCAGAATAGAGAAATTTATTTTTCAGATTTTTCGTGTTCCTAGACGCGGCGTAATACTTCGCATTGTCCTTGCATGGGCACGGTCCTTAAATAGCCCAAACACAGTTCATTGATTAAAGACAGGTGTTCTTTGTTAACGGAGTGCGTGCCGGATCTCATTAGGCGCGTGTGCAGCCCGAGGCGTGCCTTCAGGTGCACGAGCTAAGGCGCATAGGACTGACACCGTTCTGCGCAAGCGCAACACAATCGCACTGGAAAGCATGTTCAAGCTGCCAGTGTAGCTGCAGTCTTTTTAGTTGCGAATTTCAAGTATTTCTTCTTGTGTTAATAATTCGCCATGTCAAAACAAGCAAAACTTTCCTCCTTTCGACGTGAAGAGAGGTAAGCAATTTATTATACATTTTTTTTCCATCAAAGTTGCATTTTGTGGCTTCGAAGGTAAGTTTTAGTGCCGTTTCTAGAACACATCAAGAAAACGTGGAAGAAACAGCAATAATGGAAGAGCCGGTTTCTAAGCTACCTAAAACTAGCAATGGTAATTTTATTTTTTGTTACATAATGTACTCAGGCTGCCAGTCAGCGTGTGACGCACGCACGCACACACCTTGAAAAATCCTAGCTACGCCCCTGATTTACATGAGAAATTTGGTATTCATTGGTGTGTTTAAATTTACAGACAATACGAATTAATGTAAACAATTGGTTTCAACTCGCATAAATATGAATTGGAAATGTTTAGTTCACTTTAGCTTATGCAAACGCACAACTCTACTGAAAGATTGATAAACGAGGCTCAATGTCCCCAACATTGAAACCTGAAAGCTTCAGAAACTCTAACAGACCTTTACTTTTTAACAGCACTGTTTTGGAATTTTGCTGAGTTTACCTTCAACTGTCTGATATTTTTCAAAGTAATGAACTGTGTAGGCAGGAAAATCACCGCGTTTTCTAAATGCACTCCTGAAAATTGCTCATTAACTAGGGGAATTAAATTTGATATTTTTGACATGTTAATCATTAATGTACATGAAAGAAAAAGGCTTAAGTTATAACTTGTTTTAGTGAAAATAAGTACTAAAATGCACTAGAATGCAAAGTTTTGCGTGTTATGTTATTAATTTTTTCAGGGGACGTTGCCCCCCGACCCCCATCTTAGTTTGACTTTCAAAAGTTCAGGATTTTTTTCTTTGCTCCACTTTCATCTCTATTCTTGGTAACACATTTAAGGATGTGAGAGCCTGTCTAACCCATGCTGTCTGGGCTGAGAATATCACAACGCTTTGTTTTACTTCCTCCCATGTACTTGACTTGACTTAACGTAAGCACAAGGTTAAAGTCTTATGGGAAACTAAAGACCTGGCATTAATGTTGGTCTTTAATAGGTGTACGATTATGGCTGTGTTATACATTTAAATAAACTGCCTAGTGTTTTATGTCTGTGTTTAGTTGTTTAACATAATTTTTCTTTATTCTCTAGGAAGTAGTTCCCCCCCCAAAGAAGGTCATGTCCTGTACAAGTGTATCGTGTGTGTAGAGAAGGGCAAACGTTAAAGTGCAGTGCTGTAGCTTTCCGGGATCAGGATTGTGAAAGAGAGCTCTGGGGCATATGTAAATATTTCAGTATTTGCCAGATGCCCATAGTTCACACATGCAAACTCCTCACCTTTCGGCGAAATTCGCCGTTTTGGTCCCAAAATAGGTCACTTGTGTGAATCGTGTAGATCCGAAGAGTTTTTTTTGGGGGGGGGTAGGCAGGCTACAACGCTATTGTTGCCAAACATTTCACTTACAAGGTTACAGCCAATCAAGATAAACAGTTACTAACACGCTTCTTTTCCATTGGAGTTCTGATCAGCTGGTGCACAACCCACTGCTGGTTGCCAGTCCTCGCTTACGAATATTCCACAGATTCAGACTGCAAAGTCACCTTTTTATAGAGAGATCTGGCAACCTCATCTCGCGACTGAATCTGAATACCAATGGAACAGTTTCCAGCGCGCTCGGGGTTGAATAACCATGGGCGGATCTACCGGGGTGGCATATGCCACTCTAAAAGAAAGTCTTGCCACCCCTGCTGCTACCCCAGTTGGCAGCGACGAATTCAAAGAAAAATTACGGCCAATTTGACATTTACGTGCGCGAATTTCCAATGTCCGACTGTGGCGAATGCAGCACGAGATAACGCCAGAGATTGGTTGTTTGAGAAAATTGAGAGGCGCGAAGCGAGGGAGCCAGGAGTCGCGAGGAAAGGACACACATGCAAACTCCTCACCTTTCGGCGAAATTCGCCGTTTTGGTCCCAAAATAGGTCACTTGTGTGAATCGTGTAGATCCGAAGAGTTTTTTTTGGGGGGGGGGGGGGGGGGGGTAGGCAGGCTACAACGCTATTGTTGCCAAACATTTCACTTACAAGGTTACAGCCAATCAAGATAAACAGTTACTAACACGCTTCTTTTCCATTGGAGTTCTGATCAGCTGGTGCACAACCCACTGCTGGTTGCCAGTCCTCGCTTACGAATATTCCACAGATTCAGACTGCAAAGTCACCTTTTTATAGAGAGATCTGGCAACCTCATCTCGCGACTGAATCTGAATACCAATGGAACAGTTTCCAGCGCGCTCGGGGTTGAATAACCATGGGCGGATCTACCGGGGTGGCATATGCCACTCTAAAAGAAAGTCTTGCCACCCCTGCTGCTACCCCAGTTGGCAGCGACGAATTCAAAGAAAAATTACGGCCAATTTGACATTTACGTGCGCGAATTTCCAATGTCCGACTGTGGCGAATGCAGCACGAGATAACGCCAGAGATTGGTTGTTTGAGAAAATTGAGAGGCGCGAAGCGAGGGAGCCAGGAGTCGCGAGGAAAGGAGACACGGGAGGAAAGGGGTAAAAGCTGATTAACTATCTATCAAAAAATGAAATTATAATGAATGAACAGTGCTAGTATAGTTGCGATGCTGATTTTGAGAGGATAAAAATCAGGTTGGAGAAGGTTATTTAGCTAACTATACATGTAAGGCAAAAAAAAAAAAGTGTGTTTCCGGTAACCCGACCGATCGAGAATTTCCGCGTCGAAATTGCCGACCGTAAAGTTTTTATTACAAATTTCCCTCGATATTTTAGTGTAAGTGGCGTTAGTTTGTCATAATTTTTTTGTTTCAACGCATTCAAGTTGTGAAAGAAACGATAAAAAGTAAAATGTTTTGCCACTTCTATCAGCCCTCCTGGCTGTAATGCAAATTGCTTCCTCTTCAGTATACAAGTGCACTTCCATGGCAGGGAAAAACACTACATTTTGCCGCCTATGTAGTCCCCTATTTATACAAATAGGAATCATTCAGGATTCAGCCATGTTTTTGCTCCGTTTTTTTGCTCGACCCAAGTTCTACAGTAGGCGAGGCGAGGCCGTCTGCTTTTAATGGAAGTAGCCGAGCCTAGGACGTTAAACCATATTTTCACGTTATTTCTTGATAAGGTGTTTTCACATTATCACATGAAAATATCATGAAATTACATGATGTTATTACATGATAAATATATTGTAAAAACGTGATAACTCTGTTAACAATATCTTTTCACGTAATTACTTGAGTCTAAGCCAAATTTTTTTTTTTGAGTGTGGCAGCAATACGCTTCCGCAGATCATAACTCGAACTCTTGCGATATTTTTTTTATTCGTTTAAAGATTTAAAACACTTATTTTATTATGATGTGTGGTATAAAGGATTCTGTGCCAAAATACTATTTTGTAAGATGTTTACTTGTGTTAATTTTTTCGAACAAAATAAAACAAATTAAGAAAAAAAAATTTCCTACCTACCGACCTTATTTTAGTATTTCATGTTACCTGAAACACACTTTTTTTTTTTTTTTTTTTGGCCTAATGTTAGCTAGGTCTGACATTAGTTTTGTGTAAAGTCGGCCACAAAAGTTAATATTGATTCACCGTCTGTCAAGGAAAACATTGCTATTGGCTGAAGCTTATGATTCAAATATTGAGGATCTTAAACATGAGTTACATCAGACGAGGAGAGTACTAGACAGAAAAAAGGGGGAACAGGAGAGTCCTACCACTCTCATGGAGTTCACTCAGTTTTTGGACCCATACCAAGATGATGATGTTTTTTTAGTTGTTCAGGTTGTGTAAAATAGCGGTTGTCTTGCCTGTGAGCATCCTGTGAACGAAGTTTTTCATCTCTCAGGCTCATAAAGACTTATTTGCGGTTGACTATGACAGAAAAGAGACTATCAAGTTTGGCTGTACTCAGCATTGAATCAAAGCGCACAAAAGCATTAGATCTTGATAAATTTGTGAAGCGTTTTGCTGAGCAACATGGAAATCGCCGCATTCAGCTGTTGTAGGCATGACAAGTTCATGTTATGCTCACTGGTGAGCCTTTACAAAGCGTGAGGAAAAAAAACTATAAAATGTGACACTGGTGTAAATGGTTTAAATCATGCTGAACTTGAAGCAGTGTTGTTATTGTTGTTTTTTAGTGTCTGTTCTTTTGCATATACAGTATAAAACTGTCCAGAAACGGTATAGACCTCATCTGAGAATGTGTGTTCTTCGTGAACAATAAAGGCATGAGATTAAGTTTATCTGTACGAGTTTGTAAATGGCAGTCTGTGCCCTTTTGTAGTGTGTACATACTATTTGTCGTCAAACTGTGATTAAATTCAGTATATATACATGTCTGTAATACGTTGCCACCCCTCAAAAATTCCTGCCCCCCTCTTGCCACCCCATAAATATTTTTCTAGATCCGCCCCTGATTTCACATAGGTGATGTCTTTAAGAAAATTGACAGACAGGGATTGGCCAGGTGTGTCCTCTGGGGTAGGTCTGTTAGATAGCACAGGCAGTAATATATACCTTTTTGTAAATAGCCCACTGTGTTGTACACAGGGGTGAAAATTAACTTCACAAAATATCAAACTTTACCGGCCACTGACAAATAAATGGTACAATTTACCGGCCACTCAACAGTAACTTAAGACATGTTTATGGAAAGTTATTTTGTACTGTATTAAATTCAAGATGTCACTGGTTGCAATTTTTTTTGTAACGTAGACTACGAAATGTACTTTTGCGCGCGTGCCGTGTCCCCGTGCATCCTTCTCACCTTTTTCACCCCTGACCGGTTTGCATGCCTGATAGTTACTCAAATTTTGCTCGTGATCTCATGACTTTATTGGCTCAAATGCTGACAGTTTCCATTCTGATACTATGTTTCTGAGTGCCATGTTTGTTTGTTTTTTTTAATCTCAAGTCGCACTCACCTTTACAAAGCTAATAATAGATGTGATGGTCTTTATCAGCTGGTTAAATTAAGCCAGCGATGTTTTTTTGTTCCTGGAGCACTGCACATTTTAATGCTTCTTACTTCTAACATGTACGTTTAAATTCTTAAAGAGGTTCATTAGCTGATAAGTTGGAGGCTGTTGTGCTGAGACAATACAAATGTTTTCATGCAAGGCTAATCGACAACGTTGCACTGTCGTATAGCTATTGTTAGTTTGTTCTCTGTTGCTTCCACACACTTCTGCTATCAGATCTTGCCGCTGTGAAATGAAATTCACAGCAACACACTTCTTCTCAGACATTTTTCTCCCTCACTGATCTTACTTATCATAATGTGCAAGCTGGTGAACATCAGCAGGAAGAAAGTGCCTCATTAATTATTTCTTGAAGTATTCATTATTTCCTGCAGTTGGTTCTGAAATTAAGAAAAGAAGTCAGGTCTCTATTTTGCTGTAATGGTTTATTTTGTGGCTTTTGTGTATAAAATGATCATGAATGAATGCATCGTACTTTTGAGTAGGTACATAGGGAGGACTTAAACATGATGCGCATGCAAGACGACCCAAGCACATCTCATAACTAGAAGCATTCTGCAGAAAAGAGTGGGCGAAGATTCATTAAACAAGACTAGAAAGACTCCTAGCAGGCTACTAAAAGCATTTACAAGCAGGGATCTCTGCCAAAGGGAGTGTTACTAAGGGCTGACTAGGTAGGGTGTCTAAACTTTTGCATATGACACACTTTTTCTTTGGTTTCTCCCAGGCTTGTAGTACTTGAGACCTAGCCTGGCTAACGCGACTTCAAAGCTCTCCGAGCATTTGGTCTGGCCAAGCTATTAAGCCAAACCGTTTCCCAGAGCCCGTGGTTGACCCGCCTCCCTGAAATGCCTCAGTTTGCTACTGGTCGAAGCCAGAAAAGGCTGTGACGAAGCTTAAACCAATCACATCACTCTTTCCTCTGACATATGTGACGCGACGGGGCTAACTGGTAGATTAAACTCTTACCGAAGCCGGTCGGGAGCAAGGTGAAAACGTCCTTCCTTTCAATAAATACCTCCAGGGCTGCTCTTTGCTCCGTTTTCAATGAGAACTTCCCATTGAATGCTTTCAATACAGCATCTACCGCTGTGTTAAAGGCTTGCCGCTGCTCCATGTTCGTGATGTGAATGAAGCGCTTCCGGCATAGATTCTGTAAACAATCTATGGCTTCCGGTCGCAGTTCTACTACGTCACTGCCTTGAACACGCCTCTACCCAGGGCCGTTGGAGATGCTCAAAGTTGATTGGTTCCCAATTTTTCGGGAGCTTGGAAATGCTGTAGATAGCCTGCCTGGTCAGACTAAGCTCGGAACAGGCCCTCGTGTTGCGTCACGCTTAGGATGGGCGGGCCCAGGCTACTTGAGACTCGGACTTGAGTCTGACTCGTGTCCTAATTTTAAGGATTCGTGACTTGACTTGACTTGGACTCTTGCATTAACTGCATTCGGACTCAGATTTTACCTTTATTTTCTGCAACATGCCTTAATAATTTGGCATAAAATATTTATATCTACTTTAATTTTTATACTAATTTTGTGCAAGAGAATGCACATTCAGCTGTTCATACGCCATGTTCAGGAACAAACTAACGTTAATGGTGCTAAAATGCCTGGAGAGAAGCCCCTAGGATTGTCCGCTTTGTTTATACAGACTTCTTGTGCAGTGGGGAAAAAATGCACTGCTGTGTGTTCCATATGTAGAAGAACTATCGAGGAGACGACGAGGACAACCTCGAACTTCAATCGTCATTTGGTAAGACTCCACCCAGAGAAGGAAGTGACACGCTATGTTCATTGCTCTGTTGATAGCAGGGCTTGCTTGCTGAGTGATGAACTAGCTCGTGTTAACCCTCTCTCATGCTATTTGCTCTGTTGATAGTGGGTGGGGCTTGCTGAGCGATGAACAAGCTTTTTATCTGTAGCCTATGGAGCACTTGCATGTGACGTCACAGCCAATCCAGATTGTGACAGATGCCATCTTGTCGGTCAAACGCCATATTCCGCCTTCTACTTCTACTTCTGGTTTTACTTCTACCTTTTTTTCTGGAAAACCCTACTATATACAATTCTACTACAACGGCTGCGGCTACAAGCTCTCCCTACCTGTGCACGTTTTTTGTGTTTTTTGTGTGTATTTTTGCGTGTTGTTCGTCTGTACTGGACTTCAATATCCACTACAACCGTATGGACTTACTGGACATTGGTTTCCAGCAGAAAATGACTGTTTGTAGCAATTTCAATCGCATGCACAACATTCCGGACGAGATAGCGAGACCAGCGGGGTCTCCGTGGATTGTTATCGGAAGCAAAGCGAAGGAGGCGGCACCGGGAGCGGAAGCAAAAGCAAGGCTGCAGGCAGAGCCGGCCTGTTGACTAAGCTCAGAAAACAGCCACTCAAACCTCCACTGCTAAGCCTCTATTTCTCCAACGCCAGATCCATGTAAACAAGACGGACGATTTGGAATTACAGCTGGAATTACCTTATTCTATTCTATAATCGGCTGGTCAGTGCTATACTCAATACTTAAGTGACTTACCCATCCAATGAGGATTCTTGTTTACAAGATGCCACATCTGAGTCGCTGACAAATCCTGAATTTCTGTAAAGATAACTGTCCAGAGCTTTATAGGCACGCAGTGCTTCACCACTGAACAGCGAGGGAAAGTTAATGAGGTAATTATACACGTCCGGGTATTCCGCTGGCAGTTCAAAATCCGGTCGTGAAAACTCCATCCGGTAAGCCATAAGGGTCACTAATCTGTAGATCGTTTATTTTAGACATATATCTAGTTATCTGTTCATTAGAAAAATGAGCCGTGTAGTCTGTCGGTTGAAATTGATCCATTCTGTACACGAGTGCAGCAGTATTCAGCGGTGTTTTTGACCGACAAGATGGCAGCTGTGTACTTTCCGGTCACGTGACTGCAAGATCTCTATTAACTAAAATGGGGCAGTCAAGCAGTAACGTTAGTCCAACACAGTAGCAGAGACGGTTTCACATAAAGGCAGCGACAGCCACTGTCAAATGGTGCGGGTGGAGTCTTGTTCTTGGACTCGACTCGGACTTGATGGTGGACTCGACTTGAAATTTTCTTTAATGACTTGGACTTGACTCCGACTTGAACACTGGGGACTCGAGACTGGACTCTGACTCAAGGTTTGGTGACTTGACTACAACACTGGTCCGTTCCCTCCAAAAACCAATATAAAGCGGTTGCTCATTAATGTTTGCAGAAGTTCTGTTGACTTCTTTCCACCTCAACAATATGTAATGTATGGGGTGCCAAAACTTTTAAAAAAAAATTTAAAGTGTACCTTGTCTACAGTGTGACATGAGAAACTTTTATCCTCATGTTCTGACATTTGCCCTATAAAACATAAAGTAAAATCAAAACCAGCTACAAAACAGTGCGAAAACATCCAAAGTTTGGGGAAATTAATTTTATCGTTTGGATGAAGGAAGATGTAAATGAAAGCTATACAAGGCTCATATTTGTACCACTCTCATTTGCGTCACCTTCACAATTTCACAAGACTGGAGCAGCTTTAAGAACCTTTACTTAAACTTTTTGCAAGTGGGATTAAGGCTGTTTATTTCACCTCAAATTAGAGGTCAACATCATGATTCTTGTTTATTCAGGCAAGTCATGAGAAATGTGATCGTCATCTGTAATTTTATCTCGTGTCATTTTGGTATCCAAGCAAGCGACTTGATCTGGTCTTATCTAATCTTGTAGTCTAGGGTAGAAAATGTCTTTACACAGTCTACTATAAACAAATTTAGTTTGAACAGGTTTGAGTTTAAACTTCATTTAAATTGAAAGATAAGATGTTCAACAGAAGGAGCCTTACATGCAGTGTTAGTTTTGTCAATGAAAACGATGATAAGTATTCGTTAATAATGATGGTACATTTTATTTTTACAGCACTTTTTTCTAAATACTCAGATGCTTAACAAGGTTAAGACAGGTTAAAACAATACATAAAAACATGGGTCCAAATTGTATGTGGTTCTGAAGAGGTGAGTTTTTATCTCAAAAGGCCTGAAGGGTATTATGTCGTGGTGATTGTCTGTCTGTCTGTTCATTCGTTCTTCCGTTCTGGGAAGGGTGCTCACCTTCTGAAATCAACCCCTCTCACAGTTTTTGGAGGAATTTCATGAAACTTGGCAAAACGCATTGTTCATTGTTGTATGTCAGTACTTTGCATATTATTTTGTTCAATTCGGTCGCATTTTACCAGCGTTACAGCCCTTGATTTAACAACCTTGTACTTTCACAATTTCATGAAGGTGTGCTTGCCTTCTGACATCAACTCCTCTCACAATTGTTGGACGAATTTCTCGAAACTTGGCAAAAGGCCTTGTTATATGACGGTAATACGCATATTGCAATTTCATTCAACTCGGTCACATTTTACCAGAGTTATGGTACAGTTGCCAGCGGGGGATATTGTGCTCTTCGAGCAGTCTTGTTTTTAAAGACAATTTGAAACTGGACAGGTCAGTGCAGTCACAGATGTGTTTGGGGAGGGAGTTCCAGAGGGAAGGGGCAGCAATGGAGAAGGCTCTGTCGCCCCAAGTCCAGTGTTTGGTCCTGAGGGGGTATGCATAGGAATTTGGCATCGGAATAACGGAGGGTGTGGGAGGGAGTATGGTGGTAGAGCAGGTCGGTGAGCAGGTCGGTTGTTGATGACCTTTTTATTTCATAACTAAATTGTAACAACATGAACGAAAATACTTAACGAAAATTACGGTGAAATCTCTGTTCATTATGACCTGATGAGTAAAAACAAAATGAAACCGCTGGCTTTGTTCAGGCAGGCAACCTGTCTGTCTTCTCAAAGGGAGTATCCTTCAGCAAAATCAATTACAGTATGTTCTCTTCCCTGGATTACATTCCTGATTGTAGTTGGGAAGCAGGGGAATCCAGCTCACTAGACTCGCTCGCATGGCTTTCATGATGCACCTGGATTCTAACAGGTACATGAGGCAAGACACAGTGTTGGTCTGAACAAAGTAACATCTTTATATGAAAATAACGATCACCACCAGCAGTGTACAAAATGCTATATTCGCTGGATAACAAACAGTAACAGAGTCGTGTTTAATTCCACAGAACGTATGCATAGCAACAACACCAGTCACGTGTAAACCCCACCCAAAAAAAAAAAATCTGACAATACTCTTTCTGTAATAGCCCCTCTTAAAGCTACATTTTACATTAAAGGCACACTTTCCAACAATTATCATGAGAATGTTTGAGAAAATTATGGCAATATTGAATAAAATTCAAACGGACTTTCCTTGACTAAAACAAAACAAACAAACAAACAACCTAAAATGTGACTAAAAATGTAGTCCTCATATTTCTACATTGGCTATGTTTTTTCACTATTGAACTTTACTGCTATCTACTAGATTTTAAGATGTATGGCAATTTTGAGCTCAGATTTCCACCAAGGCCAAATGCTGTATCGCACAACGTTTGCAAAAGTGAAATTCAATTTGTGGATCCACCCCTTGACTAGATCTGGTCCAAAATTTACTGGATTTTTCCTTGGAACGTGCTACACCCTTCCACCAAGTTTCATAGGGATTAGGCCAGTGAGTTTTGCCCAATCCTGCTTAAAATCAAGACTCGAAGCATAAAAATCCACCTACATGATTGCAAGAGCTTACGTCGGAGCTGACTGCAAACCCCACCAAAGTACGTTTTCCTCATCGTTTTGTGTTTGTAATTGACTTTTTTTTTTTACGTCAGTGAGTCGTACTGACGTGTAGTGAAAAGTTCTTTAGTGTTTTGCTGAAATCTGTGGTCTTTCACAGGTTTCAAAATGTCTGTTACGGTTATTGAGAAATGCGCCAGTGTATAATAACGTGCAAGCAGTTGTGAAAAATGTGGTGTCACTGTGTGCTGACTGCACAAATGCTTCTCTTAGTTCTGTTTAGGATTTTATAGAGTTTACTTTGATCGTAGGCTTTGTTGTTGTTGTTTTTTATATGCAGATTACACATAGAGAAGTGAAATATAATTATCTCGCTAGTCTTTGACGCATCAAGAATAACATTCGCAAGATTAGGGGAACGCATGTGTAATAAAACAAACAAGTGCTGCTCCTTTTTTTGTGTGTGTGTGTGTGTGTGTGTGTGTGTGTGTGTGTGTGTGTGTGTGTGTGTGTGTTTTATTGTCTGTTGCATTCGTCATTTCACAGCAAGTGTAGTTTTGAACATTGTGTGTTTTTTTACATAGCACACATGCACAGAAAATGAGTCAACTTTCAAGTTTACAGAAGTCAGCAGTTATTATTCACTGGAAGTTTAAAATCCAAAAGTGTAATCTGAGGTGATTGCGTCTATCTTGTGATACTAGACAGAAAGTGCCAGGAAAAAGATAAAAAATGCCTCTCACGGGGGCAGCCATGGCCTGAAGGTTAGAAAAGCGGCCTTGAGCCCAAAGGGTTGCAGGTTCGATTCCTGGGACTGGCAGGAAAAATGTGAGGGGAGTTGAGTGAACGAACAGCACTTTCCCCTCCTTCAGTATCATGGCTGAAGCGCCATTGAGCAAGGCACCGAACACCCGACTGCTCCCTGGGTGCTGTAGCATAGCTGCCCACTGCTCTGGGTATGTGTGTGCTCGTTGCTCACTTGTGTGTTTACGGCTTCATATGGGTTAAATGCAGAGGAGACATTTTGCGGTGTACATGTGACAAAGCCTTCTTCATATTCACCACCTTGCTGTATACACTTCTGATATCTCACTGTGTTCCTGCAGGCGCTCTGACCAAGGTGAAGGAGAGTCAGAAACACGAAGAGGAGGGCAAGGTGGAGCGGCAGCAGGCTGAAGGCATCGCCGAGCGCTGTAACATCATCTCCTTCGCCACGCTCGCCGAGATCCAGCACTTCCACCAGATCCGTGTGCGCGACTTCAAGGCCCAGATGCAGCACTACCTGCAGCAGCAGATCAGCTTCTTCCAGACAGTCACAGGCAAGCTGGAGGAGGCACTCAGGCAATACGACAACGCCTAGATCTACGCCACACCCTTCATACTTCTCCCAGGAGCGAGGTGAACGTTAGCCAGCATCTACTTTAGCAGTACGCTAAACCGAGAGAACCTTCCTGTCTGATGTCTCTATCAGCTTCTTAGCCACATAATGAATGTCTGTCTTGTCACAGCAAAACAGGACTGAATAAAGCGTAGAGGGAAAGTATGTGACGAGAGCGTTAAAGGTAGAGATTTCTAGATAAAAGGGGGAGGGCAGACGCTTTTGACAGCTAGAAGACGTTACATTACAGCTCTGTGGAACTAATCGTGCTCAGGATGACAAGCATTCCATCAGAAAGCACAGTTTCCTCTTTACTAACGCAGCAGTTTATTTACTCAAATGATTCTAAATCCCATCGGGACTTCCAGTGCTGTTTCGTGCCAACCTTCAGAGCGTTCAAGCACTTCCAGGTCAGGTGAGCTTATTCAAAATGTTTACAGAGATCTGAGGAGTAGCTGTCTTCACTTTGCCGTGCCTTTCAGCCCTGTCTTTACTGATTTATAGTTTTTATAATTTCTTTTAATGAATGTTATATACAGTATATATTGTACTTATTCCAAGATGTTTTATAAGGCCTTATTTTTTGCCCTGGCTGCTAAAGTAAGACACAAGTTGGGCGTCTTCCATTGGGAGAAACCATGGGAACAGAATTATGCCCTAATTTGGCTCTCAGACTGATTTATTCTTTTTTCCCCCCTGGGGGTATTTACAGTAACAGTCCAGAAAACAGGATTGAGCAAAAAAAAAAAAATAGTTGTGCCCTGGGTTGATTACCCAGTAATTTTGTTAAGAGATATGAAACTATTCCCATGATACATGGATCAGTGTCAGCGTGCAGGGATCTAAATAAAGCAAGAGATGATAAACTAAAATGCGCAGCTCACTCAGGACTCCACTTCTGTCATGTTTCATCATGGACATGTCTGAGAAACAGGATGTGTGACACTTCGACCCTGAAGAGGACTGAGAATTTCATTTATTTAATCATGAATGTTTTATTTAATATTGTGATTGAGGAAATCCCTTGCTGGTTCAGAAATGTTCATTCTTTTTATTTTATTTTTTCCCAAAATAAACCCGACACAACTCAGCCCTTTGTTTGTTTGTTTGTTTGTTTGTGTTATTCAGCAGTAATCCACAGACGACTTCAGTAAATCGGTTCTTTAAACCAGGGGTTCTCAACCTTTTCTACTTTGAGACCCACCTGTTCATACTTGTAACGAGCCCATTAGAAAAGATCCCCAATTATTTTGGCTCATCTATTCTATTAGAATCTAATAATCTACTGTAAAGTGTATTAATGGGATGCAACATCACTCCCCGTTACAGATGGGAGCCCAGGAATTAAATAAATGCAATAAAAACAAACTGTATTTAATTGTAGGTATTGTATTTAAAACTGTATGGATGTGCCAGAAGCCAAAATAAAACAATGCATGCAGGACATTGAGTCAAAAGGGATAAATGATCCAAAAGTGGAGTCTGGTCCATTAACACAAGAACTTATTGCCGTGTTTTTGTGTACAGAAAATAAGCAAGTTATTAAAACCGAGAAGTACACTCAAAAGAAATGGATATACCGTAGAAACCATTCAATGGGATTAGATCCTTACACGCTAACATAAGGATTTTTCCTACGAGTTGGAAAATTATCCATCTGTTGAGTTCCCTGACATCTTAAACTACCTGGTGCTGCAGACATCGATCTACACGGACACACAGATGAAAACCTGGAAGAGCATGGAGGCGTGGAACTTTTTATATGGCTGGGTTAAAGATCTGGGGATCAGTTCACTACAGGATAGATAGCGGTAGACTGATCTAAGTGGAAGAAGAGTGTTTATTAGCAGGCGTGATGTTTCCGAAAGCAGGATATTTAACCAGCGTTCTAAACATGGCTAGAAACAAATGTGACCGTGATAATAATAATGCTTCACAAAGCCTTTTGTGAAAACAGCGTCCACATCTGTGCATGCTGATTGCGCTCAAATCAGTATCCAGTGTTTCCCATAACGACTGGGTCCCAAGCGCACGTACAACGTGCTCTGAGAGTGTGCACGGCCGCTCAAGCGTGCAAAGGCGTGACCTGTCAAGTGTTCGCCTACTGTGTGACCTCAACTTTTCGCTCGTGTGTACTGTATATCGCCACCAAAATGCCTCATTTTCACTGATAACCCATCGCAAAGCATCGCGAGCTGTAGTGTGACCGTAGCTTAATGGCGCGGATGTGACGTCGGATGGAACCCGGCAATAGTACCCTACTACGAGTAAAAATGAACTTCAACTTAAAAAATTTGCGGCCGACTAGATGGCCTAGTGGTTGAGAAACACTGCTTTAAATGATCTCAGAATTGGCTTCAATAGTATATAATCAGGGAAGGTTATACAGAGTGTATTACGTTTTTTGCCTACACATTTAGTCATTTAACTTCATTATGACCATAAAATCTATGCCAATGGTGGGGGGGAACCAAAATGGCCGTGCATTTACCTTTCTGAGTAGCCTCCTGCCTCTTTCATAACACCCCCCCACCCCCCCGACACTTTTTTTTACAACCTTCTGCCATATGTAATAATGCTTTGCGTTTCCCTGCGTCTTAAAAGGATAGTTCGGGATTTTTGACATGAATCTGTATGGCATCCCCATCAATAGTGTCGTGCAAACACACTGACTTACCCCTGATAGCATCCTGTGAGTCCAGTTCTTGTCCAGTTTTGGTCCAGACGAAAGTAGTCCGGCAAGTTTGTTGGGGTCACGAAAGTAAAACGTTTTTTGTCTCAAAACAGTACGTGTTCAAAAGAGTGATATATTTGCATCACAAAACCGTTGCCAAATAAAAAGTCAGACCTCGAAATCGCTTGGCACTATTTTCTCTCCCTTCTCATCACTGCGCGCTGCCGCCAGGTGACAGCCACGGCTGTTTCGTTCATTGTTTTCTAGTGATGGGAATTTCGGCTCTTTTTCGGGAGCCGGCTCTTATGGCTCTTACTATAAGGAGCCGGCTCTTTCGGCTCCCAAACGGCTCCTGAGATTTTATTTTTGATTTAAAGGAGTACGCCACCCCCAGATGAAATTGAGTCAGTCCCTGCAGTCCCTAGAGTTGGATGAGTGAGCCAAAGCGTTTTGTAGCCGACCCAGCCATTGTCCTGATCTATAAACGCCCAGGTTAGCTTAGCGTAGCGTAGTCGCTGTAATCCAGCGTGTCCAGCTAGCGTTGTCGTTGCAAAAGTGAATTAAATAACTCGAGATTTTTTATAATTATTTCTCATGACTTGTACATTCACATCGAGTACACATATCAATGCAAATTAACACGAAGGGATTTACTAGACCAATTTATATCTGGAACTATTTTCAGCCACAGCACAGGCAAAGCACCGCTATCAGGCGCAGACACCGCGCAGCGCCTGAAAACGGGTGCGCAGCGCCTGAAAACCCGTTTTCAGGCGCTGCGCGGTGTCTTTGCGCCTTCCTTTTCCTACCTATTCCTTTAATTGCTGCAATTAACTAGTTAATTCTGATTCTGTTTCTCCTCTCAGTTATAATCTGTCCTGCTTTTGAAAAGATCCTCTCTGGGGGGACAGATGATGCCACTATACACATCCTCCGTGCCATCACGTGTGTAAGCCGTGGATAGAGTGCAGCCTTGGTCTCCCACCAGCTTAGTGGGTCTGCGTTTCGCTGTCACCTGGCGGCAGCGCGCAGTGATAAGAAGGGAGAGAAAATAGTGCCGAGCGATTTCGAGGTCTGACTTTTTATTTGGCAACGGTTTTGTGATGCAAATATATCACTCTTTTGAACACATACTGTTTTGAGACGAAAAACGTTTTACTTTCGTGACCCCAACAAACTTGCCGGACTACTTTCGTCTGGACCAAAACTGGACAAGAACTGGACTCACAGGATGCTGTCAGGGGTAAGTCAGTGTGTTTGCACGACACTATTGATGGGGATGCCATACAGATTCATGTCAAAAATCCCGAACTATCCCTTTAAGGAATTGCAGATGGGTTTTGTTGTTCCACTGCATGTTCACTGTTAATCTGCCTTGTTTCTTTTAATTTTTTTTTTTTTTTCCAGTTTGAACATCTCGTCTCAGGCTGGTGCACTACTGCTTGTTGACTACTGTCTTGTAGATATCTTGGCGATATACATGACCGTTTGTTGAAGCTGTTGAAGCTTTAAATTCGACGCCAGATTTCTCTGGATGCTGAGTGAGAATTTGATTCAGCATTTTTTTTTGTTTGTTTGTTTCCTATGTCTTAAAGGAGAACTGAAGGCAATTTTTTTTTAATCAAAATTCTATTTATCTCATTTAACTATAGGAATGCATTTTTGATGGCTATTTTGTCGCTGCTATAGCAAGTTATGAGTGTTTTGAAATATGCTATATAATATATATCAGTCCGTATGTCAAAGCAATAGCCATAAACGAGATTCGTTGAGACCTGTGCGAGACATCGTAGGACGGAAGTAAAACGTACAGCGGAAATCAAAGCGACCAACATCTGCCAACGTTGTCAAAAGATGTGCGTGCCCTCTTTCGAATGCTGATGTAATCAAGCTGGAAGGTTTGTTTGTTTTGATAGCAATCAGGAAAGTTTGAAAAAAGTAGGCAGTAATCGTCATTTAAACTCGTTTTTGTGCAATATTTTGTTTGGGAAACAGTTTTCAAAATGGCGGCACTGACACCTGGCTGACACTTCACGTTTCAAAGTCTCGCACAAGTCTCGTGAAGATCGCGTGGATAAGCGACGCCTGCCGTGGACCAAACGAACTAAATTCAACATGGCTAAAAACCGAATAGGCCGATAAGTATAATATTTAATTACCAATACGAGTCACGATATAAGGTTACTAAAACCGAAAGCGTAAGTGAATAACACGTTAACTAAGAAATAAAGCAAGTTTAAAAATGACTTCAGTTCTCCTTTAAGGAACTGCAGATGGGTTTTGTTGTTCCACTGCACTTTCACTATTAATCTGCCTTGTTTCTTTGAATTTCTTTCAGTTTGAATATCTCGTCTCAGTCCGGTGCACTGCTGCTTGTTGACTGCATTCTTGTAGATACAAACGTAGACGTTTTTCAAAGCACTTTGATACACAGAGGGGTTTAGAAAGCAAATGTGATCTTATTGTAGTTAAACAAAGTGACACACTGTTTTGGAAAGTGCAAAAAAAAAAAGTTGATTTTTATTGCTGAATTTGTACACATTAGAATAAATGTTTTTACCAAAAATGGTCAAACACTTGCTGCACATTTAAATTCGTGTCTTGGTGGCATAAGATACATGCAACAAACACAAGGACTGGTTGTTAATAATAATAATAATAATAATAATAATAATAATAATAATTCACGTGTATATAGTACTATATATGTACACATTACAGTGCTTTACAATTCAAAAATGCAAACAAGCAATAAATATTCAAGTCTAAAATCACTACAGAATGAAAATAAATTTAAAAAATCATTAAAATTCAATAAACAAATCAGAGTCTAAGAAGCCTGAGCTGATTTAAATAGGACTGTTTTGTTAAGCAGCAGAAAATTGCAAAAAAAAAAAAACCCTGAAGCAGGCCTCAATACCCTACTGATCAACTTTTTCAGTGTTTTTCATACTTGGTGACGTCCTGCCTTCCATAAAGCACATGTATGGAATCTCGTACAGCTGAAACACTGCATAAATCCAACACACCGCTTCTGCATTTGATGAATTTCAGAGATGAGATGTGTTTAAAGGAAAAGAATCCGAAACGTATCGGGTGTTGGTCTTTACTCTTCACTCCAAATCCCAAAATGGATCATCCGGTATAGAGACTTAAATATTCTGAAAATGGAAACGCTGATGGAACTCAAAGGCATGAAATGTCTGCTTTTAGTACAGATAAATCCACGTAATAAACTCTCTTCTTTAATCTCTTTCATAACAGTAATATAATTATTATTACTTCAAAAGCTTACAGTACCGGACAAAAGTTTGGACGCCTCTACTTATTCATAGGTTTTTCTGTATTTTGAGTCTGTATTTTCTACATTGTAGAACAAAGCTATATGAAATAATAAACGGGACATGTATGGAATTATGTGGTAACCAAGATATTTCATATTCTAGATTCTTCAATGTCGCCACCGTTTACCTTGACACTTTACACACTGTTGGCGTTATCTTAACCAGCTTCATGAGGCCGTCACCTGGAATGCTTTTCAATTAACAGATGCCTCGTCAAAAGTTAATTAGTGCAATTTCTTGCCTTCTTAATGTGTTTGAGATCAAACAGTAAATAATAAATAAACAGCCCTATTCGACAACTGTAGTCATCCATATTGTCAAGAACCGCTCAAGTAAGTGAAGAGAAACGACATCTATCATTACTTTAAGATATCAAGTGACTTTTTTTTAATTAATAAAAATAAAGAAAAAAAACATTGAATTAGAAGGTGTGAACAAACTTTTGATTGGTACTGTGTATATTTGAAAAACCTTTAGTCAGCTGTGTAAAGAGCATCACATGACCGACCTTGTGGTTAGATGAAAGTAATCCATTCTGGAGTGTTGTGTGGATTGTTTTCTCGTAGCATCACGATCAGGAGTGTGTTATTCCTCTTGTACTACAGTGATTCAATTTTCAGGTTTATTTTTAATCCCATGCTGGCCGAAAGGGGATTGTCGTGACGAAGTCCATCCAGCCGTCCCGGAAAGGGTTCTCACCTTCTGAAATCAATTCCTCTCAATTTTTGGAGGAATCTCACAGAACTTGGCAAAAGGCTTTTGTTATAGGACAGTCTCATCTCATCTCATTATCTCTAGCCGCTTTATCCTTCTACAGGGTCGCAGGCAAGCTGGAGCCTATCCCAGCTGACTACGGGCGAAAGGCGGGGTACACCCTGGACAAGTCGCCAGGTCATCACAGGGCTGACACATAGACACAGACAACCATTCACACTCACATTCACACCTACGCTCAATTTAGAGTCACCAGTTAACCTAACCTGCATGTCTTTGGACTGTGGGGGAAACCGGAGCACCCGGAGGAAACCCACGCGGACACGGGAAGAACATGCAAACTCCACACAGAAAGGCCCTCGCCGGCCACGGGGCTCGAACCCAGAACCTTCTTGCTGTGAGGCAACAGCGCTAACCACTACACCACCGTGCCGCCCCTGTTATAGGACAGTAATACGCATATTGCAATTTCGTTTGGAGTATATTTGGCGGGGGATATTGTGCTCTCGAGCCCTTTTTTTTTTTTTAAATGAATGATGTTGTGCATTTTAACAATTTTATGGTTAAGATTTTTGTTGAATGTCTGAGAGACAAATTAGTTTCTGTCATCACTAAGGTTACATTGGAAAAACAGTTGTTCCCTCCTCTCTCTCTCTCTCTCTCTCTCTCTCTCTCTCACACAGACAACCCAGCTTGTCATTTTTCCAAGAAACTGGAAAAATCATAAACTCTGACTGTTAAAGTGCTCAATACTCATGGTGAAGTAGACATTTATTTCACATTTATGGACTCATTAAATATTAAATAAATTTACTTCACTATACATTTTTAATTAGTCTTAGCTTATGTGGAGCAGCCACCCATAGAATAATTTATAGAAACATTAGAACGAGTGCGTTAAACCTGTCGATCACGTTACAACCAGATCTACTAGAACGTTGTACAAAAATATGTAACATGTAATACTGTGTACAGTGGAATAGTTTGTTAGCATTTCTTTTCTTTCTCACAGATGCGTCCTTCTGTACTTTCAGAGCCTAAGTTATTTGTGTTTCATGAACAGAAGCATGAATAGCTTTTAGATTGGTTACATTACCACAGTATTTGTCTTCTTGACTGAGCATTTGGTTTTCTAGTTAATGATAAATGAATGATATGAAAATGGCTGCAGTGTACAGAACTGTCAAAGTCGTAAGCGCCCTAGGTGGGGTTTTTTTGTTTGTTTGTTTTTAAAGCACAAACTTTTTTTATCTTCTACATTATCAAGTCCGGGGCGGCACGGTGGTGTAGTGGTTAGCGCTGTCGCCTCACAGCAAGAAGGTCCTGGGTTCGAGCCCCGGGGCCGGCGAGGGCCTTTCTGTGTGGAGTTTGCATGTTCTCCCCGTGTCCGCGTGGGTTTCCTCTGGGTGCTCCGGTTTCCCCCACAGTCCAAAGACATGCAGGTTAGGTTAACTGGTGACTCTAAATTGAGCGTAGGTGTGAATGTGAGTGTGAATGGTTGTCTGTGTCTATGTGTCAGCCCTGTGATGACCTGGCGACTTGTCCAGGGTGTACCCCGCCTTTCGCCCATAGTCAGCTGGGATAGACTCCAGCTTGCCTGCGACCCTGTAGAAGGATAAAGTGGCTAGAGATGATGAGATGAGATGAGATTATCAAGTCCGTACAAAAACATTTCAGAGTTCCAAACGTTCGTTTTCCAGAACAAAATTAAATGTTACAGAAAAAAACAAAAGTTTGTATCTGAGCAGCATATTACATGAGACGACTTTTCAGATTAAAAAAGAAAACATAATGAAGGCTGCTGGGTTTTGGTGCAAAATGAAGTAGCGAGTGTGATAGTCAAAGTGTCCAGAAGAAATGTCGCTGGTTCTGTAAGATGCTCAGTAAGACCTACAGCTCATTTCCTTATGCTTTTATGGCTGAGGACTACAGTTGACTTGCTAACTTTAGGACTGCAGTTGTCATGAACAGTTCTGCACTCAAGTTTCCATCAATGAAGAGTTTATAACATCAACGAAACTGACTTCATGTTAAAACTGTTAATGTTATAGTCATGTTGTCTGTTGTTGCCCAAATGAGGATGGGTTCCCTTTTGAGTCTGGTCTCAAGGTTTCTTCCTCATGTCGTCTGAGGGAGTTTTTCCTTGCCACCGTCGCCACGGGCTTGCTCATTGGGGATAGATCATGTTTTAAGTCATTTAAATTCTGTAAAGCTGCTTTGCGACAATGTTTGTTTATTGTTAAAAGCGCTATACAGATAAACTTGACTTTGCTTATAAAACTGCACTCATTGTACCTGAGACTTTTTTTTAATAGCAAAGGGTTTCACACAAAATATTGACTGTTATTTATTACTGTTTACTGCTCTTTTAAATGTAGAACAATTGAATTAGATTTTTTTTTTTTGAAGGCATCTTTGCGCTACAGCATTTCTTTTGTCCGGTAAACTAACTGAGGCATTTCAACCCCATCTACCAGACACTGAAAGTGTTCTCTGTAAATATTTTATCTTGCAGGTAAGTGTCACTGTTAAGTCTGTAAGCTCAGGTAATGGATTTGAGGAGTGGAAGCTGTGAGCTCATGTTGAGAGCATTACGATACCGAGAGCACTTGCTGCCTGAGGGCCATGGCGTGGGAATATGGCCTGTGTGCCAAGCTTGGCTCTTTGTCTCTTTGGCCCTGGCACAGTTTTGCAGTCCTCAGCTCTCCCTGTAAACACAGAAACACTCTGCTTTCAGCAGGACGTCTGGGCTCCATGCCAAACAGTCCTGCTGCTGCTCAATCACAACTTGAGGGTCTCATTTTTCTGCTGATCTAGACAATGAATAAGCAGCAAATTCCTTTACAAATTTACAGGAACACAGATGGGACCAGGTTCATTTCCAGCTGACCAGAGATAATCTGATGAAGGGAAAACCAAAAAAACAACTCGAGCCACAAAACAGCTGTAAGCTGTTAATGAATGATAAAATTGAGAGCGCGCTTAATTGTAATAATGACAGTGATGTGCCTGGTACAACTTGGCTGTTTATCAATATTTTCAAATATATGTTTCATTAAATTAATCTAGTTAGTTATTTTGGGGGTTTTTAACTTGCTTGAAAGCACCTTTTATCTTGTGCCATAATACTCAATAATAAAGTTATAAAACATCGTGTATATACAAGTGCATTATTCCATATAAGAAAAGAAACTACCCCATTTTACTTTTCTATTTACAAGAAGAAGCAATGTTTCTTGTTGTTTGTTTTAATTACAGTTAGGTCCATATATATTTGGACACTGACACAAATTTTCTTTTTTTTTTACCTGTTTACTGAAACATATTCAAGTTATAGTTATATAATGGATATGGACATAAAGTCCAGACTTTCAGCTTTCATTTGAGGGGATCCACATTAAAATTGGATGAAGGGTTTAGGAGTTTCAGCTCCTTAACATGTGCCACCCTGTTTTTAAAGGGACCAAAAGTAATTGGACAATTGACTCAAAGGCTATTTCATGGGCAGGTGTGGGCAATTCCTTCGTTATGTCATTCTCAATTAAGCAAATAAAAGGCCTGGAGTTGATTTGAGGTGTGGTGCTTGCATTTGGAAAATTTTGCTGTGAAGAAAACATGCGGTCAAAGGAGCTCTCCATGCAGGTGAAACAAGCCATCCTTAAGCTGCGAAAACAGAAAAAACAAACATCCGAGAAATTGCTACAATATTAGGAGTGGCAAAATCTACAGTTTGGTACATCCTGAGAAAGAAAGAAAGAAAGAAAGAAAGAAAGCACTGGTGAACTCATCAATGCAAAAAGACCTAGATGCCCACAGAAGACAACAGTGGTGGATGATCGCAGAATAATTTCCATGGTGAAAAGAAACCCCTTCACAACAGCCAACCAAGTGAACAACACTCTCCAGGAGGTAGGCGTATCAATATCCAAATCTACCATAAAGAGAATACTGCATGAAAGTAAATACAGAGGGTTCACTGCACGGTGCAAGCCATTCATAAGCCTCAAGAATAAAAAGGCTAGATTGGACTTTGCTAAAAAAACATCTAAAAAAAAGCCAGCACAGTTCTGGAAGAACATTCTTTGGACAGATGAAACCAAGATCAACCTCTACCAGAATGATGGAAAGAAAAAAGTATGGTGAAGGCGTGGTACAGCTCATGATCCAAAGCATACCACATCATCTGTAAAACACGGCGGAGGCAGTGTGATGGCTTGGGCATGCATGGCTGCCAGTGGCACTGGGTCACTAGTGTTTATTGATGATGTGACACAGGACAGAAGCAGCCGGATGAATTCTGAGGTATTCAGAGACATACTGTGTGTTCAAATCCAGCCAAACTGATTGGTCAGCGTTTCATAATACAGATGGACAATGACCCAAAACATAAAGCCAAAGCAACCCAGGAGTTTATTAAAGCAAAGAAGTGGAATATTCTTGAATGGCCAAGTCAGTCACCTGATCTCAACCCAATTGAGCATGCATTTCACTTGTTAAAGACTAAACTTCAGACAGAAAGGCCCACAAACAAACAGTAACTGAAAACCACTGCAGTAAAGGCCTGGCAGAGCATTAAAAAGGAGGAAACACAGCATCTGGTGATGTCCATGAGTTCTCAACCAAGTATTAGAAATGAACATTTTATTTGCAATTATTTAATTTGTCCAATAACTTTTGAGCCCCTGAAATGAAGGGATTGTGTTTAAAAAATCCTTTAGTTCCTCACATTTTTTATGCAATCATTTTGTTCAACCCACTGAATTAAAGCTGAAAGTCTGAACTTCAACTGCATCTGAATTGTTTTGTTCAAAATTCATTGTGGTAATGTACAGAACCAAAATTAGAAAAATGTTGTCTCTGTCCAAATATTTATGGACCTAACTGTATATGCTCTGTAGGTGAAACATTTTACTGATTTTGGTAGCGAAATGAAATGTTTTTGCCTTTTTATTTTCTCCTGAGGGTATGCAAACTTTTGCACATGCAGCCAGAAGGAGAGTCCCCAGTGTGTTTATCATCATCTCATTATTGTTGGTTAAAACGAGCTCATAATTACTCTGTCGTGCTAAAGCATGAAGCCTGAGATTATAGCTGAAGATATTATTAAAGAGGATGCTTTTAAAATGTAAGGGTGCTATATTCCTACCCAGGCATGGACTGTGAGTGATGTCTTAGTGGATATGAAAATGCTGACGAGAGATGTGCATACAGCATCGGGCTGACAGGAAGTACTTTCCAGGTTCGAAGAAGAAAGCGCAGGGTCTGAACAGAGAGGTCAGATATTTTATCATGTATCTATGGTCACAAATGAGAATCATATGAAACACAATTAGGGAAGGAAAGTCGTCCATCCATCCCGATACTTAAGACATCAAACCTATGAAAGAACATATTGAATTATGTGGTAAACAAAAACATGTTAAACGCAAGTGTTGCCAGGCAAAACAAACCTCGCCCGGTCGCACTTATGATGAATATGAAGGAAGATATCACGAAAAAAAAGGTACCCTATGGGTACATGTGGCTACTGCTTATAAATAAAATTGTTTTCTGATACCATGTCCATACAGTAAATATAGCACGCGCACACACTACCGTTCAAAAGTTTGGGGTCACCCAGACAATTTTGTGTTTTCCATGAAAAGTCACACTTTTATTTACCACCATAAGTTGTAAAATGAATAGAAAATATAGTCAAGACATTTTTCTGGCCATTTTGAGCATTTAATCGACCCCACAAATGTGATGCTCCAGAAACTCAATCTGCTCAAAGGAAGGTCAGTTTTATAGCTTCTCTAAAGAGCTCAACTGTTTTCAGCTGTGCTAACATGATTGTACAAGGGTTTTCTAATCATCCATTAGCCTTCTGAGGCAATGAGCAAACACATTGTACCATTAGAACACTGGAGTGAGAGTTGCTGGAAATGGGCCTCTATACACCTATGGAGATATTGCACCAAAAACCAGACATTTGCAGCTAGAATAGTCATTTAGCACATTAGCAATGTATAGAGTGGATTTCTGATTAGTTTAAAGTGATCTTCATTGAAAAGAACAGTGCTTTTCTTTCAAAAATAAGGACATTTCAAAGTGACCCCAAACTTTTGAACGGTAGTGTAGTACCAGTCAAAAGTTTGGAAACGCCTTCAAATTTGATGTTTTTATTTGTTTTCCTACATTGTAAATTAATACTGAAGTCATCCAGACTATGCAGCAACACGTAAGGAATCATTTAGTAAACTTTAAAATGTTAATCAAACCAAAATATGTTTTAGATTTTAGATTCTTCAAAGTAGGCACCTTTTGCTTTGCACACTCTTGACATTCTCTCAATCATCTTCATGAGGTAATCACTCGAAATGGTTTTCCAACAGTCTTGAAGGAGTTCCCAGAGGTGCTGAGCACTCGTTGGCTGCTTTGCCTTCATTCTGCGGTCCAACTCATCCCAAACTTTTTTGGATTGACTGACCATTTCTTAAAGTAATGATGGACTGTCGTTTTTCTTTACTTAGTTGAGTAGTTCTTGGCATAATATGGATTAGAACAGTACTCAAATAGGGCCATTCACTGTATACCAACTCTACCTCTTCACAACACAACTGATGGTCTCAAACACATTAAGAGGTCAAGAAATTAACTCTTGACAAGGCACAGCTGTAAACTGAAAGCCATTCCAGGTGACTACCTCGTAAAGCTGACTGAGAAAATGCCAAGATGTGCAAAGCTGTCATCTAAGCGAAAGGTGCCTACTTTGAAGAATCTAAAATATAAAACATATTCTGGTTTGATTAACACTTTTTTGTTTACCAAATAATTCCATATATATTTCTTCATAATGTCAATGACTTTAGTATTAATCTACAATTCAGAAAATTTTAAAATAATGAAAACCACTGAATTAGAGGCGTTTCCAAACTTTTGACTGGTACTGTACTCTGAGGCAGTAGCCACAAAAATGCACGATTTAAAAATCACAGAAGCAAAATATGCCAAGTGTCTGTACTTTATATTATTCTCCTCTTACAGTTTTTGAAACTGAAACCTCTGAACCGAAGCTGACACACACGCTGTCACCATGACCGAAACTCTTATTTCCTGGAAAAGGCCTGGCGCTAGAGCTCAGTGGAACACACTTTCCATCTGTAATAAGCATAAACATGTCTGAAAGAGATTTTCTTTAGCCCATTTATGTCGAATGGTGAATTGTATACACTCACCGGCCATTTTAATCGGAACGTGTGTATGTGTATGCGCAGTGCGCCATTGTTGCATTCTTACAGCATGATGACGTAGTAGCTAGCACCTCTATATGAGGCAGTAGCCACAACAAAAACTATTTTGACCGGATGACGGTCAAAATGTTGGAGGTTCTATTTGAGACCAATGTCCATCTATCCTGAAAGTTTCATGAAGATTGGTCCAGCCGTTGGTGGTCTAGTGGTTTGCACTGTCGCCTCACAGCAAGAAGGTTCTGGGTTCGAGCCCAGCGGCCGGCGAGGGCCTTTCTGTGCAGAGTTTGCATGTTCTCCCCGTGTCTGCATGGGTTTCCTCCGGGTGCTCCGGTTTCCCCCCACAGTCCAAAGACATGCAGGTTAGGCTAATTGGTGGCTCTAAATTTGACCGTGAGTGTGAATGGTTGTTTGTCTCTGTGTGTCAGCCCTGTGATAACCTGGTGACTTGTCCAGGGTGTACCCCGCCTCTCGCCCGTAGTCAGCTGGGATAGGCTCCAGCTTGCCTGCGACCCTGTAGAAGGATAAAGCGGCTAGAGATAATGAGATGAGATGAGATGTATGGAATTATGTGGTAAACAAAATATTTCATATTCTAGATTCTTCAATGTCGCCACCGTTTACCTTGACACTTTACACACTATTGGCGTTATCTTAACCAGCTTCATGAGGCCGTCACCTGGAATGCTTTTCAATTAACAGGTGCCTCGTCAAAAGTTAATTAGTGCAATTTCTTGCCTTCTTAATGTGTTTGAGATCAAACAGTAAATAATAAATACAGTAAACAGCCCTATTCGACAACTGTAGTCATCCATATTGTCAAGAACCGCTCAAGTAAGTGAAGAGAAACGACATCTATCATTACTTTAAGATATCAAGTGACTTTTAATTAATAAAAATAAAGAAAAAACATTTGAATTAGAAGGTGTGAACAAACACACACAAAATGTGTGCAGTAAAACTGCAGAACATCCAGCATGAGGATGTTCTGATCTTGCTTTCTAAAATGACTGAACAGGAGTGCCAAGATTTTTATTTTTTTTCTCAGATTAAGCTCGATTCCTGTTCCACCCTCCTGTTAAATGCTCCAGTTATGAGTCAGAGTGAAAGGGCATAATAGGAAAACAAAATCCTAGTTCCACCCAGCATCTGTACAAGGCTTCATTCTGTGCTGTGTTTTGCTTCATGTCATGAGTATCCCAGGATTTTGTGAATATCTGAAAGAAAAGCATGACCGAGTACAGCACTGTGATATTTGGGGTTTGTTTGTTTTTTTCTCCCCGTCTCTTTATAAATCCCAGCTCGTGAGTAATTCGGGTTCAGCACAGCAGGTCATCCATGTTACAGCTCCTCTGGAACAGAAGGTGTTAAGGGTCCTGCAAGAAGCTCAAGGTTTTAATGTGCATACAGCGCCGTCGCAAGAGGAGGGCGGGGCCCTGAGCAAACTTGACAGATGCGAGGCCCTTTTCAGGATAACCTATTTTACACGTACTGTCTGAATTAAGTAGTAGTAGTAGCATTAATAATAATCTCATCTCATTATCTGTAGCCGCTTTATCCTGTTCTACAGGGTCGCAGGCAAGCTGGAGCCTATCCCAGCTGACTACGGGCGAAAGGCGGGGTACACCCTGGACAAGTCGCCAGGTCATCACAGGGCTGACACATAGACACAGACAACCATTCACACTCACATTCACACCTACGGTCAATTTAGGCCAAGTTTACATTAGACCGTATCTGTCTCGTTTTCTTCGCGGATGCACTGTCCGTTTACATTAAAACGCCTGGAAACGCCGGGAAACGGGAATCCGCCAGGGTCCACGTATTCAATCCAGATCGTGTCTGGTCCGATGCTGTGTAAACATTGAGGATACACTGTGCTGAGCTCTAGCTGGCGTCGTCATTGGACAACGTCACTGTGACATCCACCTTCCTGATTCGCTGGCGTTGGTCATGTGACGCGACTGCTGAAAAATGGCGCGGACTTCAGCCTTGTATCACCTTTCATTAAAGAGTATAAAAGTATGAAAATACTGCAAATACTGATGCAAATACTGCCCATTGTGTAGTTATGATTGTCTTTAGGCTTGCTATCCTTCCACTTGCAAGTGGTAAGTGACTTGCGCACAGCGGCTCAGTCCCGAATCACTGCTCGTGTGCTTCACTCGCGCGATCTGTGAGCTGCGCAGGGCCGAGTGCGCATCCTCCAGAGGGCACTCGCTGTTCAGGGCGGAGTGATTTGGAGCGCAGCCACTGAGGGGGAAGCGATGAGTCGCACTGACACATTTCAACTTACGTGCCGAATTAGTCATGTGATTAGCGTATCCGTGTATTGGCGTTGCTGTGTGCACGCGAATCGTTTTTAAAAACGTTAATCTGATGATCCGCTGATACGGTCTAAGGTAAACACCACCTTAGAGTCACCAGTTAACCTAACCTGCATGTCTTTGGACTGTGGGGGAAACCGGAGCACCCGGAGGAAACCCACGCAGACACGGGGAGAACATGCAAACTCCGCACAGAAAGGCCCTCGCCGGCCACGGGGCTCGAACCCGGACCTTCTTGCTGTGAGGCGACAGCGCTAACCACTACACCACCGTGCCGCCCCAATAATAATAATAATAATAATAATATGCCTTTAAGAGGGGAGGTAATATACAACAATTAGCAGACACATACATCGTTGGCCATAAGCCGTTTATTATCCGTCACAGCAACAGGTGAACATTACATAAAGACAAGTATGAATTGCTGCTTGTCGAAATCGGGCATAAATGACATTAAAACTGAACTTTTGACATGTGCATAAAACTTTTGAAAAATTGCACAAATAAAGTTAATTAGATTGCCTCGCCATATAGCTTAGAAAAAAGCGACCTTTCTCGCTTTCTTTGCCGCAAACTCCGCGATTAAATCCTTATAATCCAACTTGCAGGCAGCGTCATTTTCAATTGACAGAAGAGCGAGCCCACATAGTCTGTCCTGCGACATTGAGGTGCGCAAATAGTTTTTAATAAGTTTTAGTTTTGAGAAGCTCCGTTCTCCTGATGCCACAGTTACGGGAATTGTCAGTAGGAGCCTGAGCGCAATTTCGCAGTTTGGGAATGTTCCTTCGATCCCTTTAAGGAAACAAAGTGTTTTGAGGGCAGTATCTGTTCCCTTTGGAATTATATCTCGAAGTACCTTCAACTCCTGGAAAAGGTCCGGTGCATGTACAGTGGTGCTTGAAAGTTTGGGAACCCTTTAGAATTTTCTATATTTCTGCATAAATATGACCTAAAACATCATCGGATTTTCACACAAGTCCTAAAGGTAGATAAAGAGAACCCAGTTAAACAAATGAGACAAAAATATTATACTTGGTCATTTATTTATTGAGGAAAATGATCCAATATTACATAACTGTGAGTGGCAAAAGTATGTGAACCTCTAGGATTAGCAGTTAATTTGAAGGTGAAATTAGAGTCAGGTGTTTTCAATCAATGGGATGACAATCAGGTGTGAGTGGGCACCCTGTTTTATTTAAAGAACAAGGATCTATCAAAGTCTGATCTTCACAACACATGTTTGTGGAAGTGTATCATGGCACGAACAAAGGAGATTTCTGAGGACCTCAGAAAAAGTGTTGCTGATGCTCATCAGGCTGGAAAACATTACAAAACCATCTCTAAAGAGTTTGGACTCCACCAATCCACAGATAGACAGACTGTGTACAAATGGAGGAAACTCAAGACCATTGTTACCCTCCCCAGGAGTAGGCAACCAACAAAGATCACTCCAAGAGCAAGGCGTGTAATAGTCGGTGAGGTCACAAAGGACCCCAGGGTAACTTCTTTTTTTTTTTTTTTTTTTTTTAATATTTTTATTAGGATTTTTTTTTTCATACAAACAAGAACATTACACAATTCAAAAAAAAAAAAAATAAAAATTGATAACGAGATTCTATTATGAAATAATTAAAATATTAAAGCTACACAGTACAAATAAAACCAAAAGGGGAAAAAAAAAAAAAAAAAGGGAACGAGAGGGTCCGTCAGTTAGGGGGCAGAGACTGGAGAGAGTGGAAGAATGTAAGAAAGGGAAGCCACTTGTTATAAAATTTAGCAGAGTTACCGTTCACTGAATATCTGATCTTTTCCAACTTTAGAAAAGACATGACGTCACTGAGCCACTGACGACTCGAGGGAGCTTTAGTCGACTTCCAGTGGAGTAGAAGGTGGCGTCTTGCCAGTAAGGAAGTAAAAGCTAAAATATCCAATTGATGAGAGGTAAACCGGTTATGGTCCTCTGGGAGCCCGAATATAGCAACATGGGGGGAGACTTTTATGGTCACTGATAGTATTTTAGACATGGTATCAAAATAATTCAACCAGAAGCAAGAGAGTAGCGGACAAGAGTAGAACATATGGGTTAAATTGCAGGATGAGGCATGACATTTGTCGCATTTGTCAGCAATACTGGGATAGATTTGAGACAATCGAGCTTTGGAAAAATGGACTCTAAACAGTACTTTAAACTGTATAAGTGTGAGACGAGCACAGGATGAGCTTGTGTGAATTTTCTTAAGAGCAGTGTCCCACCAGTCATCCTCCAAGTTTAGATCCAGTTCATCTTCCCAGGCAGTCTTAACTTTAGTAACTGGCGAGCAATCAAAAGAAAGAAGTTCGTTATAAACTTTAGAAATAAATGATTTTTGAAGTGGATCGCGGTTTAAAAACACCTCCCAGTGTAGAGTAGGCGGTAAGGAAGGAAAAACTGGAAACAAAGCTTTAGCGCAGTGTCTAATTTGAAAGTATCGAAAGAGATGAGAAGGTGGGAGATGAAATTCTTTTGAGAGATCTATAAAGCTGCGAAAAATACCATCCTTGTAAAGGTCTTTAAAACATTTCAGGCCTTTATTATGCCATGCAAGAAAGGTTGAATCTGTAAACGGAGGTTGAAATAAATTATTCTTCAGTAAAGGAGCTAATGTAGACGCTGACTTAAATTTGAAGTGCTTCCTAAATTGATACCAAATTTTAAGTGTGGAGAGAACCACTTGATTATTTGTAAAGCCAGAGGGGTTAGATGGAATAGAAGAGGTAAGTAAAGCAGGTAAGGAGGATGAAACACATGACTGTGCCTCCAAGTTGCACCATGGCAGATTGGTAGATTTGAACCAAAATGAAATTTTATGAATATGTGCCGCCCAATAATACAGTTGGAAATTCGGAAGTGTCAATCCACCATTGAATTTACATCTCTGAAGTATGGATTTACGGATCCTGGGAGCCTTTCCACACCATAAGAAATCAGAAATAGTTTGATCAATTGTTTTAAAAAACTGCTTTGGCAGGAAAAGTGGGAGACAATGGAACAAAAATAGAAATTTGGGCAAAATGTTCATTTTAACTGCATGAATTCTTCCAATTAACGAGAGAGGCAAGCTTCTCCATCTTTGGAAGTCAGATTTAATTTTAGACATTAAAGGTAAAAAATTAGCAGAAAAAAGTGACTTTAACGTTCTAGTAACGCTGATCCCAAGATACCTAAAGCCAGACAGATTCATCTTAAAAGGGATATCTGACTGTGTAAGCTGTGATGCTGAAGCATTAATAGGATAGCATTCACTTTTAGAGATATTCACTTTATAGCCTGAGAATGATCCAAATCTCTGGAAAGCAGATAAAATTGTGGGAATGGAAAGGACAGGATCTGAGACATATAACAATAAATCATCAGCATAAAGTGACAACTTAAATTCTGTGCCCAATCGTGAGATCCCTCTAAAAGTTGAGGAGGACCTCAGAAAGATTGACAAGGGCTCTATAGCTAGTGCGAACAATAGAGGAGATAGGGGACACCCCTGTCTGGTACCACGGGTTAGAGTAAAAAAACTGGATTGGATGCCATTAGTGGAGATGCTTGCTTGTGGAGATGTATAAAGGAGACGTATCCATGAAATGAACCCATTTCCCAGTCCAAATTTCTTTAGTATAGTAAATAAATAGTCCCATTCAACCCTGTCGAAAGCTTTTTCTGCATCAACCGAGATTACTGCTTCGGGTGTTGTTGTGGTAGTTTTAGAATAAATAATATTTAGGAGTGTGCGGACATTAAAAAATAACTGCCGCCCCTTAACAAATCCAGTTTGCTCATGTGAGACAATAGTTGGTACAATGTTTTCCAGGCGACAGGCCAAAGCTTTAGCAAGGATCTTAGCATCTACATTTATTAATGAGAGAGGTCTGTATGAGCTGCAGAGATTTGGATCCTTATCTTTTTTTAAGAGGAGACTTATGGAGGCTTGCCTTAAAGTGGGAGGGAGAGTGCCATGTTCCAGTGATTCTTTATAAAGAGCATGCAGTAAAGGGAGCAGTTTTTCCTGAAATCTCTTAAAAAATTCAACTGGGAATCCATCAGGGCCAGGAGCTTTGTTATTTTGCATGCTACTCACAGCGAGAGTGATTTCTTCTACCGTTAATGGGGAGTCAAGTTTTTTAGCAGCATCTAAGCTTAACACAGGAAAATTGAGGCTATCCAGGAATGAATTCACTTCAGTGGTGTCAGGTGAAGATTCAGATGTATATAAAGAGGAGTAAAATGAGTGAAAAACAGAATTAATGGTAATGGGATCCTTATGCAATGAGCCAGATGAATCTTTTATCTGAGGGATCATACGTGAGGCTGCCTGGCGACGTAGTTGATGAGCCAGGAGCCGACTTGCCTTGTCGCCATGTTCATAATATGTGGAGCGTGATCGTAAGAGAAGTCGCTCTGCATCACTAGTGGTAATGAGATCAAATTCAGTCTGTAAATCAACACGTTGTTTAAGTAAACTGGGAGAGGGGCAAGTAGCGAGTTGTTGGTCCAATTTGGCGATATTAATAGAGAGTTCTTGCAATTTGGTTTTACGGGACTTATTCAAGTGGGCAGAGTAGGAAATAATTTGTCCCCGCAAGTATGCTTTTAATGATTCCCACAGCAATGAACAAGAAACAGGTTCCATATCATTCTGATTTATAGAGATATAATCATCAATTTTAGTTGCAATAAATTCTGTGAACTTATCATCTGAGAGAAGTAATGTATTGAACCTCCAAGGTGTTGAGTAACGGGGTTGTGAAGAAAACTGAATATCTAAAGAAAGAGGAGCATGGTCAGAAATAACAATCGGGTGGTAATTGACAGACAGTACTTTGGGAATTAGTTTGGCATCAATAAAATAATAATCAATCCGAGAGAAAGACTGATGCATCTGAGAGAAAAATGAATATTCCTTGGTACAAGGGTTATAAAATCTCCAAGGATCAATGCAACTGTTCTTAGACATAAAATCTGAAAGTGACCTTGACATTAAAGAAGGGGTCAGAGTTTGTGGGTTAGAGCGGTCTAGGTTGGGATCAATTACACAGTTCATGTCCCCTCCAATTATAAGAAGGCTGTTGTTCAATGAGGGAAGACATTCAAAAAGTTTATTCATAAAGTGTGGATCATCAAAATTGGGGGCATATATGTTAACTAATAAAACGGGAGTATGGAATAGCGTGCCTGTAACAATTAAGTATCTGCCGTTTTTGTCTGATATCACCTTAGAAGCTGAAAACTGGATTGACTTACCAATTAAAATAGCAACCCCCCTGGCTTTAGAGTTGAAATTAGAGTGAAACACCTCAGAAACCCAGGAACATTTAAGTCTGACCTGATCTTTGACGCGCATGTGGGTTTCCTGCAGAAACACTAGGTCAGCTTTAAGACGTTTCAAATGAGCAAATATCCTTGATCTCTTAATTGGACTCCCCATGCCTTTAATATTCCAGCTCAAAAATCTCACAGAGGACCCAATATGTGGAATATCAGGAGTACGAGCGTTGGTGGACATATGTTAAGTTCCTAGAGATAGAAATAGACTGAAAACGGACCCCCAGGGAAGGAAGGAAAAGAGGGGAAAAACGCAAAAAATAAAAAAAACCCACAAAAAAGAATAAAATAAAAAAAAAAAAAAAAAAAACACCACACTTACAAATTGAACCCCCCACCCCGCCCCATTGCACTTACAACGACCCCATCCCCAAACGATGGAGAACCCAGTGCTAACTCCACAAGGAGTCAGATCCCCAAAACGAAAACTTGCGGCTTTGAGCATGACTATCGAGCTTCGGATTGAGCTCCTGCAGTCCTAGCAACATTTGACAGATCGGTACAACCAATCAAGTCCAAGTGAAAACTGAAAACCACACATTGTGCGTATATGAGAATAATAAAGAGGAAACAAATGAAATAAAGTAATAACTGTCAATATTAACTGACTCTGCTTCCTCAAGGTTGTGTATCATTTCTCGGTTCTCTCACTACTGAGCGATCTGATGAATGCACTGGCCTCTTCTGGTGATTTAAACTCCTTCTCTGCACCGTTATGAGTGACCCGGAGGCGCGCCGGGTACAGCAAACCAAAGCGAATCCCCGGTATTTCGCGGAGCTGGCGTCGGACCTCATTAAAGGAGGCTCGGGCACGGGCCGTCCTCGGAGTGTGGTCGGGGAAGACAGAAAAACTCATGTCTCCAATCTTGATCCGTTGCTGAGCCCTGGCTCGGCGCAGTATGTCCACACAGTCTGTATGGTAGTGCAGACGAGCGATTATGGGGCGCGGGCGCTCTCCGGGCTTCGGTTTCGGCTGGAGAGTACGATGAGCGCGGTCCACGAGAGGCTCCTTCGCGAGGTTAAAGGCCTCCTTGAGCAGAGAGGAAACAGCTGTAGCAGTAAAGGAGGTGGAAAAGTCTTCGGGAATGCCCACTAGCCGTATGTTGTTGCGCCGCGATCTCGCCTCCAAATCCTCGCATTTATTGTCCAATCTCGTCAGTTCAGTTGTCAGATGCTCCACTTTAGCCTGTAAGGTAGTAATGTCGTCGGCGCAGGAGGACAGCGATGTCTCCATTTCACCTACGGTAGTCTTCAGAGTGCACACATCGGACTGGATGTTTGTAATGCTACTGGATAATTCAGTCTTCACTGCCTGTAGCTCAGCCTTGATATTTGACAAGTTTTCGGTCAAGGCAGCCTGAAGCTCAGTTTTAAAAATAGCCGACATCTCAACACGGAGTGACGAGAGCAGCTCGGCCTTAAAGTCGTGGAAAGCAGCGCCGCCTGCGGCTTCAGCCAGACCAGAAGAAGAATCACTACGAGGCGGGGATGTAACGTGCGAAGCAGGCCGCGGTGGCTGCACAGGTACTTTAGGCTTTGGAGGCATTTAGATCGGCAAAAAAAAACCAGCGTTAAATTCAAATTATGGTGGTGGAGAACACACACACCGAAAAAAGATACAAAAGGTGTACCTAAAATAGGGTTTTTTAAAGGTTGCTGCAGGAGCTCGGAGAAACGCGTCCTACTCCATTAGTCGCTACACCGGAAGTCCCCCAGGGTAACTTCTAAGCAACTGAAGGCCTCTCTCACATTGGCTAATGTTAATGTTCATGAGTCCACCATCAGGAAAATACTGAACAACAATGGTGTGCATGGCAGGGCTGCAAGGCGAAAGCCACTGCTCTCCAAAAAGAACATTGCTGCTTGTCTACAGTCTGCTAAAGATCATGTGGACAAGCCAGAAGGCTATTGGACAAATGTTTTGTGGACGGATGAGACCAAAATAGAACTTTTTGGTTTAAATGAGAAGTGTTATGTTTGGAGAAAGGAAAACACTGCATTCCAGCATAAGAACCTTATCCCATCTGTGAAACATGGTGATGGTAGTATCATGGTTTGGGCCTGTTTTGCTGCATCTGGGCCAGGATGGCTTGCCATCATTGATGGAACAATGAATTCTGAATTATACCAGCGAATTCTAAAGGAAAATGTCAGGACATCTGTCCATGAACTGAATCTCAAGAGAAGGTGGGTCATGCAGCAAGACAACGACCCTAAGCACACAAGTCGTTCTACCAAAGAATGGTTAAAGAAGAATAAAGTTAATGTTTTGGAATGGCCAAGTCAAAGTCCTGACCATAATCCAATGGAAATGTTGTGGAAGGACCTGAAGCGAGCAGTTCATGTGAGGAAACCCACCAACATCCCAGAGTTGAAGCTGTTCTGTACGGAGGAATGGGCTAAAATTCCTCCAAGCCGGTGTGCAGGACTGATCAACAGTTACCGCAAACATTTAGTTGCAGTTATCGCTGCACAAGGGGGTCACACCAGATACTGAAAGCAAAGGTTCACATACTTTTGCCACTCACAGATATGTAATATTGGATCATTTTCTTCAATAAATAAATGACCAAGTATAATATTTCTGTCTCATTTGTTTAACTGCGTTCTCTTTATCTACTTTTAGGACTTGTGTGAAAATCCGATGATGTTTTAGGTCATATTTATGCAGAAATATAGAAAATTCTAAAGGGTTCACAAACTTTCAAGCACCACTGTATGTCATGAGATTCAGGTGTGCTCAGAGCATCGCCCAGTTTTGCGCAGTCTGTGCAGATCTCCCTCTTCCATGTCGCAAAGCTTTTTGATATCAAAAAGAAACCCAAACATTTTTATTTACTTTATTTTTTAATCTAAGAAAGAATGTTTATGCATACTGAAATGAAATGCAGTCGTCTTATTTTAGAGACATGTTATAGCCTGGGCGGCATGGTGGTGTAGTGGTTAGCGCTGTCGCCTCACAGCAAGAAGGTCCTGGGTTCGAGCCCTGGGGCCGGCGAGGGCCTTTCTGTGTGGAGTTTGCATGTTGTCCGCGTGGGTTTCCTCCGGGTGCTCCGGTTTCCCCCACAGTCCAAAGACATGCAGGTTAGGTTAACTGGTGACTCTAAATTGACCATAGGTGTGAATGTGAGTGTGAATGGTTGTCTGTGTCTATGTGTCAGCCCTGTGATGACCTGGCGACTTGTCCAGGGTGTACCCCGCCTTTCGCCCGTAGTCAGCTGGGATAGGCTCCAGCTTGCCTGCGACCCTGTAGAAGGATAAAGCGGCTACAGATAATGAGATGAGATGTTATAGCCTACAAAGGACTGCATTAAATAACTATAATCAAAATCTGCAGTCTCATTGGTCAGGCGCGAGGCCCATCAGAGCGCAAGGCCATGGGCGACCGCTCATTTCACCCACCCCTTACGACGGCCCTGTGTGCATACATGTCAAGTTATACGGTTTCCCCGTATTTTGCACGGGAAAATGCAATTTTTTGGCTAATACAGCGTACAGTCCCTGACAAAAGTCTTGTCGCTTATCCATTTTGTAGAAACAACAGCTTATAACCTGACTTTTAATTAATCCATCGGTTTTAGAAACGGCTCATATGAAAGCTAAAACCCTCCCCAATTATGTTTAATATACTAAAATAAATTTGCTTCACTGAAGAAAGATTGATCATTTAATGAACACAGAAAGGTCAGATTTTGGCAAGACAAAAGTTTTGTCGCCTACAGAGAGTAATGTGAAAATTGAACAAATAATTTACTTCAAAGACAAAAATATGTTGCATAACATCAGTGAATTAAGTAGTGGTGCTATGAGATCCATATTTAATATCTTGTATGACTTCCATGAGCTTGAAGGACTGCATCCATGCGGTTCGACAATGATTCATACAATTTATTGATGAAGTCATCAGGAATAGCAAAGAAAGCAGTCTTGCATGCCTCCCAGAGTTCATCAAGATTCTTTGGTTTCGTCTTCCATGCTTCCTATTTCATTCTACCCCAGACATGCTCAATGATGTTCATGTCTGGTGACTGGGCTGGCCAGTCCTGGAGCACCTTGATCTTTGCAGCAGTTTTGTGTGGCACCAAAACATTATTTCAAAAGCTGTTGGGATTGAAATTAGCCATTTCTTGTAAAAAAAAAAAAAAAAAATTGATTAGACATATATTTAAGGGGCACTTAAGATCAACTTGTACCCAAGCTACAAGACTTTTGTCAGGGACTGTACATCACAGCCGCCGCAAATATTGCAGGAGACCTACTGGAGCCCGCATGGATCTGAGATTCACCCAGAAAACAGTTAAGTTTGTTGGCGGAAAAATCATGGTCTCATGGTCCCCATCAAGGTCAGTATGGGGGTGTGCGAGAGATTTGCAGGGTGGAAGGCAATATCAATAGCCTAAAATATCAAGAAGTATTAGCTACCTCTTACATTCCCAACCATAAAAGGGGTCAAATTTTGCAGCAGGATGGTGCTCCATCGCATACTTCCATCTCTACATCAAAGTTCCTCAAGGCGAAGAAGATCAAGGTGCTCCAGGACTGGCCAGCCCAGTCACCAGACATGAACATCATTGAGCATGTCTGGGGTAGAATGAAATAGGAAGCATGGAAGACGAAACCAAAGAATCTTGATGAACTCTGGGAGGCATGTAAGACTGCTTTCTTTGCTATTCCTGATGACTTCATCAATAAATTGTATGAATCATTGTCGAACCGCATGGATGCAGTCCTTCAAGCTCATGGAAGTCATACAAGATATTAAATATGGATCTCATAGCACCACTACTTAATTCACTGATGTTATGCAACATATTTTTGTCTTTGAAGTAAATTATTTGTTCAATTTTCACATTACTCTCTGTAGGCGACAAAACTTTTGTCTTGCCAAAATCTGACCTTTCTGTGTTCATTAAATGATCAATCTTTCTTCAGTGAAGCAAATTTATTTTAGTATATTAAACATAATTTGGGAGGGTTTTAGCTTTCATATGAGCCGTTTCTAAAACCGATGGATTAATTAAAAGTCAGGTTATAAGCTGTTGTTTCTACAAAATGGATAAGCAACAAGACTTTTGTCAGGGACTGTACGCTGATTTTCAAACGGGAAAATTACGTTTTGTATCAGGGATTTTTTCCGTTACTCCGAGAATTTTCTTAGCATCCACCATTTATTTTTTCAAACACGCATGCCCAATGAAACGGAACTATTTTCGATTTATGTGGTTTTATAGTTGCACGTGGTTTTCTCGGTCATTTAAGTCCATCAGCTCGGACTGCCCAGACTTCTGTGACGGCTGCAGAAGTTATGTTCTGCCAATTTCTCGTGGAACACGACATCCCCCCCCGACTGTGGCAGACTATTTTTCGCAGCTAGTGGGGGGAAAAAATGTTTCTCGATTCAAAGACTGCACAGGTAAGCATTTGTTTGTTTATTTATTTATTTTTAAGTTTTTACTGTTTGCATGTAGGAAAGCTTCCTCCGTTATGATGATAATTTAGGAAGGCGATACTGGGAGTCGCCATTTATACAACGGCAACTGTAGTTACCCGGCGATTTCTGGTTTCACTTCCCTAAACGTTTTAATTGCTGATAGACGTTATATTTAGACACAGATGACCAACACTCGTTCCTACCATCAGTCATTAGTAAACTGGAAAAGTATTGAATGAAGAGTAATGGTGGTAACGACCGTTGGTAACCTGTCTCTAAAATGTGTAGTAGGGGATGGAAGCAATTTAACACCATTGACATGTTTGCGATGCTCTGATTTTCTTTTATTGACCAGGAAAATAATAGATGTATATTGGGGAAAGGTCTTCGATGTAAAAACTGCTCTGGGTGTTGCCAGGTTTCCAATGCCGAAACAACTTTTTACTGCTTTGCTGTGCCTCCCACATAGCAATGCAGATAGTGAGAGGGCTTTTTCATTGGTTAGGAAAATTCATCCTGAGGACAGAATAAATCTGGCTGCAGACACATTAACTGCATATCTGCAAATTAAAATGAAGTGTGATGAGGCGCTACAACTGCTACCCAAGCAGTGATATTATAGCTAGTGCCAAATCTGCAACATCTTTGTACAACAAAAAACACTCCGAAAAGGAATAAGATTTAAATTCTTGTTATAAATTACTGGGAAGATTTTAAATTTAACTTCATAATTTATTAATATTTTCACTTATCCTTGTTTACATAATATACTTGATGTGGTTCAGTCATCTTTAGTTGGATCGAACACTACTTGTGGTGTCAACACTTTTTTTTTCTCAAATGGAACTTTTACTAACCTTCATTTACTGTTTGACATGATTATTACATGTAACCTACTATTTTAATTAGTACTGCGGTTATATTTCAAGTAGTTTTCTTTGGTGGAATGTAATATTGTAGGTGATGTCAACACTTGTCAAATAGAACTTTGTGTAATTTTTATGAACTATTTAATATTAATACATTTTATTTGCAAAATTTACATCAGGGCGGCACGGTGGTGTAGTGGTTAGCGCTGTCGCCTCACAGCAAGAAGGTCCGGGTTCGAGCCCCGGGGCCGGCGAGGGCCTTTCTGTGTGGAGTTTGCATGTTCTCCCCGTGTCCGCGTGGGTTTCCTCCGGGTGCTCCGGTTTCCCCCACAGTCCAAAGACATGCAGGTTAGGTTAACTGGTGACTCTAAATTGACCGTAGGTGTGAATGTGAGTGTGAATGGTTGTCTGTGTCTATGTGTCAGCCCTGTGATGACCTGGCGACTTGTCCAGGGTGTACCCCGCCTTTCGCCCGTAGTCAGCTGGGATAGGCTCCAGCTTGCCTGCGACCCTGTAGAAGGATAAAGCGGCTAGAGATAATGAGATGAGATGAGAAATTTACATCAATAATTCTGGTATTACTGATACAATGTATATTAAATTAAGTTTTTAGTTCAGTCATTCTCTTTTAGTAGATAACTTGACTAGTCCTTTTTAATTCAGTTGTTTTCTCTGGGATCTAAAATTTCTTTTTATTCAGTGCAGGCTTATTTGATCCCTTTAAGAAGAAGAAACCTTTGTCACATGCACACTTCAAGCACAGTGAAATTCATCCTCTGCATTTAACCCATCTGAAGCAATGGGCAGCTACACGCAACGCCCGAGGAGCAGTCAGGGGTTAGGTACCTTGCTCAAGGGCACCTCAGCCCAAGGCCGCCCCACGTTAAGAAGAAGAAATCTTTATTCGTCACATGCATACTTCAAGCACAGTGAAATTCATCCTCTGCATTTAACCCATCTGAAGCAGTGAACACACGCGCGCACACACTCCAAGCAGTGGGCAGCCACACCGGAGCGCCCGGGGAGCAGTCAGGGGTTAGGTACCTTGCTCAAGGGCACCTCAGCCCAAGGCCGCCCCATGTCAACCTAACTGCATGTCTTTGGACTGTGGGTGAAACCGGAGCACCCGGAGGAAACCCACGCTGACACGGGGAGAACATGCAAACTCCACACAGAAAGGCCCTCGCCGGCCGCTGGGTTCGAACCCGGAACCTTCTTGCTGTGAGGCGACCGTGCTAACCATTACACACCACCATGCTGCCACATGAGTTTATGCATCGCTTGATGCATAAACTCATGCAGATACAAATCAAGAGCTTCAGTTAATGTTCATTTCAAACATCAGAATGGGGAAAAATCATGATCTCAAAGCGTGACTGACTTTAACTGTGGCACTATGGGTGTTGGTTTGAGCCAGATGGACTGGTTTGAATATTTCAGAAACTGCTGATCTCCTGGGGTTTTTACACACCACAAACAGTCTCTACACAGAATGGTGCGGAAAACAAAAAACATTATCGAGTGAGTGAGTAAGCGACAGTTCTGTGGGTGGAAACAAACGCCTTGTTGAAACGGCCAGATTGGTTCGAGCTGCCAGGAAGGATATAGCAACTCTTTACAACCGTGGTGAGCAGAAAAGCATCTCAGCATGCAACAGCAGAAGACCACATTTGGGTTCCACTCCTGCAGCCAAGAACAGGAATCGTAGAATCAAGAACAAGTTCCTGTAATGTCTCTTGATAGAAAAAATAGTCCTCCGGTTGCTATAGAAATAACATATTAGAAAAAGTGCATTATTAGAAACCTGTGATTTCGCCTTGTAGCCGGTACAACTCTCACAGCTTTTAACCAATCAGAATCATGAATTCGGCAGTGTCGTGGTATAACAGTGACGTTATAACAATAGCAGACCAATGTGTTTTAACTCTAAAGAACATGGCTCCACTATTCAGAAGCTGCAAGCAAAGAGTTTGGGTTTCTACACACAGTGATGGTATCATCAGATGCCATTCACACACACACACACACACACACCAATCACGAAGCAGTTTTATTTGTCAGGTATGATACACACAGGGGCGGCACGGTGGTGTAGTGGTTAGTGCTGTCGCCTCACAGCAAAAAGGTCCTGGGTTCGAGCCCCGTGGCCGGCGAGGGCCTTTCTGTGCGGAGTTTGCATGTTCTCCCCGTGTCCACGTGGGTTTCCTCCGGGTGCTCCGGTTTCCCCCACAGTCCAAAGACATGCAGGTTAGGTTAACTGGTGACTCTAAATTGACCGTAGGTGTGAATGTGAGTGTGAATGGTTGTCTGTGTCTATGTGTCAGCCCTGTGATGACCTGGCGACTTGTCCAGGGTGTACCCCGCCTTTCGCCCGTAGTCAGCTGGGATAGGCTCCAGCTTGCCTGCGACCCTGTAGAAGGATAAAGTGGCTAGAGATAATGAGATGAGATGATACACACAGCTTCCTAGAGCAGCTGCAGTATGCAGTGCCGAGTCATTTTGACTGCATCGACACTGCTGTTTGCTCTGTCTGCAAACTTCAGGGGGTCTGTGATTCCCTTCAGGTACATGGAGTCCGTTCCATGTATAATATCTGTCATTTCAGAGCTCAGCTACTGTAGACCTGATGATCGTTCATGTGTTGGAACAAAAATACCATTTTTAGAAGTGTCACGTTGGAAACAAGTTCTGCATTTGAGTGATGAACTTCCATGCACACTGTGTCCTCTGTGCTGGGAATCTTCTATTTACTTCAGGCTTGTAGTCACACGTCAACTTCTCCTTTCTTGCTAACTTCCTTGCCATTTTGCATCTTCTAAAATAACCTGATCGCTGCAAGAAGTCATTTTTACCAGTTTGTGATGGCTCGTTCATCACCTAGCAGCACGTTTTTTAATCTTGGGTGTCAGTTGAATTATAGGATTGCCATCGTTGAGAAAGATGCGTGATGCTGTGTATGTGTTGAGTCATTATACAGTAAGGAATAACATGTGACGACTGTCTTTTCCTCAAACAAACATCCCATCAATAGCAAGGTGATGTGAAGTAAAGCGGAGTGGTGATGTTATTTTTATTCTTTTTATCTCAAGGCTTTTGTTCTGTTACGGCCATCCTGCATATTTATAGAAGATTAACATCTTTACTATACGTTAACGTCAAGGGCGGCACAGTGGTGCAGTGGTTAGCACTGTTGCCTCACTGCAAGAAGGTTCCGAGTTTGAACCTCCTGGCCGACGGGGGCCTTTCTGTTTGGAGTTTGCATGTTCTCCGCATGGGTTTCCAGTTCAAAGACATGCAGATTGGGTATTTTACCTAATCACTGTGGTTGCACAAGCCAGTGCTTACTTAGCGTCGGTCCCAAGCCTGGACAGATCAAGGAGGGTGGTGTCAGGATGGGTAAAACCTAGGCCAAATCGAACATGCGGAACAGATCCACTGTGGCGACCTCGAACGTACGGGAGCAGCCAAAAGAAGAAGAAGAAGAACAGCATCTGACCAATCGGATTTCATGTCATGCCAGACCTTGTAGGGGACTTTGGTCTGGAGGAAAATGTTACCACAGGAAATGTCACATCCTGTGTCTGATGATTCATTGCGGTTTTATGTTGAAGTGTTAACGGTTAAGATGTGTATATGGTTGCAGACTGACATCATATCGCAGTGGGTGTTTCTGACAGCCATGCCATGTCACGTCTGAGTCACCTTTCCCCTCGGTACTGTGATATTCTCAGCTCTTGCGGGTTTCAGTCTATGTAGTACTCTTTTTAACTACTTTATAAAACTCCTGTTGCTATGATGGAGATAGACAGATGTGTGGACACCTGTGGTAGATGCTACAATATAGTAATAAACAGCGTAAATGATTCCCAGCGCTCACCTAAAGCCTATAGGAGATCTCAAAGTTTGCCACCCGACCTTCTGTTTTCCGTTCCTGCTTTTTACTGAGGGAGCTGGAACTTGTCGGGCCAGATTTCAGATGCTGAGCCTGAAATGACGAGCCAACACATTTTCTCATGGTGAAAACTCATCTGTTCGGTCTTCAGCTTGACATTAGGTTGATCTTGCAGTTTTTACCTTCATCTCACTTTTGGTACAAATAACAGAAACGTCTCGAACAGTATAACTGAATCTCTTCAAAATATTCATGTTATACCATGAGATGTGTTCCGTGTCCATGTTACAGGAAGGAACGGAGATGTAGCTCTATAATGAGCTAACCAGTGGCGATTAACTCCGGGACAATATTACATTACGTTAATGGCATTTAGCAGACTCTCTTATCCAGAGTGATGTACAACGTACCCAGAGCAGCCTGGTGAGCAGTCGGAGGTTCAGCCATTCCTGCTGGTCCAGGGAATCGAACTGGCAACCTTTTGGTCTCAAAGCTGCTTTTCTAACCTTTAGGCCATGACTTCCCAATATGAGGGGGGGAAAAAACACCTTGAGAGGAACGAGACTCTAAACTCACTATCAGTACGTTTTACACTAAGATTCCACTATTATTATTACAAACATGACAATAGTCTGCATTTGATGCGGGTCATGTAAACGGTATATTCCTTTTGGATACTCCAAATTTGGTCTTATTCCAAATTTAGTATTTTCCGAATAACGTGGGATATGCTGATGATATTCCGGTTTGACGAACGTTCTTTTGACACACATACAGCACTTTTTTTAGATTAGAGCATGCATGGCTGCATGTAAACAGGAATATTAGTAGAATATTCACTTTCATTCACCATGTAAACCGCTTAGTAGGAATATTGTCTCTTTCGGAATAACAGCAAAAACCGGAATATTGTGTACATGTAAATGTAATGACTTCCTCGATCATGGTGCGATGATAAATCATTGCAGTAAACCGGTGTAGAAGAGTAAAGAAAGACACAGTAGTAAGTGTGTGTGTGTGTGTGTGAAAGGGATGCTTAGCTGGGATGAGTACAGGACCATGATTTATGCAATTAAAAAGCAGGCAGCTGAAGAAAGAAGGCCACAAGGCTCTGAGAGAGTCGCCGTGTGAGCTCATTGTGTTGGCACCCTGAATCATTTGGTCCCACTTTTGTCTTGACGTGGTGTTTCCTGAATCTTCGGTGCCCAGATGACTCGTGTGAGTCCGTATAATCAAGCAAATTGAGGACACGTCGCTCCCCGAGTGCCCTCACACAAATGCGAGCACAGAGGGTCAGGGGCCACACGGATTAGAGGAGTGATGTAACTGAAAATGAACACACTGTTCACACTGAACAGATGAATCGGATGTGCAGGACTGCAGGCGTCATGGACAGTTTTGCACTCGAGTTTCCATCAATGAACAGTTGATAACGTCAACAAAACAGACTTTATGTTAAGACCAGAATGAATTTCCTGGTTACACAGTCATACTGTGTGACTATACAGGACACTCTTGTAGAAGCGAGAGTTATTTATAATCATGCTGCCTGTTATCACCCAGATGAGGATGGGTTCCCTTTTGAGTCTGGTTCCTCTTGAGGTTTTTTCCTCATGTTGTCTGAGAGAGTTTTTCCTTGCCACTGTCACTACAGGCTTGCTCATCAGGGATAGATGAATGTGTTAGGAATAAAATTAACTCCTCTGTTTTAAAGTTTCTTTATTTTTCTGTAAAATTGCTTTGCAACAATGTCATTTGTTAAAAGCGCTATACAAATAAACTGACTTTTTACCATTAATTTATGAACAATCATCGATGTAAAGAATTTATTCTATTTATATTTTTAACAGTTATTCCACGAAATCCAGTCGTACATGAGCTGATAGCTGATGAGGCACATAGCGCCGAGTTGGCTATAAGCCATGTATGATGAGATTGAGTGGAATAACTGTTTTATTCTATCCACATACACTGGATTTTGAGAGACAGAGCATTTTTTATTTTTTGCAAATTTGATAAAAACTTTATACAAAACATCCGACAAAATCATTTCCGCTTAGAATGTAAACAAACCGGCGAAATGACAGGAGCAATTTGTGAAAAATGCTGTAATAATTCTTGAAAAATAAAGATGCATTCTTGCCATCAAATACTTTTTATTCCATATTTTACTGAGGGTTTTTTTTTTTTTTTTGTATTTTTGGGTGTTCTTCATTTTTAAGGTTTTTTTGGTAGATAGCAAACCAGCTTGAAGGTGCATTACTGCCACCGACTGGGCTGGAGTGTGCAACAGGAGATGGGGGGGGGGGGGGGACTATATATTCTTTTAGCTATTTCTGTTTCTTTTAAATACTTAATTTTTGGGGTTTTGTTTTGGAGTAAAATTTTTAATTTCATGCTCGGTTGGTTCAGCAACACGCTCCGCCATTTTGTTTTTCTCTACTCACGGTATATGAGCTGATAGTCTAGTAGTAGAGTAGCCAATCAGAGTGCACGATTGCTCATATCCAGTGAATGTGGACAGAATAACAATATTCGTATTTACAGATATGGCCAAATCCCCTTACTGGTTGATGTACACATCGGTTGCAAACATTTTCCCTCACAAAGTTGTCGGTCCTTTTTTGATCACAGTTGATTTTATTTTTAATATAATTTATAAGAATCGGTTTAGGGCGGCACAGTGGTGTAGTGGTTAGCGCTGTCGCCTCACAGCAAGAAGGTCCTGGGTTCGAGCCCCGTGGCCGGCGAAGGCCTTTCTGTGCGGAGTTTGCATGTTCTCCCCGTGTCCGCGTGGGTTTCCTCCGGGTGCTCCGGTTTCCCCCACAGTCCAAAGACATGCAGGTTAGGTTAACTGGTGACTCTAAATTGAGCGTAGGTGTGAATGTGAGTGTGAATGGTTGTCTGTGTCTATGTGTCAGCCCTGTGATGACCTGGCGACTTGTCCAGGGTGTACCCCGCCTTTCGCCCGTAGTCAGCTGGGATAGGCTCCAGCTTGCCTGCGACCCTGTAGAACAGGATAAAGCGGCTAGAGATAATGAGATGAGATGAATTGATTAATCATTGTAAGGTCCAAACAAAAACAAAACAAAAAAAACCCATGACTTAGTAGTTGTAAACTTAAGTGATGTAGCTGTGGTTGAGGAACTGTCTGAGGCAGATGTGACAAACATGTGACAGTGCTGGAACTTCTGCCTCAGTATTTTTTCCCCACTACTTCAGTTTGTTTGTATAGTGGTATGGCATGTATTTAATTTAATTTAAATGAAACCAAATCTGAATTCAGATACAAATCATGTCCCTGTGGTAAATCTCAAATTAATAAGAACAACCCAACACTTGTAGAGAGATATAAACACACACACAAAAAAATATCAGCAATCATAATTGGAAGCATTATATTAATGGCAGTGTTGGATTTTTCAGAGCTCGAGCAGGCAGAGCTTAAAAACAAACAGCAGGTTCTCATGAGGTAATGGCAGCAGTGTGTTACGGGCCATTAGCCAGACTCGCCCGCTCTCCAGTGAATTCTCCACGCGTTCCACCCACCCTGCAGAACTCAAAGATCACAAACCTCCTGAACATAACCTCATCCAGTACTGCAGTCAGGTCATACTTCTTACAGTCTCAAACATTTTTTTTTAAATGTTGATTGAGGCAAAGCAAAAGACCTTTAAATGCCTCTTGGCTGTCGTTTCTTCTTCTCAAGAGGTGATGTGTGTGTGAGGCCGAGTGTGTCTGCTCTACCTGGTAGAAAACTCAGGAATGTGGGACCTCTCGGCATTCTTAGCCAGCTTTTTTTGTTGTTGTGGGTTTTTTTTTTATAGCCCTGCATAGGAAACCCTGTGGACTTCATTTGTGTTGTCTGGGAAGAAAAAAAAAATGCTGACCATTTCCTCCTCCCTGTGGTTGCTCACGAAGAGGCCTGCATTTTTCACTCACATACTCGCACACGCGCGCACACACACACACTTCTCTGTGGCTGATGTGGTCTCTGTCTCCAATTTATATCTCCAATAACAATTAAGACTGGAGATAAAATGGATATTGCCTGAGAGGTTCAGAGCTTTCCATGCAGACCTGAACACCATTTTCAGCCATTTTTCTCTCGTGTTCGTATTTTGACATGGACTGTGTGCTTGAATGGAATATAAATTATAACGAGATAATAAAATGCATCTTTCCGTGTCTCTGTTCAAACGCTGCCTGCTTTCATACGGCCCTTTCTTCAGAACCGGACATTCACACAAGCTGTTTCTGTTGATTTTGTATTTATGTTTTGGAGCTTTTTAAAATGCTCCAATATTTCATTTTAACATCTTCGAGGTGACGCAGATACTAAATATCTTAGAAGTATTAAAGGTCCCATGGCATGAAATTTTCACTTTGAGGTTTTTTAACGTTAAAATGAGTTCCTCTGACCTTCTTAAGTCACCCCAGTGGCTAGAAACGTCATAATGTGTAAACCAAACTATGCCCACCCTTTGTCAACATTTGAGAATGGCGCGTCAAAACGGCGCATTGATAGGCTCTTCCCTTTACTACGTCAGCAAGGGAGATGATCCCCACGCCCCCCCTCTGGATTCCCACCCACTGTATGGATTGCCCGCCCAGCTCAAAAGTTGCCACCATAGATACGTCACTTCAATTTTGTAGTGAGGAGACCATAGAGGACACAACAACATGGCACCACCTAAGCGAGCGAAACATGGAAGTTGCGCTGTACATGGATGTGACAACACAGAAAGGAGTCTGTTTTTACTGCTGATGGGAGAGACGCAGTGGCTTAATTTTATTTACTCCAATAATACGCCGTCGAGTCTACCCAAGACGGTGTATGTTTGTCAGAAGCATTTTCCTGATGAATGTTTCCACAACTTGGGACAGTACAGGGCAGGTTTTGCACATCAACTGTCACTGAAGCCTGGGTCCGTACCAAGCATCCCTGCCGCATCAGCCACAAACACCGAACAAGTAAGTGTATAACTGTTAAGTCGTTTTGCCGTGTTTTAAAATCGGTGCGTTAGCCTTGCAATGGCTACATTAGCTGTGCAGCTAACCGCTTCCTGCAGTTAGCCAGGTAATCTGCGCTACAAAACCAAAAAGCATGCAGCATGCTCTGTTAAACTGAGTTTAGTCTGGAAATTGACTGTAACTTATGAGCTTATGTTTGACTCTTGCTCCGCAATGCATGTCTTCTGTTGGATAAGCGATATGTTGCTGTAGTTGCTGCTTCTATCCTCTTTGGTTATGGAGTGCGTGTTCAAGCCTAGGGTATTATACGTTCGTAAACTACCACTCCGAACACTCTCACTCTCTGTTCTCTGTGTCACGTTGAGTTTACGAAAGGAGTCCGAGGGAGAACAGGGTTTTGTCTTAGCAGCGTGGCTACAGGCGCTGATAGCAGCGAGTATGTGTGTGCGCAGCTTGGTCAAGCCCCTCCCCCCATGGCCCGCCCCCACCCTCTACCCTTCCCCGCCTCCATGCTTCTCATTAGCAAAACGACGCACTGGGAAAAGCGCTGAAATGGGGCTTTCTCCCAGGAGGCTATATCTACGTGCCGAGGGTTCATTTCGAGAAAGGCTGCGGATATAACATCTGGAAACCTCCACGAGCCCGTTTAAAGCATCAACAAACCACCATGCCATGGGTCCTTTAAATGAGAAGTGAAGTAAAGTTTTAAGACATAATTCAATGCTTTTGGAGGAGCTGATTAGAGTGCACAGCATATTTCCTGTATTCTTTAAAGAGAGAAAGCTAAAAACCTCACTAAATCTGATTAGGTTTTGTGGCAGGCACATCTTACTGCATAATCAATTATTAAACCTATAAAAGCCTGTCATTTTCAAATATGCAAACACAGGCTGCAAAACTGATTTAAACAAAGGATATGGAGTGGAGAAGTTTCCCATTTGCATATTTATTGCATCTGAATGTGAGTGTGAAAGGTTCTTCTGTACAGTTTAATGCCTTTTCTTGGAGTTGAATAATTTGGCAAAAATATGGTCTTCAACATAGGTTTTGGGCATCTGTTACAAATGTGCGAAATTGTGTTTTGTTTTTTTTTTAAATCTGTATTTGCATACAACCCCAATTCCAAAAAAGTTGGGACACTCACCTCATTATCTGTAGCCACTTTATCCTGTTCTACAGGGTCGCAGGCAAGCTGGAGCCTATCCCAGCTGACTACGGGTGAAAGGCGGGGTACACCCTGGACAAGTCGCCAGGTCATCACAGGGCAAGTTGGGACACTGTAAAACAAAAACAGAACATGAAGATTTGCAAATCAACCATGGAAACCTGATATTTCACTGAAAATAGTACAAAGACAACATATCAAATGTTGAAACTGAGAAATTGTATTGTTTTTAGAAAAATATGTGCTCATTTTGAATTTGATGTCAGCAACACGTTTCAGAAGGGTTGGGACAGGGGCAACACAAGACTGAAAAAGTTGTGTAATGCTAAAAAAAAAGAAGCTAATTAGGTTAACTGGCAACAGGTCAGTAACATGATTAGGTATAAAAAGTACATCTCAGACAGGGGGAGTCTCTCGGAAGTAAAGATGGGGAGGGGTTCCACTGTGTGAAAGACTGCATGGGGCAACAGTGCAACAATTTAAGAATAACATTCCTCAATGTAAAATTGCAAAGAATTTAGGGATCACATCACTTATGGTCCATAATATCACTAAAAGATTCAGAGAATCTGGAGAAATCTCTGCATGCAAGAGACAAGGACGAAACTGACACTGGATGCCTGTGATCTTCAGGCCCTCAGGAAACACTGCATTTAAAAGCAGACACGTGTCAGTAGTGGAAATCACTGTATGGGCTCAGGAACACTTCAGAAAACCATCATCTGTGAAAACAGTTTATTACTGCATCCACAAATGCAAGTTAAAACCAGATATAAACAATATCCAGGAACACAGACACCTTCTGTGGGCCCGAGCTCTTTTACTGAGGCGGAGTGGAAAATTGTCCCGAGGTCTGACGAATCAAAATTAGAAATTCTTTTAGAAATCATGGACACCACGTCCTCCAGGCTAAAGAGGAGAGGGACCGTCCGACTTATCAGTGCACAGTTCAAAAGCCAGCATCTGTGATGGTATGAGGGTGCATTAGTGCACATGACATGGGTAGCTTGTACATCTGGGAAGGCATCAGTAATGCTGAATGATATATGCATGTTTCAGTGCAATATGCTGCCATCCAGACAAAATCTTTTTCGGGGAAGGCCTTCCTTCTTTCAGCAAGACAATGCCAAACCGCTTTCTGTATTAAAACTGTATAGTTCCATAGTAAAAGAGTGCGGGTGCTAAACTGGCCTGCCTGTAGTCCAGACCTGTCTCCCATTTGAAACATTTGGCGCATTATGAAGTGCAAAATATGACAAAGGAGACTCCGAACTGTTGAGCAACTGAAATTGTAGCTCAGGCGAGAATGGGACAACATTTCTCTTTCAAAACTACTGCAATTGGTCTCCTCAGTTCCCAAATGTTTACATAGTGTTGTTCAAAGTAGAGGTGATGCAACACAATGTTAAACATGCCCCTGTCCCAACTTTTCTGAAACGTGTTGCTGACATCAAATTCAAAATGAGCATATATTTTTCAAAAAATAAAAATTTCTCAGTTTCAACATTTAATATGTTTTCTTTGTATTATTTTCAATTAAATATAGGGTTTCCATGATCTGCAATTTATCACATTCTGTTTTTATTTCCAGTTTACACAGCATCCCAACTTTTTTAATTGGGGTTGTAGCACAACTGATTTTACAGACATGACAAATACTTCAAATAAGGTTAAGGTGAATGTAATGTAGTAGATGGTTGTAGAGACCTGCTTCTACGCTTGCCAACACTGACAATTGACAATATTTTCACTTTAAAACTCTTTCATGATGCAAATCTTTCTAAAAGAACATAGTGCATAAAACAGAGTGTAAGATGTGTTCAAGACCTCGTGCCAAGTTGTCATGGAGCAACTACATCACCACCAAGCGCCTCGGTGGTGTAGTGGTTAGCATTGTTGCCTCACAGGAAGAAGGTTCTGGGTTCGAGCCCAGCAGCCGCCTTTCTTTGTGGAGTTCGCATGTTCTCCCATGTCTGCGTGGGTTTCCTCTGGGTGCTCTGGTTTCCCCCACAGTTCAAAGATATGCAGTCAGGATAACATGGGGTGGCCTTCGGCTGAAGTGCCCTTGAGCAAGGTACCTAACCCCTGACTGCTCCCTGGGCATTGTAGTGTGGCTGCCCATTGCTCTGTGCGCGTGTGTGTTCACTGCTTCAGATGGGTTAAATGCAGAGGATGAATTTCACTGTGCTTGAAGTGTGCATGTGACAAATAAAGGCAGCTTCTCTTTTGAGGTTAAGTGGTTTGCTGTTTTTCTGTGAGCATGTACTGCACAAGTTTGCACGTTGAGCACAATGTTCCAGACCACGCTTACAGCATGGCTCACTTTAAACTGAATAACAGCACCAGATTTGTTCATTCATTCATCTATTCCATGAGCATCATAAGCAAAAGAGTTCAGCTGGAAACTCATTTATTCATATTTACAAACAGAAGTATGCCGTAGTTGTAGGAATAGCTTGAGTTATACAGTGCCTTGAAAAAGTATTCATACCCCTTGAACTTTTTCACATTTTTCCACCTTAACCACGAACTTAAAAGTTTTTTTTATTGAGATTTTATGTGATGGACCAACACAGAGTCGCACATAATTGTGAAGTGAAACGAAAATGATAAATGGTCTTCAAACTTTTAAACAAATAAAAATCTGAAAAATGTGGTGTGCATTAGTATTCAGCCCCCTGTACTCTGATACCTCTAAATACAATCCAGTGCAATCAATTGCCTTCAGAAGTCATCTAATTAGTTAAGAGTATCCTACTGTGTGTAATTTACTCTCAGCATAAATACACTTGTTCTGTGAAGGCCTCAGTGGTTTGTTAGAGAACACTGAAGAACAAACAGCATCATGAAGACCAAAGAACTCACCAGACAGGTCAGGGATAAAGTTCTGGAGAAGTTTAAAGCAGGGTTAGGTTATAAAAAAAAATATCCCAAGCTCTGAGCATCTCAAGAAGCGCTGTTCAATCCATCATTCAAAAATGGAAAAAGTATGGCACAACTGCAAACCTACCAAGACATGGCCGTCCACCTAAACTGACAGAGCGAGCAAGGAGAGCACTGGTCAGAGAAGCAGCCAAGCGGCCCATGATCACTCTGGAGGAGCTGCAGAAATCCACAGCTCAGGTGGGAGAATCTGTGCACAGGACAACTATAAGTCGTACACTCCACAAATCTGGCCTTTTTGGAAGAGTGGCAAGAAGAAAGTCATTGTTGAAAGACAGGCATAAGAAGCCATGTAGGGGACACAGCAAACATGTGGAAGAAGGTGCTTTGGTCAGATGAGACCAAAGTTGAACTTTTTGGCCTAAATGCAAAGCGCTGTGTGTGGCGGAAAACTAACACTGCTCATCACCCTGCACGCACCATCCCCACTGTGAAACATGATGGTGGCAGCATCATGCTATGGGGATGCTTTTCTTCAGCAGGGACAGGGAAGCTGGTCAGAGTTGATGGGAAGATGGATGGAGCTAAATACAGGGCAATCCTGGAAGAAAACCTGTTGGAGGCTGCAAAAGACTTGAGACTGGGAAGGAGATTCACCTTCCAGCAAGACAGTGACCCTAAACATACAGCCAGAGCTACAATGGAATGCTTTAGATCAAAGAATATTCATGTGTTAGAATGGCCCAGTCAAAGTCCAGACCTAAATCCCATTGAGCATCTGTGGCAAGACTTGAAAACTGCTGTTCACAGACGCTCTCCATCCAATCTGGCTGAGCTTGAGCTATTTTGCAAAGAAGAATGGGCAAAAATTTCAGTGTCTAGATGTGCAAAGCTGGTAGAGACGTACCACAAAAGACTTGCAGCTGTAATTGCAGCAAAAGGTGGCTCTACAAAGTATTGACACAGGGGGGCTGAATACTAATGCACATCACATTTTTCAGATTTTTATTTGTTTAAAAGTTTGAAGACCATTTATCATTTTCGTTTCACTTCACAATTATGTGCTACTCTGTGTTGGTCTATCACAAAAAATCTCAATAAAAAACTTTTAAGTTCGTGCTTGTAAGGTGGAAAAATGTGAAAAAGTTCAAGGGGTATGAATACTTTTTCAAGGCAGTGTATGCATTTGAGGTGTGATTTATGGAGGTGATGAGTCTGACACCGCAGGATACTAATTCTACCCGAGAACAATGTTGTTGCGTTATGAGTCATGAAGAGAACGTCTCCCCTTAGCTGTTGTTTTTTTTCTTTGAATATTCAGGTGTGAGACCACTACATACTTTCAGTTTGCCTAAAGTGATTATGTAGCACTCAGTCGCTCATGTGATTCTCTTTAATGAATCGCTCCTCAAACCATTTAGCCAACAGAGTCAAGCATTTTAATGGTAGGGTTGTAGGATTCAAGTCCAGTCTCAAGACTGTTTCTGTATTGACTTGGACTTTTACCTCCACCAAGGTACAATCACCTTTTGTTCTAGATTTAGTTTTCAAAAGAGCAGTAAAAAAGTGATGCACAATTTTATAAAGATAATAACCCAGACAAAAGACCTCAACTAAACTACAGTACAGCCTTTTGTTTTACCCGAGCACTTAAGGTTACATCCACTGAAGCCTTCCACTACTCTCTGTAATATCAAAATATAAAAATTAAGTTGCATGATTGTCTAATTTGCAGATTTCCTCCTATTTGCTATCACTCGTCATGTCCTTTGGTTTCTTCCCTGCACAAATCCTCTAAACATTACACATTCGGTCTCCTGAGATTTGCCTTGTGAACATTTTAATTCACCAAATTCAATTCTGTTGCCTTCAAATAACACCTCTGGTACCTTCGGGCTTCTGAAATCACAGTAATTAAACACGTGAAGAGACGTACCATAGCAATTACATCCTGAAAGGATATTCATTTCCCTTCCGTTCCTCATGCTCCCTGCAATATGACCCCAGCCACATGAAAAGGAGAAATACAGATGGTAAAACAATAGATGGTGCTGGGAAAACTGCCCTTTCGAGTCAGGAAAAAGCTGGAGCTACACAAACACTGTGGATATAGTGTAAAAACATCAGCACTGTGTGGACAGGGGATTTGAAATGAAATGTTAAATTGCCCTTAATGTACAACGTACAATTAAAAGGACAGGGTGTAGTTGCACAGTGGTGTAGTGGTTAGCACTGGCGTCTGACAGCAAGAAGGATCCAGGTTCGAGCCTCACGACCGACAGGGGCCTTTCTGCGTGGAGCTTGCGTGTTCTCCTCGTGTCTGCCTGGGTTTCCTCTGGGTGCTCTGGTTTTCTCCCACAGTTCAGACATGAAAATTAGGTAGCCACTGGGGTTGCACAAGCCAGTGCATACTTGGTGCCGACTAGTGGCCTAGTGGTAGCGTGTCCGCCTCTCGATCGGGAGATCGTGAGTTCTATTCACGGTCGGGTCATACCAAAGACCATCATAAAAATGGTACCTACTACCATCTGGCAAGGCACGCTGCAATACAGATGTGCATGGGGAGTTAAACTCTCGTGGTTACCAGAGGACTAGCCCCCCACTGTAACCCTAGCTATGTAATAGGCGAGAGGCTGAGGGCTATGGAAACGGAGATTGGCGCCGCCCGATGCGCCACCATACAGGTTGGGCCTGGTTAGTACTTGGTGGGAGACTGCCTAGGAATACCAGGTACTGTAAGGCGTGGGAAGGACTTTGACTTTGAATGTACAACATACAATTAAAAGGACAGGGTGTAGTTGCACAGTGGTGTAGTGGTTAGCACTGGCGTCTGACAGCAAGAAGGATCCAGGTTCGAGCCTCACGACCGATAGGGGCCTTTCTGCGTGGAGCTTGCGTGTTCTCCTCGTGTCTGCCTGGGTTTCCTCTGGGTGCTCTGGTTTTCTCCCACAGTTCAGACAGGTAGCCACTGGGGTTGCACAAGCCAGTGCATACTTGGTGCCAGTCCCAAGCCCAGAAAGATTGGAGGGTTACGTCAGGAAGGACATCTGGTGGAAAACTTATGCCAGATCAAATATGCGGAACACAAATTGGGAAGAATGATCCGCTGTGGTGACCCCTAATAGGAGCAGCTGAAAGATGATGATAATTAAAAGAACAGCCTGGTATAGCCTAAAACAAGGGTTCTTAAACCATTTACAGCCAGGGACCCCTTCTTTTGTTCATCGCGGCTCCCAGCCCCCATCGTAGCTGTTCATCGCAGATGTTCATCGCAGCCCCCATTGCAGATGTTCATCGCAGATGTTCATCACAGCCCCCAGCCCCCATTGCAGATATTCATCGCAGCCCCCAGCCCCTACTTTGAGAACCATAAAACACTGTTAAACGTACAAATCAATGAAATACAAGTTTACTGTGATTTAATTAGGTGCAGTACATGCACTATTTATTAACAAATATAATACAGTGAGCAAGGGATTACATGTCCAGTGATAGACCAAAAGAGAACTTTTTTTTTCCTTGCGCAGTGGAATCACCATGACTGAAAGAAAATGCTGCAAACTAACCTACAGACCACAGGCGTGAAGTCAGACACTGCAAATACTTTCAGCGGTTCAACACAATATAAATAAGAAATAGTAAGTTTTCTTGCATCAAATCAGTGCTGATTGTAACAGTTACGTCACATGCTCATATCAAACAGTGTAATACAGCTTCAGTGTCTAATGTAATCTCCCAATACCTGATACAAAAAAATCAATAACTACTTAATATCCATAAACAAATTATGCACTACATTTCTGCTTAAATACATAATACATAAGTTGGATATAGAAATAAATATGTAAAATATCAGCATGAAAGCAGATAGTACCTTAATGCAGTCTCAGTGTTTAGTTATACAACAGATTCGGTCTTTTTTTTTTAATTTTCTGAACATTTTTTGGATGCCTGGTTCACTCAGATGTCTGAGGTAGACCGTTTCAGAGGAATAACTACACCCAGTCCTACTGATGGGACAGGAAGACAAGACATTCAGTTTTATTAACGGCATCCATTAAAATCCCGAAGAGAGTATCATCAAAGTTGACTCACTGGCCACTTTACTAGGTACACCCAGATACAAATCAAGAGCTTCAGTTAATGTTCACTTCAAACATCAGAATGGGGAAAACTGTGATCTCAAAGTGTGACTTTCACTGTGGCATTGGTGTTGGTGCCAGATGGACTGCTGATCTCCTGCAGTTTTCACACACAACAGTCTCGAGAGTTTACACAGTGGTGTTTTTTTTTTTTCCCCCTCACTGAACATGAGTGAGCAACAGTTCTGTGGGTGGAAACGCCTTGTTGTTAAGAGAGGTCAGAGTAAAATGGCCAAATTGGTTTGAGCTGCCCGGAAGGATATAGTAACTCATAGGAACTCTTTACAACCATGATGAGCAGAAAAGCAGCTCAGCATGCAACAGCAGAAGACCACATTGGGTTCCACTCCTGCCAGCCAAGAACAGGAATCTGAGACTCAAGAACACATTCCTATTAATGTGGCCAGTGAGTGTAGACCAAATTAAACCCTATTGTTTCAAACAAAGCGTGATGGATACTGGATTTTCCTCAGGGTCAGGTGAAATCAGGACAACTTTACAGTAACCATAGTGAGCCTCAGAGTTTATCATATTTGCATATATCTTTTTGGATGAACCAAGTAAATTAAAGTTTACTGATCACAACTGTCGGACTCATACCAGTTACGATCTCACTTGCTGCCCGTGCGTCTGTGTATATGCACCTCCATGCTCAGTCCCTCAGGGAGACATGTTTTTTCAATACCAGGAAAACAATGGGCTTTTCAGAACAAAGACGTAGTGAGACAGAACATTTTGTGAGGTTTACCGCAACCTTTCCAACACAAGACGCTCTAGAAGTCTTGCTTGAGAGGCTGTAGTATACCATGTAATTTTGAGATTGTTGCACACAAGTCTGTTTTTGTATCAGCGATATGTCCAACACTTTATGTTAAAAAAAAAAACCTTGTGCTTTTATGACGACGGTCAAAGGTCAGCTTTCTGTGAAAGTAGACAGTGCTTGGCCATGCGGAGTTTAAAAAACAAAAAAAAAAACCCTGTGCTTAAATTTACAATTCTGGCGTGCAAGACAAACAATGAACAAAATGCATTATATACTAAAATATCTAGTAGTCGATGATTTAAAACATCGGACTCGATACACAAACAGATTACAACTCCAACTTCCTCCAAGCGAACTTCCTGATCATGCCCCTCTCTTCCTTTTGCTCTTCAGGACAGCCCCCCTCCTCCCTCAACTCCTACGCTTGGTCTTTTTTTAGTGTGCTGGTCTGATTGTTTATCATAAAGCAGAAGCCAACCAGAACACTAGTCCAATCTAGTCCAGTCTAGTTTTTAGTGTTCTCTTTTGCTGTGGTTCCTCAATACCGCTGCTCGCTCCCATACCACTGGTTTGCACTTCAAAACACTCTTTAAAGGTATTCTGAAGTCTCAATTTGGAGTTTTGTGGCTATACCTCCTCTCCTCTGTCAAATCTGTACGAATCCTATTCAATATGGCTTGTTTGCGTTGAGTGAAAATGAACCAGAATTGTTAAATCCAGCATCATTAAAAAAAAAAAAATGTAGTGGTTTAACCTCATTAAGCTTATTCCAGGTAAAGACTGGGATTTAAACTGGAAAAAGTGCTGATCCAAGCAGCACAACTGTGACCTGGCTACAAAAACAACCAGGTCATTTTAGTTGTTTTGTCTACCGCCTTGCTCCAACAATAAGTTCAAGAGTCTTGCTCAAAGGTTCAGTCAACTAGTAATAATGTAAAACCATTTCAACTAAAATACTGTGATGGATCTGATCCTTGTCCATAGATTATAATTTAGAACCAGGATCCAAAATTAGCACCAGCTACTCGCCAAGTAAAATGCACAGTAAAAATCTACACTGGTGAATAAAATAAATTTCAGTCGGTAATGTCAGGTTGCTGAAATACACTATAAACTTATCACTACAACAAGTTGTTTGACTGTTTTGCGTTTTTTTTTTTTTTGACTGACCCTCAGTGTCTACCTTCGATGTAGCTAAGCCTAGATGTAAGCACTAACTGCTAAGAGTCTACAAGTATGTGGTAACACATTGCCAGAGTAGAGCAACCAAAAAAGAAAATTAGGAGCACATTGGAAATATGGTATTAAAAAGAAAATTTAACGAGAAGTGGCGTTTCACAGATAAGGCGATGAGGAGAGATTGGCTTTTTATGACACCAATGCTATTGGTGTTGTTTGCCGCAAGTACTCGACAAACAGGACCTGCTTGTTATTATAATTACTATAACATACTTCCCTTTAATCAATGGGTAATTACATTGTTTTTAAGGGCATCATATCTTCTGCGATTCTAGGGCTGGTTGAAAAATATGTTGGCCTGTAAATTTTTACAGTTTACCAGCAATTAGCAGACAGACTTAAAAGGTAATTCTGGATCCAGCTCACACCCAGTACTGATTGTGCTGCAGCGTGGGGTTTGTGGTCCTGCAGAACCGACTGGCTTCAAGATCCATGTCCTCAAAGGAGCACAGGGTCATGGCTTGCCCATAGACAGGGTTGCCTGTCTGGAGTCTAGTCAAGACAGGACTACCAGGGTTGCTTGGGCTGAGAGGGGTTACAGTCACTAAAGGAACCATTGCAGTCCTCTCTGAATGACCTTGAAATTCCCAACTATCAGGAGAGGCTTTAGGAACAGAGGCACCATTCAAAGATTTTTTCTTTTTCTGCTGATTTCGCCTCAGCAGTAACACCAATATGACCATAATGACCACAAGTAGAAGAGCGAGCAATGGAAGGATGATGAGCATAGGGTTAGAAGAGGAGCTGATCTGGGACACTGACTCAACCCTGACTGGTTGGTTCCTCACTGGAACAATTTCTTGACCATGAGTTGGTTTAAGCATAGTAGTGGCATGTGAATCACTGCGATTCAAGTTACCCCAGCGATTGCGGCTCTTGAACCTTGGCACAGCCTTGGTGACCGGCGGCGAAGGCTGAATTGATGAGGATTTGGAAATGAAAGGAGGGCTCTTAACTGTGGTTTGGCTGGGTGAAGCAGTACTACTTGTGTCCAGTGGTGGTGGTGTTATGAGAGCAGGGTTATGTGGCACAATGCTAAAGACAAACTCCCCATTAGCAGGTTGGAGGTTACCAGCTTTCAAGACAAATCTTAATGAGTCATTCACTTCTTGCACTTCGGTAAGGTTGGCCTTTAGCTCAATAGCAAGTTTTCCCTGCTGTAATTCACTAAAGAAAAACATCTTTGTAGATTCTGCTTTTTTCTCCTTGCCAGTCTTTAAAATCTTGCCATACATTGGTGAGGACAGGATTTCAAACAACGGATCGCTACCACTTATCAGGGCAAGCTCGGAGACATCGAGAAAGTCTGCCTTGAGCTTAACACGAATTTCATTTGAGAACTTTACATCGTCTGCATACCTGATTAAAGGCTTAACTGTGACGTTAAGCGCTTGGTCAGTCAGGTTTGCCTCTGACGTGAAGGCAGTGAACTCAAAGCTGTCATGACAAGATGCAAGATTGACCATATGGTAACTTAATCTCTGTGCTTGCAAGTCATCCTGATTAAAAGCAGTAACTTCTTCATTGTCCAGGATAAGTTGGCCATACTTTGGGGGATCAGTTATTTTATACTGGACAGTAGTGTTTTTTCCATTAGTCACTGCAGCCAGATGTGACTGGTTGAGCACCACTGACATTTGGCCTTGTTCCATTAACAGATCTGTTTGATTGACAATTGAAATGGTGATCTTCAGCACCTCTAGGTTGAAAAGTTTGTAGACTGGCCGGTGATGACCATCAGTGACACTGAAATAAAACACCCCAGATTCAGGGCTGCCATCTTGGACAAAGAATACTTCACCATTGTTGATCTGGGCTTGAGAAAACGTATCCACAGATACATTTAGACTTCCTCCAAGAGAAAGGAAGCCGTTGTTAGGTCTGCTGATCACAGAGTACTGGATATCATCTGGCGAGTTGTCAAGATCTTCCACATTCAGGTTGCTGGGTCCAAGAGCCATGGTGTTTCCTTGAACCACTTTGAGACTTGGTGCTTTGGTTTTCAGGACAGGTGGCTGATCATTCACTGGAGTGACCGTAATGTTGAACGCTTCCTCTAACACATTGCGGTCATCCTCAGGGCGCTGTGCAGGTTTGCTCTTCAGGTTAAGGAACGCATCAAAGACAAAGCGGTCTTGCATGGTCTCGGAGTTGTCATGCTGGTAGGTGATTCCATATTTGTTCACAATGAACTGAGAGAAGTAGGGCTTTTCCTTTGTAAGATTCCGTTCACCCACAACGATGACACCGTGTTGAGGTAGGGACTTGACCTTGTACCAAACGTCATAGGAGTTGCGACGAGAATCAGGCTGCTTGGTGAGGAGATTCGATGCATCTAGCATTGTTTTGTCAATCATGACTTTGTCTCCTTCTATTACCACAGCACCTGAAACACAATGCAAAGATGAAAAACACTGATTTCTCAGCGTTTTACAAAACACAGATGCAAAATTACAAACTAGACCACTGGCCTGACATGGATCACCACTGGCCTTGCTTAGGTTGTTTAGTTACGGTTAGTCAGTGTTCACGTTCGGGATTTTGATTAGGTCAAAGAGATAAGTGGAAAATCACTATGTAAAATCATACCTGTGTTTTTAAGGAGGACAGTTTTTCGTTCAGGCCCCACATTTTCATAAGAGATGTCGATATCAAAGTTCTGAGCCTCGAGGCTTGCAGGAGGTGACGACACGGTGAATGTGAACTTGTCTAATGCTGCCCATCCAACAGAGTCCACATTCTGTTCATATGCCACCTTACCCTCATCGACCTGGAACGAGCAACACTTATTACAAGTGAAACAACAGGCGTGTTTGAATTTGTTTCCTGTTCACCATATAGTGCACCATTTTGGCACAGTCATTTTGTCCAAAATCATATTTCCTGGTTAGTTTACTATTTTATTACCCATAATGCACCACAATTCGTAGCATTTTCTTTGAGCTATGCAAAGATATTGAAGCAGCCACATTTATATATAAATAAAAAATGCTCTTTAAATATTGTACTTAATACGTAAAAACACTTCCGAAGTCATCATAAATCACTTTGTATATTTTTACCATACTTTGGAGGAGCAGTGAAGCAATTATTTTATTTTGGACAGTGGCGTTTTTTTCCCCCCATTGGTCACTGCAGCCAGATGTGACTGGTTCTGCACCACTGATGTTTCCTCCTGTTCCAGCATCACATCTGTTTTCTAACATTTATATTGGTATTTGGTATTGTTGTCGTCTTCATTCCCGAGGTAACCTGTACATTAATTGTTCATGCATTGGTGTGTCACAGGATGTGGTTTTAAGGAACACATCACTAAGTGTTTTCTGAATTCATTGTTGGGTCTTCATCAGCCCTGCTCTCTATAATAGGACTATACAGTTTTCAGGGTTCTAACTAGACCAAAATATAAGCGTAGTGGCACCAGTTATAACAGCCGGGGGTTCAGGGGCTGCCTTAGGCCCCTGAAAGCTCATGGGTTCGACTGTACATGCTCAGAGATACATTCTAGTACATTTCCTGGCACTTGCAGGCCTCCTTGAAAGTCCCTCTTTTTTGGTAATATTAATGGAATTTTTTTTTTTTTGCCAAAAGTTGCTATGACTGTTTTTGATTTGAAGACTTTTATTATAATTACTATTCAACTATATTAGTGGCATATTTATGGAATAAGAATAAAACAAACAAACAACCAGTTGGTGTTCAAGTGTCAGCTTTATTTTCAGCTTCAGCCATTCAGTTACAATACATAACTATCCAGATCCAACTCCGGGACCGGCGCGTATTACATTCATGTCACGTAAGCGCCTCCTAACACGGATGGCACTTTACCACGAACACAGCATAAGGAAGGAGGTAAACCGGACTAGCATGACCAGTGACAATCTCCACATGGAACTACTTGGGTAGCGATGCACTGGGCGCTTACGTGGATTATTGACCCCAGTCTTTCATTCGAAACTCACATCGATAACATTACCCAGATAGCTTTCTTTCATCTCAGAAGTATTCCTCATCTCATTATCTGTAGCCGCTTTATCCTTCTACAGGGTCGCAGGCAAGCTGGAGCCTATCCCAGCTGACTACGGGCGAAAGGCGGGGTACACCCTGGACAAGTCGCCAGGTCATCACAGGGCTGACACATAGACACAGACAACCATTCACACTCACATTCACACCTACGGTCAATTTAGAGTCACCAGTTAACCTAACCTGCATGTCTTTGGACTGTGGGGGAAACCGGAGCACCCGGAGGAAACCCACGCGGACACGGGGAGAACATGCAAACTCCGCACAGAAAGGCCCTCGCCAGCCCCGGGGCTCGAACCCAGGACCTTCTTGCTGTGAGGCGACAGCGCTAACCACTACACCACCGTGCCGCCCCAGAAGTATTCCTAAGATAAGAAATTTAAATGTCACCACACGACGCAGAACAACTAGTTCATGCTTTTGTTACCTCCAGGCTGGATTATTGTAATGCCTTACTGTTCCAATAAGTGCATAAACAAGCTCCAGTTAGTTCAAAATGCAGCAGCAAGAGTCCTTACTAGAACTAGAAAATATGACCACATCACCCCTGTCTTATCCACACTGCATTGGCTCCCAATCAAATTTCATATTGATTATAAAATACTACTATTGACCTTTAAAGCACTGAATGGTCTCACGCCACAGTACCTGAGCGAACTTCTGGTCCTCTATGACCCACCATGGATCAAAAGGTGCAGGCTATCTGTTGGTACCTCATAGTGAAGGCCAGAGGTGGGTAGAGTAGCCAAAAATTGTACTCAAGTAAGAGTATTGTTACTTTAGAATAATATTACTCAAGTAAAAAGTAGTCGTCCAATTAATTACTTGAGTAAGAGTAACAGTACTAAGTGAAAAAACTACTCAAGTACTGAGTAACTGCTGAGTAACTTTGTTTATTGATCAGGATGTCATAACAGGCAGAGATTTCATATATATTTCACACAAACTGTGTGTGTGTAGTTCTGTGTATTAACAATAACAACAAGAAGCTCAAGGCAGTCTGCACATAAACCATAACACTGTGCGCGCGTGCATGCTCACTCCGTGAAGTGACTGTTCAGCTTTAACAGCAGCTGAACATCACACGTAATATCTCCTCGTACGAAAAAGACTGGAAATAATCCTGTAAGATGTGATCAACGATGTTAATCCTTTCATCTCCCAAAAAGTTGTTTACTGGCTCCATCTCGCAGAGGAGTTAGCAAGTGGAAGTAACAAGCAAAAAGGTTGCTAACTAGCTGCCAGTGCCCAGCTTGGCTGGGTGGTGGTGGGGATTGCTAGCAAGCGGTCAAGATAACAAGCTAACGCCCTTCCTTTTGTGAACAAGCACTTGTAGACAAACCCACAGAAAAAAACAAACAAACAAACAAAAAAAAACAAACACCTGAAGTCTTCACAAATCCCTCTAATCCACAACAAATACAGTAGCTTGAAAAATGGAGATTTCACAAACGATATGCTACGCGTTTTGTTATTTAGTAAGTTTTCACCAGTCTTCCATTCCCAGTTTTTGACCACAGCCATGTACAACCGTAACGCTATTGAGGAGCTGACATTAGGCGAGCAACCTTATTTTCATGAGCATTTTTTGGTTTCACATCAATAAAAAGTGATTGTTAGGAAGATTTTTTGTAGTTTTATTTCTTGGTTCTCTGGTGTGTGTGTGTGTGTGTGTGTGTGTGTGTGTGTGTGTGTGTGTGTGTGTGTGTTATCTTGCCATCTGAGGCCGCAGTGCGTCAATACATTTCCACAAAACAATGTATTTTACAGTTATGATGTTACAACAGAGCTAACGTCTGCCTATGAAGACAGCCAAAAGCACATAGCCTACTTACTGCAATGTGTTTCCTCAAATTCGACGTTGAGTTTTTAGAATCTGAAACGTCCACTGGTTTGGGGAGACACGTGACACCACATAACATAACTATTATTTTTTGTTGTTTGGAGAGTGAACATGGTTTGTATGTGTGGCCAGGGGTGTGCCTCTTCGGCTTGATGAGAAACGCTGGCCGTTGTCTCTGCCATTTTTCTTCTGCTTCCATGCTCTTTTCCACCTGGACTGGTCTTGCCGCGGGAATTTTGCGTATGGGCGTGCGCGGCGGCTTGGCTGTTTGATTGGCGAAACGGAGTTAAACCATAGCTCCTCCCACTATGGCTCTGGCTGCTACATTTGATTGGTGAGATGCGGTCATGTGACAGAGCCTCTGCTGGAAGTCTCGACAAAACAAACAGACCACGCATCGCATGGATCAATAAGAATAAAGTAGTGAGTAATGAGCAGAATATAGCCCAATGTAACGGAGTAAAAGTACCGCTTCTTCTTCACAAATATACTCAAGTAAAAGTAAAAAGTATGCTGCATTAAAACTACTCTTACAAGTACAATTCATCCAAAAAGTTACTCAAGTAAATGTAACGGAGTAAATGTAGCGCGTTACTACCCACCTCTGGTGAAGGCTACATCAAGGGGCAGAGCCTTTTCTTACAAAGCCCCACAGTTATGGAACAGCCTTCCAAGTAGTGTTCGGGAATCAGACACAGTCTCAGCGTTTAAGTCTAGGCTGAAAACATATCTGTTTAGTCAAGCCTTTTGTTAATAGTGTTTATGAGGTAAAGGTGTAGATCTGGAGGGTCCTCAGACATATGGCCCTTTTCCACTACCCTTTTTCAGCTCACTTCAGCCCGACACGGCTCGCGTTTCGACTACCTCAGAGCAGCACGACTCAGCTCGCTTCAGCCCTACTCAGCACCCAAAACTCGCACGGTTTTGGAGTAGGGCTGAAGCGAGCCAAACCGAGCTGAGTGGGGCTAGGGGCGTGAGGAGACACTCCCCTGTGCACTGATTGGTGAGGAGGAGTGTCCTCACATGCCCACACACGCCCCGCGAGCACGCTGGGATCTGTAAACACCGTAAACCTGGAAGAAGGAGAATTACGAGAATTTCTGAAGCCTTATGCGCCTCACCTCATCTATACGCTCTTGCCAGTACCTGTTGGCGTTGTCGGTGACAACAAGCCACAGCACCAAGACCAGCAACACTAACGACTCCATGTCCTCCATGTTTATTATTTACTATCTGGGTCATGAGACTACCGCTTAAAAGATCACTGATGTCAATGTTTGCGCCGCCTAACGACATCACGTGACATCCACCCACTTTCGCTAACTCCACCCAATGTGTCCACCCACTTCCAGCCAGCACGGTTCAGCGCGGTTGTAGTTGAAATGCAACTCCAACAGCCCCACTCAGCTCGACTCAGCCCAACTCAGCACCGCACGGCTCAGCCCAACTCAGCCGCGTTGGTAGTGGAAAAGCGGCAATAGTGTGTTTTGGTAAACCAGGCTGTATGGATGCTGTCAATCCCCCACTCGCTTGCTCACTCGAGTTTGTTGACGGTGTAGTGGCTGCTGCTTTATGTCCCGGGGTTCCCTCATGCCTGTGTTACCTTCTGGCTCTCCCCTTTTAGTTATGCTGTCATAGTTAGTTTTGCTGGAGTCCGTGCTTGCACTCAGCGCAAAATGCATACTGTTTCCACCCCCCCCCCCCCCCACCCCCGTCTGTCCCTCTGAGTTACATGTCGGTCCTGGGATCGAGATGCTGACCTCTTCTGCTCCTCGGACCTGCCTGATCCATCCTGATGCCCTGTGTCTGGTCGGAGTCTCATCACATCGCTCCTGTGGAGGACGGCTCCATATGGACAGTTGAAAGTCACACTTGGAAGACGCTCTGGACTCTTACAGTAATGCTTTTATGGCTGAGGACTGCAGCTGTCATGAACAGTTTTGCACTCAAGTTTCCATCAGTGAAGAGTTTATAACATCAATGAAAACAGATAAAACTGTTAATGTTATAGTCATGTTGTCTGTTGTTGCCCAAATGAGGATGGGTTCCCTTTTGAGTCTGGTTCCTCTCGAGGTTTCTTCCTCATGTCGTCTGAGGGAGTTTTTCCTTGCCACCGTCGCCACGGGCTTGCTCATTGGGGATAGATTAGGGATAAAATTAGCTCATGTTTAAAGTCATTCAAATTCTGTAAAGCTGCTTTGCGACAATGTCCATTATTAAAAGCGCTATAGAAATAAACTTGACGGGGAGTGGAGTATGTCCGAATGTAGAACATTCGCATGGCGGCACGCCATCGCCGCCGCGTGGGGATAACAAGAGAAAATTTAACAAAAACATAACATTCTCAAGATTGACGAGTCTTTATTAGTGTAGCGGCAACTTTTACAGGTGTGTCAGCGATATTGTGGGCATAGTGGCAAGGAAACATTGTGTATCAGCCCAATACGCTGAAAAGGCCTAGTCAGAACCCTGAGTTTTATAATAAATACAGAACAAATGAGTGAAGGAGTGATTTCGGACACAGAGATAATTAACTGGTATAATTATATGAAAACACGTGGCCTACAGTGGTGCTTGAAAGTTTGTGAACCCTTTAGAATTTTCTATATTTCTGCAAAAATATGACCTAATATATCATCAGATTTTTACACAAGTCCTAAAAGTAGATAAAGAGAACCCAGTTAAACAAATGAGACCAAAATATTATACTTGGTCATTTATTTATTGAGGAAAATGATCCAATATTACATATCTGTGCGTGGCAAAAGTATGTGAACCTCTAGGGTTAGCAGTTAATTTGAAGGTGAAATTAGAGTCAGGTGTTTTCAATCAATGGGACGACAATCAGGTGTGAGTGGGCACCCTGTTTTATTTAAAGAACAGGGATCTATCAAAGTCTGATCTTCACAACACATGTTTGTGGAAGTGTATCATGGCACGAACAAAGGAGATTTCTGAGGACCTCAGAAAAAGCGTTGTTGATGCTCATCAGGCTGGAAAAGGTTACAAAACCATCTCTAAAGAGTTTGGACTCCACCAATCCACAGTCAGACAGATTGTGTACAAATGGAGGAAATTCAAGACCATTGTTAGCCTCCCCAGGAGTGGTCGACCAACAAAGATCACTCCAAGAGCAAGGCGTGTAATAGTCAACGAGGTCACAAAGGACCCCAGGGTAACTTCTAAGCAACTGAAGGCCTCTTTCACATTGGCTAATGTTAATGCTCAGGAGTCCACCATCAGGAGAACACTGAACAACAGTGGTGTGCATGGCAGGATTGTAAAGAGAAAGCCACTGCTCTCCAAAAAGAACATTGCTGCTCGTCTGCAGTTTGCTAAAGATCATGTGCACAAGCCAGAAGGCTATTGGGAAAATGTTTTGTGGACGGATGAGACCAAAATAGAACTTTTTGGTTTAAATGAGAATCATTGTTTGGAGAAAGGAAAACACTGCATTCCAGCATAAGAACCTTATCCCATCTGTGAAACATGGTGGTGGGAGTATCATGGTTTGGGCCTATTTTGCTGCATCTGGGTCAGGACGGCTTGCCATCATTGATGGAACAATGAATTCTGAATTATACCAGCGAATTCTAAAGGAAAATGTCAGGACATCTGTCCATGAACTGACTCTCAAAAGAAGGTGGGTCATGCAGCAAATCAACGACCCTAAGCACACAAGTCGTTCTACCAAAGAATGGTTAAAGAAGAATAAAGTTAATGTTTTGGAATGGCCAAGTCAAAGTCCTGACCTTAATCCAATCGAAATGTTCTGGAAGGACCTGAAGCGAGCAGTTCATGTGAGGAAACCCACCAACATCCCAGAGTTGAAGCTGTTCTGTACGGAGGAACGGGCTAAAATTCCTCCAAGCCGGTGTGCAGGACTGATCAGCAGTTACCGCAAACGTTTAGTTGCAGTTATTGCTGCACAAGGGGGTCACACCAGATACTGAAAGCAAAGGTTCACATACTTTTGCCACTCATAGATATGTAATATTGGATCATTTTCCTCAATAAATAAATGACCAAGTAGAATATTTTTGTCTCGTTTGTTTACCTGGGTTCTCTTTATCTAAGACTTGTGTGAAAATCTGATGATGTTTTAGGTCATATTTATGCGGAAATATAGAAAATTCTAAAGGGTTCACAAACTTCCAAGCACCACTGTACCTGGCAGGACGATATGAAATATAAGCAATATAATACAAATCCTGTAATCTAAAATTCACACAATTCAAAGCCTTTCCCCTGTTAATATTACCTCAGATGATTTACCCAACCGCCAGCAGCTAATAAGAAGACGTATGACAGGATGACGTAGCCTTAGAGCAACACGGCTTGGGAGAATAGATAATTCACTGGGTCCCACCTGTCAATGTGAATGAAGCATGAGTTTTTACAGCACTCACCATTTCTTGTGTGAAGGAATAGACCTCAGTTGTGGGCTTGTCTGCCTCTACAGTCACCAGCTTTCCAAATTTCGGGGGATTAACAATGGTGAAAACAATGGTGCGGTTGGAACTGCCTTCATTGTCATTGGTTGCTGCTTTCAGGACTTCTTTTGAAATTGTAGATGAAGCGCCTGGTTTAAAAACAAGGCTAAATATTACCCCAGATGAACTCCAGCTGTTCAAAAAAAACAACAACGCAGTCAAAGCAACAGCAAATGTCTGGCACTTGCTATAAACATGACCACATTATTGTGTGCTTGGATGCTTGAATGTGTTTGAGTTTTTGTGGCAACACCTTTTATACACTTGCATGCATCTGAGCTGCACATGACTAACACACTTAAATCTTCAACTTAATGAAGGCTTTGTACTTTACATGGCATTCACAGGAAAAGAAACAACTTAAACGGAGAAACAAAATCATTTTCTTTCTAACACAATTACAGTAATAAAGCAAACCCAATTATACGCCCTGTTGGGGAAGTACTCGACTAAAATGCATCTGTTTACAAATCAAGAAGCAACAATCCTTTCATCAGAACCGTGTTCCCTTTTCAGTATGTATTCGCAGTAAATCTGCCTGAGACAATGATGGCTCATTTTGGAATGAAAGGGCAAGCCAAAACATTTACCCCACTGTATAATTTAACATGCGATCAGGATAAATACTTCCTCATCCATTATCGCCGACATCACGAATAAAAGTTCCATGCCGTTTTAACGCCATTATTCGTTCATTTCTTATTTCCTGTGTCACTTACTACAGCACTGAAAGCTTGCTTACTTTGTTTCAGCAGGATGGGGGGAAAAAAACAACTCAAAAAGGTATTGATGATGTGTTTTATGGCTATAGACAGAAACCAATAAAACATGCCGAGAAACTGGTTGCCATAGCAACAGGACATTTTATCCCGGGATGAACAAAGGAAAAGGCGAACGTCTCACGGCATATTAGATAGACCTCGTGTGGGTTTTTTTTTTCCCCCTGCACACAGCTATAAAAGTATAGTCATGTGCAAAGGTTTGTGCACCCTTAAGACAAAACGAAGACGACGTTTCAAAGAAAACGTTCAGTGCATCAGGTTTGAGGAAAAATGTTCCTTCATTATTACACGGAAGAAGTGATAAAATGGCATCTGAAGATATTAATATATATATATATAAAAAGAAAACAAATCATCAGTTTATAGGTTTGCATGTCTCTTTCTGAACGATACATAATCTACGTATCATTTATCAATTATGTACATGGAAATAGAACAGCAGCTTGTACGACTCTTTGCTCTCTTTCCTTTTTAACCGCGTCCAATCTCTCTCTCTCTCTCTATCTATCTCCTGCTCAGTATTTTTAAGCCATTATCATTAGTCATCTTTCCTGACATGTCTGTTGTAACGCTGCCCGACGGGTTTGCAAAAAGTTTTAACGTTTTAAATTTCTATTTTGAAAATTAAGCTCCGTTTTTTGCTCACATTGGCGAGGCAAACTTTTGCACTCGGACTGTAGAGGAGTAGTATCTGGCACCAGTCGCTGCCCAAAAGCCCCTGCTGAACGTGCCAATGAGATTACTGCCAATGCACATTTACAGGACAGAAAACAGGCACACCAACTGTTTTATATACTGCCCCAGACAAAACAGTGAGTAGGCAGCTGTTTTTAGCGCTGGGTATTAAATCCGGCGTATTACTAAGAGTCACTAAATTAAGTCTGGAGTCTTTTCAACATAACATTACAAAACATGTTGACTATTAGAGACATGTCATGCTAAGCGGAAATCCTTGAAAGGGCTTTGCTACATAGCTTACAGGCTATTAAACTATTAGACAGGGTGTTTATGGTCACAGCTCATTAAACCCTAGGAATTAAGATTAGTCCAGGAACCTGAAGGAAGGCATCTTTTGGACTGAAGATATGAACTAGTTAAGTTTTTGGGTAGCAAGTTCATTCTAAATATTCTAGAAAGCAAAACAAACATTTTTGTTCGTGTTTTGTAAAATACAATTGTGCATGAGCAATCTTCGTTCAAAAGCAGAGTTACCTGGAAACACCTTAAGTGGGCTGCTCTTTTCCATATGGAGAGCAAGCGTACGAGCCGTTACACTGAATATCTGCCTTGGAGCAAAGTTCACGCCATCGTTCACCTGGAAGTTAAAACCTCCAGCTGTGGCTCCTGAAGAAGAAGAAGATGACGATGACAATAAAGCACACTTGAAATGGGGTGGGTATCAGTGTGCCGTGCATGGTACCACTGGGACAGCTGAGAATTTACAGTTTTCATTTGCAGTGTGAAATTATTAAAGGGTTGCGCTTACTTTTTCAATAGCTCCTGAAGGACATACAGGATGAACTAGCAAGTTATTATGAGTAAAAAAAGAAAAAACATGATGTTCTCAGCTTCTTGCTACCCGTACATACCAGAAAGGAACCATCTTTTTTTTTTTTTTTCCGTTTCCGGTTGAGAGTACGTTGTGAGCATTCTGGCTGCCGCTTCTCACCAGAGCTTTTTTAATTTTATTTTTATTTTCTTTTTCAATTTTCATTTTATTTACCGTATTTTCCGGACTATACGTCGCTCCGGAGTTTAAGTCGCATCAGCCAAAAAATGCATTATGAAGACGAAAAAAAACATATATACGTCGCACCGGACTATAAGTCGCACTTTTTTGAAGGGTTATTCTATCCATAGACTCTGTGATTCTATCTGATAAGCGGCACGTGGTTACTGCGTGACTGCATTGCTTATTTAATAAACGAACAGCTGAGCAGTGATAACGCGCCCTTTGCCCTGTAAGTAGCCTAGTCTGATTATTTTAAATATCTACTACTATCTTTAATACTATCACTATCGTTATTACTAATAGCCTATATTATTATTATAACTAATATTAGTAGCCTATTACTGATGCATTAATCAGTTTGCTTTTAGAATATTTTTACCGGTAGGGCTTATTATCGCCCCATGGCTCTTTCATCTGTGTTATTAAAGCTGTAGTCATCATCGAGGAGTGTCATTCTTCATTTTTGTCGAATTTTATTTCATCAAATCAGAGGTCAAGTAGGCTATAGGTATATCATCTCCAAAGACAGGTACGGTAGTAAAAACAACCGTCTAGTGAAAAAAACAACAACAACAACAACCGCTTTTAAATCCCCTACTTAAATCCTTAAAATGAGTCATTTAACTCATGTCTTGTGTGATCTGATCTCCAATGGTGAAATAAACCGGTTGTGATGAGTACAGTCTGTTATTTTAGAAGATAAATGTAATATATAGACTAATAAAAATTAATATTTTATAATATATCACGACATATTACTGTCTGTAACTGTTTGTCACTAAAGCGTTTTCTAAGATCATAATGTCTGATATTATTATTATTATTATTTTACACACACAATAAGCGCATGTGCGTAAAGTTATAGTAAACCATCCCCTGCCTTTTTTTTTTTTTTTTGAGTCGCCGGACCCACCCACCTCCTGCGTTCCGGGACCTCCCACTTCACAAATTAAGCACTGCCTAAAATCACTACATAACTTATTTAAATAACTATAGGCCTATCATTAATAATAAAACACAGGTCAATCAAGTTTATCAAGCTGATGATTTCACTCCAAATCAGCAAATCCATTGAATTCCTCATCCTCAGTGTCGCTTCTGAACAACTCTGCCAACTCCAGCGGCAGATGAAGCGCCGTTTCCTCTTCTTCTGCGTGGCTGTCGTCAGACTCAGCATCAGCTCCAGTTATTCCGCGGTGGAAAAAAAAAAAAAAAAAAAACATATATACGTCGCACCGGAGTATAAGTCGCATGGCCAGCCGAACCATGAAAAAAAACTGTGACTTATAGTCCGAAAAATACGGTATTTATTTTTTCTGTGTATTTGTGTAGTTTGTTGTTTGAGTGTTTTGTCCGCCGGTTGTGGTGTAGCTCCGGACCCAGTTTTGGGCGTTGGTTCCCTCTAGGCCTTGGTTCGCCGTGGGCGATGCCTGCGCTCCCGGCTGTGGACTGCAGTGAGCTCGCTGCTCATTTAACATTTGTGGTTGTCCGGCGCTCTGTGCTTTGACGCTTGGTGTGATGTCCCGAGCGATGTTGCTCGGTGGCGTCGCGGCGGCTGTGCAGGCGGTTTGGGACACACCAGCGCTCTGCGTGGCGGAGCTTCTCTGCTCGCTTTGTGGATCCACAACGTGGTGTTCGAACGATGTTGCTGACGGCGTCACGGCGGCTGTGCTGGAGATGTGGGACTCGTTTTCGTGCGCCTTTTGGTGGGACTGTAGCTGCTACACCACGGGAATTACATCTTGACCCCTACTTTGTGGACTTTTTAACTTTTATTTTTTATTATTTACTCATTTATTTATTATTTTTTTATTGTTATTTTTTTCTTTGTCTATAATTGTAAAGCGTCCTTGGGTTTTTTGAAAGGCGCTATATAAATTGAAATTATTATTATTATTATTATTATTATCATCATCAGGGCCTTCTAGTCCTTCAGAGGAAGCCCAAACATATCAGCATTTCAAATGCGATATTTAACTTCTTTCATAATTTCATTATAATTATGCTATTCTAATTCGGCCTCACTTTCTATCAAATGTGCTTCAGAAATGAAAGGGTTACGGTCCTGAAAACATTAAAATAGAGTTATCCAATGAGATTTTCTTGCCTGTTGTCTCGAGGCTGAGAAGAGTTTCGAGCTGGCTCACTCATTGGTTAGGACTTCATTACCAGGACAGAAGGCCATGGCAGTGTATGTTCATGCAGGAAGTGACAGACGAATGAACCAATCAGAGTTTGATTTATAGTGGGCGGGACCAAAAATTTAATCGCCCTAGGCCTTCTCGAAGGCCAAGACGAGCTTAACCATGACTCGGCGCTGTTAGCACAGCAGTGAAGTCACCTTCCAGCTGGTGTAGCGTTCATCAGTAGTGTTAACGAACGCTAATAAAGCGGTCAAGCCAGTGCTATCGAGAGCAAGAAACTAAAGCTGTGTTCACATATATACACCGGTACGATAGTGGTATAACTGTATTCATACAAAGTATACCGGTACAGTTTAGTGCATCTGTCCACAAATGTTTGCGGTTTTCTTTCACGGTAGTTGAAATGCACGTGCGCGAAATGTTTCCGTGGTTACCGAGTAACTTCCTTCCGAGAATATGGCGGATGAAACAACGTGTGTGTGCTTTTTGTTGTCAATGTACAGTCTGTATTTCTGGTGGTCATTTATTCAGTCGCATCGTATAAAATGCGCGAGGCAGTTGAGAAAGAAACAGAAAACGAATCGTGGAAAGCACGTGCGTATTGTATTGTATGAATAACCCGGAAGAAGTAGGAATGGTTCAATGCGCATGCACATTATATTTGTATCGATACAGAACCACTTCATGGGGCGGCACGGTGGTGTAGTGGTTAGCGCTGTCGCCTCACAGCAAGAAGGTCCTGGGTTCGAGCCCCGTGGCCGGCGAGGGCCTTTCTGTGTGGAGTTTGCATGTTCTCCCCGTGTCCGCGTGGGTTTCCTCCGGGTGCTCCGGTTTCCCCCACAGTCCAAAGACATGCAGGTTAGGTTAACTGGTGACTCTAAATTGACCGTAGGTGTGAATGTGAGTGTGAATGGTTGTCTGTGTCTATGTGTCAGCCCTGTGATGACCTGGCGACTTGTCCAGGGTGTACCCCGACTTTCGCCCGTAGTCACCTGGGATAGGCTCCAGCTTGCCTGCGACCCTGTAGAAGGATAAAGCGGCTAGAGATAATGAGATGAGAACCACTTCATCTGTCCACACTACAGCGAAGCGCTACAGTACCAATACTGTACCGGTACGAAACCCATACGTTTGTGGGTTTCGTACTGATACAGTTATACCGCTACAGTACCGGTATAGTTGCTAGTGTGGACAGGTGTTGCGGTACGAAAGTAGTATCGTATCGGTACAAAATCCCTAGTGTGGACAGGGTATTAGATTTCTGTTTCCAGACTCTTCTTCCATGCACGCTTGCTACAGTATTTTTCACTCGGACTTAAGTATTCATTTCCCTCTGTAATTTACTTAGTTACTTTTAAAATCAATACCGACAACTACACACAACAGAGCGACCTGGTAGCCTGCCACTAATCCCTTGCAAAATCCTTTGCCCTGTTGTTTTTTTGGTGTGTCTGGTTAAGGTTTGGCTAAGCTCAAGTCCCAGGTCTAATAGTAACAGCTCGCCACTGGTACATACTATTGTTCAACAAGCAAGGCTTGGAAAAATGTGTAAAATGGTGCAGGGTAAGCACTATTTGTAGTAGGCTTTTTTAAGAACCTGACATCACTACTGGGCCATGAGACAGACTTATTTTTAGACTTTGCTCATTTATCTCGAGAAGCCGCACACTATCAGCATGCGTCCTTCAAATACAGAATTATTCTTCTTACATCAAAACTCAAATGGTACTTCACTGAATCTTTGGCACATAATTTGGCTAATAACAATCATTAACTCTGGGCTTTCAGAAACATCATGGCAGCTGCTTCATAACTGTAAGATACAGGATATGACGACCTGGTTTTCACCACATGAAAGTACGCCACACGTGGGTGGTGGATTTCTTACCACTGTGCACGAACAGAAGTTGTCCCTGGTCAATGTGAGCCTGAGTGAAGTTCATGACTGGTCTAGTGGGAGCGCTCTTCAGAGCCAGGTGACCATTACTGGGCTGAGTGGTGAGGTAATGGAGCTGCTGTGGAGCCGTATCGTCATCCTCTGCACTCAGATCTTCAGGAGTGATTTCGGTCATAGAGCTGACCCAGACCTGGTTTGAATGGACAGAGATGCAGTGGGATTCAATGGACTGATAGCATCTTGTGCTGATAATTAGAGCTGGCGATAAACATTCTAGCAGAATACCACGATAACAATGACTGCTGATACGATCAGGAGAATATTTCACCAAGTAGCTTTGTTATCCAAGCTCGTCTGGTTTTAGTTCGTTTCTAAGAATAGTATCAGACCAAATACAGACTCCGTCGGTGAGCCCAGTCTCCTTTCCCTTGGTCTGTGTTCAAACATTAGCAAAGCAGCTACAACAAAAGCACAAAAACATGACTAAAAGCATTAACAATATTACATCACACTATTGAAGAAGAAACCACCTTTATTCGTCACATGCACACTTCAAGCACTGTGAGATTCATCCTCTGCATTTAACCCATCTGAAGCAGTGAACACACACACACACACACCCAGAGCAGTGGGCAGCCATACTACAGCGCCCGGGGAGAAGTCAGGGGTCAGGTACCTTGCTCAAGGGCACTTATTGATTCCTATATTTGTGCCATACTCATTATGCTGTCCTTTTTCACTTTTACTATTGCGTACTTTTTTTTTTTTTTGTATATCTGACCTTTTCACATTGGTCCATGGACAAGAGATGTAAAATAGCCATTTTGGCTAATTCTGGCACATTTACATTGATAAATGTGCACTGTCCATGTCAAAGTATTGAATTAAAAAAAAATAATAATAATTATACTGTGTGCATGAGATCTTAAAATCTATATTTGCCCAGCATTATTACAATTTTATTAGTAGTAAATAAGATCTCATCTCATCTCATTATCTGTAGCCGCTTTATCCTGTTCTACAGGGTCGCAGGCAAGCTGGAGCCTATCCCAGCTGACTACGGGCGAAAGGCGGGGTACACCCTGGACAAGTCGCAGTAAATAAGATAAAACAAATTTTATTTAGAAAGTTCAAAATAACAGTAAAATAATTACTAAACTGTATTATGAATAATTTATTACTGTTTACTGCTTAATATAAAATATGAATAAAAGCGGGCGGCACGGTGGTGTAGTGGTTAGCACTGTTGCCTCACAGCAAGAAGGTCCGGGTTCGAGCCCCGTGGCCGGCGAGGGCCTTTCTGTGCGGAGTTTGCATGTTCTCCCCGTGTCCGCGTGGGTTTCCTCCGGGTGCTCCGGTTTCCCCCCCAGTCCAAAGACATGCAGGTTAGGTTAACTGGTGACTCTAAATTGACTGTAGGTGTGAGTGTGAATGGTTGTCTGTGTCTATGTGTCAGCCCTGTGATGACCTGGCGACTTGTCCAGGGTGTACCCCGCCTTTCGCCCGTAGTCAGCTGGGATAGGCTCCAGCTCGCCTGCGACCCTGTAGGACAGGATAAAGCAGCTAGAGATAATGAGATGGATGGAAATAAAGTTTTAGTCTGAATTTTCAGAATATTGACTGTATTATTAAAAAAAAAAAACACAACTTCCCTGCATTATTAAATATCTCATCTCATTATCTGTAGCCGCTTTATCCTGTTCTACAGGGTCGCAGGCAAGCTGGAGCCTATCCCAGCTGACTACGGGCGAAAGGCGGGGTACACCCTGGACAAGTCGCCAGGTCATCACAGGGCTGACACATAGACACAGACAACCATTCACACTCACATTCACACCTACGATCAATTTAGAGCCACCAGTTAACCTAACCTGCATGTCTTTGGACTGTGGGGGAAACCGGAGCACCCGGAGGAAACCCACGCGGACACAGGGAGAACATGCAAACTCCACACAGAAAGGCCCTCGCCGGCCACGGGGCTCGAACCCGGACCTTCTTGCTGTGAGGCGACAGCGCTAACCACTACACCGCCGTGCCGCCATTATTAAATGTATTATTCATTATTTGAATTATAACTATTCTAACATGGAAAATTGACCCTCAGCAGACATCACTGATTAGTCTGATGGGTGAAACAGTTAAAACATTATTAGTTGAAGGATGGTGTCTATAAAATGTGTATAAAAGGTCTGTGCTATATCTCACGGTAAGCTGTAAATTCTGATGATTCTAATGACCAAAGACGACAAAGGTTTATACTCAATTACCTGACTAAAGCACTGAGCAGTCCATTAATTACTGGACAAGACAATGACTTTTTTTTTTAAATGACGACTGTTTTGGCTTTGCACTGCTGTAGTTTGGATTTGAAATAAAAACACGTCATTGATATTGATGTAAACCTAATAATTCATAGTTTAATTCAGATCTGGAGTGCCAGCTCTGGACAGAGTGCACTGTGTACGTCACCCAAAGCAACACACATTTCTCTCAGACATGGGGATGAAACAGAATCTGGATTACATGAGTAACTATTTCAGTTGGCACCACTGACTCACGGTCGTCTCATTCCCTTGATGAGGTCTCAAGGTCAGTGAAACATGGCTGGATGTGCACTCTGGGGGGGGGGACGACACTGATCAAACTGCCGAATCCATTTAGTAGTTAGGAGAAAACGTTACGGAGTTAATATAGTACATTATTTGCTGTTACAGAACCGATATAAAAAGGGGACATGTACTGTATGCTACTTCGACATTATGCAACAGTGCAGCTGAATTCTCCATTCTGATTGGTCTGAAGGTGTTGACTGACAGCAGCTCTGACAGTAGTTCTGCTTGTAATGCAAATCACAGGACGTAAATGGCTTAAAAAATGTCCCGCGTCAGTGCTTACTCAGTGTTTTCACTCTTAGTCAGGGGTAAAGCTGGGGTCTGGGAGGGGTGGATGGTGATGCTGTCCCACTGAAGAGCAGTGTTTTTGTATAACGGCACAGTCTGGAGTGTGTTATTTTTGCTTATACCCTGGCAATTTGGCAAAAAGATGACGATGTTTGATTTATTAAATGAAGGACATCTTGCACATTTGAACAGTTTATAGTTAGAGCAAATGCTGTGGAACATCTGAGAGATAAAGTAGTTCTTGTTCTCGCATACGTAATAGATGTGATAGAGAGAAGCTGGTGAGAGAATCACTATCTATCTATATACACACACACACGGCCAAAACGGTAGGTCAAATTGACACTTCTTCCCCCCCCAAAAAAAACCCACCACGTCACCAGATATAAAAATTGCTTTGTTTAACGACCATTGATTTTTAGATGTTTGTTAGTAGTCTTAGATTATGCAGTGTCCATATAAGTGTACGAGCTATTACGATAAAACATTAGAACGAGCGGATTAATGTTACCGTGTTTCGATTGGTAGATTGCTGCCATAAAGAGGAATAAAACGCATCATGATGTGCTATTATAGCAAAATAATCAACTTCAACATTGTAAAAGTATCTCAACAGTCAGACAGGCGAGTGGACTTAATGATTTAGCAGCTCAAGATTCAGTTCACATGACTTCACGAGATGGTCTGAAGTTCACTTTCAGGAAGCCTCAACATCCTGTTAGCCTGCGGTCTGCTGTAGCGAAAAGACGAGAGACAGCCTCTGACTAATGTGGAAAAAATGACTAAAAGTAAAAAAGATATAATGAACGACACTTACCACCGGACTTGTGAAGGAACTGTTGAGAAATAAACTGATTTGATGTACAAAATACTGTGGTACAAAAGACTTTATGAACCCATATGGACTGCATCCATCCCTTTCTGTCTCATCAGTCACTGAAAACTGATCCCCAAAAGATGGACTGACCAGGTGTTGAATAAACGTAGGTTATACGCAACCTAATAAAAGGTTTAAGTTGCGAGGAACGAATATCTGAGTCTTCGTCTTGATGGAAAGAAACCTTTTCATATCCACCTTTATCATGCTTAAGTTCTGCTTTGGAAATGTTATTGAAGAGCGCCCCCTTATGGCTATCTGAAGTAATCACGAGACCCTGATTCACGGTGACATTGAAACACCTCATCTCATCTCATTATCTGTAGCCGCTTTATCCTTCTACAGGGTCACAGGCAAGCTGGAGCCTATCCCAGCTGACTACGGGCGAAAGGCGGGGTACACCCTGGACAAGTCGCCAGGTCATCACAGGGCTGACACATAGACACAGACAACCATTCACACTCTCATTCACACCTACGGTCAATTTAGAGTCACCAGTTAACCTAACCTGCATGTCTTTGGACTGTGGGGGAAACCGGAGCACCCGGAGGAAACCCACGCGGACACAGGGAGAACATGCAAACTCCGCACAGAAAGGCCCTCGCCGGCCCCGGGGCTCGAACCCAGGACCTTCTTGCTGTGAGGCGACAGCGCTAACCACTACACCACCGTGCCGCCACATTGAAACACGACTGTAGATTTAATAATAGTAAAAAAATGAATAAAAAAAAAAACAAAAAACCTAAAGTGTCTTAATCTGAGCAAAGTCCATGTTACTGTCTAGCCAGTGAGTAATTCAACACGGCAGACATTACTGCGACATTTTGTCCAAACTCTGTTAATCCTTCAGCCCACTAATCCAAAGCAAATTGCTATTGAATGCCTGGAGGAATCCAAAGCATTTAGGACAGAGAGCTGTTGTCCTTCCGGTGGCCCTCCAATTAGAGCCAGCCTCTACAGTTACTCAATGCAGATGTGCCGTGCTAAAATGAACGTTTTGGTACAAACTAACTTAAAAACGACCCCGTGTACACCTGTGCACAATGAAAACCCAAAGAAACAATGACTTGGGAACTATACTTTCAATCCTGGGCTCACAGAAAACGATTTATCAAGCGCTACATGCTCTCTAGTGTCAAAAACCTTCTTTTGAACCCAAAGGCATTTATCTGCCGTGCACCCACCCTGAGGACTTTGTTGGCCGTGATAACCGGAGGTTCGTCATTTACTGGTGTGACGTGGACATGCACCGTTCTGGGTGTGCTGCGTTTTTGTAGATCCGTGGCATTGGCTAGAACAGTGAAGTAGTCCTGTAAGGTCTCGGAGTTGTCATGGACATAGTAGATAAACTCCTGCTCCACCTGGATCAGTGTAGTAAAGAAAAACAAGAATTTATATCATGACTGAAAACAGAATGGCTGGAACAAATGAGTTCATGTTACTGGTACGAGACTTAAGATTTTGTCTATTTTTAGTATTTGTATTAATGTGTAACTCATTTAGTAATACTTAACTTTCAGTGACTCACTCACTGTGAAATGTGTAACTACTCGGTGAGATGATGGTTATTCGGTAATGGCTCTGTATTCACAACGATTTTGAAACAGTGACATTTTAGCAATATGAAACTACTGATGTTTTGTTTTACCATGATCTTGTCTTTGATTATTTATTCATGCCAATGTAATCAATTATACTGTATTTATACCACAGCACTGTTGATTGGTCACAAGGTCTTGATTAATTTTCTATAACAGCAGCTCTAACGATAGTTTCCGCTAATCACAAGTTTGTATTAAAAGGTGCTGGCTCACCCTTCCCAGAATCCAGTTCGTTGTTTTTGTTTTGAAATCACATGCAGTGGCAAACCGTTACTATTAGAGCTGGGACGTGAGCTCAGCCAAAACTTAGCCAGACACCAAAAAAAAGCAACAGGTCAAAGGATTTTGCAAGAGATTAGCGTCAGGCTGCCAGCACTGGCTTGACTGCTCTATTAGCATTCGCTAACACTACTGATGAACGCTACACCAGCTGGAAGGTGAATTCACTGCTGTGCTAACAGCGCCAAGTCATGGTTAAGCTCATGTAGGCCTTCGAGAAGGCCTAGGGCGATACGTTTTTGGTTCCGCCCACTATAAATCCAAATCTGATCGGTTAATTCATCTGTCACTTACGACATAAACATACACTGCCATGGCCTTCTGTCCCGGTAATGAAGTCCTAACCAATGAGTGAGCAGCTCTAAACTCTTCTCAGCCTCGAGACAACAAACAAACAAATCTCATTGGATAACGCTAATGTTTTCAGGACAGTAACCCTTTCATTTCTGAAGCAAATTTGATAGAAAATGAGGCCAAATTAGAAGAGGATAATTATAATGAAATTATGAAAGAAATTAAATATAACATTTGAAATGCTGACACGATAGGTTTGGGCTTTCTCCGAAGCCCGAGAAGGCCCTGACGGTTCCCCTCTGCGTGACTGCAGTAAAACTTCTGCAGATTCACTGGAAGCGATCTCTTCAAAATCCATCTTGAACTTTTTCTTCATCTATGTGTCATACCTTGAAGTTCTGAGCAGCCTGATATTTTCTTTCCTTTGTGGTCGGCTGTGAGACGAAACCATATGAGAAACAGAATGGATCCGTTGAAACCTTTTACAATATAATTACTTTGACAAAATATTTTTAATTTCACATTACAATTTAATGATCTCTACCTTAAAATGTCATCGGTTTCTTACGGATCGTTTTTCAAACACTGAAATATCCATGGATACGAAAATGGCGACTCACTACTTAGCACAGAGGCTTCTGGGAAGGGTGAGCCGGCCCCTTTAATGCGCACAGTCCACATAATCTAAGGTTAATAATGACTGGATTAAAAAAAAAAAAAAAGCATGTTGTTTAACAAAAAACAAACATCGAATCACTGACATGTTTGACATGTTTAAGTGTTCTATGTATAAGGAGATGTTTATTTAACGAGTCTCCAGTGCCGCTGCATAGTAACTGTCAGGTGTAACGCTGTAACTATGTTTTCGTCCTGGGGAAAATCTTCAAGACATAGGACTTTGTAATTTCCCAGCAATAACCTGCATTATTTTTTTCGTGGTTCGGTTTCCATCAAATCCTGCGCTCTGATTGGCTGGTGAGCAGGTCCGTATCCAACGGTACGGACCTCTGGCGACTCGCTCGTTCACAACAACAAACAACATAGTAGCAATTTTTGTCAACATTTATTTTTGCATTTCTCAGGAGAATAGCATTAATTTTACAGCATGGATAGCGATAACGACAGTCTTCGACGGGGGGGGAATAGCTATCGCTCCGTCCATCCATCTGTAAACATTTTAGTTTCCAGATCAGAACTCAAAAACTATTAGGATTTTTTTTTTTTCATGAAACCTGACAGTTATATTAAGTGACTAGAGGAGTTGTGTCTTTTGACATTGAGATTTCTGTGATTTTTTTTTTTCTGTATTTCCATGGCAACCAATTCAACTTAGGAAAATTTGGAGTGGGGTTTCATGTAGGAGCCCCGGGGGGGTAATGTGTCATCTCCTGATGACTTTTGTTTGTTTTTTGCGCCATTCTGTGTAAACTCTAGAGACTGTTGTGTGTGAAAACCCCAGGAGATCAGCAGTTTCTGAAATGCTCAGACCAGTCCATCTGGCTCAAACCAACACCCATGCCACAGTGAAAGAAAGTCATACTTTGAGATCACAATTTTCCCTCCATTCTGATGTTTGAACATGCTGAATATTGGATGGATGGATGGATGGATGGATGGATGGATGGATGGATGGATGGATGGATGGATGGATGGATGGATGGATGGATGGATGGATGGATGGATGGATGGATGGATGGATGGATGGATGGATGGATGGATGGATGGATGGATGGATGGATGGATGGATGGATGGATGGATGGATGGATGGATGGATGGATGGATGGATGGATGGATGGATGGATGGATGGATGGATGGATGGATGGATGGATGGATGGATGGATGTTCCTAATCAAGTGGCCAACGAGTGTATATTATACTACGCATCTCACCTGTTTTCTGGTAAAATATGTTGTGGGTGTCCCCGGGAAACGAGAGTTCTCAATGTGTCCATGCACTGGTCCCTCTGACACGTAGTACACGAAGTGGAGCCCAGAGAAATGTTGACTGGTAACTCGTATGATGTTTTCTGTCAGCGCCTTGGATGCTCCTTCTTTTAGCGTAATATTGGACACCTCGATAGGTATATAGCGAGGAATGATATCCACAGACATAACGATGCCACTCAGGTCTGCAACGCCGTTGCTGGCTTCCAAAACGAAGGAATCGTTGACCTGGTCGGGCGTTATCTGTACATACTGGATATTACCGGTGTTGATGTCTTGTTGTGTGAAGGTCATTAAAGGGTCCTGCTCAATTCCCTGGAATTGTTCTTTAGTGTTAATAAAACTTCGCAGATATCCATAAGTTGGAGCAACTTGGACAGCGAAGACGATTTCATTGGGCAAATTTGCTTCATGAATGACCTGGAAAATAAAAACCAACAAACAAGACAACGCTACGTTAATATCAACAAGTGGTTAAAGGAATAGAATTATAATTACAATAATAATAATAATAATAATAATAATTTCACCTCAAGTTTACTGCGTTCAATCTTCACCGGCTTTCCCTCGTCTACCACTAAGATTTTGTTGTTGAGTACGACAGGTGGCTTTTGGTGGCTTTCCAAGTACACCTTCACATTGATCCTTGCTTCCACATGTAACCCTTTCGCTTCCACGACAACACTGAAAAATTCAGCCAAATTCTTGCTGCCGTCATGGCGATACGACAACAAAGCATTCTTCAGTTCATATTGAGTAAAAGTGTCAATTTGCTTGTCTTTTAAAAATAATGCACCATGTTTTGGAGCATCATTAACCTTAAAAGTGATTTCACGGTCTTCCCTGATGTCCATATTTGTAACCACGCTAAAATTAGCATTGCTGAATGTCTCAACCTTTCCTTTCTGGACTAATAGGCCTGTATTGTTGGCAACCTTTAGGTACGGTTCCTGAGCGCTGATATCCAACAGCGAGGAGACGTAGTGCTTGCCATCGGATACGAAAAGAACAAAACGGCCAGAGTTCATCCCTCGATGAACAAATAACACTCGCTTCTGTTCCAGGTCCTCTTGGTGAAACTGGTAAAGTTTGTGAGAAGTGTCATTTACAAGCACTAGATCGCCTATCGGGATCCCGCGGCGGGTGTAAACGAGCTGCCCATCGCTGAAGTCAGAGTCTGCATCGTGGTAGCGTAAGTCATCCAACGTCAACAGCCTCTGTCCGTTTTTGACCACTTGGAACACCTTATCCACAATTCGAACAGGCTTCTCGTCGTTTACTAACTGCACAGCGATGTTGAAGACACCGTCTTTGGAGCCGACCTCATCTTCACTGATGAGGCTCGTAGCCCGCGGACTTGTCGAAGCTATAAATCTGAACTGATCGTGAATTGTTTCACTGTCGTCATGGACGTACATGAGGCGTTCCTCGATAATATCCTGATTGGTAAAAGACACCAGATTATCATAATCTTTGGTCGAGTTGGACAGGTTGATTCGTGCTAGCTTGCCATGTTTTGGCATCTCAGTGACTATGTAGTAGATTTCTTTAGTACTCAGAGTCTCAGCAAAAAGTTCGGTATTTGTAATAAGTTTGCTCGCGCCTTCCAAAACCGCAAGTCCGCCGTTTTTAATATAAATGCTGTTGATATCTGCTCTGATATTTATCCTGAATAAATGACTCGTTGAATGAGCATGTTTGCTGAACACGTGAAATTCAAAACTATCACTTGTGTTCTCAAATGGTCTCTCTATTAACTGATACTCCACTTCCTTGTTAGTGATGTTCATTTGGCTAAATGTAGAATATGTACCTAACTTTTTATTATTCAGCAAAATCAATCCTTTCTTCGTTGACGAGAGAAGCTTGAAATAAATCTCCTCCTCAGTTAAAGCCACACCTTGCGACGTTGCATATAGATGCTCTGGATCAATCGCAACTCTCCTGATCTTGTCCATTTCGAGAACTTCGTTTCTCTCCACAACGTAATCAATCCATTTAGTCTTTATATTAAACACCAGTTCCTCTGTTGCTTTTGCTGCGATTGTGACTTTACACTTAAAGCGATCGGTTACATTGGCAGACTGAATATCCTTAAAGGTGCTGAGGTATCTCAGACGGTCTTTCTCCAAAACTCGTTGAGAAAAAGAATCGGTAAACTTCCATTCTCCGTTCGAGTGAAGCTTCTGTAGTTCTCCAAACATTGGCGGCTCAACGACATCATAACGAATGTCTACTACTTGTCTTAGTCTTACTGCGTTTGTCTGAATTGCTAATTGTGTAGTTTTTATTAAAGCCGTTTCCCCTTGAGTGACTTCTACCCCAGTGTTGTTTGCGATGCTGTGTTCCAGTTTAACCGCCATAATCCTTAACACCACCGTGTTGCTGAGCTTCTCTCCATCACTAACCCTCAACACTATCCTGGAGTTCTTTACTCCAGTGTGGGCATAGTTTATTTTTCCTGTTTCCAGAGCTGAATGAGGGAATGAAGTGACTGCCTGACCAGGGTTATCTTCAGTTTCCAGAAACCCAGCATCAGCATTAAGATTTCCCAATACAGAGTAGACCAAGTCTGTGGAGCTGCTGTCTACATCTGTGGCTTTTAACACATCGGTGGTTAACTTCTTCCTAGAGTTCTCAAGTAGAACAAAGACATTTCCCTCAGGAAGGCTCAATTCAGGGGCATCGTTGGTTGGTGTTACAGTCACATTGAATCTGTATAACTTCTCTCCCTTGAGGTAGACTGGTGCCACTTTTCTGCTGCTGGAGAACACGGAGAACATGAAGTAGTCATGTGGCTCTTCAGAACCTCCATGGATGTACATCACTCTGCCATGCCACAGATCCAGCATACTGAAGGTATTCTCTTCTTGCTCTTGGTCCACATCAAACCTCAACTGACCATGCACTGGCTGCTCTTCGATTCTAAACGTGATCTGAGATTGACGGATGCCGAGCTTCTTAAAATCCAGGTTCACTTTGATATGTTTTGATTCCAATGATGCACGACCGCCCTCAGAGACAACAAGGTTCCTAAGTTGTAAGAAGTTTTGCCCATGCCCAGCAACCAGACCAATTGCAAGGGTGGACATGTCTATAGATGGTAACGGAGTGACAAATTCAAAGATCTTAGTCGGGGTCTTCGGGCTCAAAGTGGTGCTAATCTGAGGCTCCTTTTCTGGTTCACAGCCAACCGAGACGTCTTTGGTTACCAGAGCATTTGGGAGACCTGTTAAGATACCATTGACCTTGATATCTCTAAAGCATCCTTTGAAGGAGCCACCTTTAATGCGCTTTCCTGCCACTGATGACAGACCCACCTTTCTGACTTCAAACCGAGTGCCATCATCTACACCACCAAGGAAAAGAAAACCTTTCAAATGCAAGGTTTTTGATCTGGATTTGACACTAGACTTCACCGTCTCTTCATCGATGGTTAGCTGCAAGCTTTTAGAGGTGAAGTAAAGCTTAACATGGTGCCACTTCTCGTCATTGATGAAAGTAAGAGAGCGGAGCTCCGTCCTCATCCCGTCTCTACCTAACACAGCGACAAGTAAGCCGTTGTGAATCTCCATGGCAACAAAGCCCCCTTCTCGAGCAGAACTGTACATAATGATTCCCTCTTGAGCTGATGTATGTACAGAGCATTCGAGAGTCCACTCTCGCTGTGCAGTCCAAGGAGGAAGGGAGACGTATGCCCTGGAACTGAAAAAGCTGATTGCCTCCTCTTCATTAGCAAAGAACTGTGGACTGCATCCAAGAGAAACCTCATGGACGTTCTTTAAGCCAGAGTATGGTCGAAGTGACGAAAGGAGGTTGTGTTGATTAAATAGCACTTCATCAAGGCAACCACGGAAGCCAGTGAGGTCAGTAGGGAGATAGACCTTATCCAAGCCTCCTGTCCCACCAATATATACACCATCACTGATATCCAGCTCGTGCTGTGAGCGTGGAAGTCTCTGGCTGGTCTGGAAATGCTTGTCCACTGTTAGATTTACATTAAATCGGTCATGGATAAGATCTACTGTGTGCCAAGCCAAGTCGTTCAATGGGTTCCCTTTGTCTGAGTGTAGAATTTGCTCACCAGAACCAAGATCCAACTTTGCCTGTGGATGAAAATCAAACTACATTTTAGATTACACTTATAGATTATTAAATGTGGTTTAAAAATACTCCATTTTTAAAATCGTTATCCAAAAACACAATATTCAAACATACATATATTATGTAACAGCCATGCATTTATTTAATAATATATATATTTATGCACTGCGAGTTGGCTTCACGGTCGGGTTGTACCAAAGACCATGATAAAAATGGTACCTACTGCCGTCTGGCAAGGCATGCTGCAATACAGATGCGAGTGGGGAGTCAAACTCTCGCGGTTACCAGAAGACACGCCCCCCCCCCCGTAACCCTAGCTATGTAAGAGGCGAGAGACCGAGGGCTACGGAAACGGAGATCAGCGCCGCCCTATGCGCCACATGGTGTGGGAAGGGACTTTGATATATATTTATACCACAGTGCTGTTAAGCTTTTCTCTGATTTGTCAATAGGTGTTGATTAACTTTCTCAATTGGCACAACTTGGTGGTAATACTGCCTGTACTTTAAATCACGGGTTTATATTAACGCAGTAGTTTTAATCTACACTACTAAAGGAAGGCTGTCTGTCTCTGTCTGTTCGCCTGTGCAAATCGACACGGCTAGAGGCACATACTCCATACTTTGCACATGGATTGGCGACACCCTAGACAACATGTTCGATTTTCCAAAACATGAGATTAGTGTTAATCCAACACACTATTAATTTCCCATAGGCTACATGCTCGCGCTAACACACTGCGCACAGCGTCAGCAGGGAATCCCCTCCCCCACTTGGCTAAGAGTTTCGATTGTACAGGTCCTCGCAATCAGGGCTTCTCGCCAGAGACTTCCGCTACGGCTGAGTCTACGTCACTGAGGAGACGTGGGGAGCGATTTACGCCATTTTGACAGAACAAATTGAAAACATATATCACATGTCCACTCAACTCTCCACTGGGCCTTCTAGACCTGTGTTATACAAAGGTACCATTCGGAGGAAATCAGGTTCACAGGCAATAACTACTATTTTTTTTTTCGCGGTCTGGTTTCCTGCACTCTGATTGGCTGGCGAGTGGGTCCGTATCCTACGATATGGACCCCAGTTACAGACCCCGGTTATGGACCTCTGGCGACTCGCTCGTTCACAACAACAAACATGGTAGCATTTTTTGTCAACATTTATCTTTTTTTTTTAATAAGATTTATTTATAAGATGACCAAAAATCTTATAAATTGTTGCCAGCATTTCTCAGGAGAATAGCATTAATTTTACAGCATGGATAGCGATAACGACAGTCTTCCCAGCAAAAGTGAGTTTTACTACCCTGAGGAAGAAGAAATAAAAGAAAACATTTCAGGAGAAAGCTAAAAACCTGTAACTGTTGCTAACGCTGAGCAAAAACATGGCTGAATCCTGAATGACTCAATTTTGTATAAATAGGGGACTACATAGGCGGCAAAATGTAGTTTTTTTTCCTGCCATGGAAGTGCACTTGTATACCGAGGAGGAAGCAATTTGCATTACAGCCGTGAATGAGGATTCAAAATGGCGGCTCGGCTCGGTTTTCCTTTTCGGGCGCTCTCGTTTTCTGTTAGAATTTGGTAAAGAAAAAAATAAATATATTATTTACCAGCTTAAGGTCGGTCCGTATGGTGAAATACCGTGACCTCGGCCTTGAATACTGACCTCGGTCCAGTGGGCCTCGCTCAGTACTTTCAAGACCTCGGTCACGGTATTTCACGATACGGACCTCCCAGCTGATAAATAACACATACACATATATGTTACTAAAGTAACAAGTTACTTACAGGGACTGTAGTGGTGATGTAAACAAGCTGAATTTAAAAAACATGTGTGTTTTATCATTGTAACAAAACTTTCTATAAGGAGAAGTTTATTTAGCATTTAAGGAAGGAGTCTCCAGTGTCAGAGCTTTGCAACACAGTCAGTATGTTTTCCACCATGGGGAAATCTTCAAGCTGTGTCAAACCTTCCTTATTAACCTAAAGAACAACTTTTATCACTGACATTCCATAACATTAAATGTAACTTTAAACTGATGTGCAATATGCTGTTCTTTAGTTAATAAATATGTTATTGCTGGCAAATTGGTGTGGTACAATAGGAATAAAACGTGCCATTATTGGAAAATTCTGTGTGGTAATGTGACTCAACCCGAGCACTGATTAGTTTCCTCTAACAGCATACATTGTAATGTAAAAGAAGCAGCATGCCAGTTTCCTGTGCTACAGACTTCAGTAGGTATGACATTACCATATCATGGAGCAGTACTACTTGGATAGACTTGTCAAGTCTTGTATAATAGCTGTATGCTGTTGTAAGACAACGTATGATGTATTCACAATACGGAGGTCCCGTCACAACTGAGAACTGGATCTCCAAAACCAAAACATCAGGTCAAATAATTACTTTGAATGAGGTGACCTTCACAAGAACGCTACTGCTATCAATACAGTCAGAGGTACTGTGGATCAAAATAGCTTTCACTGATGAGACGTTATGAGGAATCCCACTGAATAACTGCAGGATTTTTCTTTTATGTATTTATGTGTTGCAAAAGCACTTCTTCTTCTTCCTTGTCCAGCACTATTGCCAGGTCCATGTGGACCCTACTGATCCACGTCATATTAAAGGGGAACTGAAGGCAACTTTATATATTACCAAAATTCTATTTCTCTCATTTTATAAAAGGTAGGAACGCATTCCTGACAGCTATTTTGTCACTGCTATAGCAAGTTATGAGTGTTTGAAATATGCTATGTAAAATATATATACCAGTCCGTATGTCAAAGCAATGGCCGTAAACTAAATTCGCCGAGACCTGTGCGAGACATCATAGGACGGAAGTAAAACGTACAGCGGAAATCAAAGTGACCAACATCTGCCAACATTGTCAAAAGATGCACGTGCCCTCTTTCGCATGCTGACATAATCAAGTCGGAATTTTTCCGTGTCCGAAATCGCTCCCTACTCACTATATAGGGCACTATATAGTAGGGATGTCATTATGTAGTGCTGTCCGAAACCTTAGTCTCATCTCATCTCATTATCTGTAGCCGCTTTATCCTTCTACAGGGTCGCAGGCAAGCTGGAGCCTATCCCAGCTGACTACGGGCGAAAGGCGGGGTACACCCTGGACAAGTCGCCAGGTCATCACAGGGCTGACACATAGACACAGACAACCATTCACACTCACATTCACACCTACGGTCAATTTAGAGTCACCAGTTAACCTAACCTGCATGTCTTTGGACTGTGGGGGAAACCGGAGCACCCGGAGGAAACCCACGCGGACACGGGGAGAACATGCAAACTCCGCACAGAAAGGCCCTCGCCGGCCACGGGGCTCGAACCCAGGACCTTCTTGCTGTGAGGCGACAGCGCTAACCACTACACCACCGTGCCGCCCCGAAACCTTAGTGAGAATTATTTACACCCTATATCGTGCACTCAAAGTATCCCACAATGCATCACGAAAAGTAGTGTACAACCAGTGGTCACTAATCAAAGCAATATATCCCATCATGCATTGTGGTCGCGCTGAAAGAAATCAAATTAAAAGTCTCAAATTTAGGGCAGCACGATGGTGTAGTGGTTAGCGCTGTTGCACAGCAAGAAGGTCCTGGGTTCGAGCCCCGTGGCCGACGAGGGCCTTTCTGTGCGGAGTTTGCATGTTCTCCCCGTGTCCGCGTGGATTTCCTCCGAGTGCTCCGGTTTCCCCCCCAGTCCAAAGACATGCAGGTTAGGTTAATTGGTGACTCTAAGGCCAAGTTTACATTAGACCGTATCTGTCTCGTTTTCTTCGCGGATGCACTGTCCGTTTACATTAAAACGCCTGGAAACGCCGGGAAACGGGAATCCGCCAGCGTCCACGTATTCAATCCAGATCGTGTCTGGTCCGGTGCTGTGTAAACATTGAGAATACGCGGATACGCTGTGCTGAGCTCTAGCTGGCGTCGTCATTGGACAACGTCACTGTGACATCCACCTTCCTGATTCGCTGGCGTTGGTCATGTGACGCGACTGCTGAAAAACGGCGCGGACTTCCGCCTTGTATCACCTTTCATTAAAGAGTATAAAAGTATGAAAATACTGCAAATACTGATGCAAATACTGCCCATTGTGTAGTTATGATTGTCTTTAGGCTTGCCATCCTTCCACCTGCAAGTGGTAAGTGACTTGCGCACAGTGGCTCAGTCCCGAATCACTGCTCGCGTGCTCTGTGAGCTGCGCAGGGCCGGAGTGCGCACCCTCCAGAGGGCACTCGCTGTTCAGGGCGGAGTGATTTGGAGCGCAGCCGCTGAGGAGGAAGCGATGAGCCGCACTGACACATTTCAACTTACGTGCCGAATTAGTCATGTGATTAGCGTATCCGTGTATTGGCGTTGCTGTGTGCACGCTAATCGTTTTTAAAAACGTTAATCTGATGATCCGCTGATACGGTCTAATGTAAACCCCACCTCAATTGACCGTAGGTGTGAATGTGAGTGTGAATGGTTGTCTGTGTCTATGTGTCAGCCCTGTGATGACCTGGCGACTTGTCCAGGGTGTACCCCGCCTTTCGCCCGTAGTCAGCTGGGATAGGCTCCAGCTTGCCTGCGACCCTGTAGAACAGGATAAAGCGGCTAGAGATAATGAGATGAGAAGTCTCAAATTTGATTTAATAAAAGGCAGCGGCAAAGAAGAAAGTATTCAGCCTTGATTTAAAAGAACTGAAAGATGCAGGTACTTTGTATTGATTAATGTGGGAAATGCGCTCAGTATAATATGGATTTATCACAAAAATACACGCATGTATTTATTATTTTGAAAACCCACCAGCCACCTGATCTGGCACGTTTTAACTGTGCGACAGTAATGACGTAAATACCAGCACGACGGACTAGTGTCCGAAAGCGTTTTTTTTTCCCCATTTAACCAATGGTTGGAAGTCGTATGGAATAATCTCCATCACTGATGAAGCTGGCAAGTCTTGAAATTAATCTAAATTGGAATGATATGGTGATCTGGCCGCTGTGTAAACAGTTTTCAAAATGGCGGCGCCGATACTTCACGTTTGAAGTCTTGCATAAGTCTCGTGAAGATCGCGCGGATAAGCGACGCCTACTGCGGACCATATGAACTACATTCAACATGGCTAAAAACCGAAAAGGAGGATAAGTGTAATATAATATGCCAATACGAGTCACGATATAAGGTTAATAAAACTGAAAATGTAACTGAATAATACGTTAAGAAATAAAGCAAGTTTAAAAATGAATTCAGTTCCCCTTTAACTGGAGCATAATTTTAAGTCGGATGCCCTTCCTGCCACAACCATTCACACCTATGGGCAATTTAGAGTAGCCAATTAGTCTAACTGCATGTCTTTGGACTGTGGGAGGAAACCCATGCAGACGTGGGGAGAACATACAAACTCCACACAGAAAGGCCCCCATCGGCCACTGGGCTTGAACCCAGAATTGCCGCTTTTCCACTACAAACGCGGCTGAGCCGTGCCGTGCTGAGTCGAGCTGAGCGGGGCTGTTGGAGTTGCATTTCGACTACAACTGCGCTGAACCGTGCTGGCTGGAAGTGGGTGGACACATTGGGTGGAGTTAGCGAAAGTGGGTGGACGTCACGTGATGTCGTTAAGCAGCGCAAACAGTGACATCAGTGACAGTGGCGGAACAAGTCAGAGCCGGGCCGGGGGCGGGGCAAATGACCGGGCCCTTTATTAAAGCTTATCATAACATCATTTTAGGCTACAAAATGTCCGCAACTGCGGTGTTTACCAATTTCAACACTACCGGGTGCAACTATGTTATTTAGTACATCAAATCCTTCAAACGAACATGTAACTCAGAAACAAAAAACATTAGGATACTGTACATGGCTCATAATAAAACATCAATAGCCTATACTGCGCACATTATTTGAAGGGCATACGAATGAGCGCTCAGAGGTTGCAACGGTGACAGGAAGAGTCAGAAATAAAAGGAGGGCGGTGCAAACCTCACTGAATGCACTGTGTTTACCAATTTCAACACTCCGGGGTGCAACTATGTTATTTTGTACAGTAAGTCCTTCAAACGAACATGTAACTCAGAAACAAAAAAACATTAGGCGACATACTGTACATGGCTCATAATAAAACATCAATAGCCTACTGCGCACATTATTTGAAGGGCATACGACGAGCCTTGCGCACCGCGAACTCGTCCACGATGCTCTGTATGTCACTGATTCAGTGATCTTTTAAGCGGTAGTCTCACGACCCGAATAGTAAACAATAAACATGGAGGACATGGAGTCGTTAGTGTTGCTGGTCTTGGTGCTGTGGCTTGTTGTCACCGACAACGCGGACAGATACTGGCAAGAGCGTATAGATGAGGCGAGGCGCATAAGGCTTCAGAAATTCTCGTAATTCGTAATTATTCTTCTTCCGGGTTTGCGGTGTTTACAGATCCCAGCGTGCTCGCGGGGCGTGTGTGGGCATGTGAGGACACTCCTCCTCACCAATCAGTGCACAGGGGAGTGTCTGCTCACGCCCCTAGCCCCACTCAGCTCGGCTTGGCTCGCTTCAGCCCCACTCCAAAACGGTGCGAGTTTTAGGGGCTAAGCAGGGCTGAAGCGAGCTGAGTCGTGCTGGTTTTTGGTAGTCAAAACGCGAGCCGTGTCGGGCTGAAGTGAGCTGAAGCGAGCTGAAAAAGGGTAGTGGAAAAGGGCCAAATGTTCCTGCTGTGAGGTGATGGCGCTAACCACTACACCACCGTGCCGCCCATATTACAAAAGCACTCTTCTGCTGACTTCCTCCGTCTCTGACACAGCAAAATATCTAAAGTGAGAAGTCATCGTGGCTCATACTATCACTACTCCTCTCACACTCTTTCAGCTCCTGAAGTAGTGCATCCTTGAGAAAAGAATTAAGTGCTATACGCATTAAAAAGAACAGCTACATGTTGAAAAATGTTGACGGAAGGTTATTATTGGACTTGACCATCGTCACTGTGCGCTTAAACACTGCATACGAGTACATGCGTTTTCATTTCCACAGCTGAACTGATTGAATACGTCTGATGAGCTGAAAGGAACTGACGTGTGTATTTCAGTGAGTACAGTGCCTCACACACACGCTGTACAACGTGCTTATTATGATGATAGACATGTTCGTGACTTGCCTGAAGTCTGCCAGAGCTGAGTTCCAGTAGCAGGTAATCGGTTTGCCCTGCAGCCAGGAAAAGCACACCTCTCTGGCTCGACGTGCGGAAGCGGACGTGAAGTGTGTTGAGCTGAGTCGAATCTTTCACCTTCAACTGCACAAATCCATCGCCATAAAAGGAAGCTGAGACAGACAGACAGACAGTCAGTCTTTGAGACATACAATAAACAGGAAAATAAATACTATATTAAAATGTCATATACACTGATCAGCCATAACGTTTAAACCACTGACAGGCGAAGTGAATAACATTGATTATCTTGTTACAATGGCTCCTGTCAAGGAGTGGGATATATTGGGCAGCAATTGAACAGTCAGTTCTCAAAGTTGATGTGTTGGAAGCAGGAAAAATGGGCAAGTCTAAGGATCTGAGTGAATCTGATACAGGCCAAACAGTGATGGCTAAACAATTGGGTCAGAACATCAGCATCTCCAAAACATCAGATCTTGTGGGGTGTTCCTGGTATGCCATGGTTAGTACTGACCAAAAGTGATCCAATAAAGGACAGCCAGTGAACCAGAGACAGAGTCATGGGCACCCAAGATTCCATGCATGTAGAAGACCAGCCCATGTGGTCCGATCCCACAGAAGAGCTACTGTATCACAAATTGCTGAAAAAGTTAATACTGGCTATGATAGAAAGGTGTCAAGACACAGTGAATCAGAGCTTGGTGCTGCGTAGCCACAGATCAGTCAGAGACCCTTGTCCACCGCCAAAAGTGCCTCCAATGGGCACATGAGCATCAGAACTGGACCATGGCACAATGGAAGAAGGTGATCCGGTATAATGAATCACATTTTCTTTTACATCATGTGGATGGCTGGGTGCGTGTGTGTTGCTTACCTGGGGAGGAGATGGCACCAGGATAGACTATGGGAAGAAGGCAAGCTGGCGGAGGCAGTGTGATGCTCTGTACAATGTTCTGCTGGGAAATCTTGAGTCCTATGGATGTTCCATGGTTGCGGACCAAGTACACCCCTTCATGGCAACAGTATTCCCTAATGGCAGTATCCTCTTTCAGCAGGATCATGCACCTTGCCATTGTTCAGGAATGGTTTGAGGAACATGACAGAGTTCAAGGTGTTGACTTGGCCTACAAATTCCCCAGATCTCAATCCAATTAAGGATCTGCAGGACACGCTGGACAAACGAGTTTGATCCATGGAGGCCCCACCTCACAACTTAAGAGAACTTAAAGGATCTCCTGCTCACGTCTTGGTGCCAGATACTACAGGACGCCTTCACAAGTCTTGTGGAGTCCATGCTTCAAAGGGTCAGAGTAATTCTGGCAGCACGGGGACCTACACCATATATTAGGCGGGTAGTTTTAATATTATGGCTGATCAGTGTATACACAGTTGATATAGTTCTTAAGTGGCTTTTAAATGAATGCTTCAGGATTTCTCTCATTTAGCTCCATCTATTACACGTGTAGTGCCAGTCTTATCGCCACAAACAAGAATTACAAAACATTTTCCTCTACTGAGAAAACTGGAATACCTGCTTATTTGAAATGTCTTCATAATGAAAGTCAAAAGGTAGTTGAATTATTCAACAGGACTATGGTAACCACACCAACGTTACAGATTTGAAAAATCAAGTTAAGTTGAAAAACGATGGCTCTTTACAACTTTCACAAACAGACTCAGATTAGGCAGATTCTACCGTAACTGGATCCATTAACCACTTGCCCACAAAATAAGAAATTTTTCTTGTCCTTTTTTCAGTGAGGTAATATTTTCAAGATTGAAAATATGGTATTTGGTCTTCTAAAACAGCACGCCATTTAAAAATACACCGAGTATATCAATAAAAGATTTTTAAAGAATAAGGTTCCATTTCTTTGACATATCTGACAGACATAACTCCCATTTTAAAAATCACTTTCATTATCCCTGTTGCTATCGTCAGTGAATTTCTGTCAGATGACCTGACGATAGACTCGGCCATTATGGATCTTTGGTAGTTATCGTGTGGAAGCAGGCTTTATCATTTTTGGGTGTCAACAGATAGAGTTGAAATAGATTAACAGCAAAAAAACTATTTCGTTCACGAGAGAAGCCTGCAGTTATTTTTAAAACATGCTATCGTCAGTCTGTCAGTCAAATGCACCTGACGATAGCAAAATTCAAGCCGTCACCACGCACATGTTGACTGACGCAAAGAGGAAATTCTACTGCGCGTGATTTTTGTGACGGCAGACATTTACTTCTGGGCAAGACTTGGAGTTCTGACAGCTAGATTTCATCAAATAAATCAAGGTAAGATTTTCAGTCAGCTATCCTGACGATAGAAACATTGAGAATATATTTGTGCATTCATATTTAAATTTTTCTGGAGGAAAACTATCGTAAGTTGAGATAAATCAGAGCCACTTGCGACCCTTTCAGCCGACAGGCCATTTCAATGTGTTATTTCCCCGCGAAAGTGACACAGTCGTGTCTATCGTCACTGTTCTGACAATTATTGTTGATATATTTCAATTTTGAAAATAAATTTTATCTTTATTTCAATATTTTATTTTATTATTTGGTTCTAGTGATGAGGTATTTAATATTATTACTAAATTTGTCAGATTAATAATGTAAGAAACAGTTTTGTTGCTATTGTCATCTAGAGTGTCTGTCAGAATATGATGGTAGACGTTAGTTTGTCGGTCAGATTTTGATGATAGAAACCGATGTGTTTCTATTGTCATTTAGCATGTCTGTCATGTCAGGCTTTTATTAATTCGTTACCAGGACTACTGTCCTAAAATTTACTGTGAATGTCCAAGACCCCAAATGCTACTAGAAAAACTTAATAGAATGATCAAAATAATCAATTCAGCAATTTAAGGAGATGGGACTTAACTGGCCTCTGTTATGGTAGAATCTGCCATTAGAAATTGAGAACTGCAGAATACTATATATTTTTCTTCCATTCTATTTACACTTGTACCGAAATATAAATTAACGTGCATTTAGAGTAAGAACCACTTTTTATTTTTTTTAAATCAAATTTGGAGTTTTAGATTTGCCTGTTGCCTTTGAGGAAAGCTGAGATATGCATGGTTCTGCCAAAAACCACTGTAATATGCATGTACATGCGCTGGCATGCTTCGAGCCAACATCCTGTTGCCACTACAATAAAAGCCGAGCCGCAGAAAGACCTTCGGCTGCAGCTGTTTCGCTCTCTACCACTCCACACGGCCCTGTAATCTCCAGTGTGTCTGCACTCTCATCAACCGCTCAACAAATGTATGACCTCAGTGTTTATACACTCCTGAAAAGCCTTGATTAATGGCTTGGTTACATGTAGCATCTACTGTAGCACCAAAATGCAGTGTTGTAGTCGAGTCACTAAACCTCGAGTCCAGTCTCGAGTGCCCAGTGTTCAAGTCCAAGTCAAGAAAGAAAACTTCGAGTCGAGTCTGAGAACAAGACTCCAACTGCACCATTTGACGGTGGCTGTTGCTGCCTTTATGTGAAAGCGTCTCTGCTACTGTGTTGGACTAACGTTACTGCTCGACTGCCCCATTTTAGTTAATAGGCTACAGATAAAAAGCTTGTTCATCGCTCAGCAAGCCCCGCCCACTATCAACAGGGCAAATAACATGAGAGGGTTAACACTAGCTAGTTCATCACTCAGCAAGCAAGACCCGCTATCAACAGAGCAATGAACATAGCGTGTCACTTCCTTCTCTGGGTGGAGTCTTACCAAATGACGATTGAAGTTCGAGGTTGTCCCCGTCGTCTCCTCGATAGTTCTTCTACATATGGAACACATAGCGGTGCATTTTTTCCCACTGCACGAGAAGTCCATATAAGCAAAGCGGACAATCCTAGGGGCTTCTCTCCAGGCGTTTTAGTGCCATTAACGTTAGTTTGTTCCTGAACATGGCGTACGAACAGGTGAATGTGCAGTCTCTTGCACAAAATTAGTATAAAGATTAATGTAGATATAAATATCTTATGCCAAATTATTACAGCATGTTACAACAAGAGTGCTCTGAGAGCACAATATCCCCCGCTGGCAACTATGCCATAACTCTGGTAAAATGTGACTGAATTGAACAAAATTGCAATATGCATTTTACCAACATACAACAAAGAATCTTGCCAAGTTTCATGAAATTCCTCCAAAAACTGTGAGAGGAGCTGATTTCAGAAGGTGAGTACCCTTCGTGGGATGGACAGGCGGACAGACATCGTCACAACATAATCCCGCTTCTGGCCTTTCGGCCAGCGGGGGATAAAAAGTTAATTAAAAAAAAAAAAAAAAAAAAGTCCTCGTCTCCAATTTACGAGTCCGAATGCAGTTAATGCACAAGTCCGAGTCCAAGTCATCAGTGCTCAAGTCCAAGTCAAGTCACGAATCCTTAAAATTAGGGCACGAGTCGGACTCGAGTACTACAAGCCTGCCAAAACGGTGTGCACGTCTAAAAGAAGCTGTCAGATTTGTTTAAATATAAATACCATGGAGAATTCATGATACTGAACTGCATGTGTTTTTTTCAAACAGTTCTCTGAAATATCAGACACTGAACATCACTAAAGTACTGAAACAATTCCAAAGTTATACCACAAACAGGATATAAGAATACGTTTTTCTGGCTTGATTTAAAAAAATCCAAACAAACGTGTGTAAGAAACATCAGTCATTAAGAATACAGGTCATGTCATGTCACATTACATCACACCTGAGATCTGGCCTTCTATGTAACAGTGTGCGCATCCAGCTGTAGGTAAGGCATGTGAAATATGTGAATGAAATCCGCACTTAACCAAATCTAACATTATTGGCTAAAACAAGGCATGCAATTATGTAAGAATGTTTAAAAATGTTAGAAAGTTGAGACAAAAAAGATGATCAGAGAGACTTCCTGCACATTACCGACAACACTCATTAGATTGATGTGGTGTTTTGAGAACAGATCATTTGGGGATAACTTTTCCTTTCCCCAAGTATAATAAATATACAACCTAGTTATCAAGTTACTAAAATGGAATTAAGAAGAATATGCAGCTGAATACTCGATCCGGATTGGTCAAGTTTCTAACACTAGTTCAGCTGCAAGATTTATATGAACATGGTCATTCTGATATAATCTAGTTTCTATAGTAGCAACATACACAGGGACTTATATATCAGACACTCCACGTCAACAGATTCAAAACATTAGCGTTGACAGTGAGGTTTTCTGTGAAGAGACATATATATGTTATTTACCAGCTGGGAGGTCCGTATGGTGAAATACCGTGACCGAGGTCTTGAAAGTACTGAGCGAGGCCCTCTGGGCGGAGGTCAGTATTCAAGGCCGAGGTCACGGTATTTCACCATACGGACCGACCTTAAGCTGGTAAATAATATATTAATTTTTTTCTTTACCAAATTCTAACAGAAAACGAGAGCGCCCGAAAGGGAAAACCGAACCGAGCCGCCATTTTGAATCCTAATTCATGGCTGTAATGCAAATTGTTTCCTCCTCGGTATACAAGTGCACTTCCATGGCAGGAAAAAAACTACATTTTGCCGCCTATGTAGTCCCCTATTTATACAAAATTGAGTCATTCAGGATTCAGCCATGTTTTTGCTCGGCGTTAGCAACAGTTACAGGTTTTTAGCTTTCTCCTGAAATGTTCTTTTATTTTGTCTTCCTCAGGGTAGTAAAACTTGCTTTCGCTGTGAACACTGTCTTTATCGCTATCCATGCTGTAAAATTAATGCTATTCTCTTGAGAAATGCAAAAATAAATGTTGACAAAAATTGCTACTATGTTTGTTGTTGTTGTAAACGAGCAAGTCGCCAGAGGTCCGTAACCGGGGTCCGTAACTGGCTCACCAGCCAATCAGAGCGCAGGATTTGATGGAAACCGGACTGCGAAAAAAATAAATTTACTTTGTAAAAAATCAGAGGTAAAACTGTAATGTTAATATTAAGTTTTCTGACATGAGAAAGTCTTCTGGATGAAGGACTGATATTTCTTGGTAACATCATGACAAGCTGCACATTTTGTCTTGTTTAATTTAAGAGAAAGAAAAAAAGAGGCTGATGAGGAACCAGGTCTTTACAGCTGTTACAGTACAGCCCCAATTCCAAAAAAAGTTGGGACGCTGTTTAACTGGAAATAAAAACAGAATGCGATAATCTGCAAATCATAGAAAACCTATATTTCATTGAAAATACGTAGTAAAAAGACAACATATCAAATGTTGAAACTGAGAATTTTTATTTATTTAGAAAAACATATGCATATTTTGAATGTGATGTCAGCAACATGTATCAAAAAAAGTTGGGATAAGGCATGGTTACCACTGTGTTGCATCAACTCTACTTTTAACGACACTCTGTAAATGTTTGGGAACTGAGGAGACCAATTGCTGTAGTTTTGAAAGAGAAATGTTGTCCCATTATTGCCTGATAATACGATTTCAGTTGCTCAGCAGTTCGGGGTCTCCTTTATCATATCTTGTGCTTCATAATGCACCAAGTATTTGAAATGGGAGACAGGTCTGGACTGCAGGCAGGCCAGTTTAGCACCCAGACTCTTACTACAGAGCCATGCAGTTTTAATATGTGCAGAAAGCAGTTTGGCATAATTTGCAAATTATCACATTCTGTTTTTATTTACAGTTCACACAGCATCCCAACTTTTTTTGGAACTGGGGTTGTAGAAGTGATCTTGATTTGTTGACATTCCACAACATAACTATAAACTGATTAAAAAGTACATTTACTTTCTAACAATGGACAGCACTGTGAAAATGTCTTAGGCACATGTAAAGAAATGCTGTAGACCAAAAATGGCTTAAAAATAATGAAATGAAATGTTTCAACATTAAAAAAAGTATATAAACAATAGTAAGCCATAATAAATGAAACAAAGTCAATATTTGGTGTGAGACGGCCCTTTATTAAAAAAAGGTAGTCGTCTCAGGTACAGTGAGTGCAGTTTTATGCGGAAATGAGCTGTAGGTTTTACTGAGCATCTTACAGAACCAGCCACAGTTCTTCTGGACACTTTGACTGTCACACTCGCTTCTTCATTTTGCACCAAAACCCATCAGCCTTCAGTATGTTTTCTTTTTTAATCTGAAAAGTGGCCTCTTATGTAATATACTGCTCGGATACAAAATTTTTTTCTGTAACGTTTAATTTTGTGCTGGAAAACAAACGCTTGGACTCTAAGATGTTTTTGTATTGACTCAATAATGTAGAAGCCATAAAATAGAAATCTATAACACACAAAGTTTGTATGAAAAAAATAAGGTGCCTAAGACTTTTGCACAGTACTGTAGTTGTTAGAAGATTGATGTGGTATAAAACAGGTATAAAACACTTCAGGACATGGTACTATTTATATTTAAAAATAAAATAAAACCACCACCATGTCTTGCCTCATCACACCAGCCACTTGTTGATTGCTGTTATATGAAAACATGCACTACTATATTTTATTCCCTACAGAAGCAAATTGTTATTTTCCACAGATATTTTTAATGGTTAATGACATATTCATGAGTACTTTGCAAAAGGAGGGCTACTTTTTAGAAAGGCAAAAATCAGAAAACATGATCCATGATCCAACATTTCAATAAACGACCTTCAAAGCTAAGACCTATTTTCCCTTAACAAGTCGTTTTTTTCCCCAACTTGTCTAACCAAACATGTCACTTGCACTACCTGTTACACGTCCCTTGAAGGAACAGTCCACCGTACTTCCATAATGAAATATGCTCTTATCTGAATTGAGACGAGCTGCTCCGTACCTCTCCGAGCTTTGCGCGACCTCCCAGTCAGTCAGACGCGCTGTCACGCCTGTTAGCAATGTAGCTAGGCTCAGTATGGCCAATGGTATTTTTTGGGGCTGTAGTTAGATGCGACCAAACTCTTCCACGTTTTTCCTGTTTACATAGGTTTATATGACCAATGATATGAAACAAGTTCAGTTACACAAATTGAAACGTAGCGATTTTCTATGCTATGGAAAGTCCGCACTATAATGACAGGCGTACTAACACCTTCTGTGCGCTTCGGCAGCGCATTGATACGGAGCTCAGATATCAATGCGCTGCCGAAGCGCGCAGAAGGTGTTAGTACGCCTGTCATTATAGTGCGGACTTTCCATAGCATAGAAAATCGCTACGTTTCAATTTGTGTAACTGAACTTGTTTCATATCATTGGTCATATAAACCTATGTAAACAGGAAAAACGTGGAAGAGTTTGGTCGCATCTAACTACAGCCCCAAAAAATACCATTGGCCATACTGAGCCTAGCTACATTGCTAACAGGCGTGACAGCGCGTCTGACTGACTGGGAGGTCGCGCAAAGCTCGGAGAGGTACGGAGCAGCTCGTCTCAATTCAGATAAGAGCATATTTCATTATGGAAGTACGGTGGACTGTTCCTTTAAAGTCAAATCAAATCAAAATCAAATCAAGTTTATTTGTACAGCGCTTTTAACAATAAACATTGTCGCAAAGCAGCTTTACAGAATTTGAACGACTTAAAACATGAGCTAATTTTATCCCTAATCTATCCCCAATGAGCAAGCCTGTGGCGACGGTGGCAAGGAAAAACTCCCTCAGACGACATGAGGAAGAAACCTCGAGAGGAACCAGACTCAAAAGGGAACCCATCCTCATTTGGGCAACAACAGACAGCCTGACTATAATATTAACAGTTTTAACAGGTATAACCCTCAACTGTCCTCATGGGGCCGTCCTTCACAGGAGTGGGGCGATAAAACTCCGACCAGACACAGGGCACCAGGATGGATCAAGCAGGTCCGAGGGGCAGAAGAGGCCAGCATCTCAATCCCAGGATCAACATGTAACTCAGAGGGACAGAGGGGGGGGGGGGGGGGGGGGGGGAGAGAGAGAGAGAGAAAGAAAACATGTTGTTAGGTATGCCCTAAAAATGACAAGTATTAAATCTGTGTGGTAGGCTCGCAGAGACGAGAGTCTTTACATCAGGCATGACACACAATGGCATGTTAATATGGTAAAAAAAAATATATCATGACCTGCTCTGGCTGGATGCTTGATTGGGTGATGGGAGCACACTCCTCACCAATGATGAGATGCAGATGGGACCCTTAGGGCTGGCCAAGACAATTCAGTTACATTTCACCGGGTCTGGGACATGCGACAGAATGTCTGACGGCCGATTCCCTGCAGGCTACGATAGCCAGTCGAGGTCCACACCGTCTCCACCAAAAGATTTCCTGTTGACTCCATGTAACTCAGAGGGACAGATTTGGAGTGGGGGGGGGAGAGAAAGAAAACACAGGTGGTTAGGTATGCCCGATGTCACCTGAATAAGTAGGAACAGTATACATATTGCACCGAGTACAAGCAGGGACTCCGGCAACTAACTATGACAGCATAACTAAAAGGAGAGAGCCAGAAGGTAACACAGGCATGAGGGAGCCCCGGGACATAAAGCAGCCAGCCACTGCACCGTCAACAAACTCGAGTGAGCAAGCGAGTGGGGACTGACAGCATCCATACATCCCAGTTTACCAAAACACTCTATGTCTGAGGACCCTCCAGATCTACTCCTTTACCTCATAAACATCATTAATAAAAGGCTTGACTAAACAGATATGTTTTCAGCCTAGACTTAAATGCTGAGACTGTGTCTGATTCCCGAACATTACTTGGAAGGCTGTTCCATAACAGTGGGGCTTTGTAAGAAAAGGCTCTGCCCCCTGATGTAGCCTTCACTATACGAGGTACCAGCAGATAGCCTGCACCTTTTGATCTAAGTAGGCGTGGCGGGTCATAGAGGAGCAGAAGTTCACTCAGGTACTGTGGTGCGAGACCATTTAGTGCTTTAAAGGTCAATAGTAGTATTTTATAATCAATACGAAATTTGATTGGGAGCCAATGCAGTGTGGATAAGACAGGCGTGATGTGGTCATATTTTCTTGTTCTAGTAAGGACTCTTGCTGCGGCATTTTGAACTAACTGGAGCTTGTTTATGCACTTATTGGAACATCCAGACAGTAAGGCATTACAATAATCCAACCTGGAGGTAACGAAAGCATGGACTAGTTTTTCTGCATCATGCAATGACATTAAATTTCTTATCTTTGCAATATTTCTGAGATGAAAGAAAGCTATCCGGGTGATGTTATCAATGTGAGTTTCGAATGAAAGACTGGGGTCAATAATCACTCCGAGGTCTTTTACTGCTGCACGTGAAGAAACAGAAAGGCCATCCAGAGTTACTGTGTAATCAGAAAACTTACTTCTAGCTGTATGTGGTCCTAGCACAAGTACTTCAGTCTTGTCAGAGTTAAGCAGAAGGAAATTTATAAGCATCCAGTGTCTAATGTCCTTCACACATTCCTCAATTCTATTAAGCTGGTGTCTCTCATCAGGTTTTGCAGAGACATACAACTGTGTGTCATCAGCATAACAGTGGAAACTAATACAATGTTTACGAATAATATCGCCCAGAGGTAACATATATAGAGAAAAAAGCAGTGGACCCAAGACAGAACCTTGTGGAACACCAAACTTTACCTCGGTACGTCTAGAAATATCACCATTTATATCAACATACTGATAACGATCAGTTAGATAAGACCTGAGCCAGGAGAGGGCCATTCCCTTAACTCCCACAACATTTTCTAGTCTATCCAGAAGAATGGAATGATCAATGGTATCAAATGCTGCACTAAGGTCAAGCAACACAAGTAGCGAGACACAGCCCTGATCAGACGCCAACAGTAGGTCGTTTACTACTTTAACCAGTGCTGTCTCTGTGCTATGATGAGGTCTAAATCCTGACTGATACATTTCATGGATGTTATTCCTATGTAAATATGAGCATAACTGCTGTGCCACAGCTTTTTCAAGGATCTTGGAGATAAAGGGGAGGTTTGATATTGGCCGATAATTGGACAGCTGACAGGGATCAAGGTCAGGTTTTTTAATCAGGGGTTTGATAACTGCTAGTTTAAAGGATTTGGGTACATAGCCAATCATAAGAGAAGAATTTATTATTTTTAGAAGCGGTTCAATTACTCCAGGCATTATCTGTTTGAATAGATGTGTCGGTAAGGGATCTAGTACGCAAGTTGAGGCTTTTGATGTAGAGATTAATGAAAGTAATTCAGTTTCTTTTAGGGGAGTAAAACATTCTAACTGATGATCTGATACAGTTATATTGTTAACTACGAGGTCACTTTCATTGTCTAACCTTAAATTAGTAGTTTGAATTTTTTGTCGGATATTCTCAATTTTGTCATTAAAAAAATTCATGAAGTCGTTGCTACTCCATACTGCAGGTGTGCATGTGTCTATAGTGGACTTATTCCTGGTTAATTTTGCTACAGTATTAAATAGGAATCTAGGATTATTTTTGTTATCTTCTATTAGGGAGGAGAGATATGTTGATCTCGCAGCACTAAGAGCTTTTCTATACTTCAGGAAGCTCTCCTTCCACGCCAATTTGAACACTACCAATTTTGTTTGACGCCATTTACGTTCCAATTTTCGAGTGGTCTGTTTTAAAGTGCGAGTGTCATCATTATACCAGGGTGCTAATTTTTTGTCTCTGACCATTTTCCTTTTTAGAGGAGCTACATTATCTAAAGTATGGCGGAATGTTGACTCTAAGCATTCAGTTGCCTGATCGAGTTCTGCAGGGGCTGACAGTGACCCAATCAAAGTTGACAGCTCTGGGAGATCATTTATAAAGCTCTGTGCAGTAGTTGACGTGAAAGTACGTTTAATACAGTAGCGTGGTGAGGTGCATATATTATTACTCAGACATATTTTGAATGAGATGAGACAATGATCTGAGATAACTTCAGACTGTGGAAGTATGACTATATTGTCTACGTTTAATCTGAATGTTAGTATTAGATCAAGGGTGTGACCACCATTATGGGTCGGTCCTATGACATTCTGCTTAATCCCGACTGAATCTAAGATGGACACAAACGCTGTTTTTAAAGGGTCTTCTGGGTTATCAAAGTGAATATTAAAATCTCCGACAACTAAAGCTTTGTCTAAGGAAATAACCAAATCTGAGATAAAATCTGCAAATTCAGAAAGAAACTCAGAATATGGCCCCGGGGGCCTGTAAATAATAAGTAATGGAATTAACTGGGTAGACTTATTTTTCGAGGCTACATACATTATATGAGTATGAAGAACTTCAAATGTATTAAATTTATAACCAGGTTTGTGTGTTACACCTAGATAATCGTTATAAATAACCGCGACGCCTCCTCCTCTGCCAGTTAGACGAGGCTGGTGTATATAACTGTATCCAGGAGGACTCGCTTCATTTAATGCTATATATTCATTTGGCTTAATCCATGTTTCAGTTAAACACAGTACATTAAACTCCTGATCAGTAATGAGTTCATTAACCATTAGCGCTTTAGATGTAAGAGATCTAATATTTAATAGCCCCACCTTTAGATCAAAGGTGCTGGCAGCAGCTGTACAGTCAGTCTGATCTAATTTTATATTGATTAGGTTACTGGAACAAACTCTCTGAAAATTTCTACCTTTTTGTTGAGCTCGGGGAACAGACACAGTCTCGATGTAGTGAGCCCTGAGTGACGACTCTGTGCAGCTAGCAGACAGTCGGTTTAGCCTGTTCGTCTGCTCCCTGGCCTTGGCTCTGGATTGTCAGAAATTAACTAGGCCTGTTCTGAGACTATGACCTATGCTGCAGGAAATGAGAGCAGCACCTTCCCGAGTGGGATGGATACCGTCCCGCCCTAACAGGCCAGCAGTGCCCTCAAAATTAGCCCAATTATCTATAAAGCCCACACTGTTTTCAGAGCACCACCTGGACAGCCAGCAGTTCAGCGACCATAACCTGCTGTAAGCTACATCGCCACGCCGCATTGGGATGGGGCCAGAGCATACTACAGCATCGGACATCGCCTTCGCTAATTTAAACACCTCTACAAAGTTACTCTTAGTAACCTCAGACTGACGAAGGCGTATATCATTAGCTCCTGCATGGATAACTATCTTTGAGAACCTGTGCTTGCCTAGGACCCTAAGATTACCTGCTATGTCCGGCGCCCTGGCTCCCGGTATACACCTGACTAAAGCTGCTGGTGCCCCTAAAGGCTGAGCTAATTTCACGTGCCGTATGATAGAGTCCCCTATAACCAGAGCTCTTTCAGGTTTCTCAGTGGGTGCATCACTAAGGAGAGCAAACCTGTTCGACACGTGACGCGGAGAGGAGTGGTGCTCCCGTGGGCGAGCCTCAGCGGTAGCTTTGGCTCTACGCTTATGCCGCCGAGCCGTCACCCATTCGCCCCGCTGTAAGGGCTCTAATGCCGGAGTTGGGGGATTGCTAACTCCACCTAGGGCGTCCAGACTTTCCCTAACAGAAACTACACTGTTCTCACGCTCACTAACCTGCTCTAAAGCCTGGACACGCGCTTCTAGCACTGAAATCTTCTCCGTCAGAGAGCTAACTAATCTGCACTTATCACAAGTAAAGCTAATAGAGCTATCGCTAGTGACGGAGGAAGAATGACTAAACATCCTGCACTCAGCACACTGAACAGGCTGAAGGTGTGCCATGATGAAAAGATTCACGTACCTTAAATGAAGATCTGTTGATATTAAAGCAGATCAGATGTGGATGGCCTCCGCTTGTGGACTTTACACAGGAGGAGAGAAAAAGAAAGCTTCCGGTCTCGGCGTTCTTCCGAAAAAAGAAAGAGAAAAAACCGGAAAAAAAACCGGAAAAAGGAAAGCGAAAGTGAAAAGTACAAAAATGAAAGCGACAGTATAATAAAAATGAAGACGATACTGGAAATTTATTTATAGAAAAAAAGTTAAAAAAGGATTAGTAAGTCATTCAGTCTTTAAAGTGAACATATCGTACAGCCGCTCTGTGTATCATATCGTGCCGTACCGTGATCATACCGAGCCTCTCTTCAGCATCACTGATCATCAGTCTCCCTTTAACACACTGGGCGAGTTCACAGCACCGTAGAGTCGATATTTCATTTAAAACGTGCTTTCATGTGGAAATAGGAGCTATAAACTCCATGATATTATTCAGAAAGAATGTTTAAAGAGAAAATACAGTCTATATATTTCATATTTAGGTCGCTATCAGTGGAATTACAGCGAGTAACTAACGAGTGAGGAGGAAAAGAGAGAGAAACAACTATTTCTTAGGATGTTTATGCAAACCAGGAAAAATACTAAGGCTTTATTTAACCAGCTGCATAGAAGGAAGTCGTTTGTTTAAGTAGTGAAAGTAGTTTTTGTTACTATTTAAGGAAAGTTTGTTGGTCCTGGAACTCACTCACCTCCTCGGGCCACTGCAGCCAGCACCAGCAGCAACCACACTGAAAGGAAACTCCTCATTTTCTCCACTTTGTTTTTACTCCGGTTCAACACAAAATTCCACAAAACGACGGGACATTTTATTTATTCAAACATTTAAACTAAACTAAACCAAACTCCTTCAACCAACTCAACCACTGCCTACATTCTCCATGTGGCTCCGCCCACTACAACTCCCCTGCACTACAGGGCTGTATCCCAAATCACTACATCATATCCCAGAAAAGTGCACTACAGGGCTGTATCCCAAATCACTACATCATGTCCCAGAAAAAGTGCACTACAGGGCTGTATCCCAAATCACTACATAATATCCCAGAAAAAGTGCACTACAGGGCTGTATCCCAAATCACTACATCATATCCCAGAAAAAGTGCACTACAGGGCTGTATCCCAAATCATTACATCATATCCCAGAAAAAGTGCACTACAGGGCTGTATCCCAAATCACTACATCATATCCCAGAAAAACTGCACTACAGGGCTGTATCCCAAATCACTACATCATATTCCAGAAAAAGTGCACTACAGGGCTGTATCCCAAATCACTACACCACATCCCAGAAAAAGTGCACTACAGGGCTGTATCCCAAATCACTACACCACATCCCAGAAAAAGTGCACTACAGGGCTGTATCCCAAATCATTACACCACATCCCAGAAAAACTGCACTACAGGACTGTATCCCAAATCACTACACCACATCCCAGAAAAACTGCACTACAGGGCTGTATCCCAAATCACTACATCATATCCCAGAAAAACTGCACTACAGGGCTGTGTCCCGAATCACTACATCATATCCCAGAAAAACTGCACTACAGGGCTGTGTCCCGAATCACTACACCACATCCCAGAAAAACTGCACTACAGGGCTGTGTCCCGAATCACTACATCACATTCCAGAAAAAGTGCACTACAGGGCTGTGTCCCGAATCACTACACCACATCCCAGAAAAACTGCACTACACGGCTGCGTCCCGAATCACTACACCACATCCCAGAAAAACTGCACTACAGGGCTGTGTCCCGAATCACTACACCACATCCCAGAAAAACTGCACTACACGGCTGCGTCCCGAATCACTACATCACATTCCAGAAAAAGTGCACTACAGGGCTGTGTCCCGAATCACTACACCACATCCCAGAAAAACTGCACTACAGGGCTGCGTCCCGAATCACTACACCACATCCCAGAAAAACTGCACTACAGGGCTGCATCCCAAATCACTACATCATATCCCAGAAAAACTGCACTACAGGGCTGTGTCCCGAATCACTACATCACATCCCAGAAAAAGTGCACTACAGGGCTGTGTCCCAAATCACTACATCACATCCCAGAAAAAGTGCACTACAGGGCTGCGTCCCAAATCACTACACCACATCCCAGAAAAACTGCACTACAGGGCTGTGTCCCAATTCACTACACCACATCCCAGAAAAACTGCACTACAGGGCTGTGTCCCAATTCACTACACCACATCCCAGAAAAAGTGCACTACAGGGCTGCTTTAAGCTGTTGTGTTTTCACCATGACTTCTAGCATGAATTATTTCAACTGATGGTTCCTGAATGGTATAAATGGTTGACTCAGCTGAAAGATAAAACAAAACATGCTTTCATCTGGACATGCTATTCTATTTATTGTACCGTTCAAACGACGACTAGTCCTCTTTAATAACACACCACTGTTTGTGTGTTATTGTGTATATGTGTGTGTGTTATATTTGCATTAGCACTTAAACATAATGAACTTTATTTTTTTATTGTTGTAATTTTTGTTAATTATGCCTTAGATGTCATGGTAATGTGTAAATAATGTAATGTATAAATTGTAAAAAAAAAAAAAAAAGCACTGAACACCACAGTGTTAAACAGAGAGTAGGTGAGAATAAGGGTTCCCTCTGTTTAGTTCCTCTGGTGTTAGCTTTCTGTTACTATCTCTTATGTTAACGGGTCGGCTTTGACCCGTGTCTTAAATCAGCCATAAAATACCCTAAAAACAATTATTTATCATCCAATTTGTTTCTTACCTCTTGGTTACCTTGTTAGGCTCCCTTATCCATGAAAAGATTGGTTTTAATATTTTTGTTGTGGCCCCCTGGGCCTTTCTTTTAACAGCATACCCCTCGTTTTCAATATAAAAAAGTGCTCAAATGAACCTCAGGAGAATAATGTAAACAAATAAAAGGTTGTTCTGTTACTTGACTATTACTGAGGGGTATTAGATCACATCTCTTACATGTTCAAAAAAAAAAAGATTTTAATTTTATCAACTATGGTGTTTTGGGTCAATTTCGACCCATATATATTTACTTCAAGAAAAGGGCAAAAAACAAGTCTTTTTTTTTTCAAAAAATAGAACTTTAATACAAATATAAAATGAAAAGCAGAACTAGTAATAAATAATTTTAAAAAATATAATAAAATGATTTTTATGCCATATTTGTCTGGCTTACTGGGCATGTATTGCCGGAACGGGCATTTTCCACGGAAAGGGAGAAAACGTTCATCTACGTATTGTCACCTCTGGCCCTGGGTTGAACATCAGTGGAAGGAGTTGCACCCATCTCCCCCAGACATCCCTGATGGGAGCAAGCTTGTCAGATTTTGCTCTGGTGTCTCTGTTGTCAAATCTGAGGACTCTTGATATCATTCGAAAGGTCTGAAGTGACATTGTTGCCTGGAAAATATTCCTGCCTGTCGATGCATCCCAGAGACTATCAGTGGCCTCATTGCTGGATCTGTACACTCCAGCAAGGAGAAGAACACCAATGTAGGCATCCAGGCATTCCTCATCAATGTCATTCCACATGTTGCCATGGACTTTTTTTCCTTCAAGGTTTGTCATAGCAATTATGACTTTTTTTAGTGACAATGGCATAAACAGATCAAAACATGACTTGATGTCACTTACTCTCGTCACAGCAAACCTTGTGATCCCAGGGTCATTTTGATGATATTTGCAGCCAGGGGCGCCGCTTGGGGGGGGGAAAGTTAGGACGATTCTAAGGGCCTGGCACTGACAGGGGGGCCTGTGAGGGATATTAATATTATTTTAATAGTATTGCCTTGTGTAAGTTTTTGAAATAAAATATTTCATTTCATCTGTTAAAATATGCAAATTATACATGGTTATGATTTGCTATAACATTTTTCTTGAATTATTTATGATATTGTCATTTCACCCCTCCTCCCTTTTTACTAATGGTACAGTCTGATTCTGGGCGCGGGACACGTAAAATGTGTAGCTCCGTGCATGCGCAGAGCTATTAGCGCAGCTTAGAGCAGCTGGCAGTTTTTCTATGTGCGCAACAGAGGTGAACATTCTAGGGTGGGGTTTACATTAGACCATATCAGCGGATCATCATAACGTTTTTAAAATGATTAGTGTGCACACAGCAACACCAATACACGATTCGCGTGCACACAGCAACACCAATACATGGATACGCTCGGCTCTGCAGGCATCCTGCGCTCCAAATCACTCCGCCCTGAACAGCGAGTGCCCTCTGGAGGGTGCGCACTCCGGCCCTGCGCAGCTCACAGAGCGCGCGAGTATAGCGCATGAGCTGTGATTCGGGACTGAGCCGCTGTGTGTGTGATGCCAGCGCATATCACTTACCACTTGCAAGTGGAAGGATGGCAAGCCTAAAGACAATCATAACTACACAATGGGCAGTATTTGCATCAGTATTTGCAGTATTTTCATACTTTTATACTCTTTAATGAAAGGTGATACAAGGCGGAAGTCCGCGCCGTTTTTCAGCAGTCGCGTCACATGACCAACGCCAGCGAATCAGGAAGGTGGATGTCACAGTGACGTTGTCCAATGACGACGCCAGCTAGAGCTCAGCACAGCGTATCCGCGTATTCTCAATGTTTACACAGCACCGGACCAGACATGATCTGGATTGAATACGTGGACCCTGGCGGATTCCCGTTTCCCGGCGTTTCCAGGCGGTTTAATGTAAACGGACAGTGCATCCGCGAAGAAAACGAGACAGATACGGTCTAATGTAAACTTGGCCTAGAAGTTGCTAAGCAGGAGCAGGTGTGATAAATTATGAAGTCCGGATATCACACTGTGTGTGAAAAAAAAATCACCTTTTTTCATAGGTATCTTTATTGTATAATTAAGTCTAGATGTTTTGCCATTGTTCATGTGTGGGTTTGTTGTTAAGTATTTAACTTTAATATTTTGCACATTAGCAGGCGGCACGGTGGTGTAGTGGTTAGCGCTGTCGCCTCACAGCAAGAAGGTCCTGGGTTCGAGCCCCAGGGCCGGCGAGGGCCCTTCTGTGTGGAGTTTGCATGTTCTCCCCGTGTCCGCGTGGGTTTCCTCCGGGTGCTCCGGTTTCCCCCACAGTCCAAAGACATGCAGGTTAGGTTAACTGGTGACTCTAAATTGACCGTAGGTGTGAATGTGAGTGTGAATGGTTGTCTGTGTCTATGTGTCAGCCCTGTGATGACCTGGCGACTTGTCCAGGGTGTACCCCGCCTTTCGCCCGTAGTCAGCTGGGATAGGCTCCAGCTTGCCTGCGACCCTGTAGAAGGATAAAGCGGCTAGAGATAATGAGATGAGATTTTGCACATTAGCTGTGGTCATAGATATCATTGCTATTGTTCATGTGTGGATTTATTGATACTGTTGCTAAGTATTTAACTTGAATATTTGAACATTTGCTGTGTTTTCTAATAAATGTGTGATGCCTAAAAGAAACCAAAAACACTTAGTGGATTTCTTGCAGTGCACTCTGTAATTGTATCAAAAAACTAGTGTAGTTATTCGTCAAGGCATACATTTGATCACATACAATAAGTCAATAAATGGAGGAAACAAAGGAATACATTTTGTAATCCTGATTATTGATGATGTTTGCTGGAGGGCTCTGGAGTATCCATAATGTGCATACAGAATGTTATAAATCCATACTGATACAGTGATGCATGCAATTTCTCTCAATACAAACATTTGGATTGAATGAACTCCATAGGCTACTGAGTGGCCTAATAATAGTTGCTCATAAAAGAAAAAATATATATCTTCCATATATATCATGGAATTTTCATTTTAAGGCAACAGTCTATTCAGTCTAATTCTGACAGTTCTGCATTTAAAATGTTCATATACCAAATAATTGTATCACCTAAACTTGCTAGGTAGCTGATCACATGCATAGTAAAGTAGAAGTGCCAGCCAAAAACAGACTTCAAATTCAGTTGCTTGAGCTTGAAAATGTTACCGGGGGGGGGGCCCTAAATTATAATCTTTCATAGGGCCCAAGATTTCTAGCGGCGCCCCTGTTTGCAGCAGCTGTCCTGTCATGTACGTCAGGAGGTACTGAGCTCCAACAGATGTTGCCACTTTTGGATCTGAATGTTTCAGCAGGAGCAGCTTCAGCACCGGTGACGACCTCATCAGACTGATCAGATGTGTCTGTGTCTTCCGGTTGAAACGCCACATCATCTTCCTCCTCAGAGACCTGCTCATCTCCATCACTATACTCCTCTGTGTCCTCTGCCTCATTATCAGCAAAGATATGATCCAGAGCTTGGCTTACATTCAGTCCTCTTCTCATTGTTGCATGCTGTAAATTGGAGATGTGTACTCTGCAAGTCACCAACTCTAAACTCAATTGGCCTTACATGCCTGGACATGTCTGTCTTTGTTTGTTCTGTCAAACAGGCAAAGAGAAAAGCCCCTGACTGAGCCCATGTTTACATTAGACCGTATCAGCGGACCATCAGATTAACGTTTTTAAAACGATTAGTGTGCACACAGCAACACCAATACACGGATACGCTCAGCTCCGCAGGCATCCTGCGCTCCAAATCACTCCGCCCTGAACAGCGAGTGCCCTCTGGAGGGTGTGCACTCCGGCCTTGCGCAGCTCACAGAGCGCGAGAGTGAAGTGAACAAGCAGTGATTCGGGACTGAGCCGCTGTGTGTGTGATCCCAGCGCACATCACTTACCACTTGCAAGTGGAAGGATGGCAAGCCTAAAGACAATCATAACTACACAATGGGCAGTATTTGCATCAGTATTTGCAGTATTTTCATACTTTTATACTCTTTAATGAAAGGTGATACAAGGCGGAAGTCCGCGCCGTTTTTCAGCAGTCGCGTCACATGACCAACGCCAGCGAATCAGGAAGGTGGATGTCACAGTGACGTTGTCCAATGAGACGCCAGCTAGAGCTCAGCACAGCGTATCCGCGTATCTCAATGTTTACACAGCACCGGATCAGACACGATCTGGATTGAATACGTGGACGCTGGCGGATTCCCGTTTCCCAGCATTTCCAGGCGGTTTAATGTAAATGGACAGTGCATCCGCGAAGAAAACGAGACAGATACGGTCTAATGTAAACGTAGCCTGAAGCTCAAGTGGTTGGAGGAAGAGCTGGCTGTAGGCTGACTGTGTGTTTATGATTTCAGTTTTGGCATTTATTATTGTTTTGTAATCTTATATTTTAACTGGGTCGAAATTGACCCTAACAACACAAAGGTCACAATTTTCACCAGAGCATTTTATAATTTAGTAAAATTATTTTTTTGGATTTTATTTTGTTTAAATAGAAGTTTCTGACGGGGCGGCACGGTGATGTAGTGGTTCGCGCTGTCGCCTCACAGCAAGAAGGTCCGGGTTCGAGCCCCGGGGCCGGCGAGGGCCTTTCTGTGTGGAGTTTGCATGTTCTCCCCGTGTCCGCGTGGGTTTCCTCCGGGTGCTCCGGTTTCCCCCACAGTCCAAAGACATGCAGGTTAGGTTAACTGGTGACTCTAAATTGACCGTAGGTGTGAATGTGAGTGTGAATGGTTGTCTGTGTCTATGTGTCAGCCCTGTGATGGCCTGGCGACTTGTCCAGGGTGTACCCCGCCTTTCGCCCGTAGTCAGCTGGGATAGGCTCCAGCTTGCCTGCGACCCTGTAGAACAGGATAAAGCGGCTAGAGATAATGAGAATGAGATGAGATAATATAATATAATATAGGGCGGCACGGTGGTGTAGTGGTTAGCACTGTCGCCTCACAGCAAGAAGGCCTGGGTTCGAGCCCCGTGGCCGGCGAGGGCCTTTCTGTGCGGAGTTTGCATGTTCTCCCCGTGTCTGCGTGGGTTTCCTCCGGGTGCTCCGGTTTCCCCCACAGTCCAAAGACATCCAGGTTAGGTTAACTGGTGACTCTAAATTGACCGTGAGTGTGAATCCTGTAGAACAGGATAAAGCGGCTAGAGATGATGAGATGAGAAGTTCCTGACAAAGTCAAAAAGTCTTGATGCAATAAACAAATTTCTGTAGTACTTTTATGCATGCTAAACCTAAAAACAGGTCGGTGCCGACCCGAACACTAGAGGAAGGTTAGTGCAGGAGTGTGCGGGGTTGGGCGTGTCCTAAAGCATTCGGTCCCGCCTTTGCAGAAAGGAACCAATAGGAGGAAGGACTATGGTGACGTCACTGAGCGGAAGTGGAGTGGAGTGGAGTGGAGTGTAGCAGCTCAGCTGTGCACAGTGTGTTGTTTTCTCTGTTGCAAAACATTAACTATTCAGCAGATGATTATCAGTATTATTGCTGTGCAGTAAGTGTTCCGGATCAGTGCCGGTCTGATTAAATGCCCTTTTCTCGGTTTAGCTCGCAGTCGACTTTCCTGTTTTGTGGTGAGTTGGCTGTACCTTTCTTTCCTGTTGATTTATTTACATATGCATGCTGTAATTATTAGAGTGCTCGCCATGTCTAATTGTGAAACTAAGTTACTGTGAAGCTGTACATCTCTTTAAAACACATTAAAAGTAATTGATCACTGATGATCACTTTTTTTTGTTGTTGTTGTTTAGTGAACTACTCTGTTTGTTCACCCAGCACTAATTTTGGTGTGTTTTGCTCCCCTGGTAAATAATATTTTCATTTTGCACTATCTCTCTGATCTTTATTACTTTTTGTTTATCTAGGGACTTTATCTAGCTGCTAGTTTTGGTATGAAACATTTAAGTGACTCCCAGTGCCTATGGGGAAAGATTACACTGCTGTTCAAAAGTTTGGGGTCACCCAGACAATTTTGTGTTTTCCATGAAAAGTCACACTTTTATTTACCACCATAAGTTGTAAAATGAATAGAAAATGTAGTCAAGAGATTTTTCTGGCCATTTTGAGCATTTAATCGACCCCACAAATGTGATGCTCCAGAAACTCAATCTGCTCAAAGGAAGGTCAGTTTTATAGCTTCTCTAAAGAGCTCAACTGTTTTCAGCTGTGCTAACATGATTGTACAAGGGTTTTCTAATCATCCATTAGCCTTCTGAGGCAATGAGCAAACACATTGTACCATTAGAACACTGGAGTGAGAGTTGCTGGAAATGGGCCTCTATACACCTATGGAGATATTGCACCAAAAACCAGACATTTGCAGCTAGAATAGTCATTTACCACATTAGCAATGTATAGAGTGGATTTCTGATTAGTTTAAAGTGATCTTCATTGAAAAGGACAGTGCTTTTCTTTCAAAAATAAGGACATTTCAAAGTGACCCCAAACTTTTGAACGGTCGTGTACTTTCTTTATAAGGGTTGTTTCAGAATCAGGGTACAAAGTTTGTGTCACAGGGGTCCAAAATTCAAATTGATTCAAACTGGTTCTTGTACCAGTTTTTAAGTGAAGGACAAGTTAAAGAACAGATTTCAGGTAATTTTTTGACATATGTGTATGGTAGTTTTGTGTAATCTGCTATAAGATGGGAGAAACAAATGAAGTGATTCTCGGAGAGGACTTTTTTTTTTTTGACAATTCAGAATCCACTACTTCCATAGTGCTTTTAAATATAAGGCTGTAAGCTTTGTGTTAGTTGTCTCTAATGTTTATGTCCCAATATCTTGACCACATTTTAGGATGAAAATAATCATTTTAGATATCTCATCTCATTATCTCTAGCCGCTTTATCCTGTTCTACAGGGTCGCAGGCAAGCTGGAGCCTATCCCAGCTGACTACGGGCGAAAGGCGGGGTACACCCTGGACAAGTCACCAGGTCATCACAGGGCTGACACATAGACACAGACAACCATTCACACTCACATTCACACCTACGCTCAATTTAGAGTCGAGCAATTCCAGCGTTATGGATGTGACATTTGGACTCAAAATGGCAACAACTGACCTAGTTAATTTTTATTCCTTTCCAGTATTTTAAAATTTGTTGTATATTTTTAAGACCTCTCATATTGGAGAAGTCATGGGGAAAAAAGGAATTCCCATAGTACATTTAGAACTCTAGAAAATGCCAAAAAAGACATGCGTTATGGATGTGACGGAAAAAATACCCCATTTCCAGGGTGACTACACATATTCATCAAACTCTGTGAAATTGCAAACATAATATCCAAATGCAGGCATGCATTTAATAAAGGAGTCTTAGCTGAAAATAAAAAAAGCCTTTGTTTAAAATATTTTCTATTTCAAGCAGAATCTAGGAAGAAAAAATCAGCGTTATGGATGTGACATAATTCCGTTATGGATGTGACGCATCTGAAATAGACATGGCATATGTTTAGAAAATCAGCAATTTAACCACCATAACCCTTTGAAAAACTCTCTAAATATCAGCTAAAACTATCAAAGTTCTTAAATAATATTTAGGATGGCTATTGTTTTGCTGTTTTGTGGATTTTAGCATACATTTCTGTGGCTTGTGGCAATAATATAGAATTGTACATGATCAAAGTTGATTTTAGCTTGGGTTTTACATTATAAGAAAGAAAGACTGACAGTGACATATTAGGTTGGTTACAAATTGGTTCAACTTATTCACATCTGTAAAATACAGGCCTAGGTGAGATCTCTGGGAGTGGTTTTGATGTATTACATGTTGCTTTATTTTTGCATGGTGAGGTTGACATTTACATGGAATTGCCCAGTCACCAGTTAACCTAACCTGCATGTCTTTGGACTGTGGGGGAAACCGGAGCACCCGGAGGAAACCCACGCGGACACGGGCAGAACATGCAAACTCCACACAGAAGGGCCCTCGCCGGCCACGGGCCTCGAACCCGGACCTTCTTGCTGTGAGGCGACAGTGCTAACCACTACACCACCGTGCCGCCCCTCATTTTAGATATGTTATTTTATATTGAAAAATTAGCTGTCTCGGAGAGGACATTTTTTTGACACAATTACATACTAATTCGATCAAACTAGTCTGAAAACTTACTGGCATTCAACGTTAAAACTTGACTATGTTTCCAATGATATGAAACCAAATATTTGTTTTATGGTATAAAGAATGATTTAAGTGCATCCCTTTTTGGAGCTACCTGTGGTCAAAAAAGCACTTTTTCTAAATGACACGAGTAATTTTGCTAAATATGACATATATTGCCATACATTCACCAAAAATAACGTTATCACCAAATTTTTTTTTGCATGGTAAATAGAGCTATCACAGGGCTACAATAAACAACCAAGTTTATTTAGTCAAGCCTTTATGATATTGAAGATAATAAGTGTTAAATGTGATTTTTAGCTTGCGTACCCTGATTGTAAAACAACCCATAATAATTGTGTAAACAATACCTGCATCACTACTTACTGTTGCAAGTACTGTATGGTATAAGGTAGGAATAAAACTCACCAGGGTGTGCTATAATACATTACATTACATGGGATTTAGCAGACACTCTTATCCAGAATGGCGTACAAGAAGTGCAAAATTCAGGTACAAGAAGTGCTGAACTTTAAGACAAGAAAGTTCTAGTGCCAACTGAACAAGTGACAGAACAATACTTTGTGTAATATTCTGTTGGAGTACCAATACTCAACAAACAGCCAAGGAAACCAACCATACAAATGAACTGACAAAGAGGAAAAAAATAAATCCAGTGGCTAACCTCAGGCTAGACAGTACACAGCTTGGGTTGGTTATAGGAAATGGGGAAAATACTCAGAGACGGTGGTGGGATGCCCATTACCACCGTGAAGTTCATTTATTTTCTAGAAAACCATGTTTCTGAATCTTTTATTCCTCTTATACTACAGCAGTTTGTGACAATTATGATAGTTTATAATTACATTAATAGTATTGAGCAGATGATCTTATCTAGAGTGACGTACAACATACCCAAAGCAGCCTGGGGTTAGGTGCCTTGCTCAAGGGCACTTCCTGCTTTTCTAGGGAATCGAACCAGTGACATTTTTGCCCCAAAGCTGCTTTTGTCACCATTAGGCCATGACTTCGCATACCATGACTTCTATTAGTTCTATATAGTTCTATAAAGTAATAGTATAGTTCAATAATGACAGAACTATACATCATACTGGGTTTCTTTTAAACAATTTATTATTTGTTGTAGTTATTGTTGTGGAACATCTGCAAAGCAAGTTAGTTCCTGTTATAACTTATGGTGTAACATTTGGAGACAGTTGTTCCCTCATCAGCTTCTCTTTCTTCGTGATCTTTAATTTAGTAAAGCGAGCACAAAATAAACCCGTAATCATCTTACCAAGAAACCAGAAGTCACAAAGTCCTCTTTCGATGACAGGAATTTTACCAACTGTTACAAAGTGCTGAGTCAGACACTGATGACTCCGTCCATACGGTGGCATGCAAAAGTTTGGGCACCCCGGTCAAAATTGCTGTTACTGTGAACAGTTAAGCAAGTTGAAGATGAAATGATGTCCAAAAGGCATAAAGTTAAAGATGACTCATTCCCTTTATATTTTAAGCAAAAACAATTTTTTATTTTCATCTTTTACATTTTCAAAATGACAAAAAAGGAAAAGGGTCCAAAGCAAAAGTTTGGGCACCCTTCGTGGTTATTACCTAGTAACACCCCGTTTGGCAAGTATCACAGCTTGTAAACACTTTTTGTAGCCAGCTAATAATCTTTCAGTTATTACCTGGGGGATTTTCACACATTCATCCTTGCAAAAGGCTTCAAGTTCTATTGTCAGAACTGAAGTTCATCTCATCTCATTATCTCTAGCCGCTTTATCCTGTTCTACAGGGTCGCAGGCAAGCTGGAGCCTATCCCAGCTGACTACGGGCGAAAGGCGGAGTACAAGTCGCCAGGTCATCACAGGGCTGCACATAGACACAGACAACCATTCACGCTCACATTCACACCTACGGTCAGTTTAGAGTCACCAGTTAACCTAACCTGCATGTCTTTGGACTGTGGGGGAAACCGGAGTACCTGGAGGAAACCCACACGGACACGGGGAGAACATGCAAACTCCGCACAGAAAGGCCCTCGCCGGCCACGGGGTTCGAACCGGACCTTCTTGCTGTAAGGCGACAGCACTAACCGCTACACCACCGTGCCACCTAGAACTGAAGTTATAAGTGATAAATGAATTGACGTGTTCTAAAGTAGTATTTTACTTCCAACGTGACACCAGTCAGGTTCATGACAGTAAAAGTATGTCAGTATACAAATGTACAAGCATGTAATTTGTTTCCAGGTACAATATGAATCTTCTTGTTGGAGCTGCTGCAGTATTTGTCACTATTCCATACAGCATCTCACTTACTGCCCAGTGGTTTTATGGATGGCCTGATAAACCCGGATGCAAAAAGTATATCGAGGCTCTCAAACCCAGGTAAGTTTACTAGAGCGGCGGCTACAATTATCCCCAGTCCATAATTATCGACACCTTTTCAGATTTACCAATAAAAAACAATTTTACAAAGGTGAGTTTCAGTTACAACAGTTATTATTGGTTAATTAATAGACCCGCCTCATCCTTTGATCTTGTCAAAAAAATTTTTTACCACCATCAGCAATTTGAGGAAAACGTGGGCGTTATCATCGCAGGTAAGCATGGCGGAAAGATCATGGACATGTTTTTACTTATTAAATTCACCGATATTTCATGATCTCCTTGTCAAAACCTACTTTGTTTCTTACTCTTTCATTTGACAGCCACTATTTTGTATTAAAACACGCGTTTGAGAAGTCACGTGAGGTGTCGATAATAGTGATCACTTTCACTGGTGGGTGGCACGGTGGTGTAGTGGTTAGCGCTGTCGCCTCACAGCAAGAAGGTCCAGGTTTCGAGCCCCGTGGCCGGCGAGGGCCTATCTGTGCGGAGTTTGCATGTTCTCCCCGTGTCCGCGTGGGTTTCCTCCGGGTGCTCCGGTTTCCCCCACAGTCCAAAGACATGCAGGTTAGGTTAACTGGTGACTCTAAATTGACCGTAGGTGTGAATGTGAGTGTGAATGGTTGTCTGTGTCTATGTGCAGCCCTGTGATGACCTGGCGACTTGTCCAGGGTGTACCCCGCCTTTCGCCCGTAGTCAGCTGGGATAGGCTCCAGCTTGCCTGCGACCCTGTAGAACAGGATAAAGCGGCTAGAGATAATGAGATGAGACTTTCACTGGTGTCCACCATTATCGACACCCTGTGGAATTAAGTGACATTTACAACTGTTATGGATTGATCTTTGTGTAACATTGTTGAAGTAGATGAAGTACTTTAAAAAAATAAAAGTGCTGTGATTTATAAAAAAAAATTTCTGATTCATAACAGAATGGAATGTTCTCATCTCATCTCATCTCATTATCTGTAGCTGCTTTATCCTGTTCTACAGGGTCGCAGGCAAGCTGGAGCCTATCCCAGCTGACTACGGGCGAAAGGCGGGGTACACCCTGAACAAGTCGCCAGGTCATCACAGGGCTGACACATAGACACAGACAACCATTCACACTCACATTCACACCTACGGTCAATTTAGAGTCACCAGTTAACCTAACCTGCATGTCTTTGGACTGTGGGGGAAACCGGAGCACCCGGAGGAAACCCACGCGGACACGGGGAGAACATGCAAACTCCGCACAGAAAGGCCCTCGCCGGCCCCGGGGCTTGAACCCAGGACCTTCTTGCTGTGAGGCGACAGCGCTAACCACTACACCACCGTGCCGCCCGATTTTTCTATTCTTTTCAGGATTTTTTTTTTTTTTTTGCAGTTTGTTGTAAAGATCTACCACATATTACAATATCAGTAGACATTTTATATTTTTAGATGTAAAAATATAAAGTTTTGGTTCGAGGAATGACATGCGACCTTTGACCATGGGGTTTCATGTGGTTATAATGTCAATTGCCTGTTGACATTTATTGGTAAACTACAAAACTACAAATTAATACAAGGAATGATTAACAAAATGTGATCTACGAAAATACTTAGAAAGTGGAACAAAAAGATTTTCTGACACAGGTTAAACATTCAGTTCATTTGTTTACAAACATTAGAATTACTTCTTCATTTACGTAAGCACCAACATCAATATATTTATATAAAAGATAATTTGTACTAAATATGTCTATGTAAAACAAATTTTAAATAAAATCTATGTTTTGTTAACTTAATACCGCATACGAATTATTATTATTATTATCTCATCTCATTATCTGTAGCCGCTTTATCCTTCTACAGGGTCGCAGGCAAGCTGGAGCCTATCCCAGCTGACTACGGGCGAAAGGCGGGGTACACCCTGGACAAGTCGCCAGGTCATCACAGGGCTGACACATAGACACAGACAACCATTCACACTCACATTCACACCTACGCTCAATTTAGAGTCACCAGTTAACCTAACCTGCATGTCTTTGGACTGTGGGGGAAACCGGAGCACCCGGAGGAAACCCACGCGGACACGGGGAGAACATGCAAACTCCACACAGAAAGGCCCTCGCCGGCCCCGGGGCTCGAACCCAGGACCTTCTTGCTGTGAGGCGACAGCGCTAACCACTACACCACCGTGCCGCCCCATTATTATTATTATTATTTTTATAAATAATCATCTGGATGTCAATAATTGTGGAACGATGTCGACAATTGTGGAACGGTGTTGCGTGATCTGATACGCTAAGTAATCAGGAATCAACTCATTTTTTTTCCAGTGGAAGTTTGAGTCATTATTCATGCACAGTTTACATATCGAAAGTCTTTTCTACTTTTGCAACGGCCAAAAGATCGTTAAGGTGTCGATTAATTTTAGCCGCCGCCCGAAAAGGAAAAATTCTCTTGAGGCTTATTTTATGATTGACATTTGAGATGTAACAAGTTAATATGAATCTCAATATTTTGCTTAGGCGAATATACCTTTTGACAAGAGCTGTGCTGGAAATGATGAAGTATCTGCAATACAGCAAGTTATATTTCCAGTGGAAACAGTGGTACAAGAAAACCAACAGTCAGCAGTGTGTAAAAGTGAGTCACCTTTTTGGTTCGTGTACGATGTTTTGCTAGGAAAAGCAGCAGGAAATGCATGTGTTGGAAAGATTTTTGCTGATTCAGAAATTTGACCTCCAATGCTGACTTGTCACACTTCGCTTCGGTACATGTGGTTTTGTAACTTTTCTTTGTTTACAGGGCATTCCCTTTGGTCGCAGAGGCAACAAATTAGACCTGTATCATTCCCCAAGGTTGGACCAGTCAGACACAGAGCTCATCCCAGTAGTTATGTTTGTATATGGAGGGGCCTGGGGCTCAGGAGAAAGATCCATGTACTGTCTGCTTGCTGTACAAATGGCTAAAGAGCTGAATGCTTCAGTGGTTTGCCCTGATTATTCCACATATCCAAAGGTACACTTTTTTCCAGTTATTTTAATGATGTAAAGTGTATAGCCTACGACTTTTCGGTCTTTTCTGTGGCCAAAAACTCATCCAGTTCACACTGATAATTTAATGTGTTTCTTTTTAGGGAAATGTTTTAAATATGGTTCAGGACATAAGTGACAGTCTGATGTGGGTGAGAGAGAACGGACATTTATTCCATCTTGATAAAGTAAGTAGTGCGTGCTTTTAATATTGTAGCATACGTAGAGATGGGTGACCAATTCAAGGAAAAGCCATAAACTGTTCTGATGATATTCGTCCTTGAGGGTCAAAGATGACCATGACTTCAATTTGGTGGTTGGGAGTTGTGGGTCCAGAGGTGACCGATGAGGCCAATCTGGGCTTTGAAGGTACGCCAAGATGTCAGGCACATGTGGGTAGGTGCTGTAGTGGGGGTAGCGATAGTTCGAGCCTTCTGCGCAGCTCGTTTCTTCTGGGCCTTGGTGATGCATTTCATCTTTGCTGCACGTGCACCAATGTTAAGCTTTGCTCATAAGCTTTAGCATCCTGAGCAAGCAACTCCCAGGAGTTGAGATCGATTTCTAGTTTGACTATGAAGTCCTGACTTGCATGTGACTTGGATTAGAGCGAGGGAGAGTTGCGCAACTTTCGGTCTCACTCTCTCGTCCCGACCTAACTGAGTCCAGGGGCAAGACAGAATCAAGACGGCTGGAGCTAGGTCGGGATGCAGTGGATGGCCAACAGTGTTCTACATGTTGCACTGTACCCTGATCACGCTATACAAATGCTTTGCTGGGTCCACCTTCCTGCCCGTTGAACCACTAGGTGGTGGTCTCCTCCGCACAGTCTGCCGAGTCCAGTCTTTGGTCATAACCCTGACCAGGGGGAGCGAGGGGTTGCTAGTGCTTGTTCAAGGCACTGCCCCAGGCTAGTGGAGGGAACAAGATGCCTTACTACTCCACTGCATGGCGGTCAAGGATGGCACATGTGCACTGCCCTAATAAAACCTTATTATAAACTGTTATAGTAAGGTGTTAAGGTACCATAAGCCACCAGAGCATTACATTGCAGGCATTTAGCAGATGCTCTTATCCAGAGCAATGTACTATTTATTAGTCTGGCTAACGCGACTTCAGAGCTCTACGAGCTATTGGTCTGGCCAAGATATTCAGCCCAACCGTTTCCCAAAGCCCGTGGTTGACCCGCCTCCCTGAAATGCCTCAGTTTGCTACTGGTCGAAGCCAGAAAAGGCTGTGACGAAGCTTAAACCAATCACATCACTCTTTCCTCTGACGTATGTGACGCGACGATAGGATTCTCGCTGAGCCCCATTGATTTGGCTACTAGCGGGGCTAACTGGTAGATTAAACTCTTACCGAAGCCGGTCGGGAGCAAGGCGAAAACGTCCTTCCTTTCAATAAATACCTCCAGGGCTGCTCTTTGCTCCGTTTTCAATGAGAACTTCCCGTTGAATGCTTTCAATACAGCATGATTCTGTAAACAATCTATGGCTTCCGGTCGCAGTTCTGCTACGTCACTGCCTTGAACACGCCTCTACCCAGGGCCGTTGGAGATGCTCAAAGTTGATTGGCTCCCGATTTTTCCAGAGCTTGGAAGAGCTGGAGATAGCTTGCCTGGACAGACTAAGCTCGCAACAGGCCCTCGTGTTGCATCACGCTTAGGATGGGCGGGCCCAGGCTAACTATTTATAAGTATTAAGATATTTTAAAAGATGGCGGCGCGTGCGGCCGCAGCGGCCCCCTCTGTCCTGATAATGTGGTGTTTACATGTTTGTCTTCGTCGGTGTGCTCGAGTGATTGTATGCTTTCGTCGCATTTGCCTGTCCCGAGGCGCACATACAGCCGTGGGACTCTTTTTGACATTGGCAACACTTTTTTCTGTAAGTTAAACCCGGCACACGCTAAGGAGCTACATGACCTCGGCCTACTCCGGTGGCCCGCTTTGACATCGACCTCCACTACTGCTGCACACCCACAGAGGAAGCGCCGTAGGCGGTGCGAGAGGAGGCAGAAGCGGGGAAAGCATGGGGGTATCCGGGCCAGGCTAATGGCTAATCCACACAAGCCGGCTATACCGTCCATCGTACTCGCCAATGTACGCTCCTTGGATAACAAACTGGACTATATTCACCTTTTGAGAGCGACCCAGCAGGCTGTGAGAGAGTGCTGTGTTTTTGTGTTCACGGAAACATGGCTCAACGACAGCATACCAGACTCCGCCATCCAGCTCGACCGGCTAACATGCTATCGAGCAGACAGAGCCCTCATTGAAGGAGGTAAGACCCGTGGCGGCGGGGTCTGTGTTTACATCAGGGATGCTTGGTGTCAGGACGCTGTGGTAGTTTGCAGACACTGTTCACCCCTTGTGGAGTTTATGATCATCAAGTGCCGGCCCTTCTATCTACCGAGAGAGTTTTCTGCTATCCTGCTTGTTGCAGTTTACATTCCTCCCAGCTGCAACAACAATGATAGGGACAAGGCACTGAGTGAACTGTACTGTGCCATCAGTGACCAACAGACAGCCAATCCAGAGGGACTTCTCATCGTAGCTGGAGATTTCAACCACGCAAATCTCAAAACAGTGTTTCCTCAGTTACATCAACACATTGACTTTGCAACACGGTGAAACAACACACTGGACCTGGTTTACACAACACTGAGGTGGGGTTTACATTAGACCGTATCAGCGGATCATCAGATTAACGTTTTTAAAACGATTAGTGTGCACACAGCAACACCAATACACGATTCGCGTGCACACAGCAACACCAATACACGGATACGCTCGGCTCCGCAGGCATCCTGCGCTCCAAATCACTCCGCCCTGAACAGCGAGTGCCCTCTGGAGGGTGCGCACTCCGGCCCTGCGCAGCTCACAGAGCACGCGAGTGAAGCGCACGAGCAGTGATTCGGGACTGAGCCGCTGTGTGTGTGATCCCAGCACATATCACTTACCACTTGCAAGTGGAAGGATGGCAAGCCTAAAGACAATCATAACTACACAATGGGCAGTATTTGCATCAGTATTTGCAGTATTTTCATACTTTTATACTCTTTAATGAAAGGTGATACAAGGCGGAAGTCCGCGTCGTTTTTCAGCAGTCGCGTCACATGACCAACGCCAGCGAATCAGGAAGGTGGATGTCACAGTGACGTTGTCCAATGACGACGCCAGCTAGAGCTCAGCACAGCGTATTCGCGTATCCGCGTATTCTCAATGTTTACACAGCACTGGACCAGACACGATCTGGATTGAATACGTGGACCCTGGCGGATTCCCGTTTCCCGGCGTTTCCAGACGTTTTAATGTAAACGGACAGTGCATCTGCGAAGAAAACGAGACAGATACGGTCTAATGTAAACTTGGCCTGAGAAGAGCATACAAGGCCTCACCCCTCCCCCATCTCAGTGCTTCAGACCACATCACTGTTATGCTAATGCCAGCATACAGGCCGAAGGTCAAAGTCACCAGACCGGTCCAGAAGCAGGTACGGGTGTGGCCAGAGGGTGCTTCCTCAGCACTTCAGGACTGCTTTAACATCACAGACTGGGACATGTTTAAGCAGGCAGCCACTTACAACCACCAGATCAACATCCAGGAGTATTCAGACACTGTTACAGCCTACATTAGTAAATGCACTGATGATGTCAGACATTAAGACCGTCACAGTATGGGCCAACCAGAAACCATGGTTGACGGGGGAAGTCTATCGGTTACTGAAAGCCCGGAACGCTGCTTTCAGAGCAGGTGATGAGGCTGGTCTGAGATCAGCAAGAGCCAACTTGTCCCGTGGCATCAGACTAGCAAAGAAGCAGTACAGTAGCAGGATAGCCCATCATTTCACTGACAGCAGAGACACAAGGAGCCTGTGGCAGGGGATACAGACCATCACGGACTATAAACCTCAACCACAGACCTGTGACAAGGACATCACTCTGCTGAACAGTCTAAACAACAACTTTGGACGGTTTGAAGCCGACAACAGCATGCCTGCACAGAGGACACCACCCCTTCTGGATGACCAGGTGCTGTCCCTGTCTCCAGCCAGTGTGAGATCCCTCTCCAGGATCAACACCCGCAAAGCTGTAGGACCTGACAACATTCCAGGTCGTGTGCTAAAGGACTGTGCAGAGGAGCTCACAGAAGTGCTCACAGACATCTTCAACACCTCCCTGAGACAAGCTGTTGTCCCCACCTGCTTCAAGAGCACCACCATCATCCCTGTTCCAAAGAAGGCCTCTCCATCCTGCTTCAACGACTACCACCCTGTGGCACTGACCCCCATCAAGTGCTTCGAGCGGTTAGTCATGCAGCACATCAAATCCATCCTCCCTCCCTCCATGGACCCGTACCAATTTGCATATCAGGCCAATCGGTCCACTGATGATGCAATCTCCACCGCTTTCCACTCAGCTCTCACTCACCTGGACACGAAGGACTCTTGCATGCGGATGCTGTTCTTAGACTTTAGTTCAGCATTTAACACGATCATCCCCCAGCAGCTGATACAGAAACTGGACTGTCTAGGACTAAACACCTCCCTCTGCAACTGGTTGCTGGACTTCCTGACCAGAAGACCACAGGCAGTCTGGGTCGGCAGCAACACATCCAGCACCATCATACTGAACACAGGGGCCCCCCAAGGATGTGTGCTCAGCCCCCTTCTCTTCACCCTGCTGACCCATGACTGCACACCAACACACAACAGCAACCTCTTCATCAAGTTTGCGGATGACACGACTGTGGTGGGACTCAACAACAATGATGAGTCATACTGCAAGGATGAGGTGAGCCAACTGGCCGCCTGGTGCAGAGACAACAATCTCTCTCTTAATGTGGAGAAGACGAAGGAGATGGTTGTCGACTTCCGGAGAGCCTCCACCCAGCATCCTCCACTGGCCATCAATGGTGCTGCTGTGGAGAGAGTGAGCAGCACCAAGTTCCTGGGTATGTACCTCACCGAGGATCTCTCCTGGAGCAGCAACACCGCATCGCTGGCCAGGAAAGCTCAGCAGTGCCCCTACTTCCTCCGCAGACTGAAAAGAGCTAGCGCACCAGTCCCTATCATGCAGACCTTCTACCGCGGAACCATCGAGAGCATCCTGACCAGCTGCATCACTGTGTGGTACGGCGGCTGTACTGCATCCTGCAGGAAGACCCTGCAGCGCATAGTGAGAGCAGCTGAGAAGATCATCGGTGTCCCCCTACCCTTCCTTCAGGATATTTACAACACACGCCTGGCCCACAGAGCACTCAGCATTGCAGGCGACTCCACCCATCCCAACCACCACTTCTTCAGTCTCCTGCCTTCTGGGAGGAGAATAAGAAGCCTCCGGGCGAGAACCAGCAGACAGAGACAGCTTCATCCACCAAGCCGTCAGGATGCTGAACTCCCTCCCAAGCCAGTACCCCCTTCCCTTAATACACAAACCAAATGTCACCAGACACTTTAACGAACTGTAACGAAATTCAAGTGCACTATGTAAAAACTGTTTACAATACTGTCTACACGGCTTTTTTAGTTAATTGCACTATATAAAAACTGTTTACAACACTGTTTACACTTTATACATCTTTTATCTTTGATAGACTTCACTGCTATACTGTTTATACTGTCATATCTGCCATATTTATACTTAGACTGTAAATTCTGCTCATACTGCCATATTTATTTATTTATATTTATACTGATAATTCTGTTTATATCGTGTTATATTGCCCTACTATACTGTCAGACTGCTGTTCCTGTTTACATTGTTCATTCTGTTTATATTGTCATTCGTCACATTTAAATTTATACCGTTAATTCTGTTCACACTGCCACATTTGCCATATTTATACTTTCTGGATTGCCACTGTCTTTTCTTAGATAGCTTTAGCTTGTGTGTGTAAATATACCCCCTTTTTTAAGTTTATATCTTGTACCTATATTTTATATTTCATGTTTATTACTGTTTGCACCGCGGATAAGAGGGAAACGCAATTTCAGTTCTCTGTATGTCCTGCACATATGGCATTATTGACAATAAAGTTGACTTGAACTTGAACGTACAACGTATCCAGAGCAACCTGGGGGTTAGGTGCCTTGCTCAAGGGCACTTCAGCCAATTCTGCTGGTCCAGGGAATCAAACCAGTGACCTTTTGGTCCCAAAGCTGCTTCTGTAACCATTAGGCCAGAGCAGCTTTCGAACTGTATTAGAGAAATGATGAACACCATTCTTCCGAAAGATATTACTTCAGTTGGCGATTTGATGATGGTGGTGGAAAGCACTGCTCCAAAATCTCCCATAGGTGTTCAGCTTCAACTGGGTTGAGATCTGGTGACTGTGAAGTCCATAGAATATGATTTACATCCTCACCAACTCATTCAGTGAGCCTTTGTACCCTGTGGATGAGGGTGGAGTCATCCTGGAAGAGGCTGCTCCAATTAGAATAGAAATGTTTCATCATGGGATAAAGGTGATCAGTGCAAAGGGGACAAGTGGACCCAAACCAGCAAAATGCCTCCACAGTATGACAGTGCCACCAGTTTTCCTTTAATTTGTCACCTGTCCATATACCGTCTATATATTTAACAGTTATTCCATGAAATCAAGTCGTACATGAGCTGATAGCCAATGAGGCGCGGAGCACCGAGTTGACTATAAGTCATGTATGACGAGATTGAGTGGAATAACTGTTTTATTCTATCCACATTCCCTGGATTTTGAGAAACGGAGCATTTTTATTTACAGTGGTGCTTGAAAGTTTGTGAACCCTTTAGAATTTTCTATATTTCTGCATAAATATGACCTCAAACGTCATCAGATTTTCACACAAGTCCTAAAAGTAGATAAAGAGAACCCAGTTAAACAAACAAGACAAAAATATTATACTTGGTCATTTATTTATTGAGGAAAATGATCTAATATTACATATCTGTGAGTGGTAAAAGTATGTGAACTTTTGCTTTCAGTATCTGGTGTGACCCCCTTGTGCAGCAATAACTGCAACTAAACGTTTGCGGTAACTGTTGATCAGTCCTGCACACCGGCTTGGAGGAATTTTAGCCCATTCCTCTGTACAGAACAGCTTCAACTCTGGGATGTTGGTGGGTTTCCTCACATGAACTGCTCGCTTCAGGTCCTTCCACAACATTTCGATTGGATTAAGGTCAGGACTTTGACTTGGCCATTCCAAAACATTATTCTTCTTTAACCATTCTTTGGTAGAATGAATTGTGTGCTTAGGGTCGTTGTCTTGCTGCATGACCCACCTTCTCTTGAGATTCAGTTCATGGACAGATGTCCTGACATTTTCCTTTAGAATTCTCTGGTATAATTCAGAATTCATTGTTCCATCAATGATGGCAAGCCGTCCTGACCCAGATGCAGCAAAACGGGCCCAAACCATGATACTGCCACCACCATGTTTTACAGATGAGATAAGGTTCTTATGCTGGAATGCAGTGTTTTCCTTTCTCCAAACATAACGCTTCTCACCTAAACCAAAAAGTTCTCTTTTGGTCTCATCCGTCCACAAGACATTTTTCCAATAGCCTTCTGGCTTGTCCACGTGCTCTTTAGCAAACTGCAGACGAGCAGCAATGTTCTTTTTGGAGAGCAGTGGCTTTCTCCTTGTAACCCTGCCATGCACACCATTTGTTGTTCAGTGTCCTCCTGATGGTGGACTCATGAACATTAACATTAGCCAATGTGAGAGAGGCTTTCAGTTGCTTAGAAGTTACCCTGGGGTCCTTTGTGACCTTGCCGACTATTACACGCCTTGCTCTTGGAGTGATCTTTGTTGGTTGACCACTCCTGGGGAGGGTAACAATGATCTTGAATTTCCTCCATTTGTACACAATCTGTCTGACTGTGGATTGGTGGAGTCCAAACTCTTTAGAGATGGTTTTGTAACCTTTTCCAGCCTGATGAGCATCAACAATGCTTTTTCTGAGGTCCTCAGAAATCTCCTTTGTTCGTACTATGATACACTTCCACAAACATGTGTTGTGAAGATCAGACTTTGATAGATCCCTGTTCTTTAAATAAAACAGGGTGCCCACTCACACCTGATTGTCATCCCATTGATGGAAAACACCTGACTCTAATTTCACCTTCAAATTAACTGCTAATCCTAGAGGTTCACATACTTTTGCCACTCACAGATATGTAATATTGGATCATTTTCCTCAATAAATAAATGACCAAGTATAATATTTTTGTCTCATTTGTTTAACTGGGTTCTCTTTATCTACTTTTAGGACTTGGGTGAAAATCTGATGATGTTTTAGGTCATATTTATGCAGAAATATAGAAAATTCTAAAGGGTTCACAAACTTTCAAGCACCACTGTACATTTTTTGTAAACTCAATAAATAAAAACTTTATACAAAACGTCTGAAAAAATCTTTTCCACTTAGAATATAAACAAACCAGCAATTTGTGAAAAATGCTGTAATAATAATTCTTGAAAAATAAAAAAGATACATTCTTACCATCAAATACTTTCATTCCATATTTTGTTGCTTTTTTGTAATTTTTGGGGTTTTGTGTTTGAGTAGAGTTTTTATTTCATCCTCGGTTGGTTCAGCAACACGCTCCGCCATTTTGTTTTTCTCTACTCACGGTATATGAGCTGATATCCTCGTAGTAGAGTAGCCAATCAGAGTGCGCGATTCCTCGTATCCAGTGAATGTGTATATGTAGTACTGTGCAAAAGTCTTAGACCCCCTATTTTTTCATACAATCTTTGTTGTCGATTTCTATTTTATGACTTCTACATTATCGAATCAGTACAAAAACATTTTAGAGTCCAAACGATCGTTTCCCAGCACAGAATTAAATGTTACAGAAAAAGATGTTTTATATCTGAGCAGCATATTATATAAGAGACCACGTTTCAGATTTAAAAAAAAAAAACATAATGAAGTCTGCTGGGTTTTGGTGTAAAATGAAGAAGCGAGTGTGACAGTCAAAGTGTCCAGAAGAACTGTGGCTGGTTCTGTAAGATGCTCAGTAAAACCTACAGCTCATTTCCTTATCAAACTGCACTCACTGTACCTGAGACCACTATTTTTTTTTAATTTTTTTCAAAGCTAAGGGTCGTTTCACACCAAATATTGACTTTTTTTCATTTATTACAGCTTACTGTTGTTTATAGTATTTTTTAACACTGAAACATTTCATTTCGTTATTATTTTTAAGCCATTTTTGGTCTACAGCATTTCTTTACATGTGCCTCAGACTTTTGTACAGTATATAGAACTGTATATTTAAAATGAAGGTTACTTTATTTCTAGCTGTTGGGGAAAAATCATTAAGATATATTTTAATTGCAATTTTAATTATATCTGATTATATTGTTCACACATAAGTAGCTCCAGTTTTTATAAGTGTATGGCAGTTTTTGTGAGTCAGTCAATAAGAATTTTGTTTGATAAGAATGATAAGTTATCGGCAATGTTTTTGAATGAATAATGAATAAGCTCAAGCTTAATTTCTTAAAATTGCATTTTTAATTAAATTAAAAAAAAAAGCTTTCCATAACTGGCCTCAGAAGTTTCAGCCTACACTGTGAATTTTTATTCGCTTGTAACGTTCAGTGCTCAGTATATTATTTACGTCTTTGCACAGGAAGTATTTGAAGGGTGGAGATGGCAATATCCTTGTCAGAGGATTGTGGTAAAAGTGATAACAGAGTCAAACAGGATAAAACATGATGCAGGCAAAGATTAATATCTATGTTTATCTGTATTTCGTGCTTTACAAGCATACTTCTGACTGTTTGATTTTGTTATGCTGTGTAGGATAACATAGTGTTAGTAGGCCACTCAGCAGGAGCTCATCTGTGTGCACTGACCGCACTGTTTCTCCTGGAAAGTGTGGAGTCGCTGTTCATCGAGTCGTTCAAACAGAAAGAAATGACCAACTCGATTAAAGGCATCATAGGTAAACAGGTTATCATTTTACAGCTCTTTGTTTAAGACCTGCAGTTTCGTAAATGACTGTTTATTTTTGCAGAACAGTTTTGCTTCGACCACAATACAGGACACAATTCATGTTACACACTTCATTTCCCAAATCCACTCCATGCCTGATATTTCATTACACAAAACACGCTTGTGCAGGTTTGAGTGGCGTGTACGATATAATGGAGCATTATGAACACGAGAAGACACGAGGTGTTGAATACATCTCCGCTATGCACAAAGCCATGGATGGGATCGAGAACTTCGAGTCCTACTCACCGACAGCTCGAATCAGGAAGCTAAACAAGGAGCAGTTAGAAAGGTATACGACAAATCTGTTCGACTAACATTTCTATTCGTTTCCTGTTTGTCTTTCACTTGAATGTTGTTGGTCGCTGTATCGCGTAAAAGGTGGAAAAAGTTCTGATATGATTTACGGTGAGGGCAGCACGGTGGTGTAGTGATTAGCGCTGTCGCCTCACAGCAAGAAGGTCCGGGTTCGAGCCCCGTGGCCGGCGAGGGCCTTTCTGTGCGGAGTTTGCATGTTCTCCCCGTGTCCGCGTGAGTTTCCTCCGGGTGCTCCGGTTTCCCCCACAGTCCAAAGACATGCAGGTTAGGTTAACTGGTGACTCTAAATTGACCGTAGGTGTGAATGTGAGTGTGAATGGTTGTCTGTGTCTATGTGTCAGCCCTGTGATGACCTGGCGACTTGTCCAGGGTGTACCCCGCCTTTCACCCGTAGTCAGCTGGGATAGGCTCCAGCTTGCCTGCGACCCTGTAGAACAGGATAAAGCGGCTAGAGATAATGAGATGAGAGATGAGATGATTTACGGTGTCATCCTGGAGATTTAACAAAGGTTTGGAGACTTTTCCTATCCAGTGTACATCAGATTCTTTGCTTACAATACAAACATCAGGATAAGCAGCTAAAGCCCGGCACACGGGCGATTTTCCGCCGCTTGGTCATTGCGGATATTTGCGACGGCGATTTTTTTTTTTCTGTTGCTTGAGACAGATCGCAGGTATCAAACCTGCTTGATATTCTGCAACAAAAAATCGCCAGTCGTTGACTTGTTGCAGACATATCGCCGCGTGTGCATCTTTGCAATAACGAAGCGATCACCTCCAAAGGCTAAGCCAATCCCCGCCCGTGAACTAGTCATGTGATTTTCTTTACTCAAGATGGCGACTTCCATGGACAAAAAAAAAAAAAAGTCATGTGATTTCCATTTGACTTGCATCTCCCTCCCCAAATCGCCCACTGGTCACAGATAATGCACATATGCAGCTACCCCGAGAGGGGAAACTTGCATCCAAAAATCGCAATATGCTTGCGACGGAAAATCGCCCACGTGCGCCAGGCTTAACATGACTAGATGGTAGGAATACTTATCTTTTAATGCGTCACCACTTGTGATTAGTTCGTGGTCAAGATAACACTGATACCCACAACACCCCGTCGGCCAATAACAATAATAATAATAACAACAAGAAATTACCTTTTATATAGTGCCTTTCTCAAACTCAAGGTCACTTTATATAGGTCAAAGAAAACAACACACAAAGAAAAAAGTTGCTAAAGAGTGGTGAGTTTATGCGGTGGTGGTGGAGAAGTGTTCATGAAACAGAAAGGTTTCGAGATGAGATTTGAAGAAAGGAAGAGAAGAGCAGTCATGGAGAGGTTGAGGGAGGGAATTCCAGAGCTTGAGGGCCATGGCACTGAAGGACCTGCCACCCAGGGTAGAGAGTCTAGTGCAAGGAACAGCAAGGAGATTATGCCTAGAGGATCTGAGAGAGCGGGATGGAGTGTAAGAGATACTCGCAAAAACAAAATGGCTCTGAAATATGAGAGGTATCAAATTTCAGAGGAAGCAATTCAGATATCAGAGTCTGTCACAAATGTCAAAGAACAGAATCATCTTTGGACAGGAGTTTATTTTTATTTTTGGAACTGGTAATGTTTTCAACATATTAACAGACTTGGCTTTTTTCTTTTCTGAGAATGGATTTTATTTATTCGTTCGAGCACTCACTACATTCGCTGACGTTGCTTTTCTATCTGCGGCGCCCAAACTATGAACAAATTACTTAGAAGCTTCACAGCGCAGGATCTGTGGATATTTTTAAGAAATTACTTAAGACTTATCTTTTGAAAGAGGTTTTTCATGATCAATGTTGATATTTAGATAGATTTATTTATTTTATTTTATCATGTTTTTAAATAATTTTTAGTTATGTTCTAGGTTTCCCTTGTAAGCAATTTTAGGGTTAAATTTGACGTAATGTTGTTACTATTAGCTAGGGTTGCAAAGGAGTAGAAAGTTTCCGGGAATTTTGGAAACTTTCCGGGAATTTTGAAGGGCCCGGGAATATCGGGAATTTTCGGGAATTTTCAATTTTGGCATTTATTAAGTTTTAAACATTTTAAAACATTTCATCACCCAGAAAAACAAATCAAAACCCATGTTAAGCCTTTCTTTCAATTATGTACTGTTTTGTGCTAATTAAGAATAGGACATATTGCTAAATGCCAATTAATAAAAGGCTTTTAGTTTTTCAATACGAGTATCATATTCAGATTTTTCAGTGAAAAAGTTATTCTCAATCTCAATTTTCTAGTCCGAGGGACACTTAATTGAAATCCAGTCAAAATTGTCAAAGGTCAAATGCGCATTCCCAAGTTCCCTACCGTACCACAAAAGTGTAGAAGGTATGGTATCCCTTGGTCTACTACACATATTTTTGAATACTTTTTTTTTGTGTGTTGGGGACCTCTCGAATCTGCATTTGAATAGACTTCTATTAAGTGTCCCTCGGACAAGATATCTAGTAATTTTGAATTGAATAGATTATTTTTGTAGAGTGTACCCTTTGGTAAGAATTAACTGGAAATCTAACTCATTGCATAACAAGTAGTGATTTCTAAAAATCTTGCAAAAACTCAATTTTGACCATTTTTATTAAAAAATTTTACAAAACTTGAAGACTTGTCTACAGATTTAATCACAAAGGTATCACATCATAAAATAACAAGGAATATTAAAAAAAATTAAAATTTCTAATTACTAGTGGTCTTGAAATAAGTTTTGCTGCTTGTAAAATATATTAGTGACACTTTTTTATTTGAATCTGGAGCAAGGCTGTTTAATGTCATTGTTTTAATAGCATTGTTATTAAACAATCATTGTTATTAACCCTAATCATTACTTCTAATCCGATAATTTGCAAGCAAATTACTTGACAGGATATGGTTTACAAACCAGTTGCAAAATGAAAAAGGAATTTAAGTTGTTGAAGTATAATTAGTAA